>NC_053160.1:12850443-13454284 GCF_016835505.1 Polypterus senegalus
AAATATACTTGGTCATTAATTTATTGAGGAAAACGATTGAATATTACATATTTGTGAGTGGCAAAAGTATGTGAACCTCTAGGATTAGCATTTAGTTTGAAGGTGAAATTCGCGTCAGGTGTTTTCAATCCATTGGATGCCAATCACCTCACAAAAAGAGTTGTTGGTGCTCATCAGGCTGGAAAAGGTTACAAAACCATCTCTAAAGAGTTTGGACTCCACCAATCCACAGTCAGACAGATTGTGTACAAATGGAGGAAATTCATGACCATTGTTACCTTCCCCAGGAGTGGGTGACCAGCAAAGTTCACTCCAAGAGCAAGGCGTATAATAGTCAGCGAGGTCACAAAGGACCTCAGGGTAACTTCTAAGCAACTGAAGGCCTCTCTCACATTGGCTGATGTTCATGTTCATGAGTCCACCATTAGGAGAACACTGAACAACAATGTGCATGGCAGGGTTGCAAGGAGATAACCACTGCTCTCCAAAAAAACATTGCTGCCCGTCTGCAGTTTGCTAAAGATCACGTGGACAAACCAGAAGGCTATTGGAAGAATGTTTTGTGGACGGATGAGACCAAAATAGAACTTTTTGGTTTAAATGAAAAGCGTTATGTTTGGAGAAAGGAAAACACTGCAATCCAGCATAAGAACCTCATCCCATCTGTGAAACATGGTGGTGGTGGTATCATGGTTTGGGCCTGTTTTGCTGCATCTGGACCAGGACGGCTTGCCTTCATTGATGGAACAATGAATTCTGAATTATATCAGAGAATTCAAAAGGAAAATGTCAGGACATCTGTCCATGAACTGAATCTCAAGAGAAGGTGGGTCATGCAGCAAGACAACGACCCTAAGCACACAAGTCGCTCTACCAAAGAATGGTTAAAGAAGAAGAAACTTCATGTTTTGGAATGGCCAAGTCAAAGTCCTGACCTTAATGCAATCGAAATGTTGTGGAAGGACCTGAAGCGAGTAGTTCATGTGAGGAAACCCACCAACATCCCAGAGTTGAAGCTGTTCTGTACGGAGAAATGGGCTAAAATTCCTCCAAGCCGATGATGTTTTAGGTCATATTTATGCAGAAATATAGAAAATTCTAAAGGGTTCACAAAATTTCAAGGACAACTGTAAAACAAAAAAAGGACTGAAAAGCAAAGTTCAGCTTAGGTAAATAACGATGAGTCAGTGGCGTTGTTGCAGTGCAGTCCAGTCACCACATTAAGAGCATAACTGGAATGTAAAACAAAATGGATAAACTAGCCGCAAAAACAACTGCAAGAATAGAAAGGCAGACTTTCGAGGGTCAATTGTGAAGAGTTTTGTTTTGTGGGGTATGGACTCTTCGCATTTTTTTTTTATTACTTCGTCTTTAGTGGGATAGTTCTGCTTTTTGTTATTATACAGACATTGTCTACCAATTATAAAGTTAAAGTATGAAATTTTCTTAGAAGTAAATTTCACCGTGTGGTGAACTCTTTCATATTTTAAAATGTACAGCAAGTCTGACTTTTGAGACTGCAGAAATGAGTCACAGCTACCCGACACATTGAAATATTTAAAACAACTTTAAATAATATATTCCACTGTTTGCCTCAGTAGGAAGTCTCAACTGTAATCTTGGAAACCAAACTGAAGAAAAACCAAACCAGATTTCCTGACCAATTCCGGGATTACGCCGCAATAAAAGGTCATTAAATCCTAGCAGCCATCCCTCCAAATTGAACTCGATATAAAGAGGAAAGTTTTTCAAGTGGAGCATTTCAGGCGTAATGATTGTGTATTTCTGCATGCCTGCTCGTGGACGCAAAGTCTGGAGACGGCGATGCTTGACTGATCATTTTATCGACCTTCAATCCTTCAAGCGCTGACCCTTTTTAAACAAAAAGCTGAAAGTTAACAAAATCTTTTCTGTCGTGAGGTAAAGGGAAGGGTAAGAGTCTCGAGGTGCAGTTGCACTCATGTAGAAAGCTGACCTTGTGATAACAGGAATGAAATATTTATCAGCCATTAATGCATGGGGAGCAATTTAAAAAAAAAAAAATAACATGTCTTTCTGGAAGGAAGGATTATATAAATTTTTTATTACATTTCAAAATAAAAACAACGGTTATTTATTGACTTGAAGTATTGCTTCACGTTGATGACTGCTTTATTTTTTCACTAACTTCTTTTCTTTTTCTCCCTGGTTGTAGGTAATACTTGCCTCAGTAGACATGTGGGTAGCCTTTACAGTGTAGCACTCTTAAAAATAAAGGTGGCACAGCAGCTCTCTAGAGCGATGCCATATGGGAACCATTTTTTGGCTCCCTAAAGAATCATCCACTTGAAGGTTCCAAAAAGATCCTTTATTTGTTTAGAGGGCTTATTTATAAAATACCTACAGGTTCCTGACTTTAAAAGGACTGTGATGGTCCAGGTTGGCTGCACACTCCTTGAACCCAGAAGCGGTCAATAACGTACCCAAGGATGAGCCATGGCAGTTGAGGACATATGCAGTCCTGAGGTGGTGTAAGTGTTCTGGTGCTTTCATTTCCAAACAATATAGCGTCCAAAGTCCTTCATTCATTCATTTTCCTAAACTTATCTGTTTTTTTCAACAGTCTTAGCAGTGATGCCCATACATCCCTTTCCTCAACTCATACGATGAGTTCCCAAGGCATTCCCAGGCCAGCAGCCATACCACATGCACTTTAGAACAGGTCATCCACCTGATGCTAGGTATGTTAGGGCCTGGTCAGTTATTTGATGGGAGTCCAATCTAGGAAAACTTTGGGTTGCTACTGTTAGAGGTGTTGGTGAGGCCAGCAGGGGGCGCTTACCCTTTGGAATGAATGTGGATCCCAGTACAGTGAAGGAGACACTGTACTGTAAAATTGGTGCCATCCTTCAGATCTGATGTAAAACCAAGGTCCTGACTCTCTGAAGTCATTTAAAGATCCTTGGGCATCCTTCGTAAAAAGTAGGGTGTATCCCAAAGTCCAGGCTAAATTGACCTCCATAGCCTAAATCATTCTGACCCCCAAGACTAGTCCATGGGTTTCCATCCATCCATCCATTATCTAACCCGCTGAATCCGAATAGGGTCACGGGGGTCTGCTGGAGCCAATCCCAGCCAACACAGGGCACAAGGCAGGAAACAATCCTGGGCAGGGTGCCAACCCACCGCAGGACACACACAAACACACCCACACACCAAGCACACACTAGGGCCAATTTAGAATTGCCAATCCACCTAACCTGCATGTCTTTGGATTGTGGGAGGAAACCGGAGCGCCCGGAGGAAACCCACGCAGACACGGGAGAACATGCAAACTCCACGCAGGGAGGACCCGGGAAGCGAGCCCGGGTCTCCTTACTGCGAGGCAGCAGTGCTACCACTGCGCCACCGTGCCGCCCTCCATGGTTTTCCTGCATGATAAAAACATTTCTTAAATTTATACAAAATCAGCCCTTAACAAGTCTCCACCAGTGTTCTTGTTGAGGAGTTTATTTTAAAGTAACTGCCTGGATTTACTGCACTCATTATTTTCATAATTTTAAACACTTGAGTCATGTCAATGCTTAACCTCCATTTTCCTTAACTGACAAGGTTCAACTCCTTCTATCATTCCTCCTAACTCATATCTCTCAGTCTGAAAATCAGCCTTGTCACTCCTCTCTGAACTTTCTCAAGTGCTACAATGTCTTTTTTTGTAATATGGAGACCAAAACTCAGTGTGGTACCCCATGTGAGGCGTCACTAGTGTGTTATGTAACGTAACCATAACCACCCTTGACTTGTTCTTGCACAGTGTGTTGTGTAACCTATTACCCTATTAGCCTTCTTCATCACTTCTGTGCACTGTGTTGATGTAGAAAATGATGAGTCCACTATCTCCCAGGTCTTTCTCATAAGGAGTACTTTCAAGTTTCAGAAATGTATTTTACATCCTATATCTAATAGTTTAAATTTAGTTATATTAAATTTCATTTGCCATAATCTGTACAAGCCTGTGTGCTAAGTCCCTTTGTAACAATTTAGATGATTCTACATTTCCCACCCTACAAATATATCTACCTCTGAAGACATCAGACATCTACATCAACGTCTATATTTATATCTACATCTGCAGACATCAGAAATCTACATCTCAAGATATCAGACATCTACATCTACATTTATATCTACATCTGAAGACATTGGACATCTGCACCTACATATATATTGTCACAGATGACCGGGGACACTGCTCAGCCGGGACGCCTGGATAGTCCCCCAGTTGGACAATACTTTTCCTCGGCCACGAGAGGGCAGCTGCCCAGGACTATTTGGGGGTCACAGGGACAGAGCTGGGACACCCTGCATGAGAGGAAGTGGCCCCCGCCAGTGAGAGAAGTCTGGATGGCAGCACTTCCGCCACACCAGGAAGTGCTGTCGGAAGTAATTCTGAGGACACCTGGAGTGCTTCCAGGTGCTTTCCTGACACTTCCGCCACACCAGGAAGTGACGTCAAGGGGAGCACCTGGGGCTCATCCGGGTCATGATAAAAGGGGCCGCCTCCTTCCAGACAATGAGCCAGAGTTGGGAGGAAGGAGACGAAGCTAGTGAGGAGGAGGAAGGAGGTCAAGAAAGAGAGAAAGAAGAAGAAAAGAAAGGAGAGGGTTGGTCATTGAGGGCATTGTGGTGCAGGGAAAAAGAAAATAAAGAAGTGTGTTTTGGACATCCTGGTGTCGGTCTGTCTGTGTCTGGGGGTACGCTTTCCACAATGGCGCCCAACATGGGGCCCACCTCCTGCTAAAAGGGGGGGACCCCGTTTTCAAAAATATTTTGTGGAGGCAACCCTGCACAGCAGACGAAGGCGTACTTCCATCGCGGCACGCAAGCCTGCGCCAACACTTCTGAAAACGCTTGCCTAGGACCGCGGCTGACGGACTATATTATGGGGAAGAAGAAGAGCAAATGCGCCCTGAAGGTAGCGGCGCCTCTACCCGGCATCGTCGTTACGGATGCACGGGGTGGCGGAAGAGGCCGCCCAGCAACAGCGTATTCAAGAAGACGGGATTCGGGAAGTAAGTCTCGCGTGTGATGCTGATACGCTTGGCGGGGCTTACCCTGCGGTCCCCTGGTCTTGTTTTTTAGTATATCTACATCTGCAGACATCTACGTCTACATTTATATCTACTGTATATCTGCAGACATCTACGTCTATGTCTACATTTATATCTACATCTGCAGACATCTACGTCTATGTCTACATTTATATCTACATCTGCAGACATCTACGTCTACATTTATATCTACTGTATATCTGCAGACATCTATATCTATGTCTACATTTATATCTACATCTGCAGACATCAGACACCTATATCTATGTCTACATTTATATCTACATCTGCAAACATCTTCGTCTACATTTATATCTACTGTACATCTGCAGAAATCTACATCTGAAGACATCTACATTTGAAGACATCAGACATCTACAGTACATCTACATTTTTACACCAGCATACTTAACTAGCTTACTGATTATGTTCTTGTCCAGATTGTTTATGTGTATTAAAAAGAGCCTTAGTGCCCAAGCAATGACACCCGTGGGACACAACATTTAACATCACCTGATTTAGAAAAAGTTCCCCTAATAATTATCCTTTGTGTGTTTGAGCCACTTCTGTACCTACCTGCATACACACCACAAATTCTCACTTCTTTTAGTGTCACTGTACTATCTTTTTTTTGTTGTTTTTTTTTTTTATACAAATGGACAATAATGCAAAGCCTATTGATTACTCCTTATATATTTTTTTTGTTTTGTGAAACAGAAGGTGGAAGCCATCCATAATCCAACCCGCTCTATCCTAACTACAGGGTCACGGGGGTCTGCTGGAGCCAATCCCAGGGCACAAGGCAGGAAACAAACCCCAGACAGGGCGCCAGCCCACCACAGGGCATGCACACATGCACACACACCCACACACCAAGCACACACTAGGGACAATTTAGAATCGCCAATGCACCTGACCTGCATGTCTTCGGACTGTGGGAGGAAACTGGAGCATCCAGAGAAAACCCATGTAGAGAACATGGAAACTCCACGCAGGGAGGACCCAAGAAGAGAACCCGAGTCTCCTAACTGCAAGGCAGAAGCTTTACCCACTGCACCACCGTGCTGCCAAGTGGAAAACCAGAACCAAACAAAATTTCACCAAACAAAAAATAAACATTTCACAGGTTGATTTTGTTTTTTCCAGCATATTACATCTTAACTTCCAATCTTTTTCATGCTTTAATGTTCATTTCCAGGATTTTAGTGGTCAGAATAATAATACCAATAATAAAATATGCACATAACAATGGTGGATGTCTGTCTGGTGAAAACTAAAGTCCAGCCTCCCATCGTCTCTGAGAGTTTATCATCCCTCAGTGACAAATGAATCATGTCAGCCCTGCAGAAGATGGCATAACTATTTAACTGATTTGCGCTGAAATGCTATATTTCTTGTGCCTGTAATGTTGTCTCCATCATTCTGCATTATTCACAAGTCGAGCCTGCAGTTCAGTTATATCAGGAGACCTGACCTAGTGGTGCTTCCATTACTTTGTTTTGAGAAGAATTTAATAGAAGTATCAAATCTGAATGCTGAATACTGTAACAGATGAACATCCCGCTGCGTTCATTTATTTTGTCCATTATGTCTGCTCTTTGGTTTTCTCCATGTAAGTGCAATTTGTTTGTTATTGACATATGATTTCATTCTGCACATGACACAGCCCTGTTGGCTTCATCCAGATGTGAACTCCAAGCAGGCATTGAGACTTTTTTTGACTGAGTGTGAAGTGGCAGAGATGAGGATTAGCACCTCCAAATCTGAGACCCTGATCCTCAGTGGGAAAAAGGTGGACTGTCCTCTCTGAGTGGGAGGTGAGTTACTGCCTCAGGTGGAGGTGTTTAAGTACCTCGGGGTCTTGTTTATGAGTGAGGGAGAAAGGGATGGTGAGATTGGCAGATAGATGGGGGTGGCGAGTGCAGTTATGCAGTCACTATACCAGTCCATAGTGCTGAAGAAGGAGCTGAGCCAGAAGGAAAAACTCTCTCCATATACCATATACAGTACATCCTGTAGGGGCTCAGAGTAGAGCTGCTGACCCTCCACTTCAAGGGGAGCCAACTGAGATGATATTGGCATATGATATGGTTGCCTTCCTGTGGAGGGTTTATGAATATAACTTCAGCCACTTCAACCATTTATTACAGCACAGTATCCCCTTTACTGCACTGGGATCCACATTCAGACCAAATGATGGTCTCACCAACACCTCTTCCAGAAGCAACCCATGCTTTTCACTGGCCAGGCCTGAAAACGCTTAGCTTGAGGTGGAGGACCTGTTATGAAGTGCATGTGCTGCTGACCTGGGAACACCTTGGTATCCCACACTGTGAGCTGTCAGGTGTGGCTGAGAAAAGGGATGTATGGGCCTCACTGCTCAGACTGTTGCCCCCGCAACCCGGTTTTGAATAAGCATTGAGAAATGAATGCATGAATAATTGCATTTTTTTTCCATAATAGGATCTAAAAGGCTTCAGTTTTGAATTAAGAACTGGATCTCATTTGCTTAATATCTTAACATACTTTTATTAAGTAGGACAAAAGTCATAGAGTCAGTTGTGCCAAAGTAAAGCGGATGATTAATTAAAAGGACTAGCATGACCACTTATAATTTGTCAGATTACAGAGATGAAATGGTTCATGATGAGAACTAATTAAAGATTTTCCTGAATTATCTACAGAAATTCACGCTGGACAGTAAGAATAAAGCACACACAAAAGACATTAGAAAGCATGACATTAGAAGTCAATGCAATTAACATAAATAGAGATTAAACCAGATTAGCTTTATATTCATTTTCATGCAATTTATATATTGTAATAGATTATGGTGCTTCTCGCACCCTTGTACCCTCAGACTATACGTCAGGCACCAGGTAAAAGTCCAATGATGATATTTATTATAATAATAAAGTGCACAAAGCACGCTCCTCTCCACAATTCTCAATAACCAATACAATAATTAATAACAATCCTCCACTCCCAGACGCTTAGCCACCCTGCCTCCCAACTCAGCTCATCATCTGGGAGCTCCCACAGTTCTTTTATATTCCCTGACCCGGAGGTGTTCCTGCCCAACAGTCCATAAGTCCTTATTCCTTCTGGGTCAGGGTAAATAGTCCTTTTCTTCAACCCGGGAGCACGTCGTTTCTTCCTGTCACGTGACCGTGACGCACTCCCGGGTTATAGGGCACATAAGAGCCTACGAGCCCCCCTACAGCGACGCCTGGTGGCCCCCAAGGTATCCAGCAGGGCTGTGTACAAACACTACATAGTCCATGATACCCTGCTGGAACTCGGGGCATGATCATGCTGTCGGGAGAGCTCCTCCCGGCGGCCTGGGGTTGAGGGCCGAAGTGAAATGCCGGCAATCCACCACAATATATATATATATATATATATATATATATCCATCCATCCATTCATTATCCAACCCGCTATATCCTAACTACAGGGCCACGTGGGTCTGCTGAGGCCAATCCCAGTCAACATAGGGCGCAAGGCAGGAAACAAACCTTGGGCAGGGCACCAGCCCACAGCAGTGTGTATATATATATATAGTAGAAGAAATGCCACAAAGAAAAAGGAATCTTCACAAGATAAAGGTTTGGGGACCGTCCTCGTATATTGTCCTGTGGACAAATGAAAGCAAGAGATGCAAAAGGTAAATCAAAAGTGCATGTATTGTAACAGATGACCATGTGGTATTGCCAAAATGGCATTTTCATATAATGGTGGATGATGGGAACAGAAAATGGTTGGCAGGAAATAGCGTTATGGGGGAGGAACCGGAAGTGATGTCCAAGGTGAGAGTCGGAAGTGATGCTATATGGAGTTGCCGGAAGTGACATCATGGCGGCCATTTTGAAGCCCGGAAATAGCCGCAATTATTTTTTTTCAGTTCTCCTGTGAAGAGGAGAGGTTCAGGTAAGCACCATGTGACATCCTTCCTCTTGCAATATTTCACTCACCTTTGAGCTTTTTGACTGCTTCCTAATCGAACGTGTGTGACAATATATAGAGATGTATATATATATAGTGTATATATATATATATATATATATATATATATATATACAGTTTGGCCAGGGCGTTTCCTTAAGAGAAGGACAGGGGGAGATTGCTTTTGAAGGCCGCTATCTCCACCAAACTGCTATTTGCCAGCCCCCCTGGGGTGTCCCACAGGGTTATGTGGGACTTAGTATTGGTCTACTCAGCCCTGTTGGGTTCCAGGGTTGCCACCAGGGGGAGCTGCAGGAGTTGCAAAGCCCCACATTGGGATTCCTCCACACCTGGGAGTAATTCCAGACCTCCCTAACAAGCCACCCGGAGTTTTACCGGATGTGGCTTACAAAGGAGCCAACTACCTCACAGTACAAGCCAGAGCCGGGTGGAAGAAGACAAAGCTTGTCAGTGGAGGAGGAATAGGAAAGACAGAAGAGGAAGAAAGAGCTGCTTTTCTGTGCTATTTGGTGCTATGCTGTGGGGAGCAGGGAAATAGAGCTCTTGTGCTGGACTTGTGTCTGGTGTGTCGTGTGGTTGGGGAGCTGTACGCCCTCTGGTTTCCAAAATATATATGCTTTGCAATTATTATTCCTACAGATCTCAAACTAAAAAAGTATTTTAAGTATTTGTAATACAACGACAGACACTCTGTTAGAAAAGATTGGGGTCCCAGCAGGAAAAACACCATTAAATTGCCTTACACAAAGGGGTAAAAACAAGATAAAATGAAAAAAGGAAGGGTTGTGTAAGACCAGCATGATGGTGTGCTTGTGAACTTGCTACTCTTACAATTAATGACACCTTTCCCTATTTCACCATCCCTTATATGTGGGGACCAGGAAACGTAGGTTTAAGTTTGTCCACTCTGAGAGCAAATCTGGAAGACATAGTAGTGATGGTGCCACTGTGCTGACTGAAAAAAGAGACAATTTTAATTTTCCTGAACAGGATCAGGAGATGAGACATAGTATCACGCATGCATGTCTGGGGTTCGCCTTCCAGGCTCATCCAGTTTAAGCATTAACACTCCGGGATATGACGGGACGCTGTTGCTGACAATATCACCTCCTATTCCTGCCGCAGTCCTTAGAAACTACCCACGTAGGGAAACTGACTCTGCCCATCCTGGTCCCTCCCTTATACACTATAACTGAGATGCTCCCAGCACGGCTTGTCTCATTCTGGAGAGACGCTCCCATCCAAATACTGACGGCTCAACAGAGGCATTAAAACATCCTGAATTTATTTTCCTTTACTATGCTTTGATCTCTTGTACCTTTTCGAACCATGAGAGGACCTGTTTATTTTGGGGACATTGTATATGTTTAAAGGGGTGACAGATTGGTGCCCCAACATTTCATTTTGTGGACTGTGCCTTCCCTTGGGTGACGGAAATAATAAAAAAGGTTGAGTCAAAATCATTACCAAAAATTTAACTTGTAGTGGAGATGAAAACACTGGCAATATCTAGTATGTATGCTGATAAATATTTTGTATTTTCTCTTTATCAAATAGCTAGAATTTCCCCTTGGGATTAATAAAGTATCTATCTATCTATCTATCTATCTATCTATCTATCTATCTATCTATCTATTATCTATCTATCTATAAGAAAGTAATATTTAAGGGAAGCTTTGTAAGCCGGTTGTTTCACGGGCACATTTATAATTCTACAATATGAGATAAAATCATCTCTTTAGCTGCTTTGGGGTGTGTATTTATGTTACGCAATTGAAGGCTACAGGTAGAATTTACGAGCCACCATTAAAACAGGATAACAGAACATTCTGCCTAATAAAGCTTAGCAATCCTTTCTTAAAGTTTTGAAGATCCATCAAGTCCTACTGTCCACTAAACTACTTGGTAACTCATTCCATATGTCTGTAGTTCTCAGTATGAACAAAAAACTCCTAGCATTTGTTTGAAATTTACCCTTAACAAGTTTCCAACACACACACACACTCACACACAGACTCGCACGCGAGAGAGAGACACACACGCACGCGTGCGCGAGAGAGACAGGCTGGACGCATATGGCATGCTTTTAAAGAGACAGATTCGAGCGTTGTTTTAACCTTGTTGTATTTAATGAAGACTTTTTTCTATTGGATTTTAACCTCCAGTGTTATTCAGTGTTTTTTTATTTAATTTACTATTACACTGTGCATTCTATGGTATAATTAACTGTATGTGTGCTTAAAAATCTTTAAAAATATATATTTACATATAGTTCGTACAGTCTGGAATGGATTAATTGTATTTACATACAATCCTATGGGGGAAATTACTTCGGTTCACGACCAAATCGGTTTACGACCAGAGTTTTGGAACGAATTATAGTCGTGAGCCGAGGTTCCACTGTATCTATGCAAAAGAATGAACATCCAAATCTTTAGAGTTTTGGTGCTCCTTATATGGTTGCGGCACATGTACGTTATCCATTGACCTGAGATGAAGACTGGACTCCTTCAATATTGTGACTCTTCAGAGAATCCTTGGGTACACCTGGTTTGACTTTGTGTTGTTCATGGAGTCCCAAGTGAGGCACATGACCTGCATTGTGAGGGAGCGTCAGTTACAGAACTACGGCCATGTGGCATAATTACACCGAGGGTGAACCGGCTTATAGGATTGTCATTGTTGGCTGGACCAGGCCACGTAACGGCTGACTGTGTAAGATAGAAGGTCATTTCCACACAATGCAAATAATAATAATAATAATAATAATACTGCAGTGGGCTGGCGCCCTGCTCGGGGTTTGTTTCCTGCCTTGTGCCCTGTGTTGGCTGGGATTGGCTCCAGCAGACCCTGCAGTTAAGATATAGCAGGTTGGATAATGGATGGATGGATAATAATAATAATAATAATTATTACTATTATTATCATTATTAACAACAATAATAATGATACAGATTTAGATTATTTATTTATAAAAGCACATTTAAAACAACAGAGATTGTGCCAAATTGTTGTACAAAGAAGCCTTAAAATAACTACAATTCAAACAATCATGCAGAAGCAGACACAAATAGAAGAACACATACAGGCTTGGACCACAATAGAAGTAAAATCCTGCAGTACTTCTTTGTATTCCTTGCTCTGCACTCCAATAAACACACGTTATCGGCAATACACTAACAACCCAATTGTGCTCCACTCGCTTAGAATCTGGAACCAATGTAGAAAGCATTTTAAGACGGAGAAGCTTCTTTCTGTGGCACCCCTGCAAGAGAACCACCTCTTTCAACCTTCACAGACATATGCAGTTTTTAATATCTGGAAAAAATTTGGAATTAACTTGCTTAGAGATCTTTATATAGACAACGTCTTTGCATCCTATGAACAATTACAGTCCAAATTTAACATTCCAGCTACACATTTCTTTCACTATCTTCAAATCAGGAACTTTGTTAAACAGAACCTTCCAGATTTTCCTCATCTTGCACCCTCATCCATGCTGGAAAAAATATTGCTCAATCTCAAGGAATTAGACTCCATCTCTACAATATATAAAATCATTTTACAATCCCTTCCCTTCAAAGATCCAAGAGGACACTGGGAAAATGACCTCTCAATTAATATATCAGAAAGGAGTGGAAAGTAGCAATGCAGAGAATTCACTCAAGCTCCATATTCGCAAAGCATACAATTATACAACTCAAAATTATATATCAAGCACATCTGTCTCGACTAAAACTCTCCAAAATATTTCCAGGGTGAGATCCAACCTGCGAACGTTGCAACCAAGTCCCAGCCTCACTGGGTCACATGTTCTGGGCCTGCTCCAAATTAACATTATTCTGGACAAAAATTTTTAATTTACTTTCAGACAGCCTTGGACTCACAATCCCTCCTAACCCATTAACAGCTGTGTTTGGGGTTCTTCCAGAGGGGTTTAAAGTGGAGAAAGACAAACAAACTGTGATTGCATTCACAACACTGTTGGCACGCAGACTTGTTCTGATAAACTGGAAGAATCCAAACTCTCCTCTTTTAAGTCAGTGGGAAACTGATGTGTTATATTATTTAAAATTGGAAAAAATCAAATACTCAGTTAGAGGATCCGTACAGACTTTTTTCAAAACATGGCAGGATCTAATCAGTAATATTTTAAAATGAGTTCATAAAGCACAGAGAATTTATTAATTTAGGTATGTTTACAAGCCTTAAATTTTACACCGTCTGGCTTGCTCTCTCTCTCTCTCTCAGAGGTGGGGATCGATCTGTTCTTAACTCAATTTTTCTTTTTGTAAAAACTTGATTGCTTTGTATGGATTGTAATAAAATTAATAAAAAAAAAAAACAAAAACAAAACAACAGAGATTGTGCCAAATTACAAAGAAGCCTTAAAATAACTACAATTCAAACAATCATGCAGAAGCAGCTTAATAAAGAACCAATTATAAAATCCACCACAATTCCATTATACACAGGATTATTATTATTATTATTACTAACCCAGCCACAGGGGATGTGCAGACCAGAGTGTTTCTTCATGCCGGTCCCAAGTATCTGGTGTAAAGTTTTGACAATATACGGAAGACAATATAGATTTGCATATTTGGTTGAGGGCCGGGTTAACAACAGCCGCCACTCAAGGCCCGGGTTAACAACGGCCACCACCAGTACTGTTAGCCAACAATATTAATTATTATTATTATTATTATTATTATTATTATTATTATTATTATTCATTCTATTGGTGCTGCCTTGTCCCTGACTCACTTTCCAACTCAATGACTCCATCAGTTCAAGGTTTCAGGCCTTCTGGGGTGGTGCTGAAGACCCTCTGAACTTTTTATTTTACACTCCATTGAATATCAGCAGACTGTGGAGACTCCTGACGTGTTTAGTTGTCTCATCCTTAATGAATTAATGCGGGGTGACAATGTTTATGTGCATTAACATCAGGAGTTTCAGTTGCCACAACGTGCACGTGCTGATGTGCTCAACATTTAGTGTACAATTAGGAGTGAGTTGCCTTTTCTAAGTGACAGCAGTTTATGTTTATTTTAAGAGCATGTCAGACAGCTTGAATGGCAGGTTGGTGATGATGAATGTCGGCTCCTGAAAACTGGTTTCTGCTCTGGCTCCTGTCTGTGTGAAATGGACATACTTGCAGATATTTTCTTTTGGCATTCCAGTTTCCTCCTACGGCTGAAAGATATGCGTGATATGAGGTCTCGTAGTTCTTCTAAAGGCAGCCAATACCACACAGGACATCACCTGTTTGAGTCGCTGCCCTGCCAGCCATCCAATTAGAGACAAACAGATTTAACAACAGTTTTTAGCCCAGAGCCATACGAGAACTGAATACTACTAAACATTTATAATGATTGACAATGACCAATATAACCGTCACGCTTGCACTACTTTTTATTTTTATTTTACTAGAGGGCTTCCCCCTGCTCGCTTCGCTCGCCCACCCCCGGGTTTGGTTTTCCAGATATATTCCATATTGTTATACGTTTGCATTATTTTCATTTTTACTTTAAAACTTTAATAAAAACTATATTTGGAATTAAGTTTTCTCCAAGATCGCTTTGAATTTTGATTCCGTGTTTGGACTTACATCGTGACAATGCAACGTATAACTGCCTGTGAGTGAATATCGTTTCTTTCTCTCTAATAAATAAAATGACTTTCTCAAATGTTTGTACCTGCTCTTTCTTCTTCGCTTTGTCATTGACGTATCATCTAGAACATATACAATTATTGTCCTGATAAAATTTATAAGAGCTGAGAACGCAGGAAGTGTGTCTGAAAAAAGCATTGAGGTTAGATGACCGTGGACTTGTTTGAAAACAGTTGTAAGTAGAGCGTGACTTGAAAGAATCTCATGTTAAAAGTCTCCGTCTCATGGGACTTCATACCACGCCAACATTTTTGGAATCTTTTAATTCTCGCTGGCAACATGAATTAGACGATCTACAGGTCTCTAACTTAAAGTTTAAATCAAAATGATATAGTCTTGTCTCTTGTAGCTGTTCTATTATTTCACCGAGCAATAAGTTCTGTTTGTTTGCTTTAATGCGATCCTTACTATTATTTTGAGACTTTCGAATTTTAGTACTTTCATTCTCTCTAACCTGCCCTGCCTGTGTATCGCGCCAACATTTTTGAATTCTTTACAACGTTCGACTAAATCTCTTTCTCACAGGACGTATAAGTGTCTCTCCGAGAAAATCACATCTCATCCCCTTCCAAGATTTTTTGTATAATAGAGAGACTATTATACAGTATTAAGGATTGCTTGGGTTCTGTTCTGTGTATTGTATTTACTCCCTTTTTTTGACACCCACTACACGCCCAACCTACTTGGAAAGGGGTCTCTCTTTGAACTGCCTTTCCCAAGGTTTCTTCCAATTTTTGGGGGGAGTTATTCCTTGTCTTTTTAGAGAGTCAACGCTTGTGGGCTGTCAATTGGTGGCGCGGAGGCTGTTAAAGCCCATTGCGGCACTCCTTGTGTGATTTTGGGCTAAACAAAAATAAATTCTATTCTATTGTATTGTAGAAGCACATGCTCACAATGTTTTTTTGTTAAATTAGTAAATGCTGGAAAATGAAAGTAGTCCATTTACAGAAGATCCCTTCACACAATATGATTTTGAAGGAAACAGAATTTTAACGTAAGTGACTTTTTTGGTATTAAATATGGTACAATTTAAGTGATATTTTAAGTCTGACAAAATTGAAATGTAAAATAAAGTTTCGATATTTTTTTATGGTTTAAGTGTGGCCTAATGGTTAAGGCTTAAGACCTCAAACCCTAAGGTTTTGTGCTCAAATCCAACTATAGAAACTGGGTGCTGAGGAGCAGGTCACTTCACCTGCCTGAGCTCCAAAGAGTTCAACAAAAAGAAACGTAACCAACTGTATTGGAAATGTTGTAAGTCGCCTTAAATAAAGGTGTCAGCCAAATAAATAAATGTAACTTCAAAAAAAAAAGTCATTATTTTAGATAGATAGATAGAACTTTATTTGTCCTCAGGGGGAAATTTGGCTTTTTATAGAGGCTCTTTAAATAAATAAATACATAAATAGATGAATAAATAAATACACACACACTGTGGTCTGAACACACACCAGAATGACTATAAAGCAAGAAAATTATAAAAGAAGAAAACTTCTGACTTGGCTGTCACAGTCTCAGTGAGGTGCTATACAATCGTATTTCTGTTGGTGTAAAGGAGCCCCCGTAACGTTTCTTGACACACCTATGAATAATTCACTAGCGGAAAGTCTTCAGTGTTGGTGTGTCAGAGAGGGGTTGTGCAGCATTGGTCCTATTGGCACTCACTTTTGGTTTAATCCCCTCCTTTGCTATGACCTACAGGGGGTCCAGAGTGCATCCCCATAACTGAGCTTGTTGATTCAGTGGGCCTCTCTTGAAGTGATGTTAGCAGCCCAGGACACCAAAGCATACAAAAGTCAGACTGGCTGACAGAGAGTTGTAGAAGATGTGAAGGATGTCACTTCCCACTTCTCCTGAGAAAGAACAGCCTGCTGTGCTCTTTCTTCTCTAGTTCAACTGTATTATGAAAGGAGTCCAACCCGTCATTGATGTGGACCCCCAAGTACTTGTAGGAGTGGACCACCTCTACATCCACTCCCTGAAGAGTAACCCGACATATGTATATTTTACATAATGCCATGCTAGCAATTGTAATCCGTCTGTTCAAATCAGGTTTATGTGAAGTTCCATTTCATTTTATGTAACTGGCCACGAACATGAATTACCATTTTCTATTTTCCTAATTATTCCTCCCTTTAGGGTTGTGCTGGAATGTTAATTTCAATAAGGATGGTAGATATGGAAAAAAAAGTTTTTAAACTTTAGGTGGAGTTAAGTCTCACTGCTTCTGCTTTAACTGACGATGAGCAAAGTTGCTTTTTATAGTCTTAGCCTTTCTGCTTTACTCTTTAACAAGCCTTTTAAGCATCTGACTCATCCTGACTGGGGAATTTGTGGAAACACTGTTTCTGTCTTCCTGAATCTAAAAAAGGGATTAGTTGGAACCAATAAGATTAAAGGAAAAGCCTAGAGGTTTTTCTTTTTTGGTTTTTAAGCAGTTGAAAATACTGTTAATTAAATATAATGTGTAGTGCAGCATTCAAAACCCCAACAGCACAAATTAATACAGCTGCCGCGGTGCATAAGGTAAACAGGGCAAAGGATAGATAGATAGATAGACAAGGCACTATAATAGATAGATAGATAGATAGATAGATAGATAGATAGATAGATAGATAGATAGATATGAAAGGCACTATAATAGAAAGGCACTATAATAGATAGATAGATAGATAGATAGATAGATAGATAGATAGATAGATAGATAGAGATAGATAGATAGATAGATAGATAGATAGATAGAAAGACAAGGCACTATAATAGATAGATAGATAGATAGATAGATAGATAGATAGATAGACAAGGCACTATAATAGATAGATAGATAGATAGACAAGGCACTATAATAGATAGATAGATAGATAGATAGATAGATAGATAGATAGATAGATATGAAGGGCACTATATAATAGATAGATAGATGTACAGGTACTGTATAATTGATATTTAGATATCAAAGGCACTATATAATAGTTAGATATAGGGTGGTCGAGATCTAATTATGCAATTTTCATTACGCTATAACTTATTAAGTTTATTACATAGAGAATTCACAAAAAATTATTTTTCTCACCGATAGATGGAAGCATCTGCCCTGCATTCCAAAATGGCGGGAAGACGGTTGTCATTCGAACAGCGGGTGCGATGTGTTTGCCTTTTCATAATTGCATAATTAGATCTGGACCACCCTGTAGATAGATAGATATATGTACAGGTACAGTATAATTGATATTTAGGTATTAAAGGCACTATATAATAGATACATAGATAGAGTGGCATCCTGGTCGGTTGGGGTCTGTAATGGAAGGACTGCAGGATTGGAGACATAACCCCGCCAGAACACTTTTTTCTGTTCATTCTAACTGGAATAGATGTATAAGTAATGAATACCAGAAGCAGTTCGGACCCCCACAATGGAGGTGGGAACAGTGCCAACAGTCTCAACTGAAAAAGCAGTTTTTAACAACAGAATTTATCTGTTTGTCCAGTTTAAGGCTGCTGTTAAAACTCACTCACAAATTCCTAACTGATGTCCAGTACTGTTCCAGCGGAGCAAGACGATTAGTGGTCATACCAGAAACCACAGAAGGACCAAAAATCAAAACCTCAGTTTTGTCCTGATTAAAATCCAGAAAATTTAAGGACCTGATGTCATCGAGACATTTTAATAGAGACTATAACAGAGTTGTTTTTAAGTGGTATGTAAATTTGGATGTCATCGGCCTAGCAGTGGAAAGACATACCATGTTTTTTAAAAACAGAACCTAGAGGAAACATATAGATGGAGAATAAAATAGTGCCAGGGATGGACCCCTGAGGAACTCCATAATTAAAATTGGGCCTGGAGGACAAATATTTGCCTATAGAAACAGAACAAGGTCCTGTCATTAAGGTATGATTTAAAGCAGTCAAGCATGGAGCTTCTAAAGCCAATAACTTTTTTAAGGCAAGATAAAAGGATGCTGTGGTCTACTGTATCAAAAGCTGCAGTTAAATCTAAAAGGCACATGTGCAACAAAAACCCCAGAGTCAACAGTTAACAAGGCGTCATTAAAGACTTTTAGAAGTGCTGTCTCAGTACTATGGTATGGTTTAAAACCAGACTGAAAAGTTTCATGCATATGATTTTTCATCTAAAAATAATGGGAGCTGCTCAAGGACCAAAGGAGCTTAGCAATAAAAGGAGCTTGCGATATAGGCCTAGAATTTAAAAGCACAGTGAAGGTCCAAATTGGGATTTTTGAGGAAGGAACGATCGCAGCACATTTACATTATGAAGGCACAAATCCAGTAGAAATACCATCCCAGGCAGACAGGTGGCACTCACGCTAACCTTTTCCTCTTCTTTTTCCTCCTCAGTGGCCAGAAGACATCCAGTGGGGACAATTGACTCCGCCCCTTCCTGTCTTCCACCTTTAAAGTCCACAGCTGCTGTAAAGAGGCGGTCAGTTCTGATTCAACTGAACCGTAGGATGGAGCTCCGAAAAAACTTAGCAAGAAGAATACCAGAAGATACTGCCTAACCTGCCTTGTTTTGCTGCTCTTTACTTATAGAAGCGCACACAGCAGCCCTCTTTGTTTCATTTATTGGACTGTGTTAAATGGGGACGACTGGGTTGGAGTGCCCTACAGTTTCTTCTGGGAACCTGCAGTGCTGCAACTTAACTAGACTTGTCTCCTTCAAAGTATTCCCCTCTTCTATTTATAATCTGCTCCCAATTTCCTGGAATTCATTTTACGAAATGTACTGCTTCTATATTTTTCATTAATGGGTTATGAGATTCCTCATAGAACTGCTGCTTGACCAGCCACCATTTAATTCTGCGAAGGGTTCTTTACATGTGAAGTTGGTTCCTTGTGCTTTGAAGAACGTCCTACTATGTAGAAACAAACTGAACTCTTTAATGTATGGTTCGCTCTTAAAAATTCAAGATGCCAGAGTGGTTTTCTTCAGAGTGATCCCATGGGGGAACCATTTGTGGCTCCCAAATGTCTCATTCACATGAAGGTTCCAGAAAGAACTGGTTATTTATTTATACCTACGAGGGTGAGTCAAAAATTATCCGCACTCCGGTTGTAGAATTTATTTTCATTGACTTTCAGAAAAGACAAATGCATCATTTTTCAATATCATCTCCCTGCTTTTCAATACACCTTGTCCATCTGTCAACAAGCTGTTAAGCTGAGCTGCGAGCCACGAATGCACCACTTTCTTCACCTCTTCATCAGACGTGAATCTTCGTCCTTGTAGGGCTTCTTTCTGTCGTGGATTACTGCATAGGCAGACCCATGGCTGATTTACGAAATGATTTGCCACATCATCTGCTGTCTCTCATCTATTCAACAGAATCATTTCACGGGTGCGCTCAATGTTGTTATCGGTCGTGGCTGACACTAGTGCGACCTCCCTCGTACTTCTCTATCCATTCATAGAGACTTCTTCACGACAAAATACTTTCTCCATATAGTGCACAAAGTCTCTGATAAATATCAGCACTGGGCGCAGCCTCAGACGACAAAAATGAATTTCTGCACGTTGATCTTCATTCATGCAAATCACAAGTGGGGCAGTCATTGTTTCTCGCAGTTACAAATGACCTGACATAATACTTTCACACCTGCGGAGAAAGGGACCTCGTACGGAAAGCAGTGATAAGAAAGTGATGCTAATCAGAAATTTTAATATAACCGGAGTGCAGAGAATTTTTGATTCACCCTCGTATAATGGGCTCCTTGCAGTAAATAACCGTGAACAAGATGGTAACAGATTGTGAAACACCAGTAGGTCATGATATTCAAAAGACTTGCTGGGTACCCTAATACAGGCTACGTACAGGTTTTATTAATCAGTTACTGTCCTAGTTAGTGTACCGTACATCCAAGATTTCAAGCTTTTTCTACATATTAGGAGTCATTGGTATTTCACAAATCTGTTACCATCTAATCATGGCTATTTACTGTATGAACGTTGTTATGGATCTAAACAAAATTAGGGTTCTTTTTAGAACTTTTATGTGGGTGGGTCTTTAGGGAACCAAAAAATGGTTCCCCTAGGCCAGGGGTGTCCAACTCTGGTCCTGGTGGGCCGCAGTGGCTACAAGTTTTCATTCTAACCCGTTTCCTAACCAGTGACCAGTTTTCACTGCTAATTAACTTTTTCTCCATCAATTTAATATCCCTGTTAGAAGAGTTCAGGCCTCTGAATTGATTCCTTTCTTCATTAAATGACAGCCAAGCAGAAATGAGACGTGAAACGTGCTAAGAGATGACCAGCTAAACTGGGGCTTCAAACTCCAACCAGTTTCACTCCAATCACTTTCTTAATGAGAAGCCGATGCTTGCTGTTAATTAAACCCATTATTTAATTCCATGGCTAGTTGCTGCTCTCATTCTGCCACAGCAGACATTTCCAAAACAGTTGTTTTTCTGTTCTTTCTAAGAGCACCAGTGTCAAAATGTTTTGGTGACCTGAGAGACCAACCTTACCAAGACCATCAGCTCTCTTTAATTTCAGATATTTTGTAATGGGCACAGGGGAGCTGGTCAGGTGGTGGCTTGTTTTGTGTCTCATTATTGTTTGGCTGCTAATTAAAGAAAAAGAAACAACTTTGGGACCTGAGTCAAGTGAATTAAAAGAAGTAATCAGCAGCAAAAACTGGTCACTAATTAAGAAGATGGTAAGAATGAAAACCTGCTGCCACTGCGGCACTCGAGGCCATGGAGTTTGCGACCCCTGCCCTATGACATCACTCTGAAGATCTGCTCTGGCACCTTTCATTTTTAAGAATGAACCGTACACTAAATATTTCAGTTTTTTGCTATATAGTACGATATTTTTCAAAGCCCAACAAGTCACCTTAATATGCAAAGAATCATTAACAGAAAAGATAGATAGATAGATAGATAGATAGATAGATAGATAGATAGGCACTATATGATAGATAGATAGATAGATAGATAGATAGATAGATAGCTAGACAGATACTTTATTAATCCCAAGGGGAAATTCACATACTCCAGCAGCAGCATACTGATAAGAACAATATTAAATTAAAGAGTGATAACAATGCAGGTATAACAGACAATAACTTTGTATAATGTTAACGTTTACTCCCCCGGGTGGAATTGAAGAGTCTCATAGTGTGGGGTCTCCTCAGTCTGTCAGTGGAGCAGGACGGTGACAGCAGTCTGTCGCTGAAACTGCTCCTCTGTCTGGAGATGATCCTGTCCAGTGGATGCAGTGGATTCTCCATGACTGACAGGAGTCTGCTCAGCGCCCGTCGCTCTGCCACGGTTGTCAAACTGTCCAGCTCCGTGCCTACAATAGAGCCTGCCTTCCTCACCAGTTTGTCCAGGCGTGAGGCGTCCTTCTTTATGCTGCCTCCCCAGCACACCACCACGTAGAAGAGGGTGCTCACCACAACCGTCTGATAGAACATCTGCAGAATCCTATTGCAGATGTTGAAGGATGCCAGTCTTCTAAGGAAGTATAGTCGGCTCTGTCCTCTCTTACACAGAGCATCAGTATTGGCAGTCCAGTCCAATTTATCATCCAGCTGCATTCCCAGGTATTTATAGGTCTGCACCCTCTGCACAGTCACCTCTGATGATCACGGGGTCCATGAGGGGCCTGGGCCTCCTAAAATCCACCACCAGCTCCTTGGTTTTGCTGGTGTTCAGTTGTAGGTGGTTTGAGTCGCACCATTTAACAAAGTCCTTGATTAGGTTCCTATACTCCTCCTCCTGCTCACTACTGATTCAGCCCACGATAGCAGTGGCATCAATGAACTTTTGCATGTGGCAGGACTCCGAGTTGTACTGGAATGGTGCTTGGTCAAGCAATATTTCCGTGAAGAAACTCACAATTCAGTAAAGAACCATAGAGTGCCATTAAAGTACCTGCATTTTTCAGAGTGTAGATTACCTAGCAGGACAGGAACAGATTAAGAAAGCCTGGGTTTAGCTTGTGTTATTGTATACAGGAAGAGTCCATCACCCACTGGTATTTCATAAATCTGTTACCATCTAGCCTGGGCTATTTACTGTATGGAGCCCATTACAGACCTACATAAATGAATTCTTTCTGGAACCTTCATGTGAATGAGTCTTTTGGGAACCAAACATACAGTAGTTCCCCTATGGCATTGCCCTGAAAAACCACCTTTATTTTTAACCAGTAACAGTGCACTGCACAATAACGTGCGGTGAATACACTTGGCTGAGAGCGTTCTAGCTATTCTCATGCATCTCTTTGTCGTCACTCATTTGTTTTTGCAATTCTGGCACATTTGATTGCCAGTGTCGATTAGCCTCTTCCTCAGTCTCATTTGCTCTTGCGATTCTCTTTCACTCAGTGTCAGCCTGTCTTCATTGTATGGTCTGTTCTTTGCTCTCAGTTGCTCGAGCAATTCTCTTTCGCTCTGTCAGCCTGTCGTAAATGCTCTTCATAGTTTCTATCCTCTTTCTCTGTACGTTTACCATTCGTTTGCTCAGAGTTTGATGCACTTGCTGCTTCCTGAGCAGCTCTTCTTTTCTCCACCCTATCGGCCCGCTTCTTCTCTTCTTCCGTCGACATCTTATTCGCATTAAAACTGATTAAGTCAGTGTTTGTGTTGCAATTACTTAGTATGTTTTCCTTAATTTTTTACTTAAGCTGGCACTTAAGAATTCAATGTGCCTCGAGAATGATTGAAGATATGAAGAAGTTGGGGAAGTGACGGAGTAGGTGGTAGGGAATGAAAACGGCGCCCGTACGCATGCGCAGCATGGATGCCCTGCTGCCGCTGCCAAGAGTTGATTCTACAATAAAATAAAATAAAAATACAAAAAGGAATAACCTTGGAGGTCAAAGTAGATAGTAGATGTTACGTTGTATACATGTACCAAATTTCAGGTCAATATTTCAAACGGTTTGCGAGCCACAGGTGATTTAAAATCCTGGACAGACAAATGGACAGCCATGGTAGAATATTATATAAGTTACTGTAGGTCCAGTAGCGAATTTTCTATCCATTCAAATCGGCAACCTTTTAGGGTGGGTTTCGATTTTGGTACTGAAAAAGTCCGTAGGAACTCTACCCTCACGTTTCACCACCAGTTATGATGTGTTTCCGAATGTTTTCTTCTGCATTTGTTTCGTGAAATGATTTGCTTATCTATCAAGAGAGGTGACACAAATTTCACAGTAGCACGATGCATCGCAAAATTGTGTGGCACAGACTTTTACTGATGCATTCTTCTTCTGCAACTTCACAAATTGTATTTTCATGAATTGACACACACGTGTGCATGGGGGGCAGCTAAAGGGCTTGAGAGAGGATAATACCATGCCAGACCAGGGGGTGGCAGAAATCACTGACCGTTTCTCTTTCTTTTGCAGAACAAACAACGGGAAATTCCGCCTGGGCCCGATGACATCAATTCCAGTCCCGGGCCCGATTTCATCACTTCCTCCACCCGGCTTTAAAAACGCCATTTTGTTTTTCACACATCAGTTCTGTTCTAGACTTAGCACTGTAAAGAGATATTGATGCTTTTTTCTTTGATTTTTCAACCCAATCTTTGAGTAGATGGGGTGGCTACCCCAAACATTTTTGCAGTGTTTCTCGTTTTATTTGACAGAATCAAAGCACAAACTTTCTCAATGTGATCACCGTCCATCATCTGCCCAAACTGAGACATCGGAACTATTCATAACATGGCGTGTGCCTTAAACAATCCTCTCTGTAAGCTTGTGGCAATATCTGAAAAGCCTCGGTAAACAAATTTGCCAGTTTCACACAGAATTTCACAGAGACATGTTATTCTTCAAGATCCTTCATGTTTCATCTTGAGAAAAAAATCACAAAAGGCACAGGAGACAAATTCACTCTACCACAACTACTCGATGACTTATTGATGTGGCAAGATCAAGCAAGTAGGGATTTTGAAGATCAGGGTCACTGATATACACCACCACTAACACAATTCTGCTGTGTTGTGGCTTGTTGGCACCCGATTTAAGAAGTTTGTTTTTTTTTTTTGGACTGACCTCACATGGGAGCGAGTCACAAGGTGCAAAAGAAAGGAATTCCATGTCCAGGTGGTGGGTGGTGGAATGCATTCAACGTTCTTATTTTGTCCCCGCAGACCAGACACAGGAAATTCCACCTGAATACAAAGACGCCACTTCCGCCTCAGCTCTGAAGACGTCACTTCGTGGCCTGACCCCGAGGACCACATCATTTTGTGCCCCGGCCCCGAGGACCACATCACTTCGTGTCCCGGCCCCGAGGACCACATTACTTTCACCATCGTCCCTATAAAAACCCACTCTCTTCCTCTGTTGATCAGTTCTGTTTTGGACTCTGTTCTATACACTATTGTGTTGAATATTTTGCTTATTTTGCAGCCAAGGTCAAGTACACGGGTGGCGGCCCCAAACCTTTGTCTTGTGTCAAGGCATCTTATTTTACACAGTATATCTTGTAAGTGCCTAAAAGACAAAACTCCAAATACCCAAGCATAAAGTGTATTGTTCACTTAAAATGATGGCAACAATGACAATGACAATAACAAGAAGAAGAATAAAAGCTAAATTAGAATGTACTGTATCAGATTGGTCCAAAATAAATACAATTCTTTTGGACAAGTTACATTATTCACATATTCACATAGACAGGGGTGTGCATTCTGTATTTTTTGTTTTTTTCTTGTGTATATGTATTTTAATTTACTCCCCATGTTTATCCCTACCTTGAGTGTATTTTTAGTATTGGATAAATGTAGGGTGGCACGGTGGCACAGTGGGTAGCGCTGCTGCCTCGCAGAAAGGAGACCTGGGTTCGCTTCCTGGTTCCTCCCTGCGTGGAGTTTGCATGTTCTCCCCGTGTCTGCATGGGTTTCCTCCCACAGTCCAAAGACATGCAGGTTAGGTGGATTGGCGATTCTAAATTGTCCCTAGTGTGTGTCCTGTGGTAGGTTGGTGCCCTGCCCAGGACTGGTTCCTGCCTTGCACCCTGTGTTGGCTGGGATTGGATCCAGCAGACCCCCGTGACCCAGTAGTTAGGATATAGCGGGTTGGAAAATGGATGGATGGATAAATGTATGATTTTCATGTGCAGTCTGTACTTTAAATTGTGTGTACATTTTGGATTTACTTCGGGTATGAGGGTGCTGGGTCACAGTATATACGCTAACCCATATGTCTTCATCTCGCTTTAGTGATGTTTTAGAAACCCCGACGTACAGGGCTTATTTTCAACACTACTTCACGCTTACACTGGGATACCATTGATGCCATTCTATTCCTCTTTTTGAGAATATACTGTACCTTGTCACTCACGTGCGCCTTGGAGATAGTTAATGAGCCTGACTAAATGTTGTATGCTGGACCAGGGTACACTAACACCTTTGCTCGTTCCTCTGCAGATCCTCCAAAGCTTGCTTAATTCTAATCTCATTACTCAGACAGACTCCATTTCCGGTCCCAGTTCCTGCCCTGACGTCACTTGGACAAACCTCCTCCTACTCCTCCTCCTCTCCGACTATAAAGCCAACCACATTTTCTTTTTTACATTAGTGGACTCAGTCTCAACTTATTACTCAGTCATATAGATTATTTGCTTTTTGCATGCTAGTGAGAATATACGGGGTGGAACCCACTAAACCTTTTTTGCCTCTCTCTTGCTCTTTTCTTACAACGTATGTTAAAAAAGTCTGAAGTCACCCTAATTCTGAGTGGTTATAAGAAAACTAATGAGGTAGAAATACAGTCATGGCCAAAAGTTTTGAGAATGACACAAGTGTTGGTTTTCACAAAGTTTGCTGCTCCAGTGTTTTTAGATCTTTTTTGTCAGATATTTCTATGGTATACTGAAGTAGAATTACAAGCATTTCAGAAGTTTCAAAGGCTTTTATTGACACCAGTAACGACGCACTGCACGATAACGTCCAGTGAATACACTTGACTTGAGCATTCATGGCTGTCATCCTCTTTCTCTGTACGTTTACCACTCGTTTGCTCAGAGGTTGATGCCTTTGCTTCTTCCTGAGCAGCTCGTCTTTTCTCCACCCTAGTGGCCCGCTTCTTCTCTTCTTTTGTCGGCACAGGCATTCCCTCTGTACTTGGAGGAATGCTAGACTCGGTGACTTGGCAACGAATCCTTGCGTGTGCGTGAGTTGCGAAATGTAAACAATGGCAAGATGGCATCAACATGTGACAAGGGAGCGAAGTGAGTGCAGAAAAGAAAACACTCGGCAGACAATGTTTTGCGCATTATCGCGGAGTCGGACTCTGATTTTTCAGAATCGGATTTTATTGACAGTGATCAGGAGATCGAGCAAGAGAGTGAGAAGCCGGCATCAGCTGATCAAACACCAGCCGATGCCACGCCAGCGGATCTGCTGCCAGTTGAGCACCTTCGCGCAGCCGATGTATCTACGGCAAGGTTCGCGTGGGATAAATACACAGACATTGATCCGTTGAGAGCCGATCTGACTACTGGACTTCACAAGACGGCTTGCTGTTGGACACGACAGATCACCAGCTGCTGTACTTCAGGCTGCTCTCTCCTGATGCTGCTTTTCAGCTACCGTCAGACGAGATAAACAGGTAGGCAGAGAAATTTTTTGAATCGCGGGCTGCGTTTGCATCGCATTCTCGTTTTTCAAAGTGTAAACACACAACAAAAGACGAGATGAAGCATGCTGTGGTATTACAAATAGAGATGGGACAGAACTGGTGATATAACTTCAGGGAGCATTGGTCCAAACGTGCTTTGTCCCCTGGTGGCTTTGGACAGGTTATGCAGCATGGTGATAGGTGCGTGCTGCTGCAAAGTTTTATTCACTTCTGTAATAAACAGAAGCAAATCCTATGGGGTGAGCCAGGCTATAATGCCATGCATAAAGTTCATAAAGTTTCAGAAGATGAAAAGAGGTGACAATACGGTTTTCATGCGGGCAGAAAACTTGGTGGCAGTGGAATGGCACAATGGCAAAAGGGTGACTTGTCTCTCTACAGTACACACTAACAATATATGTGAGCAAGTGCAGCAACAGACAATTGACAAGTAGGCACCAAAGCAACACGTATTGTAAGCAGTGCAATGTGGCAATGACTGAAATTGGCTGCTTTGAGCGAGATCAGACTTTGCAGTGTAAAATGTATGTGATATGTATGTGAAATCATAGAGTATGCAGGCTCATACAACATGCAAGACAGTAACATTTGTCAAAAGTAAATATTTTTTGTTGATTTGATATGTTAAACAATTGCTTTGTGTTCTTTTTTAAAAAATGTTAGTTTTTGGAAAAATATTCAGCCCTGGGAGATAAGAAACCAAAAAAAAATTAGCCCTAAAAGAGTTAAGATATGAAAAGGTAGGGGAAGTGACGGCAAAGGTGGTAGGGATGAGAATGGTGTCCTGCTGGCTACTGCCGAGAGCTGATTCTACAATAAAATAAAGGGGGTAACCTTACAGGTCAATCATCACCCCGAAAGCGGATAGTAGAGGTCATGTAGTATTTGTGTAGCAAATTTCAGGTCAATATTTCAAAGGGTTTGCGAGCTACAGGTGATTTAATATCCTGTACAGACAAACGAACAGCCCCGGTAGAAAGATTACATTAAGTTTATGTGCAGAGTCAATATTTGCAGTGTTGGCCCTTCTTTCTTTTTCAAGACCTCTGCAATTCACTCTGGCAGGCTGTCCATCAACTTTTGGGCCAAATCCTGACTGATGGCAGCCCATTCTTGCATAATCAATGCTTGGAGTTTGTCACAATTGGTGGGTTTGTGTTTGTCCACCCACCTCTTGAGGATTGACCACAAGTTCTCAATGGGATTATGGTCTGGGGAATTTCCTGGCCATGGATCCCAAAATTGTGAGTGAGCCCACTGCCTTGGCTGAGAAACAACCCCACACATGAATGGTCTCAGGATGTGATGGAGGCAAATGTGAGCACTAAGTGGCTCAGGGAATAAAACATCGAAATTTTGGTGTTCATAGCCAGGAAAATACACAGACCTTAACCCATTGAGAACTTGTGGTCAATCCTCAAACAAAAACCCACCAATTCTGACAAACTCCAAGCTTTGACTATGCAAGAATGGGCTGCCATCAGTCAGAATTTGGTGCAGAAGTTGATGGACAGCATGCCAGGGTGAATTGCAGAGGCCTTGAAAAAAAAAGAAGGGCCAACACTGCAAAAATTGACTCTTTTTATAAACGTAATGTAATTGTTGTGAAAACCAATACTTATGTCATTCTCAAAACTTTTGGCCACAACTGTATTCATAATCATAGACCTTGAAATAGTCTAAAATGATACCCCACATGCTGATGTTTAAAATTTGTCACTTGTAACATTCTGGGAGTGGCCCATAGCAGGCTAGGACCACTGGTTGAGAATCAAATATCCAAAATATTATCACATTCAGGTGGCACGGTGGTGCAGTGGGTAGCGATGCTGCCTCGCAGTTAGAAGACCTGGGTTTGCTTCCTGGGTCCTCCCTGCGTGGAGTTTGCATGTTCTCCCCATGTCTGCGTGGGTTTCCTCCCATAGTCCAAAGACATGCAGGTTAGGTGCATTGGTGATTCTCAGTTGTTTCTGGTGCGTGTGTGTGCCCTGCGGTGGGCCGGTGCCCTACCCGGGATTTGTTTCCTGCCTTCTGCCCTTTTGGGATTGGCTCCTGTGACCCTGTAGTTAGGATATAGCAGGTTGGATGATGGATGGATGGATGGATTATCAGATTCACCCCGGCTCTTCCTAAAGTTGTTCATCTGTTAAGAAGGGTCACTCTTAAGAGAACTTCTGTTGAAACTGGAGAAGCTGTCACAAGGATGATAATCTCAGCAGCACTACATCAACGAGGCATTTATGATAGAGTGGCTAGATGGGAACCCCTCAAGTAAAAGGCATATGATGGTTTAAAGGACTGGGAGAGCATGAGGAAGAAGACTCTCTGGTGTGAAGAGACAAATATTAAACTCTTTAGTTGGAACTCCAAGCAATATGCCCGGTGAAGACAAGGCACTAAACTACACTACTCATCACCTGCCTAATGACATTCCTACGGTGAAGTATGGTGGTGGCAGCACTATGCTATGAGGGGTACTTCTGAGCAGAAGGGGCAGAATTGAGGAAAGGATGATATACAGCCAAATATAAAGAGGACCTTGAAGAAAACTTGCTTCAGGGTGCACCCGACCTCAGACTCGGATGATGGTTCACTTTTTAGCTAAGACAACGCTGGATTAGTTTTGGGACAAGTCCCAGACTGTCCTTGAGTAGCCCAGCCAGAGCCCAGTTTTAAACCCCATTGAACAATTCTGTGGAAAGACCTGAAAATGGCAGTTTACAGACACTTCCCCTGCAATATAACAAAACTTGAGAAGATCAAGAACTGTCCTGATCCTCTTCCTGTTGACCCTCCCAATGAAAGACGTCCAACACAATACTGTCCCTTGCCATCTACAGAAATTTTCAGACGACTCTTCCATCATTGGCTGCATTAATAATGGAGACCAGTCAGAGTACAGGAAGGTTGTGGAAGACTTCGTCTTATGGTGCAGGGACAACAATGTACAACTCAACATCAGCAAAGCAAAAGAGAGCTGGTGTTGGACTTCCGCTGTGCCAAGGAGCCTCTGAGACCACCAGTCACCATTCAGGAGGAGGATGTGGAAGTGGTGCAGAGCTACACATAAATAACAAATTGGACTGGTCTGACAACATGGTGGTGCTGGACAAGAAGGGCTATAGCTGACTGGACATCCTGAGAAGACTTGTGTCTATGGATGTGTGCAGCAAGCTGCTGGAAATGTTCTACCAATCCATAGTAGCCAGTGTGGTGTTCAATGCTGTGGTCTGCTAGAGAAGCAACTTGAGCACGAAAGAAGCACAAGGCCTGAACAAACTTATCAGCCTGCTCCATCACAGAGCAAAACCCTGGACACACTGCACGGGGATGGTGGCAAAATTGAATGTCTGTAGCATAGTCAATGTTTAAAGTACATTGATCTGTAAAGTGTATTTCATTGTTCTTGATTCATATGAACAGAAACCAGACACATTTAGGTAAGACAGCTCACAGGAAAAAGGCATGCGTCTCTCACATCACACACGAGGCAATGAGATAAGATGAGATGAGTCAAGTGTGACATAATGCTGATGTGCCCTATTTGGCCATCGTCATGGTCGACAGCTGTTCCATGGCTTCCCAATCAAGCAACCTCTGCAGTCAGCAGACCAACTGTACCTATCTTTGGAGCCTGCATGTGTAAAGAGAAGGTATACAAATCAAACAACTGCATGAAACTCCAGAGCTCACCCAAGGACGGAGGGAAGACATCATTCCTGCCCGTGCCTACGACACAATGCTTTCCCATGCCTCTCTGTCAAAGACTGAAGAAGTGGCGATCACAGGAAACCTCGACTGCATCATGCTTTGGTCAAGCAGAGCTCTCCTTTGACTATTGTTTTATTGTAAGTGTTAAGCCAACATTAAACTGAAGCTAAAATACACTCACCTAAAGGATTATTAGGAACACCATACTAATACAGTGTTTGACCCCCTTTCGCCTTTAGAACTGCCTTAATTCTACATGGCATTGATTCAACAAGGTGCTGAAAGCATTCTTTAGAAATGTTGGCCCATATTGATAGGATAGCATCTTGCAGTTGATGGAGATTTGTGGGATGCACATCCAGGGCACGAAGCTCCCGTTCCACCACATCCCAAAGATGCTCTATTGGGTTGAGATCTGGTGACTGTGGGGGCCATTTTAGTACAGTGAACTCATTGTCATGTTCAAGAAACTAATTTGAAATGATTCGAGCTTTGTGACATGGTGCATTATACTGCTGGAAGTAGCCATCAGAGGATGGGTACATGGTGGTCATGAAGGGATGGACATGGTCAGAAACAATGCTCAGGTAGCCCGTGGCATTTAAACGATGCCCAATTGGCACTAAGGGGCCTAAAGTGTGCCAAGAAAACATCCCCACACCATTACACCACCACCACCAGCCTGCACAGTGGTAACAAGGCATGATGGATCCATGTTCTCATTCTGTTTACGCCAAATCCTGACTCTACCATTTGAATGTCTCAACAGAAATCGAGACTCATCAGACCAGGCAACATTTTTCCAGTCTTCAACTGTCCAATTTTGGTGAGCACGTGCAAATTGTAGCCTCTTTTTCCTATTTGTAGTGGAGATGAGTGGTACCCGGTGGGGTCTTCTGCTGTTGTAGCCCATCCGCCTCAAGGTTGTGCATGTTGTGGCTTCACAAATGATTTGCTGCATACCTCGGTTGTAACAAGTGGTTATTTCAGTCAAAGTTGCTCTTCTATCAGCTTGAATCAGTCGGCCCATTCTCCTCTGACCTCTAGCATCAACAAGGCATTTTCGCCCACAGGACTGCCGCATACTGGATGTTTTCCCTTTTCACACCATTCTTTGTAAACCCTAGAAATGGTTGTGCGTGAAAATCCCAGTAACTGAGCAGATTGTGAAATACTCAGACCGGCCCGTCTGGCACCAACAACCATGCCACGCTCCAAATTGCTTAAATCACCTTTCTTTCCCATTCTGACATTCAGTTTGGAGTTCAGGAGATTGTCTTGACCAGGACCACACCCCTAAATGCATTGAAGCAACTGCCATGTGATTGGTTGATTAGATAATTGCATTAATGAGAAATTGAACAGGTGTTCCTAATAATCCTTTAGGTGAGTGTATAATCTTCCTTTAGTGTTGCCAATTCTTTCTTCCTTTTAGAAGCACCATTGTACCACTGGGGAATGATACAATACTTTATTTTATATATTTTTATGTATGTTAGTGGTATAGTAAAGGCTGCAATCACTAACAAACCTCTTCCCTCTGAGTATGTGCCTCTTGCTGGATACAATGTCATCACGAAACATCCCCTTCATCCCCCCTAGGAGGTGCCCTCTCAGAGCACTTTTAGCCACAGGCTTATTTACCATGGTGTGCTAAGAAGTACCTCTGGGAGTCTTTTCTGCCCACTGCTATCAGGCAATTCAATGATTCCACCCAATGTTCTCATTAAGTTTATTTATATTTATGTATTGATTAATTGATTGATTGACAATATCATCTGTCCTGTGAATCTGTATATTTGTTTTTCCTTTTGGGGTTAATAAAGTTTTATCTAATTTAATCTAAGAATGGGATAATCTGCCCAAATCCATGTGTGCAAAGCTTGCAGAGACTTACTCAAGAGAACTCAAAGCTGTTTCTAAAAAGTGCATAAGTAAGGGGTTGAACACTTCTGTGAATGAAAGATTTCAGTATTTGATTATTTAATAAGTTTGCAGACCTTTCTGAAAACAGGTTTTCACTTTGTCATTATGGGTTATTCCAAGTGGATTAGGGGTCCTCAACTCCAGTCCCAGTGGCTCCAGGTTTTCATTCTATCCCTTTTCATAACTCGTTTTTGCTCCTAATTAACTTCTTTTGAATTAAATGTATTTGACTTACTCTTGAAGATTAATTGTTTCTTTTCCTTAATTAGCATCCAAACAATAATGAGATACAGAATGATCTAAAACGAGCAAACTTTGTCCATCACACAATATCTGAAAATAAAGAAAGATGAAGGTCTCAGGAATGCTGATCTGCTCAGGTCCACAAAACATTTTCACAGAGCTCTTAGAAAAGAGGAAATCAGTAATTGCGCAAATGTCTGCTATTGCACAATGAGAGCAGCAACAAGCCACAGAATTAAAGAATGAGTTTAATTAACGACAAGACTCGGCGCCTAATTAAGCAACTGGTTGGAGTTTGAGGCTCTGACTTAGTTGGCTCACTCACCCAATTTCATTTCATTTTGGCTGCCACTTAAGGAAAGAAAACATCGAAATACATCAAAATCTTGACATCGAATTGTTTGGACAATTACAATACTTTCCCTACGAGAAAATACATCAAACTCAGGGAGGTCTAAAACATCGAGATACATCAAAACGATGAAGAAATTTAGGGGGAAAAATCATAAAAAACAAGTCAATTAAAATGAGTTCAAAAGAAGTTAATTCACAGCAAAACCAGGACACTATTTAAGAAAAGGGTTAGAATGAAAACCTAAGGCCACTGGGGAGCTCCAGGACTGGAATTTAGGACCCCTAGTGTAGATTGATAAGCAAAAATGGCAAATTTATCCATTGGAAATGACCTAATAATGTGTGCAGAAAGAGAAGTGGTCTAAATGGTTTCTGAATCCACTGTATGAGCTTGAGTGAGGTTTGTAATATTTTCCTTCATTTTGTTTTCGCACCTGCTTTAAATGTGTTTTGAGAAACTGTAAAATGTCAGCACGCCCTGTTAGCAGGGATGAGAGCCTGCTGCTAAGTGAGCTCTTTGGAGGTGCGGATTGTCTTTTAGAAAAACTGGCACATCTCAGAGATGTTTGTCTCCTCCTCAGAAAGAAACATTTTGCTTCATATTTGAAGGAGAAGACATAGTCTGTAACTAAGAAAAGAAGCCAACCTGGTAATATTAACCAGCGTTTTACTGCTGCTGATGGGGCGACGTGAAGATTTAACCCACCAAGATTGTACGATGTTACGGAAGCATGCTAAAATATTCAGTCCGTAGTCTTTTTTGGACAATCACTGCAATAATGAAGACAAAGGAGCATCCTACTGATGTTAGAAACAAAGCCATTAAAACACACAAGGCAGGAAATGGCTGCAAAAAATATCAAAGAGTTTGAATGTCCCGATAGGCGTTGTTGGATCCATCACAGCACCCAGACACTCACTAGAACAGGCCTTCCCTCAAAACTAAACGTCAGAGTTAGACGTCGACTGCAGGGAGAGGCGACTAAAACTCCAACCGTCACTCTCACAAGTCTGCAATGCTCTTTGACTGAAACTGGCGTGAAGGTTGCAGGGTTCCACAATTTCAAGGAGCTTTCCATACAACAGGCCTCTATAGAAGGGGAGCAAGAAAGAAGCTCCCATTTTATTAGCAACATTTACAGAAGCTAGAGACAATAAAATTCTACCTCAAACTTTTCGCTAAGCATTAATTACTGTCTTTCAAAATAAAGACTTATTACAATGTGCATCATACAGACCAATTTCACTTCTGAATAATGATGTTAAGATACTCTTCAAAGTCCTAGTAAGAAGGATTAAGAAAGTGCTTCCTTCTCTAATATCACTAGACCAAACTGGATTTATTAAAGGCATACACTTAGTTTCTAATCTTCGATGCCTGTTTAATGTAATATATTTACCCACAAAGTGTAACACCCTGGAGACGTTATTATTGTTGAATACAGAAAAAGCATTTGATATGGGAGAATGCATACAGGGGCAGCTGGGCGCCAGACAATTTGGCGAAAAGACAACTCGGCGAAAGACTATTTGGCGAAAAGACAACTCGGCGAAAGACAATTCGGCGAAAGGACTTGTCATTTAAATATAATTAAAAAATCTCTTTGAACCTAACTATTACCTAACCGGTAAAGGATGTCGACGAGTTGTATTTCCCCAAGATGTTTTTTCGCCAAATTGCCTTTCGCTGAGTTGTCTTTTTGCTAAGTTGACTGTCGCCCAGTTGCCACCAAAACGGTTGAATGGAACTACCCTTTCAATACGTTAGAGAAATTTGGGTTTGGCCCGAACATTTGTGCATGGATAAAATTACTGTATACCAGTCCAGAAGCTTCAGTTTGTATTAATAACATTAAGTCAGACTACTTTAAACTACAACATGGTACTAGACAAGAATGCCCCCTGTCACCACTGCTTTTTGCAATTGCCATTGAGCCACTGGCAATTCACCGTCAAAATGCTCATGAGATAAAGGGATTATCAGAGAAAGATTTGAACAGAAAATTTCACTATATGCAGATTATATGGTACTGTATACTGTATATCTGATCCATAAAATACTGTGCCTGCAGTCCTAACAGCACTAACAGAATTTGAAAAGATTTCTGGTCTTAGAATTTAAAAAAAAATAAAAGTTAGTTCTTCCCAGTTTAAAAGACCACTCTGCGGCAGTCCTAGTGTCTCACTGCCTTGTCTCTCTTCCACTAGACACCCTCTGCTCCGGTTAGGGCTCCTGAGCCGCTGCGCCCCTTTGAGGAGGAACATTATGTGTTCTTTTGACCAAGAGGCGGAGCTGAGCCAGCCGATTCGACAGTTGTACCTTGTGTGGCCGAATCGCTCCTGGAAGAGATTTGTCTTTGTTCCACCTGTTCTGAAATTCTCAGTTTACAAGAACACAATATTAGACTGGACACTTTCTCTTTAATCATTGCAGATCAGTTTAAATACCTAGGGGTAAACATCACAAATAAATATAAAGCTCTTTATCAAGAAAGAAGCCATTCCTTAAGGAGGTCACATAAAAGCATATATGACATTTGCTACAAAGCATGAGAAAGACCCGTTAAGATGTGGTAGAAGATTTTCTGGTCACATGAGACCAAAAAGAACTTTTTGGCCTGAATTCAAAGAGGTTTGTGTGGCATAAAACTACCACTGTCCATACCTCAATAAACACCATACCTACAGTGAAATATGGTGGTGGCAGCAGAATCAGGCTGTGGTAATCCTGGTACTGGGAATCTTGTCAGAGTTGAAGGGACAAAGGATGGCACAAATAACACACAATAATGCAGAACTAATAGTCTGCTATGAACCAGCAGCTCGGGAGAAGATTAATCTTTCAACAGGACAAGGACCCTCAGCATGAGGCCAAAACGACACTGGAATGGCTCAGAAACAGAAAGGGGAATGTTTTGGAATATCCAAGTCGAAGACCTCACACCTCTTACACCTATTGAGAATCTGTGGCACTATTTGAAAACTGCTGTCCAGAGGAGCCATCCCACCAACCTAGAGGGTATCCCAAGAAGAATGGGGAAGTGAACAAAGTGCAAAACTGAGACATACTTATATACCGCAAATGAATGAAGGCTTATTGCTGTAAAGGGTTCTTGACAAAGTGTGAATGTGAAGAGCTTGAATACTTATGGAAACATGAACTTTGGAGTTCTTCTTCAGTTAAATATTTACAGAAAATGTTTTTGTTTGATTTTGGAAATGTATTTTACAGCATAAGAGTTCACTTTAAAAATACTGAATGGATAAATATGTAGACAAATCTTTTGTCAGGCATTAGAATGACTTTTCTAGGGGTTTGAATACTTTTGCACACCACTGTAAGTGTCACTTTGTACTTTTGCTTACTGGTTTAGATTTAAATAAATATAGTTTGTGAGTGAAAGCCTAAAGAAAGTCTCTCCGTCAAAGTGCTTCTAGGTTAGAGCACAAGAGGACATCTTTGTGAAGTCCTCTAATGGTGAGTTGAAGTAGAGGTTTGAAACGAAAGACAGCCAAGTCAGTGAGCAACCCATCATAGAGGTTCTGTAGGTGGAACTCACGGGATGCAGCAGGACAGTGAAACAGGAAAGAGGTAACAGGTAATAATTCCAAAGTTGTGGTGGACATTTCTTCTTATCCTCCATATAGCAAAGAACCTCAGATGTTTAATGGGAGAATGACATAATAAAATAATAAGCATTGCACCTTAGATCAAAACCTTCAAAGATTCAAAGTCAATAGGTTAGTAAAGGCATATATCATGTTCTGTTTTGTACTTAATACTTCTCGAAACAGCAAAGCCATGTGTAAAAAATAAGCCATTGATTCATCTCTCAACCTTTCTAAGTCTTAGACTGAAAGTTGTATAGGAAGTGCATTTTTGTATTCAAGTAAATGTGGGGTGTGCTTTACAGAGCAGTCATTACAATACAACTCTTTCTAAAAGACACTTCTAACAAATTAGAGCGTGATGGACATTGAGTTTACATGAACACCAGTGAGAATGAGACTTATTTTTCATTTTCTCAAAAAAATCCCTTTTCTCCGCAGCAGTCTCTTGTCATCAAGCGTCATGGAGATGCGTATCACTAAAGAGAAAGTACAACACTTGACATATTATCTCAGAAAGCCTATCAGAGGCTGGAGAAACAATCCCAGAGTTCCCAAAAGACAAACCAATACAAACACCCACAGAAAGATCCGGTCGATCACCATAGCCACGTACTTCCAGTCGTCTTCAACCTGAAAGAGGAAAGAAGGATCCATAAGTTGAGTTTCCAAAGTTGAATGATAATTTATGCCACCGATCTAAGATATTTAAATGTATCAACTCTTTTCGGTAGCTCTCCCAGAAGGCTAACTTCTGAATTCTGATCATCATTAAACCTCAGATATTCTCTCTTCTTCCTATTTATCTTCAACCCTCAATCTTCCAAACCTTTCTCCATTTTTCCAACTTCCTCTCCACTTCTTTTCTGGTGCTACACAACTCAATGTCATCAGCATCAGCGGAGATTGGTCTTTTATCCCATGACTCAACATATTCATAGCCAGATCAAAGTAGTACAAACTTGATGAAGATCCCTGGTGCAGACTTCCTTTAACTGGTTTCTTGTCTGTTACCCCAACACTATTCTTATCCCTAGTCCTCACTCCCTCGTACATATCCTGGACAATCCTCACACACGTCTTTGATCCTCCTTTCTCTCTCATGCACCTCCAGACCTCTTGACGTGGTGCTCCATCATAAACCTTCTCCAAATCAATAAACACCACATGCAAACCTTCTGTTGTTCTCAATGTTTCTCTATCTGCTGTCTCAATGTTAAGACTGCATCAGTTGTTCCTCTCCCTGGCATAAAACCAAACTGCTCTTCCCTTATGGTGGTCTCTTTCCTAAGCCTTCTCTCTATAACCCTTTCCCAAATGTTCATTGTGTGTGACATCAGCTTTATCCTTCTATAGTTTCCACAAGCCCAAATGTCTCACGTCACACACGTGCGACTGGGAGACAGCTGAAGGGCCTAAATGATAGAAATTCCACGTCAGAGCAGGGGGCAGCGGGGTGCTCTGATTGTCTCTGTCAATCTCTTGCAGACCATTCACAGGAAATCCTGCTGGGTTTCAGCACCACTGATGACATCAATTCCGGTCCCCACGACGACACGCTTCCGGCGCAAATGATGGCGCCACTTTCGGTCCCGATGATGTCACTTCAGGTTTCGATGATGTCATTTCCTTTACTGGCCTTCAAAACCACCATCTTACCTCCATACTATCAGTGCTATTTTGGAGTCGAATCTGTGAACATCTCTGTTCAATTAACTTCAATTTTGCAGCCTGGCAATAATATGCGGGTGGCTGCCCCAAACCTTCATGATGTCTGTGACTCATTCATGTGACAGTGGCTTAGGAACCCAGCAAGATTCCCCGTGAATGGTCTGCAAGAGACTGACAAAGACAGTCAGTGCACCTCGCCGCCCCCTGCTCTGGTGTGAAATTTCTATTATTTAGGCCCTTCAGCTGTCTCCCAATCGCACGTGTGTGACACTCTCTTCTCTCTACAAAATGGTACAATCTCACCGCTCCTCCACTCCTCCGGTATTCTCTCCCGCTCATAGATCTTCTTCATTAGATCCCACAACAGACCTAACCCCTCGTCTCCTGAACCCTTTCACACTTCTGCTGGTATTTCAACCTGTCTTGTTGCCTCTCCATTTTTCATTCAATTTTGTTTCCTCCCTGCTTATTCTTCATACTTGACCTTCACTTAGGACTTCATCCCCAAATACTATACAGATCACTAATTGAAAAAATCATTTGATTTTATCACTACTCCTTATCAGCAAAATATCCACTAAGAGGGTGCTTTGTATTTTAGAAAAGATTTTCTCTCTGTGATGCAGAAATATGAGATTTGAATATATCTGGAGATAACCATTGCCTTCATCCTTAAACTTTTTAAAATGAAACTTCAAAACAATCTTAATCCTTTGAAAGTGCTGACATTAACTTCATATTGAGATAAAAGAGAGCCTATAATTTGTTTTCCTCCTGTTGGTATTGCTTTTAAGTAGACATATGAGTCATAAATATTAATGTAAGAAGAACTGTCTCTAAAAATGTGCACACATTTGCAGCCATTTTGCTGTTCTTTCCTATTTTTTAGAACTTTAGAACAATCTGAACAAGAACAGGCCATTCAGTCCAACAAAGCTCACCAGTTCTATCAACTTAATTTTTCTAAAATAACTTCAAGTCGAGTTTTGAAGGTCACCAAAGTCCCCCTGTCCACCACACTACTTGGTCACTTATTCCATGTCTCTATGGCAGGGGCGGCCAACTCCGATCCTGGCTGCTGGTTTTTGTTCATACCAAGTTGCTTAATTAGTAGCCAATCCTCACCAATAACAGATCTTATTTAATTTCATGGCTTGTTAGTGTTTTAACTCATCCATGTCAGCTCATTCCTAAATCATAGATTATTTTTTTCCTTTCTAATGATACTTGCATCATCCAAGTGATTTATCTATTTAATTAAACCAAATAATGAATTATGAATACACACAGGTGAAAATGGAGACAAGTGAGATGGAGAACTGCTGGGGCCTCATGCATAACGCCATGCATAGAATTTACACTAAAACATGGAGTACGGACAAAAGCGGAAATGTTCGTACGCACAAAAAAAAAAAATCCAGATGCATAAATCTGTGCATTCACCAACTTCCATGTTCTTCTGCTAAATAAATCCCGGTCAGCATGAAAAGTAACACATGTGCATGCGCCTGCTGTCCCGCCCCATCTCCTCCCAGAATTACACCTCTTTGAATATGCAAATCAATATAAATAGCCCTTAAGCTCAGTGTTCTGTGAAAAGGTAATGGCAAAAGCACGAGGGGAAATAGAAGAATTTCAGAGAATACCAAGTGGAGGCAAAGAAAAACGTACTATTTGTTGGTTTAAACAGTGGTATAAACAACAAAAGGAAGTTGATCGAGTGACATAGAGTGTCGGAGAAACTTGAAAGCTCAAGTTCACAAAGTCGCACAGTGCCTGAAATAAAAAAGAAGTTGTCAGATATCATAGTCGTAGCCCACCGTCAGAGTGTCATATGAAAACTTATTAGGCTACAGAGAAAAGAAAAAAAATAGGCACACAGTGCGGAAAAAAGCTTGAAATGTCAACATCAATCTCGACATTTCCACTTTAATCACATATTTTTTTTGTCATTTAAGTAGAACATCATAAACTTCATCTTTAAATCGTTTAATTTACTAGTTTCTCAAATCCCATCGTAACTAAAGTAGCACGTTAAATGCTTTGTTTTGTATTTGTTCTTCTATGTGCTCTATGTGTGTGAATCACTATGTGCTTCTTAAACTGGCTTTCTCTTCCAAAGACTGGACACAGAATCCATTACATTCATGATATTACAGCTCTCTGAATAATTAAAATACTGAGATTTATACTTGATATCATTTTCATGATGATAAGAATTAAAGCATGTTATTAAACATGGGAACAAACGGTGGCGCAGTGATAGTGACGAGCTGGTCTCCTGTCCTTGCCTCATGTAAGATGCTTGCTGCGCCATGTGCGACCTTCGATGAAATTATTTATTGCTACAGTACTGTCTCTTTCAAATGATCAGCTACTGTAGAGCTGTGATTCCACACTCAGATACAGTTATATAATTTCTCCGAGTGGCGCAGCGAGAGTAATATGGAAAAAGATGATCCGCTGTTTCAACCCCTAACAGGAGCAGCTGAAAGAAGAAGAAGGTGCAGTGACAGTAGTAGTAATAGTTTGGCTATTCCATGGACCATTATATTGTTACAAGGGTAATTACAATCAGATGCCTTAAACTAATACAAAATATGAGGTTAATTTCAGTGTATGTGATAAAGCCGCGTCAGGGATGTGGATCTAAAAAAAAAAAAGGAAACCACACTGGAACAAAAGCACTGCTCTGACGCTGGGTGCCACCAATTTGTAAAATTGAGAGGAGAATTTACATATGCCAGGGTTTGAGCTGGCGTGAAAATGTGCGTATGCACTGTTTATACATGAGGCGCCTGGTTCATTTGTCATGTGCATATTACTGCTAACTAGCTGTCCCCTATGGCTCTGCCCGCATAGTAGTGAAACAGGACAAACTTTAAAAATCAATAAACAAATTTAAAAATAAATGTAATAATTTGTATTGAGAAGACTTTATATTGATACCTTTCATATCCAAGGACCTCTTGATATATAATATTTTTGGTTTTGCTATCAGGGGCGAGAATGTAGCTTTGTTAAAAATGTAAAAATTTGGCAAGGTATCTCTGGCCAAGTATAAGGGAGGTACACTCCAACATCAAACGTTGTCACTGTATCTGATTGTGTTCATCTCTGATGGTAGAGTGTTCCCTGTGTGGGGAGAAGAGCATGTGGCTGTGATATCTCGGCCAATGGGCAGGTAATCTCTAAAACACATGTAGCTGTGATCTCTCTCTCTCTCAAAAACGTCAACCATTAATCCATAACAATCTCTAGATAATGTCTGCTGAACAAACAGGTATCGCTAGCTAAGCGGAGGCAGGGTACGCTCCAACATGTGGCGAGTGGTAGACCAACTCGAATGGAGGCCGGCATGTGAGTGAGGAGGGCCCTGGCCGACTCCCCACTCCTGAGATCCCACCTCCCCCTACCCTTGGCCTGCAGCCTGTCTCTTGGATTTGTACGAATAAATCGGTGCAGCAACCGAACTATGATACTTAGTGTGATGAGAGAAGTCGCAAAATCAACCGGAATGTTCCAGCAAATTATATAAATAAACCCGATCTAAATACCTTAAGTAGTTTTCTCGTGAAAAACAGACAGACATACAGACAGACAGACGTTGGATTTTATAAATCTAGAGACAAGAAGCAGTTAAAACAATGAATATAACTGTTTTAGACTAAAATAAGCAATTAAAGGTTCAAAATCTTAACATGCCGGATAAGCAGAAAAATCTCACTTTGTCATGTAGCAATTGGGTTTGAACAAAAATCTGAACCCACTGTGGCCCTCCAGTACCGATGTTGCTCAGTCCCAATTTAAACTTTCTGAGTCTTAAATATCAAATAAATAAATAAAATTAAATGAATTAATTATTAGCAAAAACTAGTCATTAATTAAGAAAATGGTTAGAATAAAAACCTGTAGCCACTGTGGTTTTCCAAGACTGGAGCTGACCGCCCTTGGTCTGTGGTTCTCTGTGTAACGAAAAACCTTCCTAATGTTTGTGCAAAGTTTTCCCCAAATGGGATTTGAACCTACAACTTCACAGTTTGAGGTCCTAAGCCTCAACCACTACACCACACTGTCTACAATGCACCATTCAAACAATCCTGATGATAACAGACCATTCAGCCCAACAACGATCGCCAGTCCTATCCACTTAATTCATCCAAACAACATCAAGTCAAATTTTGAGGGTCCCTAAAGTCCTCCTGTCCACCTCACTACTTGGTCACTTATTCCACGTGTCTGTGGTTCTCTGTGTGAAAAAAAACTTCCTAATGCTTGTGTGAAATTTACCTTTAACAAGTTTCCAGCTGTGTCCCCGTGTTCTTGATGAACCCATTATAAAATAACAGCCTCAATCCAACTGGACTGATTCCCTTCATAATTTTAAATACTTCAGTTGGGTCTCCTCTTAATCTCCTGAAAACGCTCAGCTCTTTTAATCTTTCCTCATAACTCATCCCCTGTAGCCCCTGAATCAGCCTAGTTGCTCTTCTCTGGACTTCTTCTAGTGCAGCTATGTCCTTTTTGTAGCCTGGAGACCAAAACTGCACCCAGTACTCCAGATGAGACCTCACCAGTGTGTTATAAAGATTGAGCAGAACGCCCTTGGACTTGTACTGCATACATCAGGGTGCTATATAACCTGACATCCTGCTATCCGTCTTAATGGCTTCTGAACAATGCAACACATTTCTGGGACAGTTAGCAAGATCTCTTACCTCTTTTGCTTTATTCTGGCTCCGCATGTTTTCCGCTATGTATTTCACACTTTCAATAGCCTGTTTGATTTCTGGGGAGACAACGGAGAATGCGACCACCGTATTAAGAGGTTGTGGATTCAGCTGTCTGCTCAGCTTGCTGGAATCGGGTTCTGTGTGCTCCTTAGAATGTTTACATGGACACTTTTTCTGCTCGGTGGATAGCTTACTTTCTCCAAACTCCATGCAATTCTTGGATCCCGATTGGGACATGCTGTTTTTTCTCTTCTTATTGCTGGACTTCCCTGGTGGCTGGTCCATAGGCCTTCTCATCAGCATAATTCGAGGCAAGATACAGAGAAAGACAGACCTGACCCATTCCGGCATGGTATGGGTCATTGGTGTCCTGTAGTGAACGTTCAAAACAAAGACGGTTATCACAATTGAAAGTGTCACAAATATCATTGTGAACAGAAGATATTCGCCAATAAGTGGGATCACCAAAGAGGTGGAGGGAATGGTCTCGGTGATCACAAGCAAAAACACAGTCAAAGACAAAAGCACTGAGATGCACAGGGTGACTTTTTCTCCACAGTCAGAAGGGAGGTAAAACACGAGAACTGTTAGAAACGAGATCAGCAGGCAGGGGATAATAAGATTTATGGTATAGAAAAGTGGAAGTCTTCTGATGTAAAAGGAGTAGGTGATGTCTGGATAGATTTCCTCACAGCAGTTGTACTTGATATCGTGCTTATACCCCGGAGCATCTATGATTTCCCATTCACCACTCTCCCAAAAATCTTTCAGGTTTACTTTGGAGCCAATTAGCACAAGGTCTATTTTAGCCTTATCGTAAGTCCAGGAGCCAAATTTCATCGAGCAGTTTTGATAGTCAAATGGAAAATAGGTGATGTCCATTGGACAAGAGCTTTTGAAAATAGCAGGTGGAATCCAAGTCACTGTGCCATCATATTTCAACAAAGCTTTGGTTTTGTCCTCAACGAGAAAGTCACCAACAGCACTGGAAAGAGAACAATGCAATATATGTGAGAACATGAGATGATGCACAAAGATGGCAGCAATGCACCACACGCAAAATCCATACTGACTTACTTGTTATAAAGTACAATGTCAGGCCTCCATATCTTATTGGATGGAACTCGTATGAACTCAATGCCATCAAATTCAACTGGATTCCACCTCAACTTGTAGTCATTCCATATCTGTCAAAAAAAAAGATTAAGATAACAAAGCAGACCATTGTTTGTATGTTATCACATGTAATAATTCCCAGTGCTTCAGAACCACTACCTTCAAATCCATGCCAATGCATGTCTCTCTCACTATTGCTCTCATACTGGTCATCATGAAGTACTGAGAGTGGCTAGTCTTGGGCCACCTAAAAGATAGACTTCACACATCACATGACCCCCTCCAGTTTGCCCATCGCCTAAACCATTCCATTGTGGATGTCATATCATCAATTCTTCATCTAGTCCTGTTCCATCTAGACAAAGCAGACATTTATTCTAGAATGCTGCTCACAGCCTCAGAGGTTCATAGAGAAGCTGAGGCTACCAGGTGTGGACCTCTAAGGTGGGCACCGCTCACCCCAACCCGGCACAGACAGACACAGAGGCACAACTCCAAAGCACACAGGACTTTTCCCAGTCTTCCCCGTCTCCCACATGCACAACAACACAGTCCCAAGCACAATACACAACACAATTCTTTTCTTCCTTTTCTTTTTCTTTTTCTCCTCCACTCCTCCTGGCAAGTTTCATCTCACTCCTCCCGACTCTGGCTCACCGAGTAGTGTCTGCTGACCCCGTATATAAGGCACCCAGAAGTGCTCCATTTGTTTTAATGACCTACTTCCGGCAACACTTCCGGGTGTGGTGAAAGAACTGCCCACGAGGGCTCAGCATTTGCTGCAGCACCCCCTGGCGGCACCCACGGACCCCATCAGGGCTATACCAAACTCAAACTCCCATGGAGCCCTGTGGGAGTCCTAGGCACCACTGCAACCAAGGGGGGGCTCCCAACTAGCTCTCTGGTGGAGGTAACACGCTGGCCATGCTTGCTCCCCTGATCCTCCCAGTGTGGAGGCGTCCAGGCCAGGGGAAGGTCCCCGGTTATCCGCCACTTAGGTTACAACAATTCATTATGTAACTGGATACTTGCCTTCCTGACAGAGAGGTCCCAGAAACTTGGTGCTCCCCAAGGCTGTGTACTCAGCCCACTTCAGTTCACTCTGCTGACTCATAACTGTACAGCTGCATATACATCTAAATCCACCATTAAGTTGGTTGACAAAACAACTCTGGTGAGTCTTATCAGCAATGGGGATGAGTCAGCTTACAGAAAAAAATATGAAGCTGGTTTTAAATTAAAAGTCGTTGAATTGGCAAAAGAAATTTGAAACTGCGCTGCTGCAAAAAAAATTTGATGTGTCTCAGAAACTGGTGCAAGATTGGAGGAGGTAAGAAGATGTATAAAAGAAATTGTCACATTTTTGAATGGCCGTATAAGTTTGGGTCTGATTTTATGATCATTTTTCGGGTTTCAAAACCCAACTTATACGCAAGTATATACAGTATCTTAAATTTCAGAAACCATTTGATAAGGTGACAAATGAGAGGTTGGGCATCAAACTAAAACTTCAAGTTGATGTTTTTAGATGGGTGCAGAATTGGCTCAGACACAGGAAGCAGAGAGTGATGGTGCGAGGAGCCACTTCAGAACTGGCCGATGTGAAGAGTGGTGACCAGCAGGGGGCAGTGCAGGGACACTGTTATTTTTAACAAATATAAATGATTTAGATAGGAATATAAGTAACAAGCTGGTTAAGTTTGCAGATGATACCAAGATAGGTGGATTAGCAGATAATCTGGAATCCGTTATATCATTACAGAAGGACTTGGACAGTAGACAGGCTTGGGCAGGTTTGTGGCAGATGAAATTTAATGCCAGTAAATATAAAGAATTACACGTAGGAAGGAAAAATGTGAGGTTTGAATGCACAATGGGCGGTCTGAAAAATGAGGGTACACCTTATGAGAAGGATTTAGGAGTCATAGTGAACTAACTCTACGCTATCAACTACTTATGTTTCATGATTATTACAAAATGCTCGATCCAGACAGGCTTCACTCCACATTGGTGCTTTAACTTCTTCAGTAGCCCAATTTCCAGCAGCACCCTGCTGGCTAACAGTACTGGTGGTGGTTATTGTTAACCCGGGTTTCGACCGATGTGGTATAGAAATTTGTATTATTGTCCGCATATTGATTTGGCAAAATTTTACACCATATGTATGTTCTGCCTTTTTTGTACCAGCCAGGAGATGAGCGGCTGCATTTTGCAAACAGGAAAAATAGCGAGAATTACAATAGTCGAGATGAGAAGAAATAAATGCATTAATAACTATCTCTAAGTCTTTAAAGGAAAGTACAGATTTCAGTTTGGCAATTCTCATTAGCTGAAAGAAACTTTCTTTTACTATGCCATTCATTTACTTGTCAAATTTAAAAAGCTGGATCAAAGATTACACCTTGGTTAGCCAATTCTGTACCCATTTACACATGACACCCCCTTAATTGGGTGCCTAACCTCTCATGTTGGACCTTATCAAATGCTTTCTGTAAAATAAAGATAGTCTGGTCATATCTTCCAGTGTTTTCGTAAAACACAACCTCCCACATCTGAACTCGTGCGAAATGTTCCATAAACTTCGGTTTTTGCCATGTAATGCTCAATCTTTTCCCTAATAATTAATTTATTAATTTAATGTGATGAACATTAAACTTTCTGACTATAGTCGCTTGAATCTGCCCGATCACCCTTTTTATATTATATATTTAAATAATATTTGCTATTTCTCAGTCCTTAGGAATTCCCCAGTGTGCAGTGACTAACCTCACTAACCTCCTAAAGCACTGAAGAATAAATATTATCTACTCCTGGTGATTTATTTGATTTCAGCCTATTTAATCTAAGCAGTATTCTCCCTCCAAAATTTCCAAATCCCTCAGTACATCCTTAGTAGTCCCTGTTATTGCTGAGAGGTTATCAACTTCCTCACATGTGAAGATCTCAGATAATGCAAGTGTAGAGCACCTACTTTTTTCACTATTTGTATATTTGAATTTGTCTTTACTATTCCTGATGCTGGCTGTTTTGGCTCCAGCAGCCACCGCGACCCTGTTCAGGAATAAGCAGGTTAAAAAATGACTGCCTTACTATTCCTGATGCACTTAACCTCTTCCTTGACTGTTCTTTTCTTACAAAAATACCGAAAGAATCTCTTTGGGACTTCTTTCACCTTATCCTCTATGTTCCTCTCTAACTGCCTTTTAGCCTCCCTAATATCCTTCTTAATGGTTGCCATCATGCTTGCGTTGTGAAGATGGGGGCTGAATGCATCCCAAGGAGACGCGGTTGCTGCTCTGAAACCCACTCTTAAACGGTGATACAATGGGAAACAAATATATATATATTTTTACCTCCTCTTTGCTTAATCAGCTGCTGGCTTACTGCTGCTGCTGCCGCCGCTGCTGTACCGCGTGATCTGCATCTCGCACAGCTTACTTTTCTCATATCACCTATGTCCATATATTCGATCTCTTTTCACTTTTACCTTTTCATCAATATCGCATTGAATTTTGATTCTATGTTTGGAATTACATTGTGACAACGCAACGTATAACTGCCTGTGAGTGAATATTGTTTTTTTCTCTGTACAAGAAATGTGTCTGACAATAGCATTCACACAAATGAGAAAAGAGTTCTCTCGCGTAATTTCACTTTCACCGAACAACAAATCTTTTAATTCCTGCGGATACACCTCTTCATTGGGAAGAAACACTACTTTTCCCTGATTGCAACACGAATTAGATGATCCACAAGTCTCCAACTTAAAGTTTAAAGCCGAACAATATACTCAAACTCTTTTTGCTGTTCCGTTATTTCACCAAGTAATAATTTCTGTTTGTTTGCGCTAATGCGATCTTTACTATCATTTTTTTGAGACTTTCGAATTTTCGTACTTCCGTTATCTCTAACCTGCTCTGCATGTGTATCGCGCCAACGTTTTTGAATTCTTTACGATGTTCTACTTTGTCATCTACTCTTTGTCTTTTATTTCCAGCCCTCGGGTGTGGTTAAATCTCTTGGCACAAAGACTCGTCTCGCGGGACGTGAAAGTGTCTCTCTGAGAAAATCACATCTCATCTCCTTCCAACCTGCCAAGATTTTTTTTTATAATAGAGAGATTTATGCACTACATAGTTTTTTCTCTTTAATTTCTTACTAGTTCTAAATTTTAGGATGCACCTGCCCTGCATTATGTGTAAAATGTTTCTAAACCGACTCCACTGCTCCTCAACTGTCTCCGCACTTAAAAGCTTATCCTAGTCTGACCTCCTTAGTCTTTGCAGCATCTGCTCAAAATTTTCCCTCATAAAACTTCCCAGTTTTACTCTTAGCATCTGCACTCTGCCAATATACTGAGAATTGTATTATATTATGGTCACTTGACCTTCATCACCTCTGCACCCTGAATTCCACACTGATTATTACAAAATACTAAATCTACACAGGCTTCCATTCTCAATCATTCTGAGTAGGTGTCCTTATTGCAATATGAGGGCAGTAAGTTGCTCTGGTTATGAAAGGAGAACTGCACACTACTGCAAATTTGAACATTACAATTGCTGGCACATTTCACTCAGGCGACTTAACGACATTATGATACAATTGGTTACAATTACAATACAGTACAATACAATACAAATTATTTTTGCATAGCCCAAAATCATGCAAGGAGTGCCACAATGGGCTTTAACAGGCCCTGCCTTTTGACAGCCCCCCAGCCTTGACTCTCTAAGAAGACAAGGAAAAATTCCCAAAAACCCTAGTAGGAAAAAAAATGGAAGAAACCTTGGGAAAGGCAGTTCAAAGAGAGACCCCTTTCCAGGTGGGTTGGGCGTGCAATGGGGGTCAAAGAAAAGGGGGTCAATACAACACAATACACAAAACAAAACACAAGTAATCCTCAATACAATATAATAGTACAATAAAAATTTTACAAGGATAGAGTAGAATTTAACAGTAGATGATATCACATAATAGGATCGTTTTTGTATTCAAATTAGAGCACAGACCAAGTGCCAAGTGACCTGCTCATGGTCACACAGTGTCAGAACTGGGATTAGACCCCACAACTTCAGGGTTTGAGTTCCTAAGCCTTAACCTCTAAACCACACTGTCTACAATGCAGCATTAGAACACTCTAGATGAGAACAGGCCATTCAGCCCAACAAATCTCGCCAGTCCTATCCACTTAATTTTTCCAGAAAACATAAATTCGAGTTTTGAAGGTCCCTAACCTTCTACTGTCTACCATGCTGCTTGGTCAATAATTGCATGTGTCTGTGAAAATAACACCTTCCTAATTCTTAACAAGTTTCCAACTGTGTCCCCATGCTCTTGATGAAGTCATTTTAAAGTCACAGTCTCGATCCACTGGACTAATTCCCTTCATAATTTTAAACACTTCAATCAGGTCTCCTCTTGATCTCCTTTAAAGGCTCAGCTCTTTTAATCTTTCCTCATAATCCATCCCCTGTAGCCCTGGAATCAGCCACGTCACTCTTCTCTGGACATTTTCTAGTGCTGCTATGTCCTTTTTGTAGCCAGGAGACTAAAACTGCACACAGGAGTCCAGATGAGGCCTCACCAGTGTGTTATAAAGCTTGAGCAGAACCTCCTGTGACTTGTACTCCACACATCAAGGCGCTATATAACTTGACATTCTCTTAGCCTTCTTAATGGCTTCTGGACACTGTCTGGCAGTCGATAGCTTAGAGTCCACTATGACTCCTAAATCCTTCTCAAATGCAGTACTTTCAGGTTTCAGATCTACCACTGTGTATTCAAACCTAACATGTTTACTTCCTACATTGAATACTTTATATTTACATTACTTGACATTAAATTTCATCTGCCACAAATCTGCCCAAGCCTGTATGATGTCCAAGCCCCCTGTAATGACTCAACAGAATCTACCTGCCAATCCACCAAGCTTGGTATTATCTGAAAATCTAGCCAGCTTGTTACTTATTTTATATAAATGTCTTTTTTGGTATTTTTACGTATGTGCATCCACACCACACAAAAATTGGACGCAGCCCCTCACTGGTTATTTAATGGCTTCCAGAACGGTAGACAAGACTGAGAGAAGCTTGACTGAGATATTCCTGTTCCCTGAGAAGTGAAAACAGGTAGCTGATATAAACTGATGGATAACCATAAAGGTTCTTTTGTGTAAATACACAGCAGTGACCCTGTTAAAAGCAAACTCAAGTACAGTCTTACAGTCTGTACATCACATTCATCACTTTTGAGGTGTATTATGTTTGTCACATCAACGCACATATTTATAAAGCCTTGGTGATGTGAATTATTATGTGTGTGACTCATCATTTAGCTGTATAGGCTGCGTTTTTCTACTTAATCAAGGGTGTCATCCCAATTTCTCTGAAATGTTGCATATGGGTCAGAGCTGCCATAAATATACGCATCATTTTTGTTTTATAAATCCCGACATTTGTGTGGGAAGTTGCATAAGCAAATTTCAAACCTCTTTGTGCATACGTGAGCTTTATTAATGAGACCCCTGCACTCCATTTCTCTTCTGGGCAGCTCTGGCTCATTAAATAAAAGTAGGTTTCTTGGTAAAACATGAAAATGCTTTTATATTTATATGATTTTGTAATCTTTGAAGACCATATCAAAAGTCTATAAACCGAGAATAACTTTGAAAGCACCTGTGTATCTTAAAACATCAAAACTGAATTTCTTTGTCTGAAGACAGAGGTGAATTTTCTGCCTGTACTCTAAAGGGAATGGATGACTTGAAGAACGTGACCTGTCACTGAAGAAAGTGCTAAAAGTGCCAGTACAGAGTCTGCCAGGCGAATTAGACGGTGGATCAATACAAAGTGTACTCTCTGATCACCTCTGAGGCAGTCAATTATATTAACACCACTATCTGAAACACACAATTAATCCGCTCTTTCATCAATCGGATCAAAAGACTAAGGAGTAAAGGGTACAAAATGAGGGAGGATTAAATTGTGGTGGCAATCACTACACGGGTCCTCCTAGGAAATGGCATCAGATCAATGTGAAGAAGACAAAAAGGAATTGGGAACTTGAGATGTGATGATTTTTTAATTAGCCATATGACAAATAAAGATCTATCTATCTATCTATCTATCTATCTATCTATCTATCTATCTATCTATCTTATCTATCTATCTATATCTATCTATCTATCTATCTATCTATCTATCTATCTATCTATCTATCTTATAGTGCCTTCCTATCTATCTATCTATCTATCTATCTATCTATCTATCTATCTATCTATCTATCTATCTATCTATCTATCTATCTATCTCAGCGTTTCTCAACCTTTAAGTATTTGCGACCTGAGTTTTCATAACAGTTTTAATCGCGCCCACTAACATTTTTTTTGAAAGGAGCCCACTAATACCAATTTGTTCTTTTTTAATTAATGATATATCATAGATGCATATTTAATTATACCTACTTAACTTTTATTAACATTTATCTAACTTTATATTTGTTTTTCTAGTATCAGAATGTAGTTTAAGCTAATTTGTTTTGGTTTCAATATGTATTGAAGATGTATTTTTCATATTTTTGATTCTTGTTTTCTTTTTTGCACATCTTTGCGACCCCCTTTTTGTTATTTCACGTCCCCCTAGGGGGGCCTGCCCCACAGTTTGAGAACCACTGATCTATCTATCTATCTATGTATCTTAGGCACTATATCAACACCTGACTCGACACAGACAGACACGGGAGGCACACTTATAAAACAAATAAATGTTTTATTTTTCTTCGCCTGTGGGCAATGCCTTCCCCATTCCCACCGGCACAACTAAGTTCCAAAGCACAATAACACAATCACCACATTACTTTTTTTTTTCTCTTTCCTTCTCCACCACTCCTCCTCAACAAGCTTTGTCTCTCTCCACCCGACTCTGACTCCCGGAGTGGTGGCTGCTGGTTCCTTTTATAGCCCACCCAGAAGTGCTCCAGGTGTCTGACGACCCAGCCTCCGGCTGCACTTCCGGGTGTGGCGGAAGAACCACCCACATGGGCTCAGGAGCCACTACTGTGCCTGGTGGTGGCCATGGACCCTAACAGGCTTGAGTTCCAAAATCCCATGCCCATGGCCCTGATGCAACCCAGGGGGGCTGCCATCTAGTGTTCCGGGGGAGGTACTGTCCTGACCAGACTTGCTGCCCCGGTCCATACAATGAAAAGGTGACCCGGCCAGACAAGAACCACAGCCATCCATCTATCTATCTATTTATCTCTCTAACTTCTTTTAAAAATCAGATCCTCACAGACAATTCCATTTCTTGATACTACAGCTGTAAAGTGCAATGCACACCATCTTATTGAGCATGGAAGTTTTATAGAGTGTCAGAGGATCACCCTCCAAGTTCTTCCCAGGTATATAATACCACCCCAGGCAGAGAAAGGACACTGACACTAACTGTCTTGTCTTTTTCTTCCTTCACACTACAAAGAAAGTGCCCAGTGAGGGCAACTGACTCCATCCATTCTGGTCCCTGGGCTATAAAAACATGACCACTCAGAAGGAGGTGTTACTTCTATGCAGAACAACCAGTGCTATGAAGCTTCAAGTCTTTCCAAAGGCAGACCAGAAAGCATAATTGATTGCAGCCACCTCAATTTCATGGCAATAATTTTGTTTTCCTTTAATGTCATTGTGCATTTGGTTTGGACTAAGAAGTAAATGTGCACAGCCAGGTTGGTGCCCCCAAAATTCTCTCTCTTCTGAGCCTGTTATTCCCTTGGGTGACCACAAGAGATAAAGGTGTGGCTTTAAGTGGTGTTGTAGCAGACTGCTGACTTTGGACTGATGTTAGCAACCTTTTAAAAGTCACAGCCATTTATCAGTTGGGTACTGTAACATGAGATGATATCTGCATAGATAGATAGATAGATAGATAGATAGATAGATAGATAGATAGATAGATAGATAGATAGATAGATAGATAGAATTTTATTTGGCTTTTTACAGGTCTTTAAATAAATACATTCATAAATACAGGAGGTAGATATGTAATTATGAGATGGACCTGGCAGTCATAGTGGACTCATCACTTTCAACATCCACACAGTATACAAAAGCCATCAAGAAAGCTATCAGAATGTTAGTTTATACTTCATGGTGTGCTGAGTATAAGTCCTAGGTGGTTATGCTGAGGTTACATCTCTTCTGGAGTACTCTGCACAGTTTTGGTCTCCATAATCCAAAAAAAAAGACAAAGTAGCACTAGAAAAAGGCCAAAGAAGGGCAATATGGCTCATGTAGGGTATGGGTTATGAGGAAAGGCTGTAGGAAATAAAAGCTATTTCCATTTAAGCAAACGCTGATATGATTGGAAGTGTTTCAAATTATGAAAGGTATTAGTTCAGTGGATTGAGGCTGTGACTTTAAAATGAGCAAAGCAAGAACACAGGGACACAGCTGGAAACTTGTTAAGGGAAAATTTCGTTCAAATGTTACGAAGTTGTTCTTCACATAAAGAACTATACACAAATGGAATTAGTTACAAAGTAGTGTGGTGGAAGGTAGAACTTTAGGGTCATTTGGTATTGTTTTGGAGAAATTAAGTGGACAGGATTGGGGAGCTTTATTGGGCTGATTGGTTTGTTCTCTTTTACCATTTTTCTGATGTTCCTATCATCAAACCAGTAGAGCCACTAATATTCTACAGAGCCAGGTGCAGTGGTTTGGATATAGTGTTAAGATGATACCCAGATGCCTCTTGTTGGTTATACTGTACCAGGCACAACTGGACTGAAAGTAGACTCAGCAGCAGACGCTGGGCAGTATCATATCTCCTGGCCAGCCTAAGGGGGATCTTCCAGGAGGATGGACAGTCCTGGCCTGTCTACCTTGGCGTGATGCCATTGTAGTATTCAGCAGGATAATCGCATGTGAAAGTGAGGAACTGCTCTTTCCACAATAATTTTTTTCCTGAAATTGACTTTAATGTACTTTAATTATACCTTCTTGTATCTTCTTGTCAATTTATTCTTAGGCGCATACATTCATTGATCTACTAGAGTGTGGGTGGATGGCAGGTCATTTGGCAGCCTCACACAGTCTTCTGATTATATTGCTTCACAATATGTTTTGCCAATTCTATTCATTTCTAACTATCAAGTGCAATGTGATACTGTCTGTTTTGTCATATATCATAAACAGCGGATAATTTGTTGGCTGATATTCCGGCTGTTAATTCTGAATCTGCAAAAGCAAATATCGTTCATTAAAGAGTTCAGCTTATTGCTAAAATCCACAATTGATTCAAGGGCTGCCTGCAATAAAAATAAAGAAAACCTGTAGACGCTGTCATTCTTCCTCGACTGGGTTGTGATCCACACTGTTAACAGATTATAGAAGTGAAGGGAACCTGTGCCAAGTCGCCAGCACAGATTAGCAGTCGATGCGTCACTTTGCAGCTCTTGCTCTCTCCTGTGAGCGCTTTCACTGCAAGTGAGCAACGACTTGTCAGAAATCGTTACAGCATTTACAAATGCCTGCATGGCTTCCTCCGCCAGGTTTCGTTAAGTCAAAAACTATAAGTTTAATGCTTGAATAGAAAATGTGGAAAAGAAAAAACAAACCTTCCAATACAATCTACAGTACAGTGCCCTCCATCATGTTTGGGACAAAGACCCATTTCTCTCTGACTTCCCTCTCTGCTCCACAGTTTAAAATTACAAATCAAACAATTCAGACATTGGGATCAAAGAGCACATCGCAGATGTTCATTTAAGGGGATTTGGAGACATTTTGGTCACACAACACTTGTTCTACCCGAACCCCCAGTTTAGGGCACAGGGACACAGCCATGGCAGGTCTATTAAAGCCGTTGTCAAATTTAGGACTTTGTCGCATATCCCAGCTTGCAATGACTGCTTGAAGTCTGCAATCCATAGACATCACTAAGGTGCTGAGGACTTTCTCTGGTGATGCTCTGCCAAGCCTCTCATGCAACTCCTGCTTGTTTCAAGGGGGTTTGTCCCCTTAAGGTTATCTCTTCAGCATATGGAAGGCCTGCCCAATGGGACTGAAATCAGGTGACTAGCTTGGCTATTCAACAATCTTCCATTTTTTTAGCTTTGATAAACTCCTGTGTTACCTCAGCAACATGTTTGGCTCATTATCTTGTTGTAGGATGAAGTTCTGCCCAATGAGTTTGGAGGCCTTTACTGGAACTTGAGCAGATCAGATGTTTCTCTACACCTCAGAGTTCATTGTGCCGTCAGCAGATCCATCATCAGTGAAGAGAAGTGTGCCAGGACCTGTGGCAGCCATACATTCTCAAGCCATAACACCCCTGGCACTGCCATGTTTAACAGATGAGGTGGTCTGCTTTGGATCCTGGGCAGTTCCTTGTCATCTCCACACTTTTCTCTTGCCATCACTCTGAGGAGATTCATCCTCATCTCGTCTCTCCACAAGACATTTTCCCAGAATTCTGCAGGCTTTTCGAAGTCCTTTTTCACAAACTGTAATATGGTCATCTTGTTTTATGTGACTAACTTGTGGTTTCCATCTTGCAGTGTGTCCGACCTCTGTGTTTCTGTACATGATGTCTTCTGCTGATAGTCTTCTCTGACACACACACACATCGGCTCTCTGATGTCTGTTTCTGACCTGTCCATAGTGAGGATTGTTCTGTCATCAGCACTGGAGGTCTTCCTTGGCCTTCCAGTCCCTTTGTGATTATTGAGCTTACCAGTGTGTTCTTTCTTCTTCATGATATTCCAGACAGTTGATTTTGATCATCTTAAGGTTTTACTGATGACTCTCGAATGTTTTTATTCTTGTTTTTGTCCTCTTTGACTTTCACTGGCTGTGGTGAGCTGGCGCCTTGCCCAGGGTTTGTTTCCTGCCTTTCGCCCTGTGTTATCTGGGATTGGTTCCAGCAGACCCCCATGACCCTATAGTTAGGGTATAGCGGGTTGGATAATGGATGGATGGATGGACTTTCACTGGCACAGCCCTTTCATGTTGAACACTGGCGATTATCTATCTATCTATCTATCTATCTACAGACTCCAAAGGGTAGAAGCAAACCGAGGTCTCTCATGAAGCCATGAAACGCACCTGAGGAATCACAAACACCTGTGACGCCAATTGTCCCAAACATTATAGTGCCCTGAAATGGGGGGGCTGTGTAGAAAAAGTGTTGTCATTTCTACATGGTGGGACCGAAATGTCTCCAACTCCCCTGAAATGAAAGTCTGCAACGTGCACATTAACAACAAATCTGAATTGTTTAAACTGTGGAGCAGAGGGGCTAATCAAATAAAAATGTGTCTTTGTCCCAAACATTATGGAGGGCCCTGTACCTCATAATAGGTCAGTCGAGCTAAAGCAGTCATTTATATGTTCTTCCTGTGTCTGTGTGTTTTCCTGTAAGTTCTCTCTGACTTTTTTCCCATGTACTAGATAATCAGGTTGTATGTTGTCAGACCCTTTAAACTCTTTGAGGGGTGAATATTTTTGGAGCAATTCTGTTTTCTGAAAAGCACGCAAAGTAAAGGTTTCACATGTAAATCAACATCTATTGCCGTGGCTGCTGTCGACGCCCGTTCAGTGTCTCTGGTGGCTGTGTAGGGACAGCTCGGTGGCTGGTAGGAATGTGTGGAGGGCCGGCTGCCTGGCCTGTCTTCGAGTGGCAGTGCGACACAATCTGGTTTGTACCTCTTGTCATCGTTAAATGGCGCTTCCTCCCAGGCGAACATTACCGTGGATGCATCAGCTATACAAGCGCATTCAGCAACATGATCAGCTGGGGACTGATGAGCTGAAGCCAGTACCTCACTTTCGTTTTCAATCTCCATCTTTAGATCACTTCCATCAACTTTGGATTCCGACAAGTCAAGAGTCTGATTCGGTGATAATACACAAAATGTCGTCCACTGAGTACTTTGGTTTATGCACTCCCTTTGGTCTCTCGCCAGATGTTGATGCCATTTTAGAGGCCGTTTGCTCTTCTGTACTCCCGCATGCGCAGGAAATCGAGGTCAAATCAATGAAGCTAATTTTCCTTCTAGCAAAGAGAGCTGAACTAAAACATAACAGCGAGTTTAGTCGCCGTTTATGGCTGATTACCATCCTCTACCCCTGAATTTCGACAAAAGTCGACATCCACCCTAAAGAGTTAAACTGCCTCTGTGGTTCTTTAAGATACTGGTCTCTGAGATGGACTGGCGTCTCATTCCAGGCTGGTTTCTGTCCTTCTCCATGCCTGTGAATTGCATTAAGCAGCTTTTAGAATGTTATGTAGTTACCTTAGAATATGTTTTAGACCTACGGGGCCTATTAAAAAGTCTTCAATGGAAGTTTTCACATTTTATTGTTATATGGTGGATTTAATTTGGCGTTTTCTGACACTGACCAGCAGAAAAAGACTTCAGTGTCAAAGAGAAAATCAGATCTAAAATAATTGCAAACATAAAACCAAAAAATCATGGATTGTGTAAGTATTCACCCCTTTAAACTGGCACACCATCAGAAGGTGGAAGCCAGAGCAACCATTTGTCAAAAATTTCATGAAACAAGAAAAGAGAAGATGACCCGAACAGCATCAAATAAACACTTCAGAGCTCTGATGTTTCAACTTAACCTCTGGTGGTGAGGATAACATTTGCCTTAATAAAAAAAATGCACGTAACAATGGTCGATGTCTGTTTGATGAAAAACAAAATTTCCAACCACCCGCCATCCCTGACTGTCCATCATCCCACTTTGACAAATGCATCATGTCAGAAGATGGTATAACTATTCAGCTAATTTGCTTAATTTCTTGTGCCTGTAATGTTGTCGTGGCGCAGTGGTAATACTGCTGCCTCGCAGTTAGGAGACCCGGGTTTGCTTCCCAGGTCCTCCCTGCGTGGAGTTTGCATGTTCTGCCCGTGTCTGCGTGGGTTTCCTCCCACAGTCCAAAGACATGCCGGTTAGGTGGATTGGTGATTCTAAATTGGCCCTCGTGTGTGCTTGGTGCGTGAGTGTGTTTGTGTGTGTCCTGTGGTGGGTTGGCACCCTGCCTGGGATTGGTTCCTCCCTTGTGCCCTGTGTTGGCTGGGATTGGCTCCAGCAGACCCCCGTGACCCTGTGTTCGGATTCAGCGGGTTGGAAGATGGATGGATTGATGACATGTTGTCACCGTCATTCTGCATTATTCACAAGTCGTGCCTGCAGTTCAGTTATAGCAGGAGACCTGACATAGCGGCACTTACATTACTTCGTCTTGAAAAGAATTTGATAACATTATCAAATCTATACCGAATAACAGATGAACATTCTGCTGTATTTATTCATTCTATTTTCTTAATTATTTTGTATTTTTTCTCTTTCTTTGTCCTGTAAGGTCACCTTGAGCTACATGATTTGTATGAAAATGTGCTATAGAAATAAATGTTATTGTTGTTGTTGTTTTTGTTGTTATGTTCATTATGTCTTCTCCTCAACTGCTGCTGCTTATTAAAATATACTTCAGACCAGTAACAGTGCACTGCGTGATAACGTGCGGTGAATACACTTGACTGAGAGCGTTCTAGCTATTCTCACATGTCTCTTTGTCGTCGCTCATCTGGCACGTTTGATTGGCGATGTCGATTAGCCTCTTCCTCAGTCTCATTTGCTCTTGCGATTCTCTTTCGCTCAGTGTCGGCCTGCCTTCGTTGTATGGTCTCTTCTTTGCTCTCAGTTGCTCCAGCAATTCATTTTCGCTCTACGTCAGCTGAGTGCACTCCTCATAGTTCACATAATCTTTCTCCATACGTTTATCATTCTTTTGCTCAGAGGTTGATGCGCTTGCTGCTTACCATGCCATTAACAAAATGACATTATACGAGAAATGCTAAATATTCCATATAGATTGATTTCTATACAAATTATGTTGAAGCAAAAATGAAATTAAAAATCTCCATCACTCCAATAATGCATAAAATCTAATATTAACCAGTAACGGCACACTGCACACACGATAACATGCAGTGAATACACTTGACTTGAGCATTCATAGTCTTCCTCCTCTTTCTCTGTACATTTAGCATTCATTTGCTCAGAGGTTGATGCCTTTGCTGCTTCCTGAGCTGTTCTTCTTTTCTCCACCCTAGTGGCCCGCTTCTTCTCTTCTTTCGTCGCCATCTTTTCACGTTAAAATTGATTAAGTCAGTGTTTGTGTTGCAAATGCTTAGTAAGTTTTCTTGCATTTTTCACTTAAGTTGGCATTTAAGTCTTCAATCTGCCTCAAGAATGATTTAAGATATGAAAAGGTAGGGGAAGTGACGGCGAAGGTGGTAGGGATGAGAACGGCGCCCTGCTGCTGCTGCCAAGAGCTGACTCTACAATAAAATAACATAAAAATAAAAAGGAATAATTCCGAAACTCTTCGCTTTTAATATAAAGCTGTAGTGCAGAGTTTCGGCGTAGTACATGTGTACCAAATTATAAGCTATAGGTCATTTGATTTTTGACCTTGACCTTCCTGGGTTGACCTTTAACCTTGGAGGCCAATCATCACCCCAAAAATGGACAGTAGGCGTCACATAGTATATTTGTACCAAATTTCAGGTCAATAGGTCAAACGGTTTGCAAGCTACAGGTGATTTAAAATCCTGGACAGACAAATGGACAGCCACGGTAGCGTATTATATAAGAAGACAGTTACAAGAATGACAAAAATTAAATCATATCTTCCACGGTTTTCTTAACAAATATCTTTGTTGTTCTTTGCTAGTTGTACATAAAGTGCCTATTAAAAAGTCCTAACCCCTTTGGAGGTTTTCACATTTTCTTGTTGCACAACATTGAATCCCAGTGGATTTAATGTGACATTGTTGACACTGATCAACAGAAAAAGACTCTTAAACATCAAATATTAAAATATTAAAATAAATATCACATCTTCTATAATGCTGTGATGACCAGTGTGATTTTGTACAGTGTGGTGTGCTGGGCTGATAGATAGATAGATAGATAGATAGATAGATAGATAGATAGATAGATAGATAGATAGATAGATAGATAGATAGATGTGAAGGGCACTATATGAGAGATAGATAGATAGACAGATGTGAAAGGCACTATATAATAGATAGATAGATAGATAGATGTGAAAGGCACTATATAATAGATAGATAGATAGTGTGGTCCCCGGCCCCGGGACACCTTGGAGGACCAGAGGAGGGCGTGTGCCTCCTCCAGACCGAGGGGGGGCGTCCGTCCTGGTTATGTTGGGGACCGGGTAGGGGCTTGAAAGCCCAGCCCTGTAGGGACCCGTGGCCACCGCCAGGCGGCGCCCCAGTGCCTATTTATCCCGGGAGCCCGGCACTTCCGCCACACCAGGAAGTGCCGGGGGGAAGACGACAGGGGACACCCGGACGGCTTCCGGGTGCGCAGCCGGCACTTCTGCCACACAGGGGTGTGGCCAAGTCTAATTGCCGGGAAGCAGCTGGAGCCCATCCGGGTTCCCATAAGAGGGGCCGCCTCCCTCCAGTCAATGGTGAATGTCGGGAGGTAGTTGGCAGAGCTGGAGAGAGGACTGGAGGTGGCCAGAGGAAAGGCACAAGGACTGTGAGCCCTGGACTTTGGGGGAATCGGTGCAAGAGGCACTGGGGGTGCACGTGAGCAGATTGTAAATATTGTAAATAAACAGTGTGTGGTGATGAACAATATGTTGTCCGTCTGTGTGTGTCCGGGCCAGCTTTCACAATAGATAGATAGATAGATAGATAGATGTGAAAGGCACTATATGATAGATAGATAGATAGATAGATAGATAGATAGATAGATAGATAGATAGATAGATAGATAGATAGATAGATAGATAGATAGATAAAAATACCCACACACTTTGTGCTGAACACACACCAGAATGATTATAAAGAAAGAACATTTAAAAGGAAGACAAGGAAAAGAAAGAAAGGTTCTCACTTGGTTGTCACCGTCACAGTGAGGCAATCCAACAGATGTGTTGCTGCTACTATTAAGGAGCCGCTGTTGTGTTTCTTGACACACTTCTACTGAATGATTTGTTGGCTGAAAGTCCTCAGTGTTGGTGTGTCACAGAGAGGATGTGCAGCATTGTTCACAACGGCACTCAATTTTATTTTTGTTCTCTCTCTTTGCTGTGACCCCTGGTGGGGTCCAAAGTGTGTCTGTTAACTGGGCTTGACTTTTTAATTATTTTTTTGATTTGGTGGCCCTCTCTTGAAGTGATATTACCAGTCCAGCACATCACAATGTAGAAAATCACACTGAACATCACACTGGACATCACAGAGTTGTAGAACATGTGAAGGATGTCAATTTTCACCTTCAAGGAACACAGTCTCCTCAGGAAAAAGAACCTGCTCTGCCCTTTCCTCGATAGTTCATCTGTGTTCTGAGACCAGTCCAGCCTGTCATTGATAAGGATCCCTAAGTACTTGTAGGAGTGCATCTTGACATCCACTCCTTGAATAGTCATCAGACATAGAGGGTCTGTGATGTGGTGAAAGTCAATAAGCAGTTCCTTGGTTTTGCTGATGTTAAGTTGTAGACAATTCTCTTTGCACCAAGAAACAAACCTCCCCCTGACTCCTCTCACCTGTCTCATTCCCCTTATCAATAACACCCCTTAAATACAGAATCATCTGAGAATTGCTGTGAGGGACATGACCTGCTGTTATATTTCTAATTTGAGGTGTACAGAGTGTGGAGATGAGCAGACAGGCATGTTCCTTGTGGTGCTCCAGTGTTGCTCACACAGTCCTTGAGACTCACAAACTAAGCTCTGCCTGACAGATAGTCCATCATCTGGACACCCCAAGCTCATCCACCTGCATATCTCTGAGGGGCTGGATGGTCTTGAAGACCCTGGAGAACTCAATTACCATCATCCTCCCAGGGCTGCCAGCTTTGTCCAGCCTTGCCCAGCAGTGAGTAAAGAAATGATTTTATACAGTATTATGGTCTGGTCCTACTAGTGAGTCCAACACAATGGGGTTGAGTTTAAAGAGTTGACCTTTGAACCCTACCAATGCTTTATTGTTCTTTTCTGGAGGCCTCCCCTTTGCTGCCAAGTCCATATGGTGAAAAGCAAACTGGCAGAATTCTGACTGAAACATAATATGACACTAAAAAACAACACCTTATGATCGATTGGATTTGACACAAGACATATTCTAATGTGAATTTCATCTTCATAAAGAATATTTGAAATAACAGTCACACTTACATGCCTTAACCAAAGGTTGGTCTCCATTATCTGATTTACTTCGTCCTGAAAAAAACAAACACATTCATATAACGTAAAAAGGTGAAATATACTCTGGTCAATTTACAACACTCATGGCAATAAGATGTGTAACTTAAACTTTCTCTTACCACTTTCACCAGCTGGGAAATGGATACTTCAAACTCAACCGTTACGGGATCAGAAACATTCTCTACCGGTCTGATAAACTGATTGTAGCGGCGAAACAGTTTCCTAAACAAACGGTCTTCACCTTTGGATCCCAGGCCACCTGTTTACCCAAAAAAGAAGCAAAAAATCAAGTTAATTGAAATGATAAAGCACAGTTTTGAACTGTCAGTGTTCTCAAACAACAGCATTTATTTCTAGAGTGCGCTTTCATACAACTGATGAAGCTCAAAGTGCTTGACAAGATGAAGAAAAAATAATATAAAAATAAGATTAGATAATGCTAAGTAACAAAGGATAAAGTAAAGTCCGATGGCCAAGAGAAGAGAAAAAACAAAAACTCCAGAGGGCTAGAGAAAGAAAGAAAAACAAAATCTGCAGGGGTTCCAAGGCCTTGAGACCACCCAGCACCTACTGGGCATTCTACCTCACATAAATGACCTCAATCAGTCCTCATGGCTTTCAGGCTTCACTTGGAAGAATTAGATGATGACGGTCATGTGGACCTCTGGCCTTCAATCCATCAACGTAAGGACAGTACGGTGCCCTGATCAGGTGGTGGTGGCTCAGATCACCCCCACAGAAAACCAGAAAAAGAACAGCAGAGCAAGAAGGGGTTAGTATGGATGGCGGAGCCATGATAAAAATGATAATTAACTCTTTGAGGGCTGAATATTTTTTCCAAAAATCATTCTATGGTTTCACATAGAAATCATAATAAAATGTCTGTTGCTGCATGCATGCTGTGGCTGCCAGTTTGCCAAGAATGTGTGGCAGGCAAGCCTGCCAGGCTGTGTTCACATGGCTGCACGGGGCAGCAGCAGTGGTCACGGTCATAGTGGATTGCAATCTGGTTTCTACCTCTTATCATTGTTAAGTGGCATTCCTCCCTGGTGAAAAGTGCCATAGGCTGTGTCAGCTACATGAACTTGTTCAGCACCACGATTAGCTAAGGACCAATCTGCAAAACTTCATATTCGTCTTTGATCACTTGTATCAAAATTAGAGTCCGACAAGTCTTAGTCCAATTCAGAGAGAACAGGCAAAACATCATCCACAGAGTATTTTGCTTTACGCGTTCACTTTGATCTCTCGCCAGATGTCAGTGCCATTTTTGCCATTGTCTGCCCCTTGCTACCCACGGGAGTGCAGGAAAACTCGTTCAAAACCAATGAAGCTAACTTTCCTTCTACCAAAGAGAGTTTAGCTAAAATGTAACGGTTGGTTTTGTCACAGTTTACAGCTGATTACCGATTATCATCAACTCCTCCTTTTGACAAACGTCAACATCAGCCCTGAAAGAGTTAATTGTATGTACAGAATATGAGGGTTACACTAAAATAAAGCTATGAGAAAGCCATGTTACAATAATGAGTTTTGAGCAGTTTTTTAAAGTGCTCCACCTGGTGGATTTCTATCGGTCAGCTTTTCCAGATTTGAGGCCGCCTCACCACTTCTTGTAAGTTTAGCTCTTGGAATGATAAGCAGACACTCATCTGAAGATCTAAGGTTACGATTTGGAGTGTAAGGTGACAGGCATTCTGAGATATAAGATGGAAGGAGAATATTTAAGGCTTTGTAAAACATAAGCAGTATTTTAAAGTCACTTTTTAATGGCACAGGTAACCAGTATAGTGAGATGTGCCCGGATTTTCTTTTCCTAGTTAAGATTCTGGAAGCTGCATTCTGCACTCGTTGTCTTTTTTTTTGGGTGGTCCTAAGAGGAGTGCACCTTTTCCTTGTTTGGAATGGCATGATTTACCTAAGTGGGGGTCTGCACATTGTATGTTGGGTTTTAATCCTTAAACTGCCACATATTTGGCCGTTAATGTATCCCTGGATGCCAAATACTTTTTTGCTGCACTTTTTAAGTAAACGTCACAATTCACAAAGAAAATGTGAAATTTTAATGGAATACATTTTTTTCAATGCAAAGAGCATTACAATACTGCAACACTGATCATTTTACACACTGCTAATGAACTGTAAAAACTATTAAAAAAACTACTGCAACAATCAATTATTATATGTTCAAGGTGCAACTGACGCCATTGATAAAATTCAGTAAATCACCGAGCCGACTGCGCTTGAACTGGCTGCACGTGAGCACACAGAGGTAAGCGCTGATGCTTGCAGGCTCATCTTGTGCAGCGGCTGAATCCCAGGGACAATGATGCTGCAGTTCTGCTGGGGCCAGAAGTGGTCATGAGCTGGCTGCTCAACGAATGTGCAGCATGGACTGATCAGCAATGGCAAGCTGGGAAATTGCACTGGGAAGTGACTATAGCCGGTTGTGGCGTTCAATGAATGTACGTCGCCAAATGTATGTCGCTGAATATACTCGGCTCCGGTGTGCTTCCAAATTGCACTGGAAACCGACTTTAGCCATATGCGGCATTCAACAAATTGAATTTCCCCTTGGGATTAATAAAGTATCTATCTATCTATCTATCTATCTATCTATCTATCTATCTATCTATCTATCTATCTATCTATCTACTTTGCCGAATATACTCAGCTCCAGCGTGCTGGCAAATTGCATTGGGAACCAACTATAGCCAGTTCCGGCGGTTTAAAGGTTAATGTGAAAAGGTAGGGTGTATCATCATAAGGACAAAACTGAGTCATATTTAAAATAATATTTTAGAATACCCGGTATTACACACTTTCTTAAAGTGATGAGACTTTAATGAGAGAAACGTTGTGTTTGGCTGCATTCATCCTTCCTTCAGTTCTCACCAGTCTCCCTGACCCTGCTGCTGAGAAGCATCCTAATAGCATAACGCTGTCACCTCCATGCTTCACATTTTGGATGGTATTAGACAGGTGATAAGCAGGTGCTTGGAGTTCCGCACAAAGAGTTCAATTTTTGTTTCATCAGATTGGAGAATGTTTTCCTTAGGCTCTCAGAGTTCTTTAAATGTCATTTAGAAAACCCAAAGCCTGCTGTCATATGCTCCTAATTGATTGAGTGCTGCAGAGTCGGTCGTCCTTTCCCCCTTCACAGGCAAGGAAAGACACCCAATGAGAAAGCCTAACCCCGCCTCAAGGCCAAGAGATGGCTCCGCCCATTCTGATATCGGCCCTTTAAAGCCAACCCACTCCTGGTCACTCCTCACATGTTCCACTGTCACCTGACCAGGACAGCTCTCCTAGCATGTTCTCACCTCCATAGAAAAGAGTACAGAAAGCTATTTTTTACTTTTTTCTTTAAAGTTGTTTCGACTGTCTTTCCAGTTCCTGTTCTTTCAGGGCTGGTACCCTAACCTTTCTTGGTTGTTCCCCACATTCTGCTTTCCCAGCCACACTTACAGGCCACAAAATAAATGTTGAGTTTTAATGTGAAAAGGTAGGGTGTATCATCATAAATACAAAATTGAGTCATATTTAAAATAAAATTTTAGAATACCTGGTATTGCACACTTTGTTAAAGTGCTGAGGCCTTACTGAGAGAGAGACGTGTTTGGCTGCATTCATCCTTCCCTTAGTTCTCACCAGTCTCCCTGACCGTGCTGCTGAGAAGCATCCCAATAGCATAACACTGCCACCTCTGTGCTTCGCGTTGGGGATGGTATTAGACAAGTGATAAGCAGGTGCTTGGAGTTCTGCACAAAGAGTTCAGATTTTGTTTCATCAGACTGGAGAATGTTTTTTCCTCAGGCTGTCAGGGTTTTTTAAATGTCATTTAGCTAAGTTGAAGCCTGCTGTCATATGCTCCTAATTGATTGAGTGCTGCTGAGTCGGTCGTCCTATCCTCCTTCACAGGCAAGGAAAGATGAAAAAGCCTAATCCTGCCTCCAGGCCAAGAGATGGCTCTGCCCCTTCTGATATCAGCCAGTTTTTGTCATATTCTAGTGATTGATTGAGTGCTGTTGAGTTGGCCGTCCTTCTGACAGGTTCTCCCATCTCAGCTGAGGACTTTTATATTAGAGTGACCATCGAGTTCTGATACACCTCCCTGACCAAGGCCCTTATTGCCCAATTACATGGCTTGGCCAGACGACCAGCTCTAGGAAGAGACCTGGCAGTTCCAAACGTTTTCCATTTCATGGTTATTGAGGTCATTGTGCTCCTGTGAACACTCAAAGCTTTAGAAAAGGCTTTATTCCATTGAACTGATCTATTGCTTAACACATTTCGACTATGGATGTCTTCAGAGAGTTTCTTGGACCTCATGGCTTGGTTTTAGTCCCGATAAACAGTGTGAATTACAGGATTTTAAATATACAAGTGTGTACCTTTCCACACAATATACAATCAATTCACTTTGCCGCAGGGAGACTCCAATCAAGTTCTGGGTACATCTAAAGGAAATTTAAAGTATACCTGAGCACAAATTGCAGTGCAGCAGCAAAGGGTCTGAATATTTATATGAATGGGAGATTTCAGTTTTTTATGTTAATAAATTTGGAAACATTTGAAAAAATATGTTTTCACTTTGTCATTGTGGGTTATTGAGTGTCAATTGATACAAAAAATGACAAATATATCAATTTAAAATCTACAACACAATTAAATGTTCAGAAGGTTTCAGAGGTCTGTAAATTTTCTGAATCTATCAATCTATTATATAGGGCCTTTCATATCTATCTATCTATCTATTATATAGTGCCTTTCATATCTATCTATCTATCTATCTATCTATCTATCTATCTATCTATCTATCTATCTATCTATTATATAGTGCCTTTCATATCTATCTATCTATCTATCTATCTATCTATCTATCTATCTATCTATCTATCTATCTATCTATCTATCTATCTATCTATCTATATATCTATCATATAGTGCCTTTCATATCTATCTATCTATCTATTATATAGTGCCTTTCATATCTATCTATCTATCTATCTATCTATCTATCTATCTATCTATCTATCTATCTATCTATCTATCATATAGTGCCTTTCAAATCTGTCTATTGATTCTGAACCCAGTTGACTCAAGTTTATGGCTATGGAGAGCCCAAGCTATAAAACAGCATAGTTTTGTCATATGTTTAGTATTTTTTTTTTTGTAATATCTACCAAAATACCAAGAAAAAAGAAAATAAAAACAATTTAAAGAAAATGCTGTGGTTGCCATATCATTGGCTGAATTGCTGAAGCCAAGCCAGATGGCAGGGATTAGTACTGCAACATTTAGTTGGAAACTTCCCCCAAGGAAAATGCAGAAATTCCAATAAGACGTCTGTTTGAAAGACTGTCGTCCAGCTGCTAGCTAAAATGGAAGAAATTCACTGAACTATCGTAACCGTTTGATTAAATATAAAAAAGCTTCCCAAAGTAAATATATGCAGCTTATCTGGACTCTGCATTTATTAATGCATAATCTTCACAGAAATATTTTAAATTTCTATTTAAGCAGTTAACTGCTTAAAATTTTGCATTTCAAAAGGGATTAGAAGTAAGTTTAAATATTGTGAATTTCCAAAGGTCAAGGAAGGCTAAATATAACTGAAATAAGCAGGAATGGGCAAAATGTCTCCACCATGAGTAGACACAGACATAATTTCAAACTCCAAAATGAAGCACCTTATAAATTTAATAGCTTAGTGTTTAATAGCTAATATTCGGGCTGTATCCTATTTTATTTGTAATATTATATGTTGTCTTTTGCATTGTGACTTTACACATGTTATTTTTTTGTTCTTCTGAAAGAGGTCAGGGTCAGAGCCCTTGAAGGTTTTCACATTTTATTGTTCTTCAACAATGAATCCCAATGGTTTTAATTTGGCTTTTTGATAGTGATTAGAAGAAAAAAAATGTCTTTAATTTCAAAGTGAACACAGATCTCTGAAAAGTGGTCTAAATTAATGACAGATATAAAACACAGAATCATTTTTTTTTTTTTTTTTTTTTTTTTATTTATTTATTTATTAATTTTATTACAATCAATACATAGCAATCAAGTTTTTACAAAAAAAAAGAATTATGCTAAGAACAGATCGATCCCCACCCTTGAGAGAGAGAGCAAGCCAAACGGTGTAAAATTTAAGGCTTTTAAAAATACCTAAATCAACAAATTCTCTGTGCTTTATAAAATCATTTCAAAATATTACTGATTAGATCCTGCCATGTTTTGAAAAAAGTCTGCACAGATCCTCTAACTGAGTATTTGATTTTTCCAATTTTAAATAATATAACACATCAGTTTCCCACTGACTTAAAAGAGGAGAGTTTGGGTTCTTCCAGTTTATCAGAATAAGTCTGCGTGCCAACAGTGTAGTGAATGCAATCACAGTTTGTTTGTCTTTCTCCACTTTAAGACCCTCTGGAAGAACCCCAAACACAGCTGTTAATGGGTTAGGAGGGATTGTGAGTCCAAGACTGTCTGAGAGGTAATTAAAAATTTTTGTCCAGAATAATGTTAATTTGGAGCAGGCCCAGAACATGTGACCTAGTGAGGCTGGGGCTTGGTTGCAACGTTCGCAGGTTGGATCATGCCCTGGAAACATTTTGAGAGTTTTAGTCGAGACAGATGTGCTCGATATATAATTTTGAGTTGTATAATTGTATGCTTTGCATATGGAGCTTGAGTGAATTCTCTGCATTGCTACTTTCCACTCCTTTTCTGATATATTAATTGAGAGGTCATTTTCCCAGTGTCCTCTTGGATCTTTGAAAGGAAGGGATTGTAAAAGGATTTTATATATTGTAGAGATGGAGTCTAACTCCTTGAAATTGAGCAATAATTTTTCCAGCGTGGATGAGGGTGCAAGATGAGGAAAATCTGGAAGGTTCTGTTTAACAAAGTTCCTGATTTGAAGATAGTGAAAGAAATTTGTAGCTGGAATGTTAAATTTGGAATGTAATTGTTCATAGGATGCAAAGACGTTGTCTATATAAAGATCTCTAAGCAAGTTAATTCCAAATTTTTCCAGATATTAAAACTGCATATGTTTGTGAGGGTTGAAAGAGGTGGTTCTTTTGCAGGGTGCCACAGAAAGAAGCTTCTCCGTCTTAAAATGCTTTCTACATTGGTTCCAGATTCTAAGTGAGTGGAGCACAATTGGGTTATTAGTGTATTGCCGATAACGTGTGTTTATTGGAGCACAAAGCAAGGAATACAAAGAAGTACTGCAGGATTTTACTTCTATTGCGGTCCATGCCTGTGTATGTTCTTCTATTTGTGTCCAGGTTCTTATCGACTGTATATTTGCCCCAGTAATAAAACTGGAAGTTAGGTAGAGCCATGCCGCTTCTGCCTTTTGTCTTTGTAGGGTCGCTCTTTTGATGCGTGGATGTTTAGAATTCCAAATAAATGAGGTTATTGTTGAATCTAATTGCTTAAAGAACGATTTATTAATGTATATTGGTATGTTTTGAAATAAAAAGGAGCTTAGGAAGAATATTCATCTTAACAGTGTTAATTCTTCCAGCTAGTGTGAGATGAAGGGTTGACCATCTATGCAAGTCTTGTTTAATTTTTTCCATACAGACGATAAATTTTGTTGATAAAGAGCTTTATGTTTACTTGTGATGTTTACCCCGAGGTATTTAAACTGTTCTGCAATGATAAAAGGAAGGGTGTCTAATCTAATATTATATGCTTGAATTCACCGGAAAGAGTACACTTTTATTCAGATTAATTCTGAGACCAGAGAGCTTTTGAAATTCTGTGAGTGCTGCTAAGACTGCAGGCACAGAATTTTCTGGGTCCGATATATACAGTACCATGTCATCTGCATATAATGAGATTTTCTGTTCCAGTCCTTCTCTGCTAATCCCCTTTATCTGATCAGTATTTCGACAATGTATTGCCAGTGGTTCAATGGCAATTGCAAACAGCAGTGGTGACAAAGGGCATCCTTGTCTTGTGCCACGCTCTAGTTTAAAGTAGTCTGAGCAAATGTTATTGATGCAAACTGAAGCTTCTGGGTTAGTATACAGTAATTTAATCCATGCACAAATGTTCGGGCCAAACCCAAACTTCTCCAAAATAGTAAAAGGTATTTCCATTCAATCATGTCGAATGCTTTTTCTGCATCCAATGATAATAATATTTCTGGGGTGTTTGATTTAGTTGGTGAGTATATTACATTAAACAGGCGTCAAGATTTGAAGATAAGTGTCGGCCCCTAATAAATCCAGTTTGGTCTTGTGATATTATTGAGGGAGCACTTTCTCCATCCTTCTAGCTATGATTTTAGAGAGTATTTTAACGTCGTTATTCAGAAGTGAAATTGGTCTGTATGATGCACATTGTAATAAGTCCTTATTTTGTTTTGGAAAGACAGTGATTAGTGCTTGGCGAAAGGTTTGTGGAAGAGATTGGTTATCTCTGGCTTCTGTAAATGTTGCTAATAGGACGGGAGCTAGCTGAGCGGAGAATTTCTTGTAAAACTCTGCAGGGTAGCCATCAGGGCCTGCTGCTTTTCCACCTTGGAGTGACTTTATAGCATCCAGTAATTCTGATAATGACAGAGGTTTATCGAGCTCCTCCACACTAATAGCGTCAATTTGTGGTATCTGTAATTTATCCAGAAATGCATTAGATTGTATATTGTCTTCTTTAAACTCAGTAGTATATAGGGATTTATAGTAGTCTCTAAAAGTGTACATTATATTTTTGTGTTCGATGATTTTATCTCCATTCGTGTTAGTAATTACCGAGATTGCTATGCATTCTTGCTTGTGAATTTGTTGCGCTAAAAGCTTATTAGCTTTTTCCCATGTTCATAATAATGATGTCTGGATTTGTAAATTAGTTGTTCGGTTTCTTTAGTTGTCAAGAGGTTTAATTCTGAATGTAGAGCCTGCCTCCTCTTATGTAGAGTCTCGCTTGGTAGTCTGGCATGTTCTTCATCTATTTTAGTAATTTCGCTTTTTATCTCTGCTACTTTCTTCGCTTCGGATTTATTTCTGTGGGAAAGATATGAGATAATCTGTCCTCTTAAGAAGGCCTTAAGAGTTTCCCAGAGTGTTCCTGCAGAGATCTCAGGGGATGTATTTGTCTCTAGAAAGAATTCAATTTGTTTGGATATAAATTCAGTACAATTCTCGTCAGCTAATAGAAGCGGATTGAGACGCCATCTGGGGGTGAGTGTATGGGGCTTAGTAATTTCAGCTCCAAGATCATCGGAGCATGGTCTGAAATAACAATAGCATCGTATTTACAAGATTTAATCTTAGGCAAGAAGTTATTATCTATAAAGAAGTAATCAATCCTTGAGTAGCAATGATGTACTGGTGAGTAGAAAGAATATGTTCTTGAATTTGGGTTTAAAAACCTCCAGGGATCTGATAAGTTGTGATCAGTTATAAACTTTGTAATTATCTTTGCGGTGTTAGTTGCCGTTCCCCCTGTGGAGGAAGTCTTATCTAAAAGTGGATTTAGAACACAATTAAAGTCCCCAGCCATTATAAGTTTATGAGTGTTCAGATTGGGAATGGATGCAAATAAATTTTGTATAAATTCCTTATCATCAACATTAGGTGCATAAACATTTATCAAAATCATTTTACAGTTAGATAAGTCTCCCATGACCATCACATATCTCCCTTCAGGATCCAATACTACATCTGATGCTACAAATGGTACTGTTCTATGTATGAGAATTCCCACCCCTCTAGTTTTCTTTGTAAAACTAGAATGGAACATTTGGCCAGTCCAGTCTTTTGCAGCCGGAACTGATCCTTACTTAGTAAGTGGGTTTCCTGTAAAAATACTATTTTAGCATTTAGACCTGTTAGGTGAGAAAGTACTTTCTTTCTCTTTAATTCGTGATTCAGGCCTTTAACATTCCAGCTTACGGTTAACTGTCCCATCATGGAGACACTGATTCTGAGTTTTTGGTGTCATATTATAGTCTTAACTGGAAGTGAAATAGTTTAGGTCTTAATTTCCTATTCCCCCAAGAGTTGTTGCCATGCAGCTTATTATTACGTTGATAGTTATAATTATAAAGATTGAGATGATAGATTAGATATAGATCAAGCCTGCTCTCTTTCTCTTCCCCTTAACCCCCACCCTCCCTTTTGCCTCCCCAGGTGAGGCTAAAACCCACTTCATGCAGTCCCAGTCCTCTGACATACCCAGAGACAGAGCACGCCCAAAGCACATCAAGCCCCCATGCAGTGGCGCTTTAAGGTTAAAAGATAGAGATATCTGTTACCAATATAGTCTTTAAAAGAGGAAAAAGAAAGAAAAGAATTTTGCACTTAATATATATATATATATATATATACATATACACATATATATATATATACATACATACATACATATAATCTTCATCAATTTTAGTGCATTAAGATGATATCCCCAGATAATAAACCCAGGTGATGGTGTTAAAGATGTGTCCAAAACAAGCATAACAAGTCTTAATGCAGTAATAGCAATAACAGCAAACCAAGGGTATGATATTGAACAGTCTCATTTAGGGTACACATGAAATAATTAGAAAAGAAAAAAAAAAGAGGAGGAAAACGTAATTAAGCACAATAAAACACAAACATTTAGCGCCCTAGTAATACTAAGTAATGATAAGTAATAAGTAAGTAATAATAATATAAGAATATGAGAATATATGCTGATAAAAAACCCGTATTTTAAAAACAAATAGATCAGACAGTAGATTATTAATCCTAGCTTTATCATTTACCGCCATGACTCACAATTATGTATCAGAATAGTCCCGGGATCAGCTTTCTTAACTCATTTTCTGCCTCCTCCTTGCTAGCGAAAACATAGAAATGCCCCTGCCATTCCACTTTCAGTTTTGCCGGATACAGGAGGCCGTATTTGACATTGGCTTGCCGTAGCCGCTGTTTAATATTATAGAAGGCGGCGCGTTTGATAGCTGTTGCTGGAGAGAAGTCAGGGAAGACGCAATGTGGCAATCTTCATATATAATATCTTCCTTTTTTCCTGAGGAGTTCCATCACCTCTAACTTAAATGATAATCGCTCAAAACGGACTATAAAAGATCTTGGTCGGGTCTGACGGTGTTTGATCCGCGTACGCGGTAAGCCGCTGCTATCTCAGATTCTGCTTTAAAGTCGCCCCCGATTATTTTAGAAAAAAGTTCAGTTGCGAATTTCACCGGGTTTAAACTTTCTCGATTCTCACACATGAACACAGAATCATTTATCACATAAGTGGTCTAAATTAATGACAAATATAAAACACTGATAAAGCACTAATGCACTCTGCACTTTGTAAGTATATACTGTATATACACATAGACATAAACACATATACATATACAGTATACTCACACACACATATTTATATATACATACATACATATACTGTATATATGTATATACACACACACACATACACACACATATATATATATATATATATATATATATATATATATATATATATATATATATATATATATATATATATATATATTATATAATGTATAAACGTCTACACGTGGAAGTGTATGTGTCTGTCTCTCCAGTCCGGAAGTGTGAGGCTACAGTATGAAGCTGAAAGAAATTGACTGTTTTACCAAAGTGAAAGAGAAAGCAAAACTTGCTTAGGCGCCAATACACAAGCGAGGCAAGCACGTTGGTAAAACGAAACCTCCCTGAGGGCCCTGGCTGTCTACCACAATACATATATATTGTAACACTAGATGGCACTATACCAGTGCTTAACCTGACACACAGACACTGACAATATGTTAAAAGCACTAAGAAGTTATTTTTATTTCTTCTTTTTGTGCAGTGCTCCTCAAGCATCATCACCACCAATAAACAGGCAAATAATTACACTAGTAATCACAATTCTCTCCTCTACACCTCCCAGCAAGCTCTGTCCTCTACCCACCAACTCCGGCTCACTTGCTGGGTCTCCAACAGTCCTTTAAATAGTCCTTGACCCAGAAGTGCTTCTGTCCTTACGAACACATGACTGCCTAGCACTTCTGGGTCTAATGAAGAACTGCCTTTTTTCTTCATCCCAGAAGTACTTTAGGGCTTCCATCCTCGTGACTGCCTTGTACTTCCAGGCTATAGGGAAAGGATGAGTCCCCAGGTCCTTCGACAGCTCCCCCTGGCGGCACCCATGGAACCCAACAGGGCTGAGAAACCAAATTCCAAGTCCCAGGATGCACTGTGGGAACCTGGGGCATCACTACACTCCAGCAGATCTACCATCTAGCATTTTGGGGGAGGCAGTGTTGGCAAGTAGCTGCATTCCCCCATACTTCCATTCCAGAGGCATCCCGGCCCAGGTTGAGCTGCCGACCGTCCATCACAATATACATTTACATGCTCTGTCTTGTGTGTGTGTGTTTTTATCTCAGGTGTGTGATTAACTGCTGTGTGTATGCTGATTATGTAACTTATAATTGAAGAATCACCTAAACTGAAGTCAGATTCCTTGTTTGCATGCATTCTTGGCCAATAAATCGGATTCTGATTCAGATTCTGTGGGAGTCAGGTGTGGAAATCATGACTCCGGTGCTAAAAATGGAAAAGGTTAATCTCGAACGTGAAGGCAGGATCACACGCTCTCATCCCTGGCTCCGATGTCACTTCACACAAGAATGCAAGTATGTCTGTTATTTAGTCCTCAAAAACGCGCGTGCCACAGAGCCTCTATATCACACACACACACACGTCATCTGTTTACCATTCCTTGTTGTTTTTTGTTTTAAGTTGTTTATCTTTACATCACATCAAGTGATTCAGTTTACTTGTTGTTGTGTCTTTATAGTTCTGTGCCCTTGATGGTAGGCTCTAACGTGATTATTTCTGGATGTATTCAATGACTGATGACAGACCTCATTTTGATGCTGGTGGAGCCTGTACAGCGCACATGTAATGATGCTCAGAAGCCAAAGTAGACCTGAAAGCTCCATAATGACAAGGGCAAAATCCTGGAAGCTATCTGCATCATTCTGTTGCTAACAATGTTGACCTTCTTCAGATCTCAAGCTTAATCAGAAAAGATTTTTTTTTTTTGAGAAGCCGCTGGGGTCTCCAGATAATTCTCTTCTTCATCTGCTCAGGGCTGTTAACACTTGGAGCACTGATTTCATGCGCTTTTGCCCACATCATTCCATAACATTTTTTTTGCTTCAGCATTTCTTCATCTTGCGTTCCTTTAAGAATGCACGTATGGGACTTAAAAAAAATTGAAAAGACCAGGAAGGTGGAAGTCACCAAACTCCAGTCGCCAATGTCAGGCTTTTCAAAATAAAGGAATAATTTCTACAGATTTTGTTCAAGAGATTTCAAAAGAACATTCTTTATTTTATAATATTTAAAGTGGTCTGGCTCAAATTACATTAAAATATTTGAATCCAAAACTGACAATTGAAAAAAGAAAAAAAAAAAAAAAAGAAATGTAGCGAGTTCCAGAAAGTTAAATTGAATCTCTTAAACTGAATCTGCAATAATAAGAGATAACTGGCAAAGAGCCGGCAGTTCTACAAGGTGTCCCAGAAGTCAGGAATTACAGGAAGAAATAACTAATTCATGGATTTTTTTTTTAATCTTTGCAGTTCCAGGATGTCTCGGAATAAAGAAGAATGAGTCCTGCTAATTTTTCTCAGAGGGAATCAGAGTCAGAAAGTGGCAGCCAAATTGATCAGTCTGTGTCCAGACCCAGAGACAAACATATAGGGCTGCCATATTTTATTCTTCCCTATAATTAATAATAATAATAATCCATCCATCCATCCATTTTCCAACCCGGTGAATCCAAACACAGGGGTCTCCTTGAGCCAATCCCAGCCAACACAGGGCACGAACCAAATCCCAGGCAGGGTGCCAACCCACCACAGGACTCACACAAACACCAAGCACACACTAGGGACAATTTAGAATCACCAAACCACCTATCCTGCCTGTCTTTGGACTGTGGGAGGAAACCCACGCAGACACGGGGAGAACATGCAAACTCCACGCAGGGAGGACCCGGGAAGTGAACCTGGGTCTCCTAACTGTGAGGCAGCAGCACTACCACCGCACCACCATGCCGCCCTAATAATAATAATAATAATAATAATAAATTATTATTATTATTATTATTATTATTATTATAATATTTACATTTATATAATTAATTAATTAATCAATCTGTAGCCACAGGAGTGTAAGGCAAGTGCAAGCACGGGTAAAACGCGTGCCGAAAGAAATCTCTCAGTCCAAAAGTTTGTTTTAAAATATTTAGTGAAAATTCAAAGCAAAAAATCCACACAAAAATAAAGAAAAAAGTTGTTACACACGTAGAATAAAAGGCAAAAAAAATTAGAAAAAATGTATCTTCTCTAAACTTAGCTTTCCTTGTAAACTTTAGTTGTTTCTATACTTAAAGATTCTTAAGTTCTTCTTCTGTATGCTTTAAACGTACTGCACAGCACGTTCAATTAAATGCTTTGTCTTACATGTTACTTGGCACACAAAACACGCACACGAGGCATGGTTTAAAACCGTGTGCCCTCTACACCTTACACATGGCAAGGCTGATCACTAACTGAGAATAATGTGTAGTCAGAGAAGCTAGAAATAGTTAGAATACACCAATTCAATTCAGCTTATGGGGTTTATAGGAACCTCCCGTGGCTTATGCACTATCATTTATTAAAACATTTATGTATCTTATGTAACTACATAATCAATCAATCAATCAATCACATTTACATTTATACGAGGGATGTTCAAAAAGTTTCCACACTTTCATTTAACTCTATTTATTAAGAATTTCAAAAGCAAATCACATCACTTTCTACATAGTCACCTTCCTTTGCAATGCAAATTTTCCAGCATCGTACCAACCTTTTAATACCACCAGCAAATAATGTTTTTGGTTGAGCGTGTAGCTGCTTTCACATCATCATCACATGAAAATCTTTTCTCCCGTCCGGAGTGCGCTCTGCGTCCGTCACACTAGTACAGCCATTTTCGAACATTTCAATCCACGCATAGACGACTTTACAAGAGAGAGAACTTTATCCCTACACTGAGCACACATGCAGAGATGAATTTTTGCTCCTGGCACACCCATATAAAGCGTAGGGCAGAACGCTGTTTCTCTTTGGTGCAATATGTACAGTGCATCCGGAAAGTATTCACAGCGCATCACTTTTTCCACATTTTGTTGTGTTACAGCCTTATTCCAAAATGGATTAAATTCATTTTTTTCCTCAGAATTCTACACACAACTCCCCATAATGACAACGTGAAAAAAGTTTCCTTGAGGTTTTTTGCAAATTTATTAAAAATAAAAAAATTGAGAAAGCACATGTACATAAGTATTCACAGCCTTTGCCATGAAGCTCCAAATTGAGCTCAGGTGCATCCTGTTTCCCCTGATCATCCTTGAGATGTTTCATTGGAGTCCACCTGTGGTAAATTCAGTTGATTGGACCTGATTTGGAAAGGCCAACAGCTGTCTATAGAAGGTCCCACAGTTGACAGTTCATGTCAGAGCACAAACCAAGCATGAAGTCAAAGGAATTGTCTGTAGACCTCCAAGACAGGATTGTCTCAAGGCACAAATCTGGGGAAGGTTACAGAAAAATTTCTGCTGCTTTGAAGGTCCCAATGAGCACAGTGGCCTCCATCATCCGTGAGTGGAAGAAGTTCGAAAACACCAGGACTCTTCCTAGAGCTGGCCGGCCATCTAAACTGAGCGATCGGGTGAGAAGGGCCTTAGTCAGGGAGGTGACCAAGAACCCAATGGTCACTCTGTCAGAGCTCCAGAGGTCCTCTGTGGAGAGAGGAGAACCTTCCAGAAGGACAACCATCTCTGCAGCAATCCACCAATCAGGCCTGTATGGTACAGTGGCCAGACAGAAGCCACTCCTTAGTAAAAGGCACATGGCAGCCCGACTGGAGTTTGCCAAAAGGCACTCTCAGATCATGAGAAACAAAATTTTCCGGTCTGATGAGACAAAGATTGAACTCTTTGGTGTGAATGCCAGGCGTCACGTTTGGAGGAAACCAGGCACCACTCATCACCAGGCCAATACCATCCCTACAGTGAAGCATGGTGATGGCAGCATCATGCTGTGGGGATGTTTTTCAGCGGCAGGAACTGGGAGACTAGTCAGGATAAAGGGAAAGATGACTGCAGCAATGTACAGAGACATCCTGGATGAAAACCTGCTCCAGAGCGCTCTTGACCTCAGACTGGGGTGTCGGTTCATCTTTCAGCAGGACAACGACCCTAAGCACACAGCCAAGATATCAAAGGAGTGGCTTCAGGACAACTCTGTGAATGTCCTTGAGTGGCCCAGCCAGAGCCCAGACTTGAATCCGATTGAACATCTCTGGAGAGATCTTAAAATGGCTGTGCACCGACGCTTCCCATCCAACCTGATGGAGCTTGAGAGGTGCTGCAAAGAGGAATGGGCAAAACTGGCCAAGGATAGGTGTGCCAAGCTTGTGGATTCAGATTCAAAAAGACTTGAGGCTGTAATTGCTGCCAAAGGTGCATCAACAAAGTATTGAGCAAAGGCTGTGAATACTTATGTACATGTGAGTTCTCAGTTTTTTTATTTTTAATAAATTTGCAAAAACCTCAAGTAAACTTTTTTCAAGTTGTCGTTATGGGGTGTTGTGTGTAGAATTCTGAGGAAAAAAATGAATTTAATCCATTTTAGAATAAGTTTTGCAGCCATCTTCACCACAGGGTGACAACTCTTATACTAAACTGCAAGGGTAGGTGGCTTGCCAGACAGAACTAGTCACATGACACTCTCAGACATGACCAATTACTACTCCTCCCACCTTCACCGTTTCCAACGAAAATACAAAAGTTTGGAAAAATTTTGAACGATCCAGTATAGCGGTTTTCTCACTACACAAAGCACTTTTACAGAGAGATTAGGGAGCCACTTCAACCACCGCTAGTGTACAGAATCCACCTGGATGATATGACAACAGCCATTTGGCAGGATATGTCCACCACAAAATTAGCTGTAAGGTGGCTAAGAAGTGAAAGAGATAAGCAATTAGGGACAGGGGATGATTAGGTGGCCACAATGACAAGGCCAAAGTGGGCAATTAAGCCTGGACATTGGGATTCACCCTACTCTTTATGGCATCTTTTATGACCACAGAGAGTCAGGACCTCAGTTTTTTACGTCTCATTTGAAGGATGGCTCCATTTTTAAAGCAAGGTGTCTCCCTCACTGCACTGGGATCCACATTCAGACCACAGGGTAAGTGCCCCTTGCAGACCTCACCAACGCCTCTTTCAAGAGCAACCCAAGGTTTTTCCTGGTTGGTCTCCCATCTAAGAACTCGCTAGGCCAGTACATGCTTAGCTTCAGGTGGATGACCTCTTCTGAAGTGCAGGTGGTATAATTCTAGCCTAATGGGACATCCTATATAAATTCCACAGTGTTCTTCACGAGAAATGAGGGTTGTTGATCACCTTGAACTGACAGGTTTTAAAATTAGGAACTCTTCATGTTATAAAAGTGTTGGGAAAAATCACAAAAAAAATGTTAAAAAACATAAAAAAAGCTACAGACAAAAGACGTTTATAGTGGATTCAGAAAGCATTCAGACCCGTTCACTTTCTGTACATTTTATTGTGTTGTTTTAAATTTAAAATTTGACACTTCTGCTCTTCAATCTCCCACTCAAGATGGGAGTCACTGTCATATAAGAACCAACCTCATTAAAAGATTTAGGGGGTTATGTTGATCATAAGAAGTTTGACAAATGAGAGGAGACCATTCAGTCCATCATGCCCGTTTGTTTAGCTCATACCTGAGCTGTCCCAATATCTCATCCGGAGTCTTCATAGAGGTTGTCAAGGTTTCTTCTTCAACGCCAAGTCTCAAAAGATTCCCACAACTCTTTGAGTAAAGAAGTTCTTCCTGGCTTCAGTCTTAAATGTACTTTCTCCTAATTTCCCCCAATGTTCTTGAGTATGTGATTCACTGTTAAGTTGAAAGAATTCTGATGGATCTACTTTATTAGTGTATTTGAGGATTATGAAGACCTGGATTAGAGCCCCACACTGTCTGCTCTGCTCGGGAATAAACAGCTTTAATTCTTAGAGTCTGTCATAGTACACCATCTCCCTAAGTCCAGAGATGCTCCTGGTTGCTCCCACCTGAACAGCTTCAAGTGCTGTTATGTCTTTCTTGTAGTGTGGTGACCAGAATGGCCCATAATACTCCAGATGTGGTCTCACTAGTACATTACATAGTATGAACATAAGGCCCCTTGTCTTACATTCAACAGTTTTTACGATGTAGCCTAATATTTTATTTGCTGTATTATTTGAAAACGAACAGCGTCAGATCGGGTGTGAATGTGTGCTGGCACTGTTACTTAGAGTCAGATCAGGAGCTTATTCAGTGCACGCAAGAACATGCAGGTGGCCAGTTGCTGTGTGCTACAACATGCTGGCGGTGATCAACACAGATGTACTGTGCAAGGCATCCACGGGGCCACTGAGAAAAGAAGAGTGTTCATGGCTCAGCTTGCAGAGGAACTTCGTTGTTGCATCTTACTAGAAAAGGCGATAGAAAAAGAAAAGGAGGATCCAACATCGACAAGCTGCTGTTCCAGACAGCCGCTATCCCCAGGAAAGTAAACTGAGTCAGGACGATCCTTGTGCGTATGTGAACTGTTAACATTTGAATCTGATGATTGCATATACTGTAGTGCTGAAGTTACTGCTCTGTACTATTCTTTCCTCTGCACGTCCTGGAGTACAAAAGAAGCAGCATACAGCAACATGTAGGGACTGGCAAGATCGGGAAAAAAAAACACACGGTCACTGATCACAAACCACAAGATGTTATGCGAATAAATATGAATAATGTTGCATCTGTGCCACAAAGTTTTCCGAAATGTAATATACAGGTCATAAAACGAATAATTCCAAATATCATATATACCTAGGTCTGTGTTTTTTTTTTGTTTTTTTTTGACATCATAGACCATAAGGTGCATACTAATTCAGCGTGTGCAGGAACACTCAATAAAACTAAATAAAAAAAAAAATCAAGTGATGGTGAGATACGAAGAAGGCAGATTTGCCAGAGTTTGTGTGTCAGCTTTTATCCCTCCAGATGAGAGAATGTCCAGTTCCATTGTCTCAAAACACCACTCACATCTCCAGTTATTCCCAGTTTCAAATAAAAAATAACAGCGTCAGATCCTTGGGTGGGGAGGCGGTAGTATGTATCGTGATCGTGATTCAGAGGGAATAAAAGTGAAAAAAATGGCAACTTTTACAAGTCCTATAAATGTACACTGTGTGCTACAGATGCAAACCAAGTGTATGTGTGTACTGTATAATATTAACAATAAGAGCAGCTCACTACTGAAAACGGCAAATACAGGAGACAGTCAGGATCGAACCGGTGACTCTTGATTACAAGTCAGCAAATCTTACCGCTATGCCACAGAAGCTGTTGTTGTTTCTTTGAACCTTTTGTGAAAGTGTTTATTTGATCTATGGACGTCAGGCTTCATACATTATATAGTTTATGCCTACATTTTGTCATTTACTATTAAAATATGAATGTGTTTACACAGATTACTGTAAAAACAGAACACACATGAAATGCGTGTGTTCCAAATAACAATCTATTATTTCCACTCTAAAACTCCACTTCACTCCCAGATAATCAATCAAGACATAAGCTGGCAGAAGTTCATGTACATTCTAAGTCGATGGGCGGATGGAATAGCCGGCTGCTTGCAGCTTGTCTTTATCGGCACATTTAGAGGACAAAGGACGCTGGCAGAGAGGTGCGAACGGATTTATGGTGGGCTGGATCTACGAGTTTTTTCGTAGGCTCTGGTAATTCTAGTGTTAATTGATTCTGCACATGGCTTAATCGATGAAAACGTTGCACCAACATAAACCTCTGCATCCTTTTCACAGGTTTCTTCCTGTAGGTTATTGTCTCCCATCTTGTATTTATAACTGATGTTCATTTGCCCACGTGTAGAACTTTACATTTTCTACATTAAACTGTATTTTTCAGATGTTCACCCAGTTCTGAAGGTTGTCCAGGTCTTTTTTGAATTCTTTTTGATACCTCCTCAGTGTCTGCCATCCCACCAATTTTATCATATGCAAATCTGACAAGTTTACTATGTCATAAGAAAATGCTAGGGTCCAAGGACAGATCCTTGGGCGACTCCATTTATGCCCTCATTCTCCTCTTATCTGTGTACTCTTTGTCTCCTGTGTGTTAACCAACTAGTTATCCACTTTTGTAGGTTACCTCTGATGACGACAAAACCTTCTTGATTCAGAATTAATTTTTGGTATTGGACAACTGTATCAAATGCTTTTCTAAAGTCTAGGTAAATGATTTCACACCATTTTCATCAACTAAGAAAATAAAATGCTAGATTATATCATAGAAACTGCACAATTTAAGTCAGGGGATGCTATGCTGAAACTATTATGGCAGAGAGCGGGGGCCCTTGCCTGATCGGGATGCCTCCATGCTGGGAGGACCAGAGGAGCAAGTGTGGCTAGAATGTTATCTCCCTTGCAATGCTAGATGGCAGCCCCCCTGGGTTGCAGCGGTGCCTCGGACTCCCGCAGGTCTTCATGGGAGTTGGAGTTTGGTGGAGCCCTGTTGGGATCCGTGGGCTCTGCCAGAGGGTAATACAATTACTGCTGAGCCTTGGTGAGCAACTCTTCTGCCACACCTGGAAGTGCTGCTGGAAATACATCATCAGACACCTGGAGCACTTCCAGGTGCCCTATATAAGGTGCCAGCAGACACTAACTACTCCGGGAGCCAGAGTTGGGAGGAGGAGGATGAAGCTTGCTGAGGACTGGAGGAGAAAGAGAGAAAGAAGGACTAGGAGAAAAGAAAGAGTGAGAGACAAAGAAAGAAGAAAATTGTGTGCTTGGGCTGTTGTGGACACTGAACTGTAAATAAGTCACGTGTGCTTTTTGTACTTGTGCCTCCAGCATCTGTTTGTGTCAGGGTTAACCTTTACATATATAATGCACTAGTGAGAACACATCTGGAGTATTATGTGGTGTTCTGGTCACCATGCTACAAAACGACATAGCAGCACTTGAAGCTGTGCAGAGGAACTCAACCAAGTGCATTCCCAGGACTTAAGGACATGTCCTACTGTGACAGACTCCTGTTTAGTCTCGAGTAGAGGAGACTGGGTGGGGACCTCATCCAGGTCTTCGAAATCTTCAAAGACATTTTTAAAGTAGATCCATCAGAATACTTTCAGCTTAACAGTGTATCACGTACTTGAGGACATCAGTTGAAATCAAGGGGAAGTTTATTTAAAACTGAAGCCAGGAAAAGTTGTGGGACTCTGGAACAAATTTCAAGACATGTTGATATCTTGACACCTTTTAAGAAGGATCTGGATGAGACATTGAGACGGCTTTGCTATTAGGTAAACAAACGAGCTCGATGGACTGAATGGTCTTCTCTCATTTGTCAAATTTCTTATGATTCCAAAACACATAATGAAAAAGTGAAAACAGATGTTCAACAAGGTTTGCAAATTCATTAACCATCCAAAACCAAAATCTCTGTAGTCAAACCCTAAATTCATAATTTTGTAGAAGACTCCCTTTGGTTTTCTATTAAAGCATAGCACTTCTTTGTTTTTAACTAAGCACCACAGGGTCCTGGCTGAGTTTAGGTGGGAGTCTTCTGGGCAGGTCAGCTCAGCGAAGGTCCTGACCAGCTTTACAGATCTTTTGGAAGTCTCACACACTCTTTTGTTATGTTCTACTACATTCTATCTTAACGGGGGTAAAAACATAGGTTGAAACAATAATTTAGTTGCTTATATTTGTAAATTATTTGTGCCACATTTCAGGGATCTGCTTTCACTTTGACATTAAAGAGAATATTTTAGCTGATCAGCATCAAAAAAGACATTAAATACATTGCGATTCAAAGTTGTATAAAAACAACATATGAAAACTTTGAAAGGGTGAACATTGGATGAGAGTTACTCGTCTTTGAACACAGTGTCACACACGTGCGTATGGGAGGCAGTTAAAGGGCTTGAGTGAGGGCGATTCCGAATCTGACCAGGATGTGGCAGAGTGCACTGACTCTTTTCCTTGCTTTCCTGCAGACCATTCACGGGAAGTTCAACTTGGTCCTGTTGACGTCACTTCCGCTTCTGGACCTTTAGAGGAAGGCCTTGCCGGCTCCAGCCCCCTTGATGTCACATCCAGGCTCGAGCTAATGGCTGAAGACCTTTCTGATCCCAGCCCCTTGACGTCACTTTCTACCCTGACCTTTAAAAGCCTCCACTTTTTCCCTTTTCCCTCAGTTCTGTTTTGGGCTCCAGTTTGTGCACATCAGTGCTGTCATTTATTTGCAATTTGCAGCCAGGAAAATAATATACGGGTGGTTAACCCAAACCTTGCTATGGCTCTTTGTGGAGTTTGTGACAACAGATAAATCAGAAATGTTAATTACTGGAGGGAATGATGCTGATCGCAACAATATTTTTTCATTATTTAACTCAGTTGGAATCCCCATTAGTTTTATGGACTCTGTTCACTAGCTTTGGCAATAGCAGGCTGTTTGAGGGGCACTGTCAGGTCATGTCAGGTTGGGGAGCATGTACTGGTATGGTATGTTGAAATGCCCACCACGCGACTAAACAGCTCGGGAAACCCGGTTGGCAACCCCTCCAGGCAGACATGCAGTCCAGCCCCACCCTCCGGAAATGCCAAACAAGGTATTACATGGATGTCCCCTTGGCCTGGTCCGCTGCTAGAGTCCTCAGCATTGAGGGTCCTGCGAGCCGGATAACCATTGCGTCACATGGCGGTAGTACCATAGCTGATGCTCCCTGAGCTCCAGATCACAATGAAAAGGAAACACAACCCTACTTATTCATCTTTGTAACAGCTCGTGTTAACACTGCAGGGATGTCGGCTCCCCTACTTGTAAACGTATTCACGGTTGAGTTAAGAATTTGTACAGAAAGTGATCAGGCCAGGTGCCAAACCTATGTAACCTGGAATATTCTCACCGGAACAAAACACCATTAGCATTTTTTACATTAGAACCTGTGAGTGCCAAGCCAATGAACCAGAGCTAAACGGGTCTAGCTCATCTTGGGCATTACCTCTGCATGATAACGCTCCAGCAAAATTTGTATGAAACATCATATGCTAAAAGAGCTATCAACATTTGCTTTAATGGCGCCTGTGTATTACAATCTATTTTTATACACAGGGCAAGCCCTCTTAATCTCATCCCTTCCATACTTTAATCTTGCATCAAATCTGTGGTCAATGGGATGCAATGTAAAGAACAGCATGCATGAAAGCATTACGTCAGTAGGTCGTTTATTCATCGCTCTTCACAATGATGCTGAAAACCAGCCCTGACAGAGATGTCTTGTAACCAGGCAAACGTCTCATGTTATGGATTGATTGTGCACGACAGCCGCTGCTTCAAGATCAGTGCGGTGAGAACATTCTGCCACATTAGGAGAAGATTACGCTTGTTTTGCAGGGCACTTTCTAGACGTTGAAATGCACTTAGCAGTTCAGCTTTTTTTGGAACTACTATAAGATCTATTGCCACGCGGCAGTAAACTGCAAACGGGACTGCTCCAGTCATCATCAGAATCATACAGTGCACTGAGAAAGAATTCAGATCCCTTCACATCCTGCAGACTTCATTGCACTTTACATGTAGACATTTGCCAGTTTTGTCCATCAGTCTACACTCAATAACCCATAACGACAAAGTGAAAACACATTTTCAGAAAGGTTTGCAAATTTACTAAAAATCTAAACCTGATGTTTACCCCTAGGTATTTAAACTGAACTGCGAAGATAAAAGGGAAGGTGTCCAATCTAATGTTATGTGATAGAGAGTTCAATGGAAAAAGAACACTTTTATTCACAAGTTAACATACAGCTCTCTTTCAACAAAATTTTTCTGTCTGCTGTGGCATATGGCCTGGACGCCTCCACTCTGGGAGGACAGGCGGAGGGAGCATATCCAGAGCATTACCTCCCCCAGAGCACTAGGTGGCAGCCCCCCCTGGGTTGTAGTGGTGCTTCAGACTCTTGCAGGGCTCCATGGGAATTGAAGTGTGACACAGCCCTGTTGGGTTCCATGGGCACCACCAGGGGTTGTTACAGCTGCTGCCGAGCCCTTATGGGTAGCTTTTCCGCTAGAGGAAAGAGTTTTGTGACAGTGTTTTGCTTGTGGGACATGGGGGAAGGCATTTCCCATGAGGGAAAAAGAAAAAAGAAAAAAAAAAAAGTGTGCCTTGAACTTGTGTCCCTCGCCTGTCTGTGTTGGGTTTGGGCAGTGGTGCACTCACTGGTGGTCTACGCTGCAGGACAAAAAAATGAAATAAGACGTGCATAGATACCCTCCATCTCACTTTAGCAGCGAGAATTAACACTGTCAAGAAGAATATGGGATAAAAGAAGCAATTAAGGGTTGAGAATTTTAACAGGCGTGTTTACTAAAATGAAACCCAGAGCAATAACTCCTTTAGCACCAATAATTGACTTCTCAGTAAGAAATTGAGTTTGCAGTAAAAGCTGCAGCCGCAGCAGCCCTCCAGGATCTGACATTAATCTCACTCAAGTACTGATACCTGATTATATTTATTGCACACTACAAAGATTCCAAAAAATGAACAACTCGGAGAATGTAAGGTGGGCCTGACGATTAAGCTAATCTGCAGATCCTTGGGATGAAAGTCGTAAACCCAATCCAGACGTCTCTGTGAAGCACACGTGTCTGGAATGCGGCAGACAAAGCAGACCAGTGGATCTCAGGCTCTACCTTTGGGGGTCACCCATGGCCGCAGATTTTTACACAGCAAATCTTTTACCTTTAATTGATTTCATTCTTTACATAGTTGAGCTTTTATTCTTTTCTTATTGCCTTCTGAAAAGCACAATGGTATGAGATTGACATCTATAAGAAATGCTGACATATTTGTACTTTCACCATAGCTGTAAATGATTAACTGTTTCTTGCCATTATTTTATTTGGAGTTAAGAACAAGCTGTGTAGACACAACACTGAACGCCACAAGGCTGCAGCTAATTCAGCTTCAAGACCATCTAAAGTGCGCAAAAATGAAATCAACGGAGAAGAGCTCTGCAATTCAGAAACTGCACTGAATTGCCAATCAGATTGCATGGTTATGTGACTTGATTTCCACAGTAAAATCTTTGAGGAGGTTCTGGCTGCGGCCCACTGCTCTTACGATTCTGTGTATTTTAATATAACCCGAGCGCCCTTTTAAGCTTCTATCATTCCGATTTATAGTTTGTCACACACGCACGATTAGGGGGCAGCCAGAAGGTCCAATGAAGCACGGAAACTCACCAGATGGGGATATGAGGCAGCGTGCTAACATTTCTCTCCTTATTTAATCAGAAAGACCGAAGAGCAGAAGAAACCCGATGCGCAAGGTCTAAATTTCAAAATGTGCACAAACAAGAAGCCTTTCCACATTCCAGCTGTCCCCACGTGACACTTCAACCCGGTCGTCCTCCAATGACCTCTTCTCTGTTCCTTCCCATCCACCACTGCGCCAAAACTCCAATTTCCGGTCCATCTGCCATAAAAATCAGCAGTCTTATCATTTTCCATGATCTGAATGTATATCAAAAATACTTACGTCTTGTAAAGAAAATATTATTCTGGTTCACTTGACAGTATATGGGGACGGTTCGGCAGCCCTTAATCTGTCTCTTTGATCTCTCTTTATCACAAGTTATTAATAAGAAAAATTGTGCTACCTTTATCACAGTTTTGCTTATTTTTATGGGTGCTGACATATTCAGTTGCTGCTGTTACAACAGAAATGTAATAATTAACGTAATTCAATGCAACAATATATAAAGTGTTGTGTTTTGTCACAAAATCAAAGAAGCCACAGAAAGGTTTGGGGCAGCCAGCCGTATATTATTCCCTGGCTGCAAAAATGGTTGAAAGGTTTGTACAGATTAGAGTCCAGAATACAATTATGAAAAAGTTTGGGAACCCCTCTCATCCTACATAATAATTTACTCTTCTTTCAACCAGAAAGATAACAATGGTATGTCTTTCATTTCCTAGGAACATCTGAGCACTGCGGTGTTTTCCGAACAAAGATTTTTAGTGTAGCAGTATTTAGTTGTATGAAATTAAATCAAATGTGAAAACTCGCTGTGCAAAAATGTGGGTCCCCTTGTAATTTTGCCTGTCACTGCTCAATGCTGATTACTTGCAACACCAAATTGGTTGGATTAGCTCATTAAGCCTTGACCGTCATAGACCGGTGTGTCCAATCATGAGAAAAGGTATTTAAGGTGGTCAATTGCAAGTTGTGCTTCCCTTTGACTCTCCTCTGAAGAGTGACAGACAGCATGGGATCCTCAAAGCAACTCTCAAAAGATCTGGAAACAAAGATTATTGAGTCTCATGGTTTAGGGGAAGGCAACAAAAAACGATCTCAGAGGTTTAAATTGTCAGTTTCAACTGTAAGGAATGGAATCAGGAAATGGAAGGCCACAGGCACAGTTGCTGTTAAACCCAGCAGGTCTGGTAGGCCAAGAAAAATACAGGAGCGGTATATGCACAGGATTGTGAGAATGGCTACAGACAACCCACAGATCACCTCCAAAGACCTGCAAGAACATCTCGCTGCAGATGGTGTATCTGTACATCGTTCTACAATTCAGCGTAATTTGCATAAAGAACATCTGAATGCAGGGTGATGAGAAAGAAGCCCTTTCTGGACTCACGCCACAAACAGAGTCGCTTGTTGTATCAAATGCTCATTTAGACAAGTCAGAGTCATTTTGGAACAAAGTGCTTTGGACTGATGAAACAAAAATGTAGTTATTTGGTCAGAACAAAAAGCGCTTTACATAGCGAAAGAAGAACACCGCTTTCCAAGATAAACACCTGCTACCTCCTGTCAAATTTGGTGGATGTTCCATCATGCTGTGGGGCTGTGTGGCTAGTTCAGGGACTGGGGCCCTTGTTAAAGTCGAGGGTTGGATGAATTCAACCCAATATCAACAAATTCTTCAGGATAATGTTCAAGCATCGGTCACAAAGTTGAAGTGAAGCAGGGGTTGGATATTCCAACAAGACAATGACCCAAAACACAGTTCGAAATCTACAAAGGCATTCATGCAGAGGGAGAAGTACAATGTTCTGGAATGGCCGTCAGAGTCCCCTGACTTGAAAATCATTGAAAATCTATGGGATGATTTGAAGCAGGCTGTCCATGCTCGGCAGCCATCAAATTGAACTGAACTGGAGAGATTTTGTATGAAGAATGGTCAGAAATACCTCCATCCAGAATCCAGACACTCATCGAAGGCTATAGGAGGACACCGTCTAGAGGCTGTTATAGTTGCAGTATTGAAGTTTTGATGTCATATCTCTGTTGGGGTACTCAAATATATGTACCTGTCTAATTTTGTTATAATGCATATTACATATTTTCTGTTAATCCAATAAACGTAATGTCACTGTTGAAATCCTACTGTTTCCATAAGGCATGTTGTATATTAAAAGGAAGTTGCTACTTTGAAAGCTCAGCCAATGATAAGCAAAAATCCAAAGAATTAAGAGGGGTTCCCAAACTTTTTCATATGACTGTAGAACTGAGGGGATAGGGGGAAAGGTGGCAGCTTTTAAAGGCCAATATAGGAAATGAAATCAGAGGGGCCAGAACCGGAAGGGTCGTCCATAGGCTCAGACCTGGAAGTGGCGTCAAAGGGGTCGGAACCAGAGTTGACGTCATCAGGGCCAGGTGGAATTTCCCATGAAGGGTCTGCGGAAAAGCTAGAAAAAGAGTCAGTGCACTAGCCATCTTCCGGTATGGCTAGGAATTACCGTCATTCAAGCCCTTTAGCTGCCTCCCATGCGCACACGTGAGATAGTTTCTAGAACCACACGATAGCCAAATGGGTGAGGCCTGCAAAAATATCAAACAAAAAAATAAGAGGCCACAATCTTAACTAAGTGCTGGACACCACTCTTAAAATCAGCCAATTCTGATCAGGTTCCTCACACCATCACCCTCTACTTCCTGCGTCTGAGCCAATTCTGTCCCCATCTACACACAACACCTTGAACTCCCACTTTTTTTAGTTTAGTTTAGTGACTTTTAGTTTTACTTTTTATTATACTATACTAGGGGGCCTTGCCCCCTGCTCACTTCACGAGCCCACCACCCCGGGGCGCGCCACGCGCCAGCCACTTCATGTCTCTGCCGCTCTGCGGTGGCTGAACGTACGCTTTAGAGATACGGACGGATCACCTGCTGGCTTACTGTTCCTCCTGCCATGCTGCATGTTCTGCTTCTTGCGCTGCACGTCAATCATTTCAAAGCCTGAGCAGCAGCTGTCCTCGCTTTGCTCACTCCCCCCCCACTTTTTTTTAAATTGTTTGTAAGTAGGGCATGACGTGCAAAAGTCATCATCTCACGGGTCTTGCTTCCTAAGTTTGTAATGTCTAGTCTCGCATGACATCAAAGTGTCTCTCCGAGATGATCACATCTTGCGTGACGTCAAAATGTCTCTAGGAGATGATCACGCCTCGCGTGACGTCAAACTGTCTCTCCGAGATGATCACGTCTCTCGTGATGTCAAAGTATCTTTCCGAGATGATCACGTCTCGCATATTGTCAAAGTATCTCTCCGAGATTATCACGTCTCTGGTGACATCAAAGTGTCTCTCCAAGATGATCACGTCTTTGGTGACATCAAAGTGTCTTTCCGAGATGATCACGTCTCGTGTGACGTCAAAGTGCCTCTCCAAGATGATCATGTCTCGCGTAACGTAAAAGTGTCTCTCCGAGATGATCACGTCTCTGGTGACATCAAAGTGTCTCTCCGAGATTATCACGTCTTTGGTGACGTCAAAGTGTCTCTCCTAGATGATCACGTCTTGTGTGACGTCAAAGTGTCTTTCCGAGATGATCACGTCTCGACCCAAGATTTTTTTATATAATAGATAGATTTGTTTGTATCAAGAAAGGAGTGCACAGATTAGGGATCAGCTACTGATTAATAAAACATGTATATTAAGGATTTTAAGGATGTATATTAGGACTATCATGAAAAATGCACTACTGGTTTCAAAAGTCAGCATCTCTGTGAGCCACCGTGTCCTTTGAAAGTGATCTGTCCTCTTTAGATGTTCAGCGTATGCTGGTTTCACGCTTGATGGCAGCATATTCACAGCAAAAAGGCATCGGCTCAATGAGATAATTACATTCCCTTTGCCAGCAAGTACTGCAGGCACTTTCTCAATATGTTATCTTCTAAAGACGCCTTTGTTTTTATCAGAAAGAAAATGGCGAGCAAAATCATATTAGTCTGTTGAAACGCTTCCTCAATTTCCTTCTAATAGGTGTTAATGCATGTACTTATACTGTACACACTATGAGGAAAATGAAATGTTAACAATGGATTAAATATCATTTTGCGCTGCCACTTGCTCCACATGGCCTGCCCTTTTATTGCTGCTTTCTATAAACAACCCAGCGGTGCATTGCCATTAAATAACACGTTAATGTCTAAGCTGCACAAGCCTAAAAATCAATATTAGTTAAAATATGTTGATTGCTATAAAAGTCAGTGATCATTGTCCAATTTTGAATGTTCTGTCAGCTTCAAAATTAGAATTTTTAGGTTCATTCCACAGCAGCCATGCCACCTGCACTCGAGAAGAGATCATCCACAGGCCCGGCCATTACTTGGATGGGAGACCATCCATGAGAAGCTTGGGTTCCTGCTGGAAGAGATGTTGGTGAATCCAGCAGAGGGCACTTACCCTGTGGTCTGAATGTGGATCCCAGTGCCCCCAGGGCAGTGATTGGCACACTGTGCTGTAAAAACAGTGCTGTCTTTTGGATGGGACCTAAAAATCAAGGTCCTGTGAACATTAAAAGATGTGCGACTGGGGGGGTTCACAACTAATTGGAGGATCAGCCTCAAGAACCGTGGATCCAGAGAGATCTAACGTCCTAGGCGGAGGATCAGCTTTGAACAACTGCTCAAAGTTGCCAGCCCAGTGGGTCACAACTGCAGTGTCATCCGTAAGGACCGTTCCATCTGACTGCGACTCTCCGAAGAACAGATTCGGATGTGTGTAATGCTTCGATTCCTCTGTAAGCAGGACATGGGTCGCTAGGCCACAGATGGTGTGTCACTTGCTCAAAGATTCCTCTAACAAATGCCTCTTTATTTGCCCTCAGAGCCCTCACAGCCATACTTCTCATTTCCCGGTACATACCAGAGTTGCCATTGAGCCGTGTGCTGTGACTCCTCTTGATGATATCCAGGATGCCCTGCAAGATGAAACACCTCCTTCTGGGAACACCGGTAACACCAACATATTCCCACAGCAACCTTCATGGTCTTGTCATGGAAGGTCTCCCATATCACATTAGGATTGGAAGTCGTACCCAAATCTGAAAGTTCCTCACACAAACTCATTAGAAACTGCCTCGTCTTGGAGTCTGGCCAAGTCCAGGCTCATTTTAGGTGGTAACCTACTGGACAACAAGCAACAACAAGTCTGTGGTCAGAATTCACAAACTGGGCCCTTCTGTAGTCTCTGCAGTTTTGCAAGAGCCTCCAGTGTCTGCACACGAGGATGTGATCGATCTCCTTCACCGCACCAAAAGTATTGGAGTACCAAGTCCAACAATGCGGTTCAGGGCGCTGCAACTAGGATCCAGCAATCTGCGGCCCTTGGCCTTTTGCAAAGTCAAGAAACATGGAGCCACTTTCACCACGGTCACCAGACCCATGGGGACCGAGACGATCCTCATAGCCAGCCCTGTCAGTGCCAGTGGCTGCATTGAAGTCACCCATGACAAGAGGAGTGCCACCACCAAGTGAAGCTGCAAATAAAATGTCTCCTTCACCAAGACATCACAAGACTGGGTCGGAGCAGACACTGAGACAACAGACAAGACACCCAATTGAGTGCCGTAATCTGAGTCTCATAATACGCTTGTTGAAAGGAGTGACATTGGACACCATTGGAAGAAGATAATCTGTTACAGCAACAGCTACTCCCCGAGTATGACAGCCATCAGAACGATCATACCAATAAAAGGTGTATCCACCTACAGAGATCTGGCCAGTCCCCAGTCTGCGCACCTCAGAGAGTGTAGCCACTGAAATGCGGAGTTTACGCAGCTCCTCCGACAGCAAAGGAAGATGATCATCTTGCCGTAGAGACAAGACGTTCCATGCACCTACCCTTATGGGCCGCCTCAAATTGTGACCCAAGTGCTGCTGTGCAGCGGGTGACACCTCAGCACCACCCCAATTCTGATCCCCAACAGACCTCACCCCTTTGGCTCTCCAACAGTTTCAACTCTTCCGGGGATGGGGCTCCCGAGGGCTTTCCCCGATCCCCTTCATGATGCGAGCAGCCTTCCAATGGGTGGCTGCAGCAGAGCTACTCCCGCGGAGAGCAAAAAGTCCTTTCTGTCGTCTCGGAGCTGTCCTGCCACCATCCCTCATGATTTCCCTGCAAGTCATAACCAGGACAGCTCATAACAAATAAATGTAGCTCCCTCTTCTGTCTCTTCCTCTAGTCCTCCCAGGTGATATTTGCCCTTCCTCTGCACCTGACTCCAGTTCACCAGGGTGAGGCAGAGCGGCTCCTTTTTTGCAGGACCTGACAGTGCCAGGATGTTGCATGTAGGAAGCACTTCTGGGTCAGGCGGAAGTAAAGACAGACAATCCTTACAGCTCCCCCTGGTGGTTCCCATGAGGCAACAGTTCCCAGCATGCTCTGCAGGTGTGCGTATGGGTACCCCAGCCCAGGAATGCTGGCACCTAATGTGTCAGGTGGGAACACACAGTCTTGGAAGACCATTGCCCCCAGCCCCTCCATTATACTGGCTTCTTCAATTCAGTCCTGTCAGGACCCTATTGTACCCACCTCTAGTTTCAGGTTATTATGTCGTGCCCGCCTCCTGGCTGAGGTAGGGAATGTCCTGCTTGTCTTTCTGGCCACTCACTATCATGGCCGCCTGGCCAGGTAACAAACTAGGGACTATCCCAGCAGAGACGCCAGCCCATTCCTGCCGCCCATCACAATATGTAACTGCATACTTTTCCTAAATTATACAAATGGAAATTTTAGGCTTTGCATTTTTGTATTCCATGTCAAACCACACTACAGTTCTTACATTAAAAAAGTAAACAATTTAAAATATATTTGGTGTACATACAATTACACACACACGCACACACTCAAAAGGACCTTACACCTTTGAGAAGGTCGGACCTCCCCAGATCTTTCGACTGCATTGATTATTGTAGTCATTGAGGTGATATTTATTTATTTATTTCATTGCCATCGAATGCCTATTTACTTTGTATGCAACCAAGAATATAGGGGACGACCTGGTTGGCACCCCAACATCTTTCCTCCAACCGTCCAAGTGTCTAATAAGAGTTTAGTAATGAACAAAACTGTACTCCAAGAAAAAAAAAAGTTTGAGAATGCCTAGCCTAGAGATATCAAACCACATTTGTTTGCATACACGTCAATGGGCCACTCAAGTTCAGCATTTACTTTGATTATTAGGTCAACGCTTACCCAAAATCATCCCGAATGACTGCTATTAGCGTTAACTAAAAATCCAAACCTTCAAACAACAAGGACGCAGACAGAATGAATACCATAAACAAAATACAGCAAATGCCACCAGCTAGCAACAAGTAAATGAAATGTAGTCCATCGTGGTGATAGAGTTCTAATGTTGGGGCACCACAAGCAGTGACATGTGACTGCCACGTTCCACGGTTTGATGTCACAGTACATAGCCTGGCTTCTCTTGTTTGTCATTTTCTAACCCACTTTTTCCAGACCAGAGTTTTTCGAGGGTGCTGGATCGTATCCCAGCTAGCACTGAGTTGAAGGTAGGAAGAAATTCTGCACAGGACATCAGTCCATCGCATGGCCAACACACACACCAAAAACACACACAGACCTGGGCCAATTTAGCATCTCCATCTCCCCTAACAAGCATGTCTTTGACCAGTGGGAGGAAACAACAAAACCTCTGAGGAAATCTTCACAGACACAGAGAGAACATACTCCAGGCAGGGAGGATCCGGGGCTCCTTATTGCAAGGTAGAAGTGTTAACACTGCACCACCACGTCACCGTCTCTTATTCCTGAGCTGTATAATTAACATGATGTACTTTAATCACATCTCAAATTCATAGTATGCACTGAAACAAAAAATCTTAGCGATCAAGTAAATATCTGGAGAAAGAACACACAGGCCTGAGGAGAATGTGCAAAATCCAGACATACAATCTATCCAATCCAATCTAGGACTATGGAGCTATGAGGCTGTGGTGGAAATTTCACTGCTTGGAGCTGCCATATTAAAATGTATTTAAGGTAAAAAATATATATATTTATTTATTTAAATATACATACAGTGTATATATATATATATATATATATATATATATATATATATATACTACTGTGGCATCCGGCTGGGGTGGAGCCCAGCCGGGACGCCCAGGAGGACCGGAGAAGGGCTTGTACCTCCTCCAGACCGCGAGGGGGCGACCGCTCTGGTTGTATTGGGGTCCATGGGTAGAGGGCTTGGAAGCCCAGCCCTTTAGGGGCCCTTGGCCACCATCAGGTGGCATCCCAGTGCCTGAAGAAATCTGGAGCCCAGCACTTCCGCCACACCAGGAAGTGCTGGGGAAGAAAACAGGGGACACCCGGAGGGCTTCCGGGTGAGCAGCCGGCACTTCCGCCACACTGGGGCGTGTCTGCGGAGGAATGCTGGGAAGCAGCTGGAGCCCATCCGGTTTCTATATAAGGGGCCGCCTTCCTTCATTCAGTAGCGAAGTCGGGTGGAAGAAGGACGGAGCTGGAGAGAGCACTGGAGGCGGCCAGGAGAAAGGCAGTTAGACTGTGAGGCCTGGACTTTGGGGGATCGGTGCAAGAGGCACTGGGTTGTGCACTGAACTTGTTTGTATATGGTGTGTAAATAAACGTGTGTTGTGTGAAATAATGATGTCCGTCTGTCTGTGTCTGGGCCATCTACCACTATATATATATATATTGTGGTATTTGGCCAGCTTGTCATCCTGGCCAATACCCCCAGGCCACCAGATGGAGCCCTCCCTGCAGTATGGAGGTGCCCCGAAGACCAGCAGGGAATCATGGACGCTGTAGTTTTTATCCACAGCCCTGCTGGATACCACAGGGGCCACAAGAGGGAGCTGCAGGGAGGACCAAAGAGTCATATGTGCCCTATAACCCGAAAGTGCGTCATAGGAAGAGCGACGGCAGAAGTGACGTACTTCCAGGGTGAAGATAAGGACTTGTACCTGACCAGGAAGTGATAAAAAATCACATGGACTGGGGATTGGGAACACTTCCGGGTCAGGGAGTATAAAAGGACTGTGGGAGCTCCCAGATGGTGAGTTGAGCTGGATGGAACGGTGGCAACACGTCTGGGAGTGGTGGTGTATTATTGTAGTGATTATTGTTTGGTTTATGAGTATTGTGGAGAAGAGGGTGCATTGTGCACTGTGGAAGATAAATAAAGTCAACATTTGGACTTTTATCTGGTGTCTGGTATCTTGGACAGGGGTTCAAGGGAGCGATAAGCGCCTCCTATCTGTATATATATATATATATATATATATATATATATATATATATATATATATATATATATATATATATATATATATATATATATATATATATAAACACTAAGGGGCTCCGCCCCCTGCTCACTTCGCTCGGCCTTGATTAACTGGATATACAATTTAAAGAGATTGTTATTTTCATGGGAATTGTTACATACTCTTTCAATTTCGATTCTATGTTGCATTGCTTCTCCATGATCATAAATATACACCTGACCGAATTGTGGTTTCTTCGAAATTAAACTTGTCATAGCTTTAATTGTTGTGGGACCACAGATAGTCATAGCGTATGGTCCATTATTGTTTAAATCTACATTTTGAGCATTGAATGATGCGAATTCGAAAAGATTATTGTAGACTCGCGATATTTTGCCTGTAGTGTTTGTGGATTTCACTTTCACCAAACAACAAATCTTTTAATTCTCGCAGATATGCCTCTTCATTGGGAAGAAACACTACTTTTCCCTGATGGCAACATGAATTAAATGATCTACAAGTCTCCTACTAAAAACTGTAAAGCTGAACAATATCTTCTTACTTCTGACATATCACCTATGTCCATATATTGAATTTCTTTTTGCTGTTCTGTTATTTCACCGAGTAATAATTTCCGTTTGTCTGTGTTAAAGCGATCTTTACTTTAGTTTTTTTTTATACTTTCGAATTTTACTACTTTCATATTCTTTAACTTGCTCTGCATTTGTATCGCACCAACGTTTTTGAACCTTTTCATGAAGTCTTTTATTTCTGACCCTGATTGGACCTACGAGGTTTTCAATTCCACTTGGTCCGGGCTGATTATTACTTTCCTTATTTTCAGAATTTGCACTTAGATTATTATCGTTCTCTTGTGCATCCTTTTTTGCCTTCTTTTCTCTCCAACGCTTTCGTGTCTTTTTTTGACGTGCTGCACTTTCTTGTTTGCTTAGTCGTTAACGTGCCATCTAGAATATATAAAATTTTTAAGAGCTGAGAGAACAGAGAAGTGTGTCTGCCAAAAGCTTTCCAACAACTGAGAGGTTAAATGTCCGTGAACTTGTTTTAAATTGGTTGTTCTCGCGGGACATCAATGTATCTTTCTTAGAAGGTCACGTCTCGATCCAAGATTTTTTTATATTATATATAAATAACTTAATATTAAAATAATAAGTTTGTCCAGTTCCTGAATTGGCCAACCGTTTCACATTTTGGCCGAGAGGTGCGGCCAAAATCCGAATTACTACAAATGACCAGCATAAATGCTACTTTGGCTTGCCATTTCGTGAAGTGGCTAGAACGCCTTGGCCAAAGTTCAATGCACTGATGCAAGGCTGTCCGCTCAAGGTGCGAAGATGCTTAAAACTTTCAGATGCAGATTCAGAAGTGAGTTTTCCATTCTGCACGAGAAACTGCTCAAGGCAGGTCTTGTTCAGAAAGCGGACGCCACTTGAGACGGCCTTCCCCTCGCCCAAACACTAACCTTCAGGTCAATAAAATTGTTCCCTGATGTTACTAATAGTCACTATTTTAGGTTCTAAATGATAAAAGAAATGTGAAACCTATTTATATACCTAATCTTAATTAATTTGAAACAAACAAGTGGTGTCCGCTTTCTGAACAAGAGCCACCAAGGCTACACTCGATGCAATTGCACTACTAATCGCTGCTCATGCCTTTTTTCTTCCAACTTTGGCCATTCGCCCCATGCCATTTCCCAAACTGGCTGGCCAAATCACGGAATCGAGGAAAAGATCGGACATTGATCGGTCAATTTACAGTGACATTGGCCATTTCCCACTTTGGCCAATTTCGGGTTTTGGACGTAACATATGAAACACACACTCACATATATATATATATATATATATATATATATATATATATATAAACACATCCACGCGTTTCCTCCGCTTCCAAGGAAACAGAAAACTCACTTAGCCACTAACAACACAAGGGAGGCGAGCACGTCAGCAAAACGAAATCTCAGAAGAAAGCTAACGTCGCTTAATGGTGTCCCTTTTACTTTCCTCCAACGCTAATGCACAAGCGAGGCGAGCACATCAGCAAAACGAATCCTCCTAGCAGAGAGATGCTCAGAGTAGTTCCTTTCAATTACCTGACATCTCTACATTTCAGTTTATTTTCTGATAATTTCAAGTTTCTAAGGCCCCGGGCTTTTTACACCATGGGCTTACACAGCTAGTATATATATATATATATATATATATATATATATATATATATATATATATATATATATATATATATATATATATATATGTGACAGATAGGGCGCTGTCGTCCCTTTGAACCCTCGGACCAGACGCCAGACACCAGATAAAAGTACAAAAGTTGACTTTATTATAATAATCATGTGCACAAAGCACCCTCCACTCCACAATACTCATAAATAATTCACAATAAACAATAATCCAATCCTCCAAGCCTCCAGACGTATTGTCACCCTTCCTCCCAACTCAGCTCAATCCGCTGTGGTTTCCCATAGTCCTTTTAAAGTCCTTGACCCAGAAGTTTTTCTCTCTCTCTCTGTCCATGTGACTGGCAACACTTTCGGGTCAGATGAAAACTCCTTCGTCATCTCTTCTGTCCCCATGACTGGAGTGCGTACTTCAGGGCTGTATGGAAAATAATCCTTGAGCCTCCCTGCAGTGTCCTCTGGTGGCCACCATGGTATCCAGCAGGGCTGTGAAGGAATACTCCAAGGTCCATGATGCCTTGCTGGAATTCGGGGCATCTCCACGTCACAGGGAGGGCTCCATCTGGTGGTGTGGGGGTATTGGCCGGGATGAATGGCTGGCCTTATACCACAATATATACATATATAAATATCTTCTCCTCCCTGCGTGGAGTTTGCATGTTCTCCCCGTGTCTGCGTGGGTTTCCTCCGGGTGCTCGGGTTTCCTCCCACAGTCCAAGGACATGCAGGTTAGATGCATTGGCGATCCTAAATTGTCCCTAGTGTGTGCTGGGTGTGTGTGTGTGTGTGCCCTGTGGTGGGCTGGCACCCTTCCTGGGGTTTGTTCCTGCCTTGCCCTGTGTTGGCTGGGATTGGCTCCAGCAGACCCCATGACTCTGTGTTAGGATATTGCAGGTTGGACAATGACTGACTAACTAAACATCTTTTTTCTCCATGCAGCATTTAAACCACATTATGCATCCTGATGACAGCTTACTGTCATTTATGTACTCTCAGCGTTGCTAAATAATGAGCATGTAATCTGCTGATACACACAATTATAAAGTCAAATGGTAAAGCAATATTTTTCAGTTTCTCGGTCAAAAGGGTGGCAACACGCTTATACGCTTAAAGCTGGTTTTGACTTAGTCATAAATGTCACCAGTTATAGACAGATGCTCCATTGTCACTTGGCAGCACAGAAGAAATGAGTCCACTCCTTTTTCAGAACACCCTTCCTACAATTCAAGGTTGGTGCCCTTATTTATCAAGCGCCCTCAGAAGAACTCCTAGGAATTGCACTAAACGTCTGACTAGGATAAGAATTTCTCCTATCACACAGTAGAACACGAGGCGTAGCTGTAAAGTATCCTACTGCCACTCCAGGTAAGGAGTAGGAGGCCACGTCTGAAAAAGAACGACGGACCAAAACTACCGTGAAATTCGCAAAGACTGCATGTAGTAAAGTGAGGCCCGCAGCTGATCGGGTTACCTTTTGCTGCATGTCGGCACTAATAATATTTATTTACAGCAATCTGAGGTATTAAAGAGGAACTTCATCCCTCTATGCACCAAAGCTAAAAGAAAATGTCGAATTTAGTTGTATCTGGCCCTTACCAAGATTACCAAGATTATCAAGATCGGCATCTTTTTAAAATAAATAATCGCAGCACTCGCCACTTGGTAGGAGAGGGCGTGGTAGAGCGGCGAGAGCTGTTCCGGGCACAATGTGAGAGCGGGTGGGCCTACACTAAGTGCACAGGAGTGAGATCGTCTGTGACACTAATTACCGCCGAGTGCTGCTAATCATAACAGCTGGCCTCAGCGCTCGCCGGGCTTCGGCCTGTAAAATAAAGGAAAAGAGGGCCAGAAGCACAGCCAGGACACTCATCCCAGCGCCCGCCGGTCTCCGTATCGACCGTGCTCCTGCCCCCCTCCGACAGCCCCCAACTTGCCTGCTGAAGTCCTCCGCCGCAGGTTCCATGCCCGTCCGTTCGTCGCCTCGGCACCGCCTCGCAGGCAGCTCGCCCAGCCGCCCAGGGGATCTCCTCTGCCCATCCAGAGGGCGGCCCTTCTCCGACGCGCGCACTCCAGCGCGCGTCCTCCCTATCGGAGGAACCGGCATTCACCCTTCGGTTCCTCCTTCTTTTCTTGACGCGCTGGCGGTCTGGGTCTGAGCACAGCAAAGCTCAAATCCAGCCCGTCTGCGTCCAGGCAGAGCGACAGGAGACAGCTGCAGGCTTGAGCGCAGGGCGCTAGGACCCAGGGCACTCAGCAGCCCGATCCTACCAGCCTTGCGTGTTCGAGCTCCTCGCCTCGCTAGCTGTCTGCACCGCCGCATCCGCTGTTGGGAGGTTGCCTACTCGGAGCCGGTCGTCCCGTAATCGGTCACGCCATGTTCGGAACCCCCTTGCTCTACGGGCAGCAACACTCACCACTCCCGCCGTGTTCTGCCTGCCTCCGGTTCCAGCGCCGCGCCGATCCTCCGTCTCAGTCGGTGGCTTTCTCGGCGCGACCGCCATCTCCATCAGCTGCTCACACTGGCGCGAGAACACGTAGCAGTTCCTCTAAAAGCGGCTTGGCGGGCGAAGGACTCCTCCGGCGCACGCCGAGCCGCTGGTGGAGAGAGACAGGCGTCGGTGGGCTTACCTGTCCATCAGCTCCACGCGGCGCCTGCCTCCTCTGGGCCACTCCCTCTGGCCCAATCGGGTCTCGGTTTGGCACGAGACTGGCATTCCTTGGGCCCGCCTCTATCCAATCATGGGGGGGCACGCAAGACACACCGGCCAATCCCGTGCCTGTCAGCGGGCGGGACCACCGCCCGCCATCTTGTCTCCCTCGCTGGACGGAGGCGTGCCTCCTCACCGCGTTGTAGCTGCAGTGATTCCTCGAGCCGCAGCGGCTCCGATTCCGCAGCCTCCTTTGCTGCCTCCGTAGCCGCACTGCCGACAGCCCGTGGGTCGCGCACTCCTGCCACAGGCGCGATCCGGTCTGTCCCTCCCTGTGGAAAACAAGGTATGACCGACCCGAAGGGCCGATTACTGCAGGGCAGGGCACTCACCTCCCGGATCCCGTCTTGCCGAGGCCCCCACCTCGGTGTGGCCTTTGCGCCGCCACCGCCTGGCTGTCCGTGTCGACAGCGCGACTTCGGAGCCCGCTGCGCCCAGCGAGGCCCGCTCCTCCTCCGCACCGGGGATGGCCTCTTCATTCGGCGGTTTCGGGTAAACGCCCGCTGGGCGCGGCGGGCCGCTCCCGCGGCCAGTGTGTGGGGTCCGCTGCTGCGCCGGGCCGTTCACAAAATATTTATAAAGACGGGTCCCCCCCTTTTAGCAGGGGGTTGGCCCCACGTTGGGCGCCATTGTGAACGCTGGCCCCGGCACAGACAGACGGACAGCATATTTTTGCCCAACACACTGTTTATTGACACACTATTTACAATATAAAGTCCTAGTGCACACTCACACACCCCAGTGCCTCCTCCCGATTTCCCCAAGTCCAGGCCCACAGTCTCTTGTGCCTTCCTGGCCGCCTCCAGTCCTTCCTCTTGCTCAGTCCACTTCCACCCGACTTCCACCAATCACTGGAGGGCGGCCCTAAATAATGCCCCGGATGAGCCCCAGGTGCTTCCGCCTCTAGCCACGCCTGCGCGTGGCGGAAGTGTCGGCTGTCTTCCTGGCAGCCTCCGGTGCCACACAAAGTCTTCCCCGCACTTCCTGGTGTGGCGGAAGTGCCGGGCTCCCGGATAATTAGGCACCGGGCGCCGCCTGGCGGTGGCCACGGGTCCCTACAGGGCTGGGCTTCAAAGCCCTGTACCCGAGGCCCCTGCCTAACCAGGACGGACGCCCCCACTCCGTCTGGAGGAGGCACTCGCCTCCTCCGGTCCTCCAAGCGTCCGGCCGGGCTCCTGCCCCGGCCGGCAACTGCACGGGATAAACCGGCATCGGGGCGCCGCCTGGCGGTGACCACGAGCCCCTACAGGGAAGGGCTTCCATGCCCTCAACCCGTGGCCCCCAACAGAACCAGGACGGACGCCCCTCGCGGTCTGGAGGAGGCACAAGCCCTCCTCACGCCCTCCTACGCCCCGCCGGGCTCCAGCCGCCGGGGCCACAATATATATATATATATAAACACATCCACGCGTTTCCTCTGCTTCCAAGGAAACAGAAAACTCACTTAGCCACTAACAACACAAGGGAGGCGAGCACGTCAGCAAAACGAAATCTCAGAAGAAAGCTAACGTCGCTTAATGGTGTCCCTTTTACTTTCCCTCCCGCCGCTAATGCACAAGCGAGGCGAGCACATCAGCAAAACGAATCCTCCTAGCAGAGAGATGCTCAGAGTAGTTCCTTTCAATTACCTGACATCTCTACATTTCAGTTTATTTTCTGATAATTTCAAGTTTCTAAGGCCCCGGGCTTTTTACACCATGGGCTTACACAGCTAGCTATATATATATATATATATATATATATATATATATATATATATATATATATATATATATATATATATATATATTGTGACAGATAGGGCCGCTGTCGTCCCCTTGAACCCTCGGACCAGACGCCAGACACCAGATAAAAGTACAAAAGTTGACTTTATTATAATAATCATGTGCACAAAGCACCCTCCACTCCACAATACTCATAAATAATTCACAATAAACAATAATCCAATCCTCCAAGCCTCCAGACGTATTGTCACCCTTCCTCCCAACTCAGCTCAATCCGCTGTGGTTTCCCATAGTCCTTTTAAAGTCCTTGACCCAGAAGTTTTTCTCTCTCTCTCTGTCCATGTGACTGGCAACACTTTCGGGTCAGATGAAAACTCCTTCGTCATCTCTTCTGTCCCCATGACTGGGACGTACTTCTGGGCTGTATGGAAAATAATCCTTGAGCCTCCCTGCAGTGTCCTCTGGTGGCCACCATGGTATCCAGCAGGGCTGTGAAGGAATACTCCAAGGTCCATGATGCCTTGCTGGAATTCGGGGCATCTCCACGTCACAGGGAGGGCTCCATCTGGTGGTGTGGGGGTATTGGCCGGGATGAATGGCTGGCCTTATACCACAATATATACATATATAAATATCTTCTCCTCCCTGCGTGGAGTTTGCATGTTCTCCCCGTGTCTGCGTGGGTTTCCTCCGGGTGCTCGGGTTTCCTCCCACAGTCCAAGGACATGCAGGTTAGATGCATTGGCGATCCTAAATTGTCCCTAGTGTGTGCTGGGTGTGTGTGTGTGTGTGCCCTGTGGTGGGCTGGCACCCTTCCTGGGGTTTGTTCCTGCCTTGCGCCCTGTGTTGGCTGGGATTGGCTCCAGCAGACCCCCATGACTCTGTGTTAGGATATTGCAGGTTGGACAATGACTGACTAACTAAACATCTTTTTTCTCCATGCAGCATTTAAACCACATTATGCATCCTGATGACAGCTTACTGTCATTTATGTACTCTCAGCGTTGCTAAATAATGAGCATGTAATCTGCTGATACACACAATTATAAAGTCAAATGGTAAAGCAATATTTTTCAGTTTCTCGGTCAAAAGGGTGGCAACACCGCTTGTACGCTTAACGCTGGTTTTGACTTAGTCATAAATGTCACCAGTTATAGACAGATGCTCCATTGTCACTTGGCAGCACAGAAGAAATGAGTCCACTCCTTTTTCAGAACACCCTTCCTACAATTCAAGGTTGGTGCCCTTATTTATCAAGCGCCCTCAGAAGAACTCCTAGGAATTGCACTAAACGTCTGACTAGGATAAGAATTTCTCCTATCACACAGTAGAACACGAGGCGTAGCTGTAAAGTATCCTACTGCCACTCCAGGTAAGGAGTAGGAGGCCACGTCTGAAAAAGAACGACGGACCAAAACTACCGTGAAATTCGCAAAGACTGCATGTGGTAAAGTGAGGCCCGCAGCTGATCGGGTTACCTTATCGCTGCATGTCGGCACTAATAATATTTATTTACAGCAATCTGAGGTATTAAAGAGGAACTTCATCTCTGTATGCACCAAAGCTAAAAGAAAATGTCGGAATTTAGTTGTATCTGGCCCCTTACCAAGATTACCAAGATTATCAAGATCGGCATCTTTTTAAAATAAATAATCGCAGCACTCGCCACTTGGTAGGAGAGGGCGTGGTAGAGCGGCGAGAGCGGTTCCCGGGCACAATGTGAGAGCGGGTGGGCCTACACTAAGTGCACAGGAGTGAGATCGTCTGTGACACTAATTACCGCCGAGTGCTGCTAATCATAACAGCTGTGCCACGTCCCAATTTTAAAAGGAGAAGTGCGAGTGTGAGATGGGAAGACAAAGAAAGAAAGAAAAATGAGGAAGGGAAGGAGGGAGGGCGCGTTCGTGTGTGTGTGCTAACGATCGAGAGAGAAAGTAAGAAAAGGCAGTGCAGTCAGTGGTCCTGCGATGGATCTGCACTCTAGGGACAGATTGTCCCCAATGAGTGTATAGTGGAGTGGGTGTCATCAAGGTGGTGTCTTCTCTGATGTACGCCGAAGCGAGCGTGAAGAAAGACGAGAGGACAAACGACCCCGAGCGGTCTGAGTGACATAGCTCAAGGCAGTCAGGACAGGGGTTAAGATGGAGAGGACCTCAGCTGTTGAAGTCTCCGTTGAACAAGTGTGCCTAATAAAGTGGCCAGTGAGTGTATATATACATCAGCTTTAGTGCCATCTGCAAATTTCATGTCTACTTACCTATATTGGAATCAAACACATAACTTATTTTTGTGTTGAGAGGCAAAAAATGGTTGCACTTCAAATAATTAACCTAATTTTCTCTCTTCTTGGCATGAGAGCTTAGCATGATATGTTTATAGAGTCATTATCTGTAAGTCTGCAAAATTATAGCATGAAAGCTGTGAGGCCCTGCTATTGTTACACAGATATTCAATTCACAAATTTCCAGCTTACAAAATAGTACTAGTGTGCCTTACAAATACTCGTGAACAAAACACAGACTGTAAGTCCCAAAAGCACTTCCACACAATGTCCACTAGAGGGGGATCTCACCATCAAACCCTGGCTAGTAATAAGGACAAGCACCGAATCTTTATAAAATAAAAAGTTTATTTTTACAAAATGCTCTTTAATAACAATGAAGCTCCATGGAGCACAGGAAGTAAATGAACTGCATAAAAATACTAAAGGCAGTCCAATGCAAACAGAGTCTCAATACTGTACAGTAATACCAGAAATGTGGTCAAACAGCGAGCTTGAGGGTCAAAGTTCCAAAATATACCAAAGGCACAAACACAATTAGCTCACTGACTCCTGAGCGCATTCACAATGAACCACCAGGAACTGTGAAAGACCCTCTGGATTTACTGGGAGAAAAGATCCTCATTCTCCCTGTCTTGTATTTCTTAGGTTTTTGCTCCTCTTCTTGCTGTCATATAACGTGATATTCAAACAAATCTCCTGCTTGTATGCTGTCTTGTATAAAACTGAAAATGTCAGTGCAAACAATGCTGAAATGTCCAGTTATATGCCCTCCATCATCCATATGCTCAACACGTGTCTAAATATATATATTGTAATACAAAACAAAATTACAAATTTTATTGTAATCTATACTCTGTTTTCTCCCAAACCACAGTGGGAAGTAAGCAGAATAGTGTTTCCAGCACAGTTAGGAAGCACACTTTAATCGCACAATTTTAACAGTCCTACAGATCCAGCAGAAACCCTGCTGTGTTATCTGCAGCAGCTTCTTGAGTCCTGCGTTGCTGTTTTGCTTCAACGATTTTCACCGCCGGCTCTAAACTACAAAGACTGATAATGAGATGAATATTAAGTATTATTATCCACGTTTGTCAAATAATTAAATAACTAGCTAACTGAGAAATAAAAAATTAGAAAAGAACTTCCTCTGAGAAAAAAACAAATGTTAAAGTTGATGCCATGCCAAGGACTGGCATCCTGTTCAGTGCTGGATCCCCCAGTGCCAATAACAAATACTCATTACTGTGGAAGTTTTCACATTTTATTGTTATACAACATTGAATCACAGTGGATTTAATTTCTTTCTTCTGACAATGATGAATATGAAAAACATGGATTCATGTCACAATGAAAAAGTGATCTAAATTAAATAGAATTACAATTAATGAATTATAAAATACAAACAAATTGATTGCATAAATAAATATTCACTACCCTTAAATCATAACTGGTGCTGCCGGAAATCACATTTTTAATTAAATGGATCATCTCAGGCAAATTCAGTTGATGGTAATATAAATGGTGCCACTTGTGGTGAGTCAGTGCAGTGGGCTAACCTACACAATGAAGACAGAAGAACACTCCATGAAAATGTGATCAGAAAGCACATTTCAAAGATAGATAGATAGATAGATAGATAGATAGATAGATAGATAGATAGATAGATAGATAGATAGATAGATAGATAGATAGGAAAGGGACTATATAATAGATAGATAGATAGATAGATAGATAGATAGATAGATAGATAGATAGATAGACAGATAGACAGACAGATAGATATGAAAGGCACTATATAACAGATAGACAGACAGATAGATATGAAAGGGACTATATAATAGATAGATAATAGATAGATAGATATTAAAGGCACTATATAATAGATAGATAGATAGATAGATAGATAGATAGATAGATAGATAGATATGAAAGGCACTATATAATAGATAGATAGAGATTAAAGGCACTATATAATAGATAGATAGATAGTGTCACACACATATGGAGGCACGTAAAGACCCGAATGGTAGCGAGAAAACTCCAGCCAAGGGGGAAAACCGAGGTACTAACCTTTCTCTCTTTATTTACCACAGAAAGAAAGAAGTAACACCACCATGAAAATGCCCAGGTTCCACAAACACGTCTGCTACTTCCGCATTCATTCCCTCCCTTCCATCTATCTCTGATGATGTCATGGCTCCCATCTACCACCTCGGTCCTTCCCAGCATTCCTCTATCAGTTCTGGTCCCACTACATAAATGTTCCCCACTCCGCCATCATGTTTCTGACCTGATTTCTATTTTTGCAAGACTGTACAGTATACGGGGCTGGACAAACCCCAAACCTTTATGCTGTCTGATTGCTTTATTTACAATAGATAGATAGATATGAAAGGTGCTATATGACAGATATTATTTTTAATTTTTAAAATAAACTTTTTTTGCACAATATAGAAAACATGAACACATCAATATTATACACTTAAAAAATAAATAACAGCTTCACAAGAAAATTGATAATTACATTGCTCCTCCACTACTCCCCAGTACACGCCTCCTACCCCACCCACAAATTTAAATAATTTTCCTTGATAAGTAAATAGATACATATGTTAACAAAAAAACTAAATGTTTAACTCCTCCACTGCTCCCTTGTGCAGATAGATAGATGGATGGAGACAAGAAAATATCGAAGTCACTGAATATTCCTTGGTAGTCGAGTTAAAACACTCATTGAGAAATGGAGTGTGGCACAGCTGTAAATCAGCTAGATAAGGCCGTCCACCAAAACTGAATGATCCAGCAAGAAGACGAGGAGTGAGGAAGGCCACTAAGTGACCTAGAAGAACTCTGAAGGAGTTACAAGCTACAGTAGTTCAGATTAGAAAGACTGTGCAGGCATCAACTGCTACTCGGTGCCTCACCAGACATAACATTTCAGCTAGGGTGTGCCAGAATGTACATAAGAGACCCTGACGTCAGCTGCAAAAAGGTTCTAAGCTCTGATGTGAACAAAATTGAGATTTCTTTAGGCCATCCAAGTAAACCCGTAATCTAAACACATTATCAAAATCATCCTATGAAACCTGGTGGTGGTGGTGGCGTCAGGCTGTGGGGATGCTCCTCTGCAGCAGGCTCGGGAAGGTTTCTGTGGGTAAAATGAATGCAACAAAATCCAGGGAAATCATGGCCGAAATCCTGAATGCAGGAAATCACAGAGAAATGCCAGAGGAATAACTTGATACTATTTATAAGAAACCTGCATCTTGAGAGAGGATTTGTTTTGAAGCAAGACAACAAGCCTAAGCATAAATCCAAAGTGACACAAGAAATACAACAATGTGAATGTTCTGGAGTGGCCAAGTCAGTGTCCAGATCTCAGTCCAAGTGACAATTTATGACTGGATGGTTCACTCAGGATCACCGGACAGACCTTTTGCAAAGACCAATAGAGAAAAATGGCAGTGTGCAGATGTGCAAATCTAACAGAAAAAGAGACCTGAGCAGATAGACTGAAGACTGCCTTGGCTGCCAAAAGTACGTCTAGTAAAGACCTGAAGAGCACAAATATACTGCTCAAAAGAATTAAAGGAACACTTTTAATCAGAGTATAGCATAAAGTCAATGAAACTTATGGGATATTAATCTGGTCAGTTAAGTAGCAGAGGGGTTGTTAATCAGTTTCAGCTGCTGTGGTGTTAATGAAATTAACAACAGATGCACTAGAGGGGCAACAATGAGATGACCCCAAAACAGGAATGGTTTAACAGGTGGAGGCCACTGACATTTTTCCCTCCTCATCTTTTCTGACTGTTTCTTCACTAGTTTTGCATTTGGCTACAGTCAGTGTCACTACTGGTAGCATGAGGCGATACCTGGACCCTACAGAGGTTGCACAGGTAGTCCAACTTCTCCAGGATGGCACATCAATACGTGTCATTGCCAGAAGGTTTGCTGTGTCTCCCTGCACAGTCTCAAGGGCATGGAGGAGATTCTAGGAGACAAGCAGTTACTCTAGGAGAGCTGGAGAGGGCCATAGAAGGTCCATAACCCATCAGCAGGACCAGTATCTGCTCCTTTGGGCAAGGAGGAACAGGATGAGCACTGCCAGAGCCCTACAAAATGACCTCCAGCAGGCCACTGGTGTGAATGTCTCTGACCAAACAACCAGAAAGACTTCATGAGGGTGACCCAAGGGCCCCATGTCCTCTAATGGGCCCTGAGCTCACTGCCCAGCAGCATGCAGCTCGATTGGCATTCACCATAGAATACCAGAATTGGCAGATGCACCACTGGTGCCCTGTGCTTTTACAGATGAGAGCAGGTTCACCCTGAGCACGTGACAGAAGTGAAAGGGTCTGGAGAAGCCATGGAGAACATTATGCTGCCTGTAACATCATTCAGCATGAGCAGTTTGGTGGTGGGTTAATGATTGTCTGGGGAGGCATATCCATGGAGGGTCACACAGACCGCTACAGGCTTGACAAAGGCACCTTGGCTGCCATTAGGTATCAGGATGAAATCCTTGGACCCATTGTCAGACCCTATGCTGGTACAGTGGCTCCTGGTGCACGACAATTCCTGGCCTCATGTGGTGAGAGTATGCAGGCAGTTCCTGGAGGATGAAGGAATTGATACCATTGACTGGCCACCACACTTTCCTGACCTAAATCCAATAGAACACCTCTGGGACATTATGTTTTGGTCCATCCAATGCCACCAGGTTGCACCTCAGACTGTCCAGGAGCTCAGTGATGCCCTGGTCCAGATCTGGGAGGAGATCCCCACAACACCATCTGTCATCTCATTAGAAGCATGCACCGATGTTGTCAGGCATGTATACAAGAACACAGGGGCCATACAAAGTGCTGCGCACAATTTTGAGTTGCTGCAATTAAATTTTGGCAAAATGGACTAGCCTGCCACATAATTTTTCACTCTGATTTTGGGGCGTCTTTGAATTCAGGGCTCTGTAGGTTGATCATTTTCATTTCCATCAAACGATGTGGCATCCTTTCGTTCCTAACACATTACCCAGTACTTATGTGATCAATTATTGTTTTAGATTTCTAATTTAGATCACCCTTTTCATGTTGACATTAATTATCTTTTTCTGTTGATCTGTGTCAAAAAAGCCCAATTAAATCTATAGGGATTTAAAGTTGTATTACAATGAAATGTGAAAACTTCCAACTTTGCATAGCACTGCATATGGTGTGAAAGTGAGACGAGGAACAATCAATTTATTACCCTTGTTAATGTCCCCTAGGCCACTAGAGTGTACTGGGGGCTAAATTCATTAGAGTATTGGGGAGGACAGACCAAGTGCCACTTACGGGTCCTCAGGGGTACCAGCAGACTTTTGAGTGCTGGCTGGATATTTTGGAGACCGTAGTGAGGGGCCTTACCTGGATGGGTTTCATGACCCGGGCAGTCACTATATGGTGGCCTTGGAGTTGGGAGAAAGCCATTGCTAAGTGAAAAGTTAAATAAAGAAGGCTAGAGGGCAAGTAGAGTGGCCAGAAGGCTGATTTTTTTTTTGTTGTTATTATTTTTAAGCCTTTTTACTTTTGCCACTTATGTTCTTTCTTTATTAATCACTTGGGTTCAGAGATAAAGCACAAGCTACCCCTATAGTCCACATTAGCCACCACCACTTCCCTATTATGGCCATTCCCACACTGGATGAAATTACCCACACCTTTCCAGTGATGGCCCTGCTGTCAAATCTTTGCTTCTCTCAACAGAAGATCTCAAGTGTTCATTTTTTCTCAGAGAGTAAACAAGTACAGGACATTTTACAAAGCAAATTTAAATAAGAGTGAGCTGCAGACTACTACAACTACTATTACTACTAATAATAATAATAATAATTTTATTTATATAGTGCCTTTCATGTGTTGTTAGGAACACCGATTCACTTTTTAACTTTAAAGGCACCATAGTTTGTTCTGCTTCTTCCCACCTTGAGGGATCTGCGTTCACTTCCTGGTCCAGTCTCCCTCTGTGTGGACTTGGCACATTCTCCACAAGTCCCAGTGGCTGTTTTCAGGGTTCTACAGTGTCCGTCTAAAGTTATGCAGGTGTGATAAAGGCGCTATATAGCGCCCGACCCGGCACAGACTACGCAGAGGCACGTGTTCACACTCAAAGGGCTTTTTATTTTCTTCAGCCGTGGGCACACGCCTTCCCCGTGTCCCACAGGCCCAACACAGTCTAAAGCACAAAATAACCCACACAACCAAACGCTTCCTGGCACCACCACTCCTCCCAGGCAACCTCGTCCTCTTCCTCCCGATTCTGGCCTTGATTGCTGGGAGGCAGGCCCTTTTATACCCCACCCGGAAGTGTTCCAGGTGCCTGACCAGCTGGTCTTAATTGCACCTCCGGGTGAGGCTTATAAACCGTCCAGCGTGGTGGCTGGTTGTCCGCAGCACCCCCTAGCGGCCACCCCATCTCCCAACTGGGCTGCTGTGGTGGACTCCATGTCCCATGGAGCCACGGGGAAGATTGAGGAGGGATCCACGGCCAGGGAGGCTGCCCTCAAGCGCCCTGGGGAAGGTACTGTAATGTCCATGATGGTTCCCCCGGGAGCAGCAGAGGCGTCCCGGCCGGGCATGGGACCCGGCTGTCCATCACACAGGTTAATTGAAAAGTCTAAATTTAATGAGTGAGTGTTACCTGTAATGGACTCTCATCTTGTCAATGGTTATTACATTTAACCCAAATCTCGTTGGACTCCAGCACACTGTGGCCCTGGTTTGAGTCTAGTAAATCTATTATTAAATTCTATCCTGAATTTTATAGTACTTTTGTCCTTATAGCAAGTATTCCATACCTTATCATACCATGCTACATCATACCAATCCTGAATGAACCCAGAAAAATGGCCTTTAAAATGGAATTTGAGGGTTGAGGATACCACACTGTTTTTCAAATGCACTTACTCCAAACCAAATCAGGGTTGCACTAGGCTGGAACCTATTCTTACAGCACTGTATGCAAAATGGAAAAAAAACACCAGTCCATTTTAATTCAAAATAAATTCTGTTTTTAGACAAAAGTGCAAACAGTTGTTTCTCAAGTTATGTAACAGTTCTATTCTGGAAATCATTTCATAACTAGAAATTGAGCCCATCTTTCACCTTGCAGGCTGAACACACCTGTGTACAGCAACTAAATGGAACATCAATATGTCAGGGAACACATCATAGATATCACCTCTTAATCTCTTTCTGCTTATACTGAGAAGGAGTTGAACCTTTTTAGTTTGAGCAAAATGGACATTAAAAGGTGTCATGACTGGAGTGTTTAAATAATGAAAGGAATCGATGCAGTGGATCCAAGCGGTTACTTTACGAGAAATTCTGCAACAAGAACACAGAGACACATTTGTTAAGGGCTCTTGACAATTGTTAGATTAATATAATATAATATAATATAATATAATATAATATAATATAATATAATATAATATAATATAATATAATATAATATAATAAAGAGCGGCATGGTGGCGCAGTGGTAGCGCTGCTGCCTCGCAGTTAGGAGACCTGGGTTCGCTTCCCGGGTCCTCCCTGCGTGGAGTTTGCATGTTCTCCCCGTGTCTACGTGGGTTTCCTCCGGGTACTCCGTTTTCCTCCCACGGTCCAAAGACATGCAGGTTAGGTGGCTTGGTAATTCTAAATTGTCCCTAGTGTGTGCTTGGTGTGTGGGTGTGGGTGTGTCCTGCAATGGGTTGGCACCCTGCCCAGGATTGGTTCCTGCCTTGCACCCTGTGTTGGCTGGGATTGGCTCCAGCAGACCCCCGTGACCCTGTGTTCGGATTCAATGGGTTGCAAGATGGATGGATAATATAATATAATATAATATAATATGCTGGGTGTAGATGCAGAGGACAGGAGGATATAGAAAAAGATGATCTGCTGTGGCGACCCCTAATGGGAGCAGCCAAAAGAAGAACAAGAAGAATATAATATAATATAATGTAATATAATAGATTGGCTCCAGCAAACCCCCTGACCCTGTAGTTAGGATATAGCGGGTTGGATAATGGATGGATGGATAATATAATATAATTATATATATTATCTGCCAGCCCACCACAGATATAACATGATATAAAATCCAATGTCTCTCGGTCTGCCTGTTTGTCTGTCTGTCCACTTTTCACGAGAGAACTACTTAACAGATTTAGATCGGGTTTTTTTCTATAATTTGCTTGAGCATTCCGGTTGATTTTGTGACCTCTCTCATCGCGCTAAGTATCATAGTTCGCTTATGGTTCCATTTTATTTGCACAAATCCGAGAGAGACGCAGCGGACTGAGCGTCACGCTCCAGCATCGAGGCATACCTTACCTCCACTTAGCTAGCGAACGAGAGAACTACTTAACGGATTTAGATTTATTTATTTTTTTTTGTATAATTTGCTTGAACGTTCCGGTTGATTCTGAGACTTCTCTCATCACGCTAAAAATCCTAGTCACTTGCATGAGCAATATATTCGCGCTAATCCCAGAGAGAGGCTGCGGGCCTAGGGGGAGGTAAGTGTGACGTCAGAAGTGGGAAGCCTCACTCACATGCCAGACTGCGTTCAAGTTGCTCTACCTCTGTGTTTTGGAGTGTAGCTTGCCTCCACTTAGCAAGCAATACCTGTTTGTTTATTGATTTTTAAAGTGTGTCATGTTTCACTACCACACGGACGGAGCTGTGGGGTATGGCTAGTATACTATAATATGACATGACTTCGGTATTGATAATAGCTTTCAGACCTCAGTATCAGTATCAAAATGGTTCAGAAGCAAATAACAGGTAACTCCAAAACCCCCCGTCTTATTCAAGCCTCATTGGTGCCACAGTACATACTGCTTTCCTCTTGAATCCCTGAGATGAAGCAATAAACATTCCTACGTGAAGTCTCAATTCTACCCCCCCTACCATCATGTTCTAATTGCATCAATGCCTCTTACTTTCATTTCGTGAAGTCTACAAAATGATGGACATCATGAAGTCCTTAACAGTCTGAAGTAATGGGGGTATGGGAGTCCCACGTGAAGTCCTGATTGCATCAAAGCAATAAAAGGAGGGAGGTTCCCCATGATATTCTGGCTGTGTCATAGCATGTACTTCATTTCGTGAAGTCTATGAAATGACAAACCCCCATGAGATCATGAAGTCCTTATCAGTCTGAAACAATGATGGTGTGGGAGTCCCACATGAAGTCCTGATTGCATCAATGTAATAAAAGGAGGAGGAGTGCGTCAAGATATTCTAATCATCTCAAAAGCATAGACTTTCATTCTATGAAGTCTACAAAAAGCAATAAGTGGGGGTCTCCCATGGTATTCTAATCATGTCTTTGCAAGTACTTTCAGTTCGCAACGTCTACCAAATGATGGAGACCATAATACCATGAAGTCTTTAACAGTTTTAAGCAATGGGTGGGGGGGAGTTCCACATGAAGTCCTGATCGTATCAAAGCAATAAGGAGAAATGGAGGGGGGTCCCCCATGATGTTCTAATCGTGGCAAAGCATGTACTTTCATTTCACAATGTCTACGAAATGATGGACACCATAATACCATAAAGTCTTTATCAGTTTGAAGCAATGTGGGTGTAGGAGTCCAACGTAAAGTCCTGATTGCATCAAAGCAATAAAAGGAGGGGGGTTCCCCATGATGTTCTGGTTGTGTCATAGCATCTACTTCATTTCGTGAAGTCTATGAAATGACAAACCCCCATGAGATCATGAAGTCTTTATCAGTCTGAAACAATGATGGTGTGGGAGCCCCACATGAAGTCCTGATTGCATCAAAGCTATAAAAGGAGGAGGAGTGTGTCAAGATATTCTAATCGTGTCAAAGCATAGACTTTCATTCTGTGAAGTCTACAAAAACAATAAGTGGGGTTTCCCATGATATTCTAATCATGTCTAAGCATGTACTTTCATTTCACAATGTCTACGAAATGATGGACACCATAATACCATAAAGTCTTTATCAGTTTGAAGCAATGTGGGTGTGGAAGTCCAACGTAAAGTCCTGATTGCATCAAAGCAATAAAAGGAGGGGGGTTCCCCATGATGTTCTGGTTGTGTCATAGCATCTACTTCATTTCGCGAAGTCTATGAAATGACAAACCCCCATGAGATCATGAAGTCCTTATCAGTCTGAAACAATGATGGTGTGGGAGTCCCACATGAAGTCCTGATTGCATCAAAGCTATAAAAGGAGGAGGAGTGTGTCAAGATATTCTAATCGTGTCAAAGCATAGACTTTCATTCTGTGAAGTCTACAAAAACAATAAGTGTGGGGGTTTCCCATGATATTCTAATCATGTCTAAGCATGTACTTTCAGTTCGCAACGTCTACCAAATGATGGAGACCATAATACCATAAAGTCTTTATCAGTTTGAAGCAATGTGGGTGTGGGAGTCCAACGTAAAGTCCTGATTGCATCAAAGCAATAAAAGGTGGGGGTTCCCCATGATGTTCTGGTTGTGTCATAGCATCTACTTCATTTCGTGAAGTCTATGAAATGACAAACCCCCATGAGGTCATGAAGTCCTTATCAGTCTGAAACAATGATGGTGTGGGAGTCCCACATGAAGTCCTGATTGCATCAAAGCTATAAAAGGAGGAGGAGTGTGTCAAGATATTCTAATCGTGTCAAAGCATAGACTTTCATTCTGTGAAGTCTACAAAAACAATAAGTGTGGGGGTTTCCCATGATATTCTAATCATGTCTAAGCATGTACTTTCAGTTCGCAACGTCTACCAAATGATGGAGACCATAATACCATAAAGTCTTTATCAGTTTGAAGCAATGTGGGTGTGGGAGTCCAACGTAAAGTCCTGATTGCATCAAAGCAATAAAAGGTGGGGGTTCCCCATGATGTTCTGGTTGTGTCATAGCATCTACTTCATTTCGTGAAGTCTATGAAATGACAAACCCCCATGAGGTCATGAAGTCCTTATCAGTCTGAAACAATGATGGTGTGGGAGTCCCACATGAAGTCCTGATCGTATCAAAGCAATAAAAGGAGGGGGAGTGTGCCATGATTTTCTAATAGTTTTAAAATATAGACTTTCATTCTGTGAAGTCTATGAAAAGCAATAACTGGGGGAGGGGGGTCTCCCATGATAGTCTAATCGTGTCTAAGCATGTACTTTCACTTTGCAAAGTCTGTGAAATGATGGACATGAAAATATCATGAAGTCCTTATCAGTTTGCAGCAATGGGAGTGTGCGAGTTCCACATGAAGTCCTGATTGTATCAAAGCAATAAGGGGAAGGGGATCCTCCATGATGTTCTAATCATGTCAACGCATGTACTTTCATTTTATAAACTCTATGAAATGACAGACATTTTTCCCACACTGCAATGGTGAAAGTTGACATTTACTTCTAATATCAAAAATCCTGAAATTCCAGTACTGTTTCTTTTCAAAATTTGTTCTTTTTCAGTACTTTTCCAATACCACCACACAACGCAAACCTACACTTGACCAACGAATAATGGGGAAAGGTAGAAGTTCACTTCCAAAGGTCAAATGTGGTGTTAGTTTCTTGCTTAGGAAGTGCACTGATTTTTCCATTAGTCAGTCAGTCAGTCATTATCCAACCCGCTGTATCCTAACACAGGGTCACGGGGGTCTGCTGGAGCCAATCCCAGCCAACACAGGGCACAAGGTAGGAACAAACCCCGGGCAGGGCGCCAACCCACCACATATTTTACCATTAGTATCTAATATTATTCTAGCAAAAATCATGTTTTTTGCCCAATTTGAAGCATACAATTGGATCAATGACATGTGGATTATGCAATACAAATAATGTGAGGTTATTTGTTCTTTATTTCCATAAACATATTCCCAATTGTTTGCCATTGTACAGCACTGGACACCATTAACATATCATACACTTTTTCCTTCTGCATGAAATTTATTTTATCCAAATTTTTTCTCAGCCATCACTACAAGCTTCATGGGGTAAGTAATGTATAAAACAAAAACAAAAGTCAGTGCTTGTGGCAGCAATGCCAGGACCTCTTCCAATTTCAACATGGAGTACCAGCAGATTTCCTTGCCATACTGGATGTGAGGACAGGCACCTCTTTGAAAATCTTCAAGGGAGGACCCAATCAACCTCCACTGTCTCACGATAATCGATCCACGTTTCAATGTACTGGTCTTTACACCCGGAAACTCTTTCAGCATCATCAAGGGTGAAATAGATCGACTGTTGACGTATCCCACCATTCGAATGTCATCATATGGCAATAAAAACAGCACTGCCGGAAATTTGCTTCCAATTCTAGCATTGTAAAAATATCTCACTTGTGAGTTGAATATTGCTTTAAAAGATAAGAACACCATTAGCAGCTTCTAGGCTTTATGCCTTTGAGTGGTAACCTTGTCACACTAGTTATCCTGCCCTGCAAGCCTTTTGGAACGTGCTAGGTAAACAGGAGCAAACGGGCAAAAATACCTAAAACAGAGGAGAAGAACAAGCAGGCTGCAAAGAGACAACAACCGAGAGAGGATCAGACACAGGAGCTGTGAGGTAACAGCGGCAACCAGTGTGCCACCTCCTTTAAGAAAGGAGTTACCTTATTAAAAGTTAAAAGCTTATTTATTATTCATGGTATAAATGATGTATAATCCACAACTAAAACGTTACTAGATTTATATGCCTGGCAGGCAGTGTGGCCTCGTAATGGCAGCCTTGGCCTTTAAGGCAGGCTGCAGTTTGTGAGACTCAAGTACTGAGGGAGAAACATTGGGACAGGCCTGTCTCCTTCACTTTTCACTCTGTACACCTCCGACTATAAATATAACAGCAGGTCATGTCACTTGCTGAAATTCTCAGATGATTCTGCACTTTTTGAGTGTATTGATAAAGAGGATAAACCAGAGGAGAGGAGTCAATGTGAAGAACTTTGTTTCTTGGTGCAAAAAGAACTGTCTACAACTTAACATCAGCAAAGCCAAGGAACTGATTTTTAACTTTCACCGCACCAAAAGCCTCCATGTCTGGTCACTGTTCAGAGAGTGGAAGTTGAGATGGTGCACTTCTACAATAACTAAGTAGGTCCACATCAATGACAGATTGGATGGGTCTTCCTTAGGAGACTGTGCACCTTGAATGTGGGAAGTGACGTCCTTCACATCTTCTACAACTTTTTAATGACCACTGAGATCTTATACCCTGTAGAGGGCTGGGTTGGTAACATCACACGAAGAGAGGCCCACTGAAGCAACAAGTTCATTAAAAGGGCAGGCTCAGTTGTAGGAGGCTCACTGTGGACCCCCTAGAGGACATATCAAAGGAGAGAATTAAATCTAAACTGAGTGCCATTATGAACAATGCTGCACATCCTCTCTGTGACACACCAGCACTGAGGACTTCAAGGTGTAAAACCATTTAGCAGAAGTGTGTCAAGAAACATGATGGGGGCTCATTTATACCAACATGTCTGCAAAATGACTCCCTGGGGCCGAGACTGCCAAATCAGAAGTTTTCTTTCTTTTTAAATTTTCTTCATTTTAGTCTATCTATCTATCTATCTATCTATCTATCTATCTATCTATCTATCTATCTATCTATCTATCTATCTATCTATCTATCTATCTATCTATTATATAGTGCCTTTCCTATCTATCTATCTATCTATTATATAGTGCCTTTCCTATCTATCTATCTATCTATCTATCTATCTATCTATCTATTATATAGTGCCTTTCCTATCTATCTATCTATCTATCTATCTATCTATTATATAGTGCCTTTCCTATCTATCTATCTATCTATCTATCTATTATATAGTGCCTTTCCTATCTATCTATCTATCTATCTATCTATCTATCTATCTATCTATCTATCTATCTATCTATCTATTATATAGTGCCTTTCCTATCTATCTATCTATCTATCTATCTATCTATCTATCTATCTATCTATCTATCTATCTATCTATCTATCTATCTATCTATCTATTATATAGTGCCTTTCCTATCTATCTATCTATCTATCTATCTATTATATACTACTCTATCTATCTTACTGTTAGGTTTTACAAACAAGGTGCACAACCAAGTATAATTCAAATATGTTTCTTTATAGAGCAGATCTTTACATAATGCGTGTGTTATATCATCTGTCAGCCTACAGCGCCTTTATCTATATGTATATTAACATTATATTATATTATTAGCCTATTTCAGTGGCTTAGAAAACCAAAGTGCAGCTTAATTAGAAAGTACAAACTTACACAACAGAGAAAATCCATTTAAAATACAGTCACTTCCTGGTTATGATAAAATGTACATTTTGTGCGTTTTCTTCGGCAAAGTGAGAATTAAAGATTTGCGCCCATATCCCATATTCTGCATGTATATCTAACTGTTAGGCACTTGCAGCTTTAAAGAATTCAATTCTGTCTGCTCGTACACCCGTCAGTCTTGAATGTTGGTCGGATTCAATACGTCTGCGTGTAATTTCACATTACAATAAAGCCTTTAATGCCACGTCGAAAAGAAATTTCAAAGATGAATTTGTGTACCTCATTAGAAGCCACGTACGCGTGTGAAAGGTCAGTTCTTTTTCAATATAATTGACTTTTATTAAGCGTACTATTCGGTGTCTGCAGGTTTAGTATGTTTCACGTATTGTCAAAAGGCATTACTGATGAGTTATTAATAACTAATAAAAAGTTGCTTGATATGTGTAAGCACCATGTTAGAAATCTGTTTAGTCTTCTCTAGTCATTTGCGTTCACACACAACTCTTAAATTCAAATAGTATTAATGACACTTTAATTTTGTCGGGTCTGTTCATAAAGTCGCCCTTATATTTATAATAATACTTTAATGCTGTCCTGTCTGGTTTTAAAGCAACTCCGAAGAAAGTCGAACAGCAAACGGCAAAGGGGCGCTGACACACCGCACGTGATCCATAATTTATCTGAAATGATGCAGTGCTCCGCTAGGTCTTTATAGTCGTAAGACTCGCGAAGCAATGCTCTGCCATTTGCCCCAGTGGTAAAACGACATCGCCAGTAAGACTAGGTGAGACCACAATCTAAAGCACAAGCCTCAAAGAAATTCTCATTAAAGAAAAATAATATTGCTAGCTAAATAAACTTTGATGTAAAAGCAGTCTTGAACTAAGCGCTGGAAATGCATCATTAATGCTTGGAGTTATATTTTTTGTATTCTTGCCACTACGTGCATGAAGGATCCACATTAAATTCAAAGAAAAAAAAAGAACTGAGAGCTTACACTCCCACCACCCTCATCCTCCCACCCATTCTATTTAACACTCCGTCTCCCTATAGGGATTAAGGTGCCCAGCACGCACAAACTCCAAAGCCGCATCTGTCTGCCAGTCTGTCAGTCAGTCACGGTGCCCAGTTGCAAGTGTAATCGGTTAAAATAAATAATAATAAAAGCGCACGCCTATCGGTCTTTTCACCGACGAAACAATCTTACCTTTCACGGAGACACAGATGAGTAGCAGAAGTAAATTGTGCTGTCCGGTCGGCTTCATCTGGCGTATCCAGTTGCCGGTAATTCGCAAGCAGGAGAAGCAAATGCAGCTTGGCTATACGAGAGGCAGACAATGCGCTTCCTGCTACAGAGCAAGTTCGCGCTGTCCCGCTCCAGACCCCCACCTTCTCCTCCTCTCCCCCCCTCCCCTTTCTCTCTCTCTCTCTCTCTCTCTCTCTTTCTCTCTCTCATATACAGAGACAGAACGCACAATTCACGTTGCAACAAATACCTGATTATTATAAAAAAGCCCACGAATAGCTGCAATCCACCTGGATCAAGGACTATTGGAGCAGAGAAAGAAAAGAGGGACAGAGAAGGGTTTTTGGATGATGAAGAAGACAGATTCCATACGAAAAAAAAAGTTAATAATGAACCTCTCTGAACATGAATTCAAAACTCTACTTACATGCAGAAACAGGGTCCAATGTGTCGTGCTATTTTCGAACCCGTTTATATATAGATAGATAGATAATAATTCAATAGACTCCAAAAGAAGAGTTGGGGGAAAACTGACCTAAGTGTGATGCCCACAGCTGGCACTCTCGTCCATTGAGGGCAATGAGGACATATCACAGACATGGGGTGTTGCAAAGTGCATAGTGCTTTTATTTGAAACGAAAAGTTCAAATGTAATAAAGTGAAATTATAAATAAATTAATAAATATTCCAGGATAAAGACAGAGCTCTCCTGGAGGCTAAAATCAGTGAATAAAACAATCCAACAATGAATCTACTTTTGAGCCTTGGTGAATCAAGCTACAAACTAGCATCTCATTTGCTTACCCTTTTCAGTCTCCTCAATAACAAGAGATGTTCCCTGATGGATGCAGTCAGCCCATTTTATGTGTCTTGTGCCTTCACCACCAACCCTTGGTGTCCATAATCACAATAAGAATGCCAGGCAAGTTGTTCAGTGATGAGCTGTGAGCACAGGTCCCACTAGAAGACGTTAGACCCTCATACCCCTCTCATGGAGTCTGTTTGTGACAGTTTGGTCTGAAACACGAACACCAGTAGCCAGCTGGAGGTCATTTTGTAAGGCTCTGGCAATGCTCCTCCTGTTCGTCCTCGCACAAAGGAGAAGATACCGGTCCTGCTGCTGGATTGATGCCCTTCTACGGCCCTGTCCTACTCTCCTTGTGTGATGGCCCACCTCCTGATATCTCTTTTGAGAAAACCTTTTTGTGATAGTATGTATGGATGCGCCATCCTGGAGGAATTTGACTACCTGTGCTCATGAATTGGCTGCAGGTGCCACCTCATACTACCAGTGGTGACAAGGACAGTAGCAAAACGCAAAACTAGAGAAGAATCAGTCAGGAAGGATAAGGAGAGACTAATTGCCTGTGGCCACCATTCCCTTTTTGGGTGTTGTCTTACTGTTGCCACTCCAGGTCACTTTCATTTGCACCACAGCAGGTGAGGTTGATCCTAAGTCGCTTATGCTTCCTAAAGGGACAGCTTGATATCCCTGAAGCTTCATTGACTTTGTGTTAGACTGAGATGATTTCGTGTCTCCTTCATTTTTTTGAGAACTCACCGCATCATTGAATGAACAATCAGGAAGATTCATACATCCAGTCCACAAAGGTTTTCCTTGTTATGCTGCTCCTTAAAACATTCTACTTTAAACCCCCTTTCCCCTGCTTTGTTGACATGGGATTTTATAAATCAGATTTCTTTGAATAATCAGCTTATCGAAGTGCATGTAAATTGTTCTAAATGAAACTTATAATTTTTCTGCCTTTTCTGGGGTGATTTGCCAGTTTTCTGGGTGGCTCAACTAAGGTCTTGGACCTCAATGTATTTACTTCTGAGGTTTATTTTGCACCATTTGACTTCTTCAGAAATGTATATATTTTTATTATCTTATCACATGGCCATTTTGAATGTTTACAAATGTTGTTACAGTGGGACATTTGCGTCGGTGACTCAAAAGACTCTGGCTGTGGACCTTCAGAGGTCCACTCCATTGAGGAGGTTGTCGCCTTACTTTACACATCAGTGATACATCTGGTTACATTACGGTTAAGGTTAGGGTTGAGGGAAGTCGAACAAACCAGGTGACAAAAACCTGCAATCCAATTGGCTCTCCAGTGCAGCTACTGAATCGTGGGACTGTGGAGGTCTGCAGTTGGACCCATCTCCGGCGACTGCTGTGGGTTCCATCCCAGAATGCTCTGGGAGTGCACATCACAACATAACCCTATGAGAGTCATCATTGGGTGCCAAGTGCTTACTCATCTTTGGATTTATTTAATGTTTTGGTGTACTCCAGCATTTCTCAACCTTTAAGTATTTGCGACCCGAATTTTCATAACAGTTTTAATCGCGCTCCCCCTTAACATTTTTTTGAAATGTACTGTAGATGCATATTTTATTATACCTACTTAACTTTTATCGATATTTATCTAACTCTATATTTATTGTTCTAGTATCAGAATGTAGTTTAAGTTAATTTATTTTGGTTACAACAGGTGTTTTTTTCATATTTTGATTCTTGTTTTCTTTTTTTCACATCTTCACACCCCCCTTTTTGTTACTTCACGCCCCCCTAGGGGAGCCCGTCCTACAGGTTGAGAACCACTGGCATACTCTCTCTTTCTGTTTGCGGAGAGAGTGTCGACCTTATCGAGAGGTTTACTTACCTTAGCAGTGACATTCATGTCTCTGGTGACTCTTGCTATGAAGTCAGTAGACAGATTGGGAGAGCATGGGGGGTCATGCGTTCGCTGGAAAGGGGTGTGTGGCACTCCTGATATCTACTAACGTGTGGAAGTCTCACCCTCAACAGATGAAATTTAGTGGGCTTTTACTTACCTTCATCAGGGGTGTGTTCTGCTCCCACTCTGTTCAATGATTACATGGACTGGGTGTTGGTGCAGGGTCGTGGGCTCCAGTGGCTCTGGGGCATCTGTTGGTAAAGAAAGATTTGCTGATCTTGGCTTTGTCAATGATGCTGTGATCTTCGTGGAATCAATGGAGGCTCTCGAGAGACTAAGCATGGAGTCTAAGTGTCTGGGCTTGCAAGAGTCCTGAATAAAAACCAACAGCCAGGCATTCAATGACCTGTTGGTCACAAACATCAGCAGTGTGTCTGCCTGCGGAGAGTGTCGACCTCATCGAGAGGTTTACTTACCTTGGCAGTGACATTCATGTCTCTGGTAACTCTTCCTATGAAGTCAGTAGATGGATTGGGAGAGCATAGGGAGTCATGAAGTTGCTGGAAAGGGATGTGTTACACTCCCAATATCTATGCAAAAGGGCGAAGGTCCAAGTCTTTAGAGTCATGGGGCTTCCTGTCTTGCTATATGGTTGCGAGACATGGACACTATCCAGTGACCTGAGACGAAGACTGGACTCCTTTGGTACTGTGTCTCTTCGGAGAATCCTTGGGTACAATTGGCTTGATTATATGTCGAAAGAGCAGTTGCTCATGGAGTCCCGAATGAGGCACATGACCTGCATTGTGAGGGAGCATCAGTTACGGCACTACGGCCATGTGGCGTGTTTCCCTGAGGGTGATCCAGCTCGTAAGATCCTCATTGTTGGGGACTCGAGTGGCTGGACCAGGCCAAGGGGTCACCCACGTAACACCTGGCTGTGACAGATAGAGGGTCATTTCCGGATGGTGGGACTGGACCGTGGGCCTTCCTGGAGGGTTGCAGACCGGGATCCCAAGTTGTTTCGTTGTGTAGTGGGTGCGGCAACGCACTGTACCAGTGCATGCTCCCCACCTTGACTTGACTTGACTTGGTGTGCTCTTCATTTATTAACCTCTTAATAGTATCCTGACTAGTTTCAGAATTTTGTTTTTAATTTTTGCTTTATGTCTCTGGCATGGCGAATTATTTGTTTCTTTTCTCGGTTATGATCCAGGCATGTAGCTTTGACTTTGCTTCTACTCCTGATCCTATATTTAAAATTCTCTTCCTGCAGAACAGACATGTGATCAATTCCTAGGACAAGGGGACTTTTTTGGGAGGGGGGGGTAGAATTTTCCCTTGTAGTTTCGAGCAGAGGTGATGCGATTGAACTGTATAAAATTATGAAGGGAATTAATGCAGTGGATTGAGTCTGTTATTTTAAAATGAGTTCATCAAGAACACGGGGACACAGTTGGAAACTTATTAAAGGGAAATTTCACACAAACATTAGGAAGTTTTCCTACACACAGAGAACCACAGACACTTGGAGTAAGTGACCAAGCAGTGTGGTAGACAGTAGGACTTTAGGGACTTTTAAATCCCGACTTGTTATTTTAGAAGAATTAAGTGAATAGCACTGGTAAGCTTTGTTGGGCTGAATGGTCTGTTCTCGTCTAGATTGGACTTATGTTCTCAAGGGATACATTGCCAAGAAATAATAAAAATAAAAATAAAAAAACGGTTTATTAACTCAAAAAAAAACACACAGTTAAAGATAATCATTGAGAGAGTTAATGTTTAAGTGGCTTTACGGCAATAAGACAACCTCAATCTCTACAGTATATAATCCAACACCTGTCTGTCTGTCTGCCTGTCCGTCTGTCCACTTTTAATGAGAGAACTGCTTAACAGATTAGATCGGGTTTTTCCTATAAGTTGCTTGAACATTCCGGTTGATTTTGTGACTTCTCTCATCGCGCTAAGAATCATAGTTTGGTTGCATCACCGATTTATTCACACAAATCTGACAGAGGGCTGCAGGCTGAGAGGAGGGGGAGGCAGGACCTCAGGAGTAGGGAGCCCTCCTCACTCACGTACCAGCCTCTGTTTGAGTCACTGTACATCTCGCCATGTGTTGGCGTGTACCTTACTTCCGCTTAGCTAGCGATACCTGTATGTTCAGCAGACATCATCATCTAGAGATTGTTAAAGAGTAACATTTGACGTTATTGAGAGAGACATCAGAGATTTGTGTGTTTTAGAGGGTAGCTGCTCATTGGCAGAGAGACATGCTCTTCGCCCCAAGCAGGGGATGCCCTCCCATCCGACCTGAACACGATTAGATACAGTGCCAACGTTTTGATGTAGGAGTTGTACCTACCTTTCGCTTCGACAGAGATATCCTGCCGACTTTTTACATTTTTGGCAAAGACATCCCAGCTACATTCTTGCCCATGATAGCAAAACCAAAAATATTGTATATCAATAGGCCCTGGGATATGAAAGCTATCAATATAAATTCTTTTCAATACACATGGTTACATTTGTCTAATCTTTAAATTGATTTTTAAAGTTTGTCCTGTTTCACTACTACGTGGGTGGAACCACAGAGGACAGCTAGTATTTAATAAAATCAAAACACCACAACACATTTATTCCAATTTAGAGACAAAGGGCAAGAACTTATCCCATACTGTGTTCAACTGAGTTTGTCTACAGGCCATAACTGTATTCAAACACTTTTACTAGTGTCAATATACCATTATATAATTAAACCGCAGTACTTCAAAACTAGAGCCTGCCTGGGCCCACCTTATCCAACAGAGTCCTTCTACAGCCCAACTGGGCAGCTGCTCTCCTGCTTCACACAAAACACCTGCCTTTGTCTACTTCTTCCAGAACCACACTGTCTGATATTTCACCCATTGGGCAGGGTTGTCAGATTTCACAGACAACAACAACAACATTTATTTATATAGCACATTTTCATACAAATAGTGTAGCTCAAAGTGCTTTATATGATGAAGAAAGAGAAAAAAAGACAAAGTAAGAATTAAATTTACAACCCCTGCGGTGGGTTGGCACCCTGCCCAGGATTGGTTCCTGCCTTGTGCCCTGTGTTGGCTGGGATTGGCTCCAGCAGACCCCTGTGACCCTGTATTCGGATTCAGTAGGTTAGAAAATGGATGGATGGATGGAAATTTACAACCCAGTCACAGTCAAAATCCCACCCTATCCCACAAAGTCTAGCAATATATATATTGTAATAAGAATGAGTCATAGACATCATAAAGGTCTGGGGCAGCCACCCATATATATATTTTCCTGGCTGCAAAAAGTTGATTTGAATTAAGCACGATGTGTATCGTACAGAGTCCAAAACAGAACTGAGACAAAATGGCCGTTTTAGGCAAGAGTATGGGAAGTGACATCACTGGCTTTGGAACCGGAAGTGACGTCTTCATGACCGGAAGTGACATCATCATTGGCACCGGAAGTGACGTCTTCATGACCGGAAGTGACATCATCGTTGGAAAGTGATGTCATCAGTGGTGCCGTAATCAAGCGGGATTTCCCGGGAATGGTCTGCAAGAGACTGAGAGAGACAGTCAGTACACTCCGCCGCCCCCCGGTCTGGTGTAGAATTATTATTATTTAGGCCCTTCATACAGTCACACACATGCACATGGGAAACAGCTAAAGGGCCTAAACAATAGTAATTCTACGCTAGGCCGGGGGCTGGCAGAGTGTACTGACTGTCTCTCTCAATCCCTTGCAGACCTTTCCCAGGAAATCCTGCCTGTTGCCGGCCCCGATGGTGACGTCACTTCCACGCATGAGGATGCCAGTCCCAGTTCCTGCACTGATGACATCATTTCCCCTCCGGGCCTTTAAAACCGCCATCTTGCCTCAGTGCAGGCAGCTCTGTTTTAGACTTTGTAGTAGGCACATTGTGCTTCCATAAAAAGTGACTTTTGCAGCCGAGAAAATAATATACGGTGGCTGTCCCAACACTTTATGATGTCTACGACTCATTCTTGTGACTATATATATATATATATATATATATATATATATATATATATGTATGTATATATATATATATATGGTATAATCTTTTATTGAATTTATTAAAAGCATGTAACATTTCATACAATCAAGTCAGACTTTTCAAAACTAAATTTAAATCAATCCCCACCCATGAGAAAGACAGGAAGGCCAACAGCCAGAGTAAAACTTTTGAGAGTAGTATAGAAGGAAAAGAGTCCTTCTCCCCAATATAAATGTTTATTCTGAAATGTTATTGATGAGATCCTGCCAGGTTTTAAAAATGTTTTGCACAGATCCTTGTGAGAGCTTGATTTTTTCTAATTTCAAATAGTATTGAACATCAGTTACCCACTGACTTAAAAGAGGTGAGTGGGGATTCTTCCAGTTGAGCAAGATAAGTCTACATGCCAACAGTGAGGTAAAGGCAGTTCCAGTTTGTTTGTCCTTCTCCACTTTAAGACCTTCTCGGGGGTCTAGCATATATGTTGGTTAGTCCATTTCAAGCCAGCCTGCTATCCAAATACCCTCCAACATCTCCAAGCTGCAAACATCTGTAGATGTCGCTCCTCTGATTGGTGAATTTGTACTTAATTCGCATAAGTAGGTGAGGCTATGCATTTCAGATTTGAGAGCAATTTCTTAACAAAACTAAAACTTTTTAAGCTATAAATGAAAAAAGTTGTAAGAAATTTCACTGTCATAGGTTGAAAAGAAAATGAGCCAAAGAGACACAGAAATACAAATAGACATTTTTTGTTTTAACAAAACTGTACACAGTTTCAAGAAAAACAGGCCAGAATGAAGAATCATGTCCAAGCCATTTTTTATCACACACAATGGATTTAAGAATATCTAAACTAGATGTGAACCCCCCAATCTGGTAACTATGCCCACAGGTGAGCACTCGCTAACTACTCCATTTTGTTTTTTTCATGGCTCTGAAATCCGTACTAACACCTATTTTCTCTGCTGTTCCTTTTCTGGTCTGCACCACCACCACCACCTGATCAGGGCACCATGCTGTCCCTACATTCCAAACCTAATTATGTCATATCATCTACTGTTAAACCGTACTTCTAAAATTTTTATTATTATGCTGTCTTAAGGAATTGTTCTGTTCTGTATATTGTATTGTATTGACCCCCTACTTTTGACACCCACTGCACGCCCAACCTACCTGGAAAGGGGTCTCTTTGAACTGCCTTTCCCGAGGTTTCTTCCATTTTTCCCTACAAGGTTTTTATTGGGAGTTTTTCCTTGTCTTCTCAGAGAGTCAAGGCTGGGGGGCTGTCAAAAGGCAGGGTCTGTTAAAGCCCATTGCGGCACTTCCTGTGTGATTTTGGGCTATACAAAAATAAACTGTATTGTACATTGATGGATTGAATGCCAGAGGTCCACATGACCGTCATCATCTAATTCTTCCACGTGAAGCGTGAAAACCATGAGGACCGATTTATGTTAGATAGAATCCACATTCAGACCACACAGTCAACTCCTCTTTCAGCAGCAACCCTAGTTAGAACCACCGTGCATTTTCTCTGTACTATAACCATCCCAGCTATGCCAAGAGGTGTCTTAACCATTTTGTTTTCACTAATGGCTCATTTGCTCAGCATACTAATAAGTGCATCCCTACTGCCCTACCCACAACAACCGTAGAGAGCCTAAAACAGCTTGAGTGAATGTAAAAATAAATGTATTTTTTAACACAGTGTATATTGCGTGCATATATTTTCATTTTAGATGGCGCTATACATTTTCTATTAAAAGAAAAAACTTCCCAGGTGTGCTGATGTTGGGCAGAAAACTGCCAATATTTATCAGTGAAAAACAAAACATCACATTTCAATTAGATAGGCAGACTAAATAATACATGAAGCAAAAGTAATTTTTTTCATTAAAATTAGAGCATAAAAATTATAACCACACTTGCAAATTTCAAGGAAAATTGACAGTAAAGGGCAAGCGGCATGATGAACTCATTATAGTTCTGTAATCTGTCTGCAGACTGTCGACGCTCTGGTGATTTCAGTTGGTTATACAAATGGATGTAAACACATCTTGAAATTGAGAGAACTGAGAGAAAGTGTTGTTTTAATCAGAAAAAACAATCGTCAATAAAGGCTTTTGAAATCCGTAAACTCGGGCAAGAAAGCGTTGAACATGACAAATGAAAGAGATTGTAAAATCTGTGATGACAATGCAGAGCTATCCTAACAACAGGATGACCAACACAGTAACAAAAATGGTATAAAATAAAGGTGTAACAACTCACAGCAACAAAAATATGTTTCCATATGAACAACTAGTAAGAGATTCATAATCTAGGGCTTCAGATACTCCCAAAATGAATGCCTAACTGCATAAATTGGCAAAGAAAAATGCATTAATAATAAATAATGATCACATTCTCAGAAATTAGTCCCAATATAATAATGTCCTATTATTTTTAATTACCACTTTAGAAACAAAAGGCTCTTCACTTTTACAACTTGCAAGATTAGCATATGTTTTTATATTTTAACCATCACAACGTTTTCGGGTCGAATTTGACCCTTTTTTGTATTTCATATAAGTAGGTCAGGTCAGGTTGGGGAGCATGCACTGGTAACAGTGCATTGCCGCACCCACCACACAACAACCTGGCAAGGCCCCAGGCACACACGCAGTCCAGTCCCACCCTCTGGAAAAGACCATCTATCTGCCACACCTAGATGTTACATGGGCGTCCCCTTGACCTGGTCTAGCTGCTCGGGTCCTCAACAATGACGATCCTGTGAGCCAGATCACTCTAAGGGAATCACACCACATGGCCGTAGTGCCGTAACTGACGCTTACTCACAATGCAGGTCATGTGCCTCATTCGGGACTCCATGAGCAACACAAAGTCAAACCAACGGTACCCAAGGATTCTCCGAAGAGACACAGTACCAAAGGAGTCCAGTCTTCATCTCAGGTCACTGGACAATGTCCATGTCTCGCAACCATATAGCATAGTAAGCCCCATGACTCTAAAGACTTGGACCTTCGCTCTTTTGCATAGATATTGGAAGTGTAACACATCCCTTTCCAGCGACTTCATGACTCCCTGTGCTCTCCCAATCCATCTACTGACTTCATAGGAAGAGTTACCAGAGACATGAATGTCACTGCCAAGGTAAGTAAACCTCTCGATGAGGTCGACACTCTCCACAGACAGACACACTGCTGATGTTTGTGACCAAGAGGTCATTAAATGCCTGGCTGTTGGTTTTTATTCAGGACTCTTGCAAGCCCAGACACTTAGACTCCATGCTTAGTCTCTCGAGAGCCTCCATTGATTCCACGAAGATCACAGCATCATTGACAAAGCCAAGATCAGCAAATCTTTCTTTACCAACAGATGCCCCAGAGCCACTGGAGCCCACGACCCTGCACCAACACCCAGTCCATGTAATCATTGAACAGAGTGGGACCAGAACACACCCCTGATGAAGATAAGTAAAAGCTCACCAAATTTCATCTGTTGAGGGTGAGACTTCCACATGTTAGTTACATTTTTTTTAAAAAAAAGTTAAACATCCCATAATGTGTAAAGCTTTTAAAAACGTTTACTGTTTGGGACAGTTTTATCCCACTTTGGTCGTTAATTAATTAATTTTCTGCACCATGTAAGGTAGTTTGGTTGTTCACCACCCTTAAAAACTTCTTAAATGGCATCATTTCACTTCACACATGTGATGAGGTTTAGTGAAATGACCGAACATGAAAACAAAACATTTTCCAGATGTCATATTTTTGTGTTGCTGTTGCAAAATCTGAACACTTGCCATGCCATTTGGATATGTGTTGACTCACCATTGACATCTTAATTTTCATCCGTTCTGAAAGTTAGCCACAGGGTAAGATGGTCAATAAATATACAAAGGGTTCCGGGCAAAAAATTTGATATTCAGGGCACATTAGAGGGGGTGTGAGAATCGGGTCAAAAAAGACACATAAGGAAGAGTACAGTAATCCCTCGTTATATCACACTTCGACTTTCGCGGCTTCACTCTACTGCGGATTTTAAATGTAAGCACATCTAAATATATATCATGGTATATTTTTCGCTGGTTCGCGGCTTTCTGTGGACAATGGGTCTTTTAATTTAGGTTACATGCTTCCTCAGTTTGATTGCCCAGTTGATTTCATACAAGGGACGCTATTGGCGGATGGCTTAGAAGCTACCCAATCAGAGCATGTATTACATATTAACTAAAACTCCTCAATGCTATAAGATATGCTTCCCGCGCGGTGCTTGATTGTTTGCTTTTCTCTGTCTCTCTCACTCTCTCTGCCTGACGGAGGGGGTGTGAGCAGAGGGGCTGTTTGCACAGAGGCTGTTTGCTTAGAAGATACGGACGCTCCTCTACAAAATGCCGCTTTATCGCGGTGCTTCTGCATACTTAAAAGCACGTATTGATTTTTTGATTGTTTGCTTTTCTTAGCGAGCGCTCTCTCTGACATTCTCTGCTCCTGACGGCGCTCCTTTGAAGATAAGATATGTTCGCATTCTTTTAATCGTGAGAAAGAACTGCCATCTCAGTCTTGTCATGGAGCACAGTTTAAACTTTTGACTAAAGGGTGTTATTTCATGTCTAGAGGGCTCTAATAATGTTAACAGTGTGGGAGAGTTTATAAGGGCTTAAAATATATAAAAAGAACCTCACAAACATATGGTTTCTACTTCGCGGATTTTCACCTATCGCGGGGGGATCTGGAACGCAACTCCCGTGATTGAGGAGGGATTACTGTATGGAGTCAAGACTTGAAGACGTTGTGATGGTTGATAGTATCTGCCGGTCCTCTGCTTCTTTTTACAGTGGATTCAGAAAGTAGCGGCATTGTTTTCTCATTTCGTTATGCTGTAATATTCAATTTTCTCACATCAAGCAACACTCAAAACCTCAGAACGGCAAAGCAAAAACTGGATTTTAGGATTTTTTGCAAAGTTATTACAAATTAAAAAAAAAAACCTGAAATATCACATTGACATAAATATGCAGATCCTTTGCTATGACACTTGAAATCTGGCACAGGTGCATCCCAGTCAACTGCTCATTGTAGAGATGTTTCTGCAAGCTTATTGTAATCCACCTGTGGTCAAATCAACTGACTGCAAAATGGTTAGGAAAGGCACATATCTGTTGTAATACAAAAGAATCGAGTCCACAATATCAAAAAGAGCGGGGAAATAGCTCTATATAGTGTCCAGTGGACGTTATAGAATAATAATGAGAGTGATCAAAAAACCAAAGCATTTGACATCAGACAGTTGGAAAATCGTGATATTTATACAGAAAAAATGGTGGTTGGAAACGATGTGGCAGGAAATGACGTCAAAGCTTTTGGACAGAAGTGACGTCATTGGGAAGGAACCGGAAGTGATGTCATCATGGGAGACCAGAAAAGTGACATCATCATCAGTAGCTGGAAGTGATGTCATTGGGAACAGAACTGGAAGTGATGTCTTCCATTGAAAATGGAAGTATTGCAGGTGAGTTATTTTTATTCTGTGGGTTTGATGACAAAGAGAGAGAGAGAGATGTTAATACCATAAATCAACCCATCCATCCATCCATCCTAGGAGTTCTGTTGTTAGGGGTTTTCTGCCCCTGCTAGGGTCACCCAAGGCAAACTGGTCCTAGGTGAGGGATGAGACAAAGAGCGATTCAGAAAACCTCCTATGAAGAAAAAAAACTTTGGATGGCATTTTCCCTCGCCCGGACGCAGGTCACTGAGGCCCCCCTCTGGAGTCAGGCCTGGAGGTGGGACGCGATAGTGAGTGCCTGGTGGCCGGACCTGCACCTGGGGCTCAGTCGGGCAGAGCCCAAAGAGGCAACGTGGATCCCCCTTCTCATGGGCTCACCACCTGTGGGAGGGGCCAAGGAGGTTGGGTGCAGTGTGAGTCGGGTGGTGGCCAAAGAGGACCTTGGCCTTGGTGGTCCGATCCTCAGCTACAGAAGCTGGCTCTTGGGATGTGGAATGTGACCTCTCTGAAGGGAAGGGGGAGGTTGAGAGGTTCCGGCTAGATATAGTTGGGCTCACCTTGACGCACAGCATGGACTCTGGAACCAATCTCCTGGAGAGGGGCTGGACTCTCTACCATAATTCAACCCTTCGTCTCATGATATTTCACTCACCTCATGGCTTCTTGACTGGTGCCTGAGCGCACGTGTGTGACACTATCTATAGAAGGTCCAACAAGTGAGCAAAATCCAGGCCATGAGGTGAAATGAATTGCCTGCAGAGCTTAAAAATGAGATTGTGTTAGAGCAAAGATCAGGGGAAGGCTGCAAACAATTCTGCAGCATTGACAGCACATTGGTCTTCTTAATTCTTAAGTGCAATAAGGTTGAAGCAACCATGACTCCCAAAGCTAGCCATCCAGCCACACTGAGCCTTCATGGGAGAAGAGAGGTGACCAAGAACCCAATGGTCACTCTGGATAAGCTCCAGAAGACCAATGTGGAGATGGTAGAGACTTCAAGGAGGACAAGCATCAATGTATTAATCCTCTGATCTAGACCTAGAGTGGCCACTTAGAACATCCTCCTCAGTAAGAGACACATAGTCGTATGTACAGAGTTTGCAAGAAGGCACCTAAAGGGCACTCAGACTGTGAGAAACAAAATTCTCTAAACTTATAAAACCCTGATTAGTGTCAAGTCTGGAGGAAACCGTGTACAGCTCATCACCTGTACAATACCATTCCAATGGAGAAGCAGGGTGGTGGCAGCATCATGCTATGAGGTCGTTTCTCAGGGGCAGAGACTGGGAGACTAGACAGGGTTGAGGAAAAGCTAAATGGAGCAAAGCACAGAGATATCCTTAAAGAAACTTACTACAGAGAAGTCTGGGCCAAAGGTTAGGCCTTCCAGAAGAACAATGGCTTAGGGACACTCCTAGAATGTTCTTCAGTTGCCCAGCCAGAGTCCAGATTTTAATTCACTTCAACATCTCTGGAGAGCCCTGAAAATAGCTGTCCACTAAAGGTCCCCATCGAGCCGGACAGAGCTTGAGAGGGTCTTCAGAGGTGAATGGAAGAAAATCCACAAATCCAGGTGTGCAGAGCTTGTTGTGTCAAACCCAAGAATCGCTGCCAAAGGGTCTTTGACTGCTTACTGAGTAAAGGGTCTGAATGCTTAGGTTTTTTTATTGGTAATGAATTTGCGAATACTTCTAATATCCTTTTTCGCTTTGTCTTTCTGAAGTTTTGAGCTTTGCTTGATGTGGGAAAAAATGAATTCAAATGACTTTAGCACATAACAAAACATGTAAAATGAGAAGGTCCTGACAAATTTATGACTGCACTGTATGCTGTTGTTTTCCCTGGATGGCTTCATGAATTAAAAGGTTTTTCTATTAGTTCATTTCTTTTGTTGTATTTAGCTTGCTATACTTATCAAAGATAAATACCTATCAACTACATTTTAATTATGTGGTTACAACCTTATGAGAAATATATGTTGTTTACACCAGGGACGCCCCAACACAAATAGGTACTGACACAACTTAAAAGGTACAGAGTCTTTCATTGTGGGAAATTAGTTAAGAGTTTCCCACCTCAGCCACAAGTATACGCAATAAGCACTATATAATGCAATAAAGCAACTCTTTGTCTCCTTCCTCTCTATTTGTGCTTCCTCCACTCCTCCTCACAAGTGTTGTCCACCTTCCTCCCAACTCTGGCTTGTCCATGAGAGGCAGGCAGCAGCTCCTTTTATCTCCCACCCAGCAGTACTTCTGGTCTTCCATACATGTGGTCCAAAAGCACTTCCAGGTAAGACGGAAACCCCATTAAATAGGGCTCCCCAGTTCCTGCAGCACCCCCTGGTGGCACCCACAGAACTCAACAGGACTGAGTTGAAGAACTCCTTGTTCCATGCTGCCCTGTGAGAATCTGAGGCACTGCTGCAACTCAAGTGGGCTACCATCTAGTGTTTCAGGGAAGATGATGCCCTAGGCACACTCTCTCTTCCCCGGTCCTTCCATTTCATGGGCATTCTGGCAGGGTTAGGCTGCTATATATATAGGGAGGCATGGTGGCGTAGTGGTAGCGCTGCTGCCTCGCAGTTAGGAGATCCGGGTTCGCATCCTGGGTCCTCCCTTGGTGGAGTTTTCCCCCTGTGCCTGCGTGGGTTTCCTCTCACCATCCAAAGACACGCAGGTTAGGTGCATTGGCGATTCGAAATTGTCCTTAGTGTGTGCTTGGTGTGTGTGTGTGCCCTGCGGTGGGCTGGCACCCTGCCCAGGGTTTGTTTCCTGCCTTGTGCTCTGTGTTGGCCGGGATTGGCTCCGGCAGACCTCCGTGACCTTGTAGTTAGGATATAGCGGGTTGGATAATATATATATATACATATTGTCAGGGATGCCAGGGGCAACGACCCGGCCGGAACACCTTGAGGGACAGGAAGAGGCTCTACACCCGCCCTGGATCACGTGGGGGCCGCCACCCTGGTTGCTTTGGGGGCCACGGATAGAGGGCTTGGAAGTCCAACCCTGTAGGGACCCGAGGTCACCGCCAGGGGGTGCCCCAATGCCTTGGAGACCCTGGACCTCAGCACTTCTGCCACACCAGGAAGTGCTGGGGGGAAGAGGAGCATGGACACCGGGAGAGCTTCCGGGAGAACAGCCAGCACTTCCGCCACATGGGGGCATGTCCATGGAGTAGTGCTGGGAAACACCTGGAGTCCATTCGGGGTGAAATAAAAGGGGCCGTCTCCCTTCATTTGAGGCTGCAGTCGGGTGGAAGCAGGACAAGGCAAGAGAAGAGAGAGTGGAGGCAGCCCGAAGACTGTGGACTGTGTGGGGGTTTGTGTGTGTGCACTGACTTTATTGTGTAAATAGTTGTAAAATAAACATGTGGTGGTGATTTACAACATGTCTGCCTGTCTGTGTCCGGGCCGCGTCCACAATATATATTGTCACACACGTGTGCATGGGAGGCAGCTAAAGGGCTTGAGTGAAGGCAGTTCTGAGGCATGCCGAGATATGGCAGAGTGCACTGACTCTTTTTCTCCCTTTCCTGTAGACCATTCATGGGAGATTCCACCTGGCTCTCTTGACGTCACTTCTGGGACCGAGTCTATAGAAGGAGACTTTGCCAGGTCCGGCCCCTGTGATGTCACGTCCGGGCTCGAACCAATGGCTGAAGACCTTCGTGAGCCCAACCTCTATGATCTCACTTCCTGTCTTCCCCTTTAAAAGCCTGCACCTTTTCCCTATTTCCTCAGTTCTGTTCTGGGCTCGGTTTTGTGCACATCAGTGCTATACTCATTTTTATGACTTTGCAGCCAGGAAGCCAATTATACGGGTGGCTGCCCCAAACCTTTCCATGACTCTGTGTCGAATTTCTGACAATTTATATATATATATATATATATTGTCATGCATCCGTGCCAGGCGGTCATCTTCCAGGTTTGCCTGAAGTAAATAGTACACCCCAGGATGAGACAGGGCACTACCGCTAATAGTCTTGTCTCCTACTTACTTCAAAGCCTCAAGAAACTGACTTTATAATGTTTAGAAACACATTATCTAGGCACTCTGTAAATAACTTGTTCACACATTCTCTACTTTTTATTATTCACCTTCATACATTGGTCACAAGTTGCGGGTGCAGCAGATGGTCTTCCTGAAGTACTGCAATTCATTTTCTGTGTCTTTTTGAGGGTCTGTTCATGATTGGCAATGATAAGGAAAGCAGACAAGGAGAAAAAGAAGAAATTAATTAAAAATAGTGCATCTGTTTGATTTTCCATTTGTTTTTCAGCATCTGTTCAATTTACTTGATGAGGCGTGAAATCAATCAGTAGATGCAAAGCACAGGATCTGCGTCTTCCCAGTACAAGGGGGGCTCACGTGATTACTGACAGTCGATTGGAATATTCATCCAGATCATAATGCATGGCTTTTGCTGAACACCTGTGCAAATGACTAAGCTTGTGGGTGAAAATTATGAGCCGGTTGGTCAGAAGTGCAGATGGCACTAGACGGTATCGAGGCAGACGTCCAAAAATGTGTTGATCAAGTGCTGAGTCAAAAAAAATAAATAAAGTGAAGGTGTTTTAGCAAGGAGGGGGGAAAATGTATGTTAGAAATAACACAGAAGTGTGAAAGGATGAAAAATGTTGTTTCCTTTGTAGTTAAAATATTGTAACAGTTGGAAGAACCTCCTATGAATGAGTTTGTGGATGTCAAGTGAATGCAGAATAGCATATCTAGAGCCAGTATAATAATAATAAGCATGGATTAAAGGTAAAAAATTCAGGAGTGATCTCCCCTCGACTTTGTTGTATACTCAGATATGGGGATGGAGTAAACCGCAAGGCAATGATTTTATATTACACTGGTCAACAAGCATTTTGCTACTAGGATTCTTTCATCTGTACTTTAACAAATTTCACGTGCTGACTCCAAATCTGAAAACCGTTTTTGTCCAGCACGTCCAGTTTTTTAGTTATGATGTTGCAGGTCTTGGACAACTAGGGTGACTGGACAGTAAAGGCGATGCGGTTCAGCATTTAAGAAATAAGTTTGGCCTCGAGAAAAGTGAAGCCAAAATTAAGGAAGGTGTTTTTGTTGGCCCTGAGATGCATGAACTGATGCTTGACGAGGAGTTCAAAAGGAAACGGAACCCAACTGAATCTGCACCCTTATTCATGCAGGTTGATCAGAATTGTCTTGACAGTCACAGAGCACAGAACTATACTGAGCTTGTGGAGAACCTGCTGAAAGTATATTAGCTTACAGGAGCCAGAATGTCACTGAAGATGCATTTTTTACATTCTCATCTCGACTTTTTTCCACCAAATCTAAGCGATGTCAGAGATGAGTATGGGGAAAGATTTCATCAAGATATAAAGGTGATGGAAAACTGATATCAGTAAAAATTTACTCCGAGCATGATGGGTAACTAATGTTGGTCCTTGAAAATAGAGGTGGATGTGCAGTACAAGTGCAAAAACAAGTGCCTCCAACATTTTTGGGCACTTTTATATTGAGGTAAAATGACATAAATATACTTTAACGTGTCTTTGGTATCGTCTTCTCATTTGTTTTCAGAATATCCATCTATCCATCCTCTTCCGCTTATCTGAGATCGGGTGCGGGGGCAGCAGCTTGAGCAGAGATGTCCTGACTTTCCCTCTCCCCAGCCACTTCTTCTAGTTCTTTCGGGAGAATCCCGAGGTGTTCCCAGGCGAGCAGGGAGACATAGTCCCTCCAGCGTGTCCTGGGTCTTCCCCGGGGCCTCCTCCCGGTTAGACGTGCCCAGAACACCTCACCAGGGAGGCGTCCAGGAAGGCATTCTGATCAGCTCTGCTCTGAGCTTCTCACCCTATCTTTAAGGGAAAGCCCAGACACCCTACGGAGGAAACTCATTTCAGCCGCTTGTATTCCCGATCTCATTCTTTCGGTCACATCAAATAAACACATCAAATCAATTTTGGTGGGACAGAGTTCAAACTCCAGATATCATGTTGATAAATTATATTGATATTCAAAAGTGTCAAAACGTCAATGATGTGTATTTCAAAAACCCAGCGTGCTAGCTTAATTCCTATTTCATATATGAAATCAGTGTAAAAAACTTAATAAAGAACTGGTTTGAAGTTCTCAGTAGCAAACAAAAAATATTTTTTCGTAGACCAGTGTTATGTACATTAAAGAACTATCAACAAAATCAAATCAAATTAATAATATATTGAAGAACTATTATGTAAACCCATTGAACTGGCACATTATCTATGAAATACGTCACGCTTGGGTCACAGATTTGCTCAGAAACACAGGAGATTGTAGAGACAGGAACTTTATTCAAACACTTCAAACAAACATTTCTCTCTTTCAAAAGGGGTGTGCATCAGGAACGGGACCCCCAAAAGGAGCAGTGGATATCTGGAGGAGGAGAGAGAGAGAGACAAGCAATCAGCCAATAAGGACAGGTGCTGTTCAGGCTTTTAAGTATGCGATGTGCCGTGCAAGAAGCACATCACGCGACAGAGCAGCTGCACCAGTCCAGCAAGTAAGGGACCAAAGTGAAGGTAGACTGCCTGCGTTTAAGAGACGGCTTTGGAGGAGCGTCCGTGTCTTCTAGGGGTGCGTTCAACCCCCCTGCTCACACATAGGATGAAATTGTGGGATCCACATTAAACAGATTCCAATAAATTTTAATAACAAATGGATCCAATGAAACAATTATATTTATCCCTGCTGTTTCAATATTTCAAAGTAATGATTTGTAAACACTCACCCTTATTAATTACACAATATGCCTCTTCCCCTTTTATGCACACACACACACACACACACACATATATATATGTCTTTATATATAATACGCTACTGTGGCTGTCCATTTGTCTGTCCAGGATTTGAAATCACCGGTAGCTCACAAACTGTTTGACCAATTGACCAGAAATTTGGTACACAAATACTACGTGACGTCTACTATCCACTTTCAGGGTGATGATTGATGTCCAAGGTTATTTCTCTTTTTATTTTTATTTTATTGTAGAATCAACTCTCAGCAGCGTATTGCAGGGCGGCCATGCGGCACATGCTTACGGGCACCATTCTTATCCCTACCACCTTCTCCGTCACTTCCCCAACCTCTTCACACGGCACGGCAGCAGCAGCAGTAAGGCGGCAGCTGATCGAGCAAAGAGCAGGTTAAAAAAAAAACAATTGTATTTGTTTCCCATTGTATCACCGTTTAAGAGGGGGTTTTGGAGGAGCAACCGCATCTCCTTGGGATGCATTCAGCCCCCCTCTTCACAACGTGAGTGGCAGAGATGCGAAGTAGCACGTAGCACAGGCAGTGAGCGGGGGGAACCCCCAATTATATATATATTGTAATAAGGCGCTATATAGCGCCCGACCCGGCACAGACCACGCAGAGGCACGTGTACAAAACAAAGGCTTTATTCTTTTTTCTTCAGCCGTGGGGCATGTCTTCCCCGTGTCCCACAGGCCCAACACAGTCCCCAAAACACAAAGCACAAACTTAAACAACCTTTCCTGCCACCACCACTCCTCCCAGGCAACCTCGTCCTCTTCCACCCGATTCTGGCCACGAATGGAGGGAGGTTGCCTGCTTTATAGCCCACCCAGAGGTGCAATTAAGACCAGCTGGTCAGGGTGGGGCTGGTAAGTTGTCCACTGTGGCGGCTGGCTCTCCGCAGCACCCCCTAGCGGCCACCCCATCTCCCAACCGGACTGTGGTGGACTCCATGTCCCATGGAGCCACGGGGGAGACTGAGGAAGGACCCACTGCCAGGGAGGCTGCCCCCAGGCGCCCCGGGGGAGGCATTGCACTGTCCATGGTGGCTCCCCCGGGACGTATGCAGCAGAGGCGTCCCGGCCGGGCATGGGACCCGGCTGTCCGTCACAATATATATATATATTTATATATTCATATATATATATGTATATATATTAGTTGGAGTTCATATGCAGTACACAACTCCACAGGAAGTCACGGCGTCCTTCCAGAACTTTTGCTGCACTTCACATTTACCTTCATGGTGAAACACAGGAATCTCACAACTCCGTCTGGGAAGATGCCAGTAGCTTCGTCTTGATGATGGATTTATTTAATTGATTTATTTGCGTTCCCTTTTTCGTATTTCCTTTAGATAGCAAATTTCCGTAAAGTGGCCATCTGACTCTTCGTTTGTCCGTCCCTTTTTTTTTCAAAGCCGAGCTCCCATTTTCATTCAGGTTCCAATGAGCCAAACCCACTCAATGCCCCTCACGTATGCTCGCTCTCACGCTCTCTTCAACCTTAGTACATGCTTTCTCTTTTCTTTCTCTCTCTTTTTTCTTTTTTCCTTTCTTACACACTCTCCCCCACCTCGCTCTGTCTCCACGCAATCTTCCTGTCACCTCACCAAGAAAAAACAAAATCATTGGAGTACTAATAGCGCGCTATACCTTGATTGGTAGTAAATTGCACCAATCACATCTCTGCTCCTGCTTTCCCCAAAGCAAAGAAAAGAGAAAGAAATGGTTGTGTCACTGAGGCTAACTACTATGTTGACTGTTATACCCAACTAGGAGGGCACTACACTTATAAAAGTAAAGTTGAATAAATCGGACTCTGCAGCTGCATGAATAACAAAGTACCAGTTCCGATTAGCAGTTAGCGGAAAACCCCAAAAGTTGATAGAAATCTATATTTTGTACCTAATAAGTGTATGCAAAATTTGGTTGACCTAAGTGAATGCGTACTCATGTTTACACACACACACACACACACACACATACACACGCACAGACATAATTCCAAAAATAGCATTTTCGGACTCATGGAGGTCTAAAATGTTGAGATTCATCAAAATCACAACATTGAATTTTTGGACTATTACAATACTTTCCCTATACTTTGTAAACTAGAAAGTAAAAATAAGTTTCCGGTTATTTTCATTTGTGTAAATATGGTAGTTTAACAAAGTGTTCACACCCTTTTGCCTTTCTGATTAAAACTGGGTTACCCGGTTGGCACCCCAACATTTCATTAGCATCCTTAGTATGTTTTCACCAGTGTAAAAGGCGCTATATAGTGCCTGACCCGACACAGATTGGACAGGGAGGCACGTGTAAAATAAAAGAATTTTTTATTCCTCTTCAGCTGGAGGGCACGTCTTCCCCGTACTCCCCCCAGCCACAACACAGTCCCAAACACCAGTACAGCACCAGTAAAACATAAACACTCTTCTCTGGCACCACCACTCCTCCCTCACAACCTTGTCTTCCTCAACCCGACTTTGGCCGATGAGTGGTGGTTGCTGGCTCCCTTTTATAGGTCACCTGGAAGTGCTCCAGGTGTTTGATCACCATGATCCGGCGGCACTTCCAGGTGTGATGAAGCTGTTGTCCACACGGTCTCAGGAGTCCCAAACACAGCACCCCCTGGCGGTACCTGCAGGGCTGCCCCCAACTCCAATTCTCAGAGGGCCCTGTGGGAAACTGAGGCACTACACCAGCCCAGGGGGGTGGCCATCTAGCGTCCAGGGGGAGGTATTGCACTGTCCAGGGCTGCTCCCCCTGAATACAGTGTGCAGGGGCGTCCCAACTGGGCATGGATGCCAGGCGCCTGTCACACCAGGAACAAGAGAACATTAGCATAATCCAGAAGAAAGCAGGTCATTCAGCCCAACAAAGTGTGCCAGTCCCATCCACTTAATTCCTCCAAAATAACATCAAGTTGAGTTGCGAAGGTCCTTAAAGTCCTACTGCATACCTTGGTCACTTATTCAATGCCTGTGAGAAGAAAAACTGATTTTTTTTGCGATATTTACCCTTCACAAGTTTCCAAATGTGTTCCTGTGTTCTCGATCCACTGGACTAATTCCCATCATAATCTTAAACACTTCAGTCAGGTCTCCTCTTAATCTTCTTTTTCTTAAACTGTAAAGGCTCAGCTCTTTGAATCTTTCTTCATAACTCATCCCCTGTAGCCCTGAATCAGTCTAGTTGCTCTTCTCTGGACCTTTTCTAGTGCTGCTATGTCATTTTTCTAACACTGGAGACTAAAGCAGCAGATAGCACTCCAGATGAGGCCTCACCAGCGTGTTATAAAGCTTGAGCAGAACCTCCTTGGACTCCACACATCATATATATAACCTGACATTCTGTTAGCCTTCTTAATAGCTTCTGAACACTGTCTGGTGGTTGATTGTGTTCAATCTACTACTACTCCTAAATCCTTCTCATAAGGTGTACTTTCAATTTTCAGACCCTCCATTGTGTATTTACATTTGTCCCAGAGTCCCACAACTTTTTGCATAAGGAAGTGCTTCCTGGCATCAGTTTTAATAATAATAATTCTTTACATTTATATAGCATTTGTCTCATTACTCAAATTGCTGTCCACACAGGAGGGACCCACGATGTAAAGCCATGTTCGCCTTACTGCGAGGCAGCAGCGCTACCCCTGTGCCACCTGCAATGTACATCCCTTAATTTCTCCTGATGTCCTCAAGTACGTGATTCACCCTTAAGCTGAAAGAACGTCACTGGATCAGCGCCTCTGAGGATTTTAAATACCTGGATTAGGTGTCCACGCTGTCTCTTCTGCTTGAGGTTAAACAGGTTTCATTCAGTGAGTCTGTCACAGTAGGACAAGCAGGGGTGTCTTAACGCACGGGCATGCTGGGTAGTTTCCTCTGTAATAAGTTTATATGTTTAATATGTCACTGTGCTTTGTACAAAAAATATTTTATAAATCTGCTTCTTCTCACATGTACAGTTGACACAAGGCCAGATTTAGCACACAGGAGCTCATCATTTAGAACTGCTAGGCAAGCACTAGAAGACAAGAAAGGGACAACTACAAAACTGGGCATTGTTTTATTTCTGTGTGTTACAGTCGGCATGTCTCTCTTTGCTTTGTTTGGAATGGCATGATTTACCTAAGTAAGGGCCTGCACATGGAGAAAGAGTATAAAGCCTTGGAACACTGCCCGGCACACCTTTGAAGCTGATGGGTGGATGGAAGATTATGTCATCCGATCCTGAAAATCCTTCCAGTGCAGTGACGAAAATGGCAGATTCTACACATGGGCTGGTCATTGGCTTCCTCGCCTGTAATGCCACGTAAATCGTCATTAAAGAAAGCAAAATTATTTTCTCTTATGTGATTTCTTACCGCCGTATCCCTATGGGAGGGGTATCACCTCGTTATAATATATCTATTCAGGTTGAGGTTACTTAAAACGCCACAATTAAAAAGAAATTATTCCAACCAGGGAGCTAGCGCCCCCCAAAGGAAAACAGCCCCATGCTAATCTATGTACTGTATGTTGTGACTTGCTGAGTGGTTGTGTAGGTAGGGGGTCCCCAGTGCACTGCTTTGCCCGGGGGCCTACATGTATAATGCTGTTAAGATGGCCCAGAGGCCAGGTAGTCCTGAAATGCATTTGGCTGCTCTCCTATGCACAGCTTCACGTGCTGCAATGTCTTTCTTGTACCATGGTGTAAAGGAGACAAAAACAAAAAAAATAGGTTTGTGTATCCGAACCGTATATTCTGACACAAGAAATTTAAACGTTCGCAAAAGAGAGTAATCATAAAAGATTGAAACTGGAAAGTGAAGTGGTTGGGTGTTATAGCTGGTGGGCAGGAAGAGGCGGGATCATGGAGGAAGTGAGGTCAGCAGGAGGGCGTGGTCTGGTAGCGGCAGTAGGTGGGGCTCTAGCTGGGCTTCCCTTTTGCTGATCTGTGGAAGAAGGAGAAAAGGCATTAGTGCATTTCATTAACCCCTGTCTCTGCGCCAGACCCGGCACAGACTCACACAGTGGCACGTGTACAAATAACACAAAAGTTTTATTCTTCTTCTTCAGCTGGAGGGCATGTCTTCCCCATGAACCCTCCAGCCACAAAACAGTCCCAAAAGCAGAACTCACAGACCACACTCTTCCTCTGACACCACCACTCCTTCCAGGCAACCTCGTCCTCTTCCTCCCGATTCTGGCCCTGAGTCGTGGTTGCTGGTTCCTTTTATGTCTCACCCGGAAGTGCTCCAGGTGCTTGATCACCTGTTTCCAATTGCACTCCCGGGTGGGGCTAAAGATTAGTCCGGCTGGGCTCAGGGGCCCATATCGCGCCCCCTGGCGGCCACCCCAGATCCCCCCAGGGTTGGGGAGAACTCCATCTCCCATGGAACCCTGCGGGAAACAGAGGCACCATCATCAACCAGGGAGGCTGCCACCAAGCGTCCTGGGGGAGATATGGACAAGCCCATGGCTGCTTCCCCAGAACATAAGCAGAAGGGGTGTCCCAGCCGGGCATGGGACCCGGCCACCTGCCACAGTGCGTATGTCATAATGGTGACCAGAACTGCACACAATACTCCTGCTGCAAACAACTTGTCCTCTGAGATAATAAAAAGCCTCCACCAGTGTCGCTGTACAAACCTTTGTACAGTACACGGAGATGAACCACCACAGGAAGGACAAGGTGTTAATAATATTTTCTGCTGGAGGCTCAAAGTGATGAAACGCGACCATTGACACGCAACCGGGATGATCGTTGACAGAGGTCAACTGTTGCTAAAGCTGACTTGACAGAAACAGCTGGAGACCCTAATTGGGATAAACCAGCAGGGCCCAGTGGGATTATTACATCACGTCCTGGAGAGTACTAAAGACTCTTTATAGGCTTCGTTGGCAAGAAGTGACACCAAATAAATCAATGGAAGAAAGAGGTGATAAATCTCTCATGCGATGGTGAAATAAGAAATGTGAGAAAACAGGTGAAAGTTAAGTCTAAATATAAAAACAGAAATCTATTTGAGCCTTTGACGTGTTGAAAGGAAATGTTATTTCAAATAAACAATCCACAATCCAGTGTGTAAGCCACTTAATCTAATTTCATATCATGGGAGCTGAAGCATATCCCTAAAGCTCTGAACACAAGTGACTCTGCACAGGATGTCAGCCTAAGGCTCACACACACACACACAAATGGCCATTTCATAGTAAAAGTATATTTCTTTGGAATGTCACAGAAAAAAATGGGATAAATACAGGACAATTTTAATATGAATCTGAGGAAAAGCCATGAACACAATGACAAAACCTGAACTGAATCCCAAACTGTATCCACCGGACAACAGCATTGATGAAAAGAGTCATCATGATTTTAGAAAAGGTCACCCTGTCACACTGTCCCCATTAATTTCTTTGAGGAGGTCACCGTTGAAAGGAGAAAACAAGCTTGCCACATAAGAAGCTAATAACTAAACTAGAAGTAATTAAGATTGTGAAGGACGGTGAAAAATGAATCTCTAACTTGATAATGGAAGAAAAGAAATGAGGAGGCTGATGAATTTGTCTTCGTCCTTCACCGCGGGCCGGGTTGATCTCCTACTGTGCCTTATTTACACTTGGGATTTTTTGGGCAGTACAAAAGCATTTTGCAGGGGGGCACATTAGTACAATGGTAGGGCAATAAGGAGACCCGGGTTCACGTCCCAGGTCCTCCCTCCATGGGGTTTGCATGTTCTCCCCATGTCTGTGCTGGGTTTCCTCCCACAATCCAAAAACATGTTATGTGAATTGGTGACACTAAATTGGCCCGAGTGTGTGCTTGGTGGGTGTGTGTGCTGGACTCTTGTCCTGTCTTGGGTTTGTTCCCATTCTGCGCCCAAGTGCTACCTGTGATAGACTCCATACCACCCCGTCACCCTTTGACATGTGTGGCCTGCGGAGGGCGCTCCAGCTGCCCAACCTCGACACAGACAGACGCAGGACACAAGTGTAATACAATTGCTTTTATTTTTTTTCCTTTTCCCCACGGGAAACGCCTTCACCCGTGTCCCACCTGTACAGCACAGTCACAAGCACAGTCCCACACTAAACTTTCTTCCTTTTCTCTTTATCTCCTCTTTCTTCACCTCCACTCCTCTGGACAAGCTTCGTCTTCTCCCACCCGACTCTGGCTCCCCGAGTAGTGGCTGCTAGCTCCTTTTATAAGGCACCCTGAAGTGCTCCAGGTGCTTGCTGACCTTCTTCTGGCAGCACTTCCGGGTACTGCAACCAAGGGCTCAGCAGCAGCTGCTGCACCCCCTGGCGGCGCCTACAGAACCCAACAAGGCTGCACCAAACTCCAACTCCCATGGGGCTCTGCAGGAGCCTGTGGCACCACTGAAATCCAGGGGGGCTGCTATCTAGCGCTCCAGGGGAGGTAATGCTCTGGATACACTCCTTCCTCAGGTCCATCCGGCAGTACACCACTCATGACATGACAAAAGCAGTTTGTTGATGATGTGGAGCATGGAGAGAATTATGAAGCTATCATGATAATCAATAGCCCCAAGTTCATTTTATCAACAACATATTTTTATGCTTATGGATACAGTGCCTACAAAAAGTATTCACCCCCTTGGAAATGTTAACATTTTATTGTTATAAAACAGTGGATTTATTCTGGCTTTTTTGACATATAACAACATAATAAGACTCTTTAAAATCAAAGTGAAAACAGATCTCTGCAAAGTGATCCAGATTAATAAGTTAATCATTTTTAAGTAAAAAGTAATTGTATTAATGAGTAATAAGTGATTACAAGTATAAAACACAAAATAATTGATCTCATAAGTATTCACCCCCTTTAATACGACACCCCAAAATCATCACTGGAGCAGAATCCTGGTTTTAGAAGTCCCAGAATTAGTTCAATGGAGATCTCTGTTGCTTCAAATCAGCGTATCCAGTTTGTGGTTGCAGGGAGCCCATGGCTAAGTCAGCAGCAACGCTCATCAGTCCATTGTAGAGTACGGGCAGAAAAATCCACATTAACTCAAACTCAGCAAGTTTTTGTGGTAATGCGCCTGCCAGACATTAACAATGTAAAAGAAAAGTTCTAAGAATAGTGTAAAAACTTCTTCTTTCACCTGTTCCCATTAGGGATCACCAAACCAGATCTTTTGTTTCCATATCCTCTTGTCCTCTGTGTCTTGTTCTGTCACACCCACCATCTACATGTCCTCTCTCACCACATCCATAAACCTTCTCTTAGGCCTTCCTCTCTTCATCTTTCCTGGCTGCTCTATCCTTAGCATCCTTCTCCCAATATACCCAGCATCTCTCCTCTCCACATGTCCAAACCAGTGCAATCTCACCTCTCTGACTTTGTCTCCCTAGCATCCAACCTGAGCTGACCCTCTAATGTCCTCATTTCTAATCCTGTTCATTGTCGTCACACCCAATGCAAATCTTAGCATCTTTAACTCTGCCACTTCCAGCTCTGTCTCCTGCTATCCATTCAGTGCCACCGTCTCCAACCCATATAACATCGCTGATCTCACTACCGTCCTGTAGACTTTCCCTTTCACTCTTGCTGATACCCGTCTGTCACAAATCACTCCTGACACTCTTCTCCACCCACTCCACCCTGCCTGCACACTCTTCTTCACCTCTCTTCCACAATCCCTGTTTCTCTGTACTGTTGATCCCAAGTATTTAAACTCATCCACCTTCACCAACTCTACTCCCTTCGTCCTCACCATTCCACTGACCTCCCTCTCATTCACACATATGTATTCTGTCTTGTTCCTACTGACCTTCATTCCTCTCCTCTCTAGAGCAGGCCGCCTCTCCATTTCTCCAGGGTCTCCTCTACCTGCTCCCTACTCTTGCTACAGATCACAGTGTCATCAGCAAACATCACAGTCCGAGGGGACTCCTGGCTAATCTCCTCGGTCAACTTGTCCATCCCCAAAACTACTTACACTTAATAAAATAAAAGCCCTTACCTTTTTAAATCATTGAAGTGTGGGTGTGTTTTGCTTCAGCAGGACCACTCTGTGTGACACCGGCAGCAGGTGTAGGCGCATGTCCGGAATGGGCCTATTGGATCTCATATGTTCCAGGTCAAAAATTCGAGTGTTTCCGTATCCACCTACCACTAATAAAGTAAGAAGCGTGGATTGTTTGGTTTAGTTTAGCTCAAACATGCATTCTGAGACAAAGTTATAAAAATGTAACTTAACTTAAGTAACTCCAGAGAAGGCATTGGCTTGTTCGGTGGGAGTACGTTGTGGTGCGCTTGTGCTCACACTCACGTGAGGCCGCTGTGCTATTTATTACGGGCCTCGATGGAGTTGAGTATCAGCCACTATTGTATAAAGAGAACAGTGTGATGCAGGATTAGGTGGGAGTTTAGTACCCCGTTATAAAAGGCACTTCCTGCCTCTAGGGGTCACCTGTTGCGACTCAGTCGTGGGGACAGTGAGTTTGGTGTAGCTTGTTGTTTCAAGTATATCAAGCATATCGCCTTCTTCTTTATTTTGTATATATTTTCATTCTTTGTATTAATAAATATACATATCTCCTAGTTGTAGTGTTATTTTCTTGGAGGTTTCCATACACGGGGTGAATTCCTTAAAACTCACTTTATAAGCTCTCCACAGATTTTATACTAACACTCTATAAATTTGGCGTATTGTTTAAGATGTTTACTTTGTGCAGGACAAAAGCAATTTTTTCCAACAATATTCGTAAAACAGATTATTTCACTTTTTATTGATCACATCACAATTCCAGTGGGTCACAAGTTTACATACACTTTGTTAACTGTGCCTTTAAACAGCTTGGAAAATTCCAGAAAATGACGTCAAGTATTTAGTCAATGAGACAATGAGCTTCTGATGGCCAATTAGTTTAATTGAAGTCAACATGTGGATGGATGTTAAGGCCGACCATCAAACCACCACAACACCCTTCCTCGGGCCTTTTAACGTCTGTGGGCTGCCTTTCTTCCTCTCATCACTGGAGCTTTGTCCACCTCCAGCTCCCGACTCTACCTCCCCGACTGTAGGAAGGCGGCCCCTTTTATTTCCACCCAGATCTGCTCCAGGTGTTCGTTGAGGACCTTCCGGCGGCACTTCCTGGTGTGGCGGAAGTGCCACATTAACACCCGAAATTACTCTGGATGTGCCTGAAAGGTTCTTCCTCCACCTGCCCAGGTGTGGCAGAAGTGCAGGTCTCCCAGGCTCTTTGACGATCGGGCACCCTGGGTTTGAGCCTATTTGCTCCGTCCCTGTGGTCCCCTCATCATCCAGGGTGGTTGCACCCTCATGGCCTGGGGAACATATAGACCACCTCCCGGTCCTTCCAGGCATCCTGGCTGGGTCTGGCCCCCAGCCTCCTGTCACACTATCTATCTATCTATCTATCTATCTATCTATCTATCTATCTATCTATCTATCTATCTATCTATCTATCTATCTATCTATCTATCTATCTATCATATAGTGCCTTTCTATCATATCTATCCATCTATCTATCTTTATACACTCACCTAAAAGATTATTAGGAACACCATACTAATACGGTGTTTGACCCCCTTTCGCCTTCAGAACTGCCTTAATTCTACGTGGCATTGATTCAACAAGGTGCTGAAAGCATTCTTTAGAAATGTTGGCCCATATTGATAGGATAACATCTTACAGTTGATGGAGATTTGTGGGATGCACATCCAGGGCACGAAGCTCCCGTTCCACCACATCCCAAAGATGCTCTATTGGGTTGAGATCTGGTAACTGTGGGGGCCATTTTAGTACAGTGAACTCATTGTCATGTTCAAGAAACCAATTTGAAATGATTCGAGCTTTGTGACATGGTGCATTATCCTGCTGGAAGTAGCCATCAGAGGATGGGTACATGGTGGTCATGAAGGGATGGACATGGTCAGAAACAATGCTCAGGTAGCCCGTGGCATTGAAACGATGCCCAATTGGCACTAAGGGGCCTAAAGTGGGCCAAGAAAACATCCCCCACACCATTACACCACCACCACCAGCCTGCACAGTGGTAACAAGGCATGATGGATCCATGTTCTCATTCTGTTTACGCCAAATTCTGACTCTACCATTTGAATGTCTCAACAGAAATCGAGACTCATCAGACCAGGCAACATTTTTCCAGTCTTCAACTGTCCAATTTTGGTGAGCTCGTGCAAATTGTAGCCTCTTTTTCCTATTTGTAGTGGAGATGAGTGGTACCCAGTGGGGTCTTCTGCTGTTGTAGCCCATCCCTCAAGGTTGTGCGTGTTGTGGCTTCACAAATGCTTTGCTGCATACCTCGGTTGTAACGAGTGGTTATTTCAGTCAAAGTTGCTCTTCTATCAGCTTGAATCAGTCGGCCCATTCTCCTCTGACCTCTAGCATCAACAAGGCATTTTCGCCCACAGGACTGCCGCATATTGGAATGTTTTTCCCTTTTCACACCATTCTTTGTAAACACTAGAAATGGTTGTGCGTGAAAATCCCAGTAACTGAGCAGATTGTGAAATACTCAGACCGGCCCGTCTGGCACCAACAACCATGCCACGCTCCAAGTTGCTTAAATCACCTTTCTTTCCCATTCTGACATTCAGTTTGGAGTTCAGGAGATTGTCTTGACCAGGACCACCTATCTATCTATCTATCTATCTATCTATCTATCTATCTATCTATCTATCTATCTATCTATCTATCTATCTATCTATCTATCTATCTATCTATTATATAGTGCCTTTCATTTTCATTTCTATCTATCTATCTATCTATCTATCTATCTATCTATCTATCGATCTACTGTGAAGTTTGTTTGAAAATAAAAATCTATCGATCTACTGTGAAGTTTGTTTGAAAATAAAAAGTGACAAATTTATAGTTGCAGATTTATAAATGGCAGTACAGTATCTGAGTGGAGATCATTTGGTCCGGTTAAGTGGCTAAGCCACTGCAGTGTTTAATGTCAAAGTAGAAGGATTAGCCTTTATCCTGCACTAATTGACTGCTACTTTTTAATTAACATTCCTCCTCGAGTTTAGGGATTAACTTCTTGACCCCCCTGTGAGTTAAGTAATTAACCCTATGCTGTATGGTGAAGTGTTTTTGCGTTATGATGGTGCAGTGGTTAGCTATGCTGTCTCACTGATCTACTACCTGTGGTTCAAAAACTGTGTCCAGTTGTTGTCTGCATGGCACCTTCTTCCTTTGTCAGTGTGAGTTTTCCCTGCAACATTTCCAAAAGTCCTGCAGTTAATTAGTGGTGGTAAATTGTCACAGCTGTGTGTGTGTGTATACAGTACAGCTGGGATGACCTCCTACATCCCTTAAGTGGAGTTGAAAATGTATATATGTTGTGGAAGTTCAACCCCCAAACACAAACAGACAGACACCAAATGTCCAAAAACACACGTTTATTTTTCCTCTTGCCTTTACAGCACCACACAATGCCTTAAACAGCCACAATTGCTCACAGTCCCTTCTTTCCTTTCAACTCTTCTGCCGCTGCCGCCTCCTCTCCTAGCAATCTCCGTCTTCTTCCTCCCGACTCCAGCTCCTCTACTGGAGTGAAGTGGCTCCTTTTATCCTGTGGCCCCCATGCAGAGCAGGGAGGCTGTCCTCTCGTTGTCCGGGGGAGATATTATCCTTCTTCCGGTCCTTCCTCCTTCCTGGTGTCCCAGCCATCGGCCACAATATACTGTATGTATGTTTAAATAATACAAGACACAATCCACTCTTTTGAACTTAACTGGTGGACAATTTCTATAAAATTTTGTTGCATTGAAGTCCTTGAAAAACTCCTGTGTTGCAGAAGGAAACTGAATTCCCAATAGTTAGTGTAAGATTTGATTCTTCTTGGTATTTTGATTTAAGCCAATCAATTCTTTTTTGTAAGGCCACATTAACAGTATGTACAATTGTCGGGCACTTCGTAGCATAAACAAGACATCAATTATCTTATTAGATTTGAAACTCTGTGCTACAATAAAAGGAGGACAATAAACACTATACTCTAGGGTCCCACGTAAAGGGTACATGAGGTAAGATGTTAGAGATACACTGCATGTTAATTGTTTTGCTGGCAGGCAAACTCAGCCAGGAAGGCCACAAGCATCTGGACAACTCATAGCATTACAGAAGCTCTGCCTCCACTTCTTATGGTCCACCAGCTATACAAACGGCACTTACACAGGTACTCGCTATGTCTTCAAGACCATCCTAGGAGTAACTGATACCACATTACAGTGAGAAATCACATTTGAAGAGTCCATCATTAAACAGAGTAGCTCATTGTGTCACAAACTTGTTTTTGTTTATATGTTTTTAAATCGTCACTATTAAAATAAATACATATATAATATATACATATGTATGTATATATAAATATAAATATATATATCTATATATATACCACTTATCACGAAATCTCCCGAACCATGAGGACTTGGGACTTGAAATTTGAAATGTAGGTTACCCTTGGCCCATAGGTGCTCACTAAGAAACGGTTTTAAAAATTTCGTGGTCCTTATTTCTTATAGTTTTTTAGACCCGTGTGTATGTCTGTCCGATTTTCATGAGAGAACTACAAACCCGATTTAGATCGGGTTTTCCTCTATAATTTGTTTGAACATTCCATTGATTTTGCGACTTTCTCATTGCGCTAAGTATCAAAGTTCACTTGCGGTAAGAATTTATTAGCGCAAATCCGAGAGAGACTCGGTGGGGCCCTCCTCACTCACGCGTCTGCCTTGTGGCATAACGTTAACTCTGCTTAGCTAGCGAATGAGAGACCTACTTAACAGATTTAGATCTTTTTTTCTCTATAATTTGCTTGAACATTCTGGTTGATTTTGCGACTTCTCTCATTGCGCTAAGAATCATAGTTCACTTGCAGAAGCGATATATTCGAGCTAATCTGAGACAGAGGATGCGGGCTGAGGAGACGGCGACAAGTGAAATCAGGAGTAGAGAGCTGGGCGTGGGCCCTCCTCACTGTCCTGTTCCACTAATATGTGGGCGAAGCCATGGGGATGGCTAGTGTATATATATATATATATATATATATATATATATATATATATATATATATATATATATATATATATATATATATATATATATATATATATATATATATACAATGTAAAATGGCACTATATAGGTGCTGCACCCAACTCCAATTCCCATGAAGCCCTGCAGGAAACTGAAATCTGAGGGGCGGCCATCTACTGTCCAGGGGGAGGTATTGCACCGTCCAGGGCTGTTACCCCTGAATATAGAGTGCAAGGGCGTCCCGGCAGGGCATGGACCCCGGCCTCCTGCCACATTGCCCCTCTCTCAGCTGAGTCCCGCGAGGGCTGGTTTTCTCTAGGTTGAGGAGTCAGTGTCTTCCAGTCTGCAGCTGTGCCCTGTGGAAACACAAGCAACAGGTCTGGGGGTGTTGCCCCGATGTCCACTTCAGACATCGTCTCTGGACAACTCCGCCAGCTGTGACCACAGCAGCCACAGTTATAGCAACGCCGCCCCCCTCCAAGTCGACCTCTGTGGGATTGGAAGCAGGATGGAAATTCCTGCCCCTCCGCAGCGAAGCCCTCCATTTATAATCTAATGCCACTATATACATATATATATATATATATATATATATATATATATATATATATATATATATATATATATATATTCTTTTGTTTTTTTAAGTCTGAATCGCACTCTGATTATTAGGTGGTTACCCACCAGGTAATGCTTGTGGTTGGTCAGCCAGTCGCCAAACACCCACCAAGTCCTCTCAGTTGCAAGAAGCAGCTGATAGATATGTGATGCAGTACACTGGAACCTTGGTTTGCGAGCATAATTCGTTCCGGAAACGTGCTTGCAGTCCAAAGCACTAATGGAAATAATGGAAACTCAGATGATTTGTTCCACTACCCAAAACTATTCATATAAAAATGATTAATACAAAATATAAAGTAAAAATACATTAAACAAATTAACCTGCACTTTACCTTTGAAAAGAATCATGGCTGGTGTGAGTGAGTTTCAAAATTCTTGTGGGATTCCAACCAACGGGACGACAAGCGGAAAAACGTCCCAAAGCAATCGCAGTCTCCCAGTGCTGTAGCAGTTCGCTGTAAAAAGCGAATCTAGAAAGATCGCAGACATGCTATAAGCGCCTGCCGTCAGTGGGTGATAAAAGGAACAAGGAACATTATAAATACGCAGGGCACAGTACTGCTTGGCCACGACCCTGCCTGACTGCTGTGCCTGTGTATAGGAGAGTGGTAGATCCTGCTACAATAAATAACCGCGCTGTTGCTCTTTCAAGCTGAATAAAGCTGGTGGTGCAAGACGGGGACTTGCACGTCACAGCACACGCACACACACACACACACAATTACAATGCTGTAGTAAACAGTATACGCTTGTACGGATGTTGACTATACGAGTGAGGCACGCTGACTCAGACAGAGAAGAGGAAACGATTGCCCACAATCCCGCAGCGAGAGAGAGGGAGAGAGAGAAGAACAATCAGCTCAGTTGTGATTACATGACACTCAGCAGACAAAGCGTATACATACTACTCGTATTGCAAGACATCGCTCGTTTATCAAGTCAAAATTAAACCAAGTTACTCGCAAACCGAGGTTCCACTGTATCTGACAAATAATATAAATATAATGCCAAATAAGCTAATCAGCTGCTGTCCGAGGGGATGCCAAGTGTGTACACCTAATGAGCCCCAACACATGTTGGGTACTGTTTGTATTATTTGGCAGATATGTATATATATGTATGTAACGTCTACACATGGAAGTGTGTGTCTGTCTGTCTGTCCGGCCCTGAAGTACGAGGCTACAGCATGTATTTTAAAGAGCTGGAAAGGCAGCCCCAAGTTAACAAGTCAGAAGCAGAAAGAAGTACAAGGCTACAGAATGAAGCTGAAAGAAAGTGACTCTGTCACCAAAGTGCAGACGAAAGACTAGGAGAGAGAAACTCGCTTAGCCGCTGATCGACAACGGAGGCGAGCACGTCTGCAAAATGAAACCGCATTTCAATTTTTTTCCAACAATTTCAGTAGTTTCTAGGTACCAGGGCTTTTTACAGCTATACAGCTATATATATATATATATATATATATATATATATATATATATATATATTGTGAACTTTGACCCGGACACACACAGACGACATCTTAAATTCACCACACACTGTTTATTTACAATAATATTTACAATAATCACGTGCACAAACCCCACTGCCTCCAGCACCGATTCCCCCAATGTCCAGGCCACACAGTCCTGTGCCTCTTTCCTCCTGGCCGCCTCCAGTCCTCACTCCAGCTCCGTCCTCTTCCACCCGACTTCCACTCATGACTGGAGGGAGGCGGCCCCTTTTATAGGAACCCGGATGGGCTCCAGCTGCTTCCCGGCAATCTCACGCGGACACACCCCCCTGGTGTGGCGGAAGTGCCGGGCTCCCGGGATAATAAGGCATTGGGGCGCCGCCTGCCTCCAGTATAACCAGGACGGACACCCCCTCGCGGTCTGGAGGAGGCACAAGCCCTCCTCTCGTCCTCCTGGGCGTCCCGGCCAGGCTCCTGCCCCGGCCGGGGACCACACGGGATATATCGGCATCGGGGCGCCGCCTGGCGGTGGCCACGGGTCCCTACAGGGCTGGGTTTCCAAGCCCTGTACCCGAGGCCCCCAAAATAACCAGGACGGACACCCCCTCGCGGTCTGGAGGAGGCACAAGCCCTCCTCTCGTCCTATATATATATATATATATATATATATATATATATATATATATATATATATATATATATGTATATTGTGGACAACAGGGGCCACTCCAGCTCCCCAAAAACCCAAAACAAACCGGTAAAGACACAAGTTAAAAGCACAGAGTCTTTTATTATGGGAAACTCTTCCACAATAAACGTTTCTTGCCACAACAGCCACAAGTACAATAATGCACAAGGTAGCTCACCCTTTGTCTTCTTTCTTTCTCAGTCACTGCCTCCTCCACTCCTTCTCGCACGCGTTGCCCACCTTCCTCCTGACTCTGGCTCAGCCATCTGAGGCAGGCAACTGCTTTTATCTCCCACCCAGGAGTACTTCTGATCTTCCATACACGTGGTCCAAAAGCACTTCCAGGTAAGACGGAAACCCCATAAATTAGGGCTCCCCAGTTCCTGCAGTACCCCCTGGTGGCACCCACAGAACCCAACAGCTGAGTCAAAGAACTCCATGTCCCATGCTGCACTGTGGGAATCTGAGGCCATCTAGCATTTTAGGGGAAATAATGCTCTGTAAATGCTCTCTTTTCCGGTCCTCCCATATCATGGGTGTCCTGGATGGATAAGGCTGCCAGCCGTCCCTTACAATATATACACATATATATATATATTGTTACACATGCATGCCAGAAGGTTACTTTTCAGGTTCTGAAAGTAAGTAGTACACCCCAGGATGAGAGGGGCTCTACCGCTAATAGTCTTGTCGCCTTCTTTTCTCGTCTAACCCTTGAAGGATCAAAAGGGAAAGAAGCGCCACTCCTTCTGGTCCTCACAATATGACAGAGGATGTGGTCTCATTTTAAATGCTGACCTGACTTCTGTGCTAACCTAAACCAGAAACAATCGCTACTAAAAGTGTGATAGATAGGACTAATTGCACTCTTTGAAGTGCTTGATTTTTGTTGCTTTTGTTTGCAGTTAAACAGGGTTTTTTTCCCAATTGGCACTCCAAGCAACCTGATTTGTCTAGCACCATCAGTTCTCCCCTCTACAGTATATATAGTGACCACCAAAAGGGTGTAGCAGCACCCCAAACCCCCAGACACAATTACAAATATGAGGTTTTTATTCCCCACAATACCTCCACAGAATCCTAATGTCCTCTTTTATCAGGCTGCAAAACAAAGAAATAAATTTTCCTTCTCCTTCCACACCTCCCACATAATCTTATCCCCTTCCTGCTGACTCTGACAACTCATGTAGTTAACCCGATTCCCTTTATTCCAGACCCAGGAGTATTTCCAGTGCCATAACTAGAAGCACTTCCAGGTACCCTGCAGCTTTCCCTGGCAGCACCCAAGAACCTCAACAGGGTTGTCCAGTCGGATTGCAATTTCTAGCCTGCAGTGCGGGTATCAATGTGGGTGTTCCACCAGCGGGATGCTGCCACTGTATTTTTGAGGAGAGGAGCAAACACCTCTGGGAAAGCAGACACCCTCTGTCCTTCGGTGTAGACCTCCCTTACCTTTCTTGGTCAGGACGCCAGTCCTTCCCTGTTCTACCATTGCAGCCTCCCTTCCTGGCAGGAAACCATCTTGCATTCATTTTATAATTATTAAAGCCACTATGCTCCAGGTGGCACTCAAAGCTTTAGAAACAGTTTAATCCCCTATGTCCTCATCTATGCCTCACCACAGTTTGATTGCAGAAGGCTAAACAGAGTTCATTGGCTTGATTTTTTGTTCTTTACCTGCAGTGTGAATTATTGGAACATCTATACCCAGGTACACAAATGCCTTTAGGAGTCCAAGTTTTGAAAACCTCTCAAGGAGAATTAAAGTAAACAGGATTCACCTGACCACAATATAGAGTGTTAAAGCAGAGGGTGTGAATACTTCTATCAATGAAAGATTTCAGTTTTTCCTTTCTGGAAATGTGTTCACTTTGTAATACTGGGTGTGTGCAAAAATGTCACATGTATCCATTTGAATTTAAATGTGTAAGGCAGAAGGTGGCATGGCACTACTTAACTTTCAGTTTTATTACTGGGCGGCAAATATACAAGCTATAAAGACCTGGACATGGACACAATTAGATGAACACACACAGGCTTGGTCCGCAATAGAAATAAAATCCTGCAGCACTTCTTTATATTCTTTACTTTGATCCCCAGTAAATACGAGTTATTGCCAATATACTAACAACCCAATTGTCCTTCACTCACTCAGAATATGGAACCAATGTAGGAAGTACTTCAAGATAGAGAAGCTTTTATCTGTGGCATCTCTACACGATAACCACCTTTTTCCGCCCTCTCAAACATACGCAGTTTTTAATGTTTGGAAATAATACAGGATTAAATCACTTAACGATCTGTATATAGATAACGTCTTTGCATCCTACAAACAATTCCACCCAAAATTTAACTTTCCGTCAACACAATTCTTCCACTACCTCCAAATTAGAAACTTTGCTAAACAAAATCTGCCCAATTTTACTCGCCTCCTACCTACTTCTATTCCAGAAGTAATATTGATCAGTCTTGAGGACTCAGATAGCATTTCTATAATATATAAAAATCTTTTAAAGTCCCTTCCTTTCAGAGATCCCCAAAGTACAGTGGGAAAAAGATCTCTTACTCATCAGTGGAAGGCAGCCATGCACAGAATTCACTCGAGCACCATATGTGCAAAGCATACAATTATTCAACTCAAAATTATAAATTGGGTGCATTTCTCTGTCCAAAATGTTTCCAGGGCAAGATCTAATCTAACGCTGCAATCGAGCTCCAGCCTCATTGGGCCACGTGTTTTGGGCCTGCACCAAATTAACATAATTTTGGACCAAAATCTTTAAATGCCACTCAGACAGCCTTGGTGTCACAATCCCTCCTAATCTACTAAGAGCTGTGTTTGGTGGGCTCACAGAGGGGCTTAAAGTGGAGAAGGACAAACAAACTGGAATTGCCTTTGCTACACTTTTGGCACGTTGACTTATCTTGCTCAACTGGAAGAATCCTAGCCCACCTATGTTAAGTAAGTGGGTAAATGATGTTCTATACTTTTTAACTCGTTCAGGGCTGATGTCAACTTCTATGAAAAGGAGGAGTTGACGATGGTAATCAACTGTAAACTGTGACAAAACCAACCATTATCTTTTAGTTGGACTCTCGTTGCTAGAAGGAAAGTTAGCTTCATTGGTTTGACTGAGATTTCCTGCACTCGTGTGAGTAGCACGGCGCAAACAATGGCAAAAATGGCACTGACATAATGGAGAGAGAGAGCAAACCGAATGCGTAAAGCAAAATACTGCATGGATGAAGTTTTGCCTATTATCTCTGAACTGGACGATGACTTGCCGGACTCCAATTTTTATACAAGTGATCGAAAATGATTGTGAGGTTCCAGCTTCAGCTGACTGGTCCCTAGCTAATCGTGATGCTGAACAGGTTCATGTTGTTGACACGCCTATAGCATTGTTCGCCAGGAAGACTGCCACTTAACAATGGTAAGAGGTAGAAATCAGATTGCAATGCACTGCGACCGTGACTCCTGCTGTTGCTGCTGCCCCATCCACGCAAAGACAACCTGGCAGCAAGCCTGACGCACATTCTTGGCAAACTGGCAGCCACAGCATGCAGCAACAGACATTTAATGTTGATTTCTGTGTGAAACATTGCTTTTCAGAAACTGTGTTTTTGGAAAAAATATTCAGCCCTCAAAGAATTGGAAAAAAATCTAATTGTCAATTAGAGGATCCGTACAAAATCTTTTTAAAAACTGTCAGCATCTAATCAATAATATTTTAGAATAAGCGCTTAAATTGGGGAAAAGGATTTTCTCCCTTTATTTTCTACTCTTAAAGTTTTACTCTCACTGTTAGTCCAGCTCTCTTTATTTCATTTATTATTGAATACATTTTTTAATTTCTGTTTTATTACAAGATTGCTTTTTTGTCTCTGTGAGGGAGTGTGTGTGAGTCGGGCCAAGGCTGGGTGCATTCCTGGGATCCCGACCGGAAAAAATAAATACTTGACTGTCAAATGCGGTGAGAATCTTAGCTGTGTTATAGTCCGCTCCAAATTGAATTTTGTTTTGCTAAGTTTGACATGCTTGTATGGAATCAGTGGCGTAGCTAGGGGAGGTACGCGGCACATTTTGGGGGGCGGCATTGTTGGCCAAAAGGCTCAGTACAATTCGTGTGTAAGCAGCAGGGTTCAGAAATTTATCACTTATGAATGAAAAAAGTAAAACTCTCTGATTCCACAAATGCTTCAAAAATAATTTTCCGACTGTCCTTCTGTGGCGGCATCAGACACAGCAGTTGAAATTTATGAGGCAGTAACAGAATAAACATAAACATTACACCGATAATAATTTCTAGGACGATAAACAACTCTTTTACAATTTATAATTTTGTTTTGTTATCAATCCGAATGCGTTCTTGCTCTGTGCAGAAAACATCCCCACCTATCACTTGCACACTACACTAGTTTTGGTTTTCGCAGTGTAATTATATTAAACTAATAATTACAACACGGCTTACCAGTGTGTCGATACTTTATTCTTCTTTAGCTGATGCTTATAAATAATTATGTGTAAAAGTTTTGCTGCTTCTCTATCTATGAATAAATCTATGCAAAATGTATCTTAATTTTTCGCTATACATCAATTTAATTCTATATTTAAATAGGTTAACATATTCAGATATGCTTCCCAGGTCCTCCCTACATGGAGTTTGCATGTTCTCCCCGTGTCTGCGTGGGTTTCCTCCGGGTGTTCCGGTTTCCTCCCACAGTCCAAAGACATGCAGGTTAGGTGCATTGACAATTCTAAATTATCCCTAGTGTGTGCTTGGTGTGTGTGTGTGTGTGTGCACCCTGCAGGTTGGAGAATGGATTATTATTATATAAAAAAATCTTGGGTCGAGATGTGACCTTCTTGGAAAGACACCTTGAAGACCCGCGAGAACAATCAATTTAAAACAAGATCACGCACATCTAACCTCACAGTCGTTGGAATGCTTTTGGCAGACACACTTCATGTGCTCTCAGCTCTTAAAAATTTTATATGTTCTAACGGGTTGGATAATGGATGGATGGATGGATTATCACATTCATAATCAGCAATCAAGAAATTGATCAAATGACACTCCATGTACCTATATTTCCTATCCCAATGTTTTTGAAATTTTGTGAAAACTTTGACCCCTTGTATGCCATTAGGGGGTGAACCTCAGGGTCAGTTGATGTGGCCTACACAACTTGTGTGTGTGTGCGTGTGTGTGCGCCCTGTGGTGGGCTGGCGCTCTACCCAGGGTTTGTTTCCTGCCTTGTGCCCTGTGTTGGCTGGGATTGGCTCCAGCAGACGCCCGTGACCCTATAGTTAGGATATAGCGGGTTGGATAATGGATGGATGGCTGGATATTCAGATATGTTAGAGGGTGGCAAATTGAAGTACCGCCCTGCCCCGAGCGGCACAAACTCGAGCTACGCCACTGTATGGAATGTTACTTGCTTTTAATAAATTTAATAAAATATAAAAAATAAATGTACAACACAATAAAGTACGCAGAAAGTGAAGGGTCTGAACAATTTCTGAATCCTCTGTATATATAAAGTGTGGCTTTCTTTCTTTCTTTCTTTCTTTCTTTCTTTCTTTCTTTCTTTCTTTCTTTCTTTCTTTTTTTCCCACCTGTACTCCTGCTCCAGTATCAAAGAGCCTCGGCACAGTGTAATCATTTTTGTCTCATCTTCAAAATTACTTTGGGGGGATCTCTTCAGTTTCTTCTGAGATTAAGTTTGCCCCTGAGGTCACTAGAATTGAACAGCCTCTGGTCTCCCCTGAGATCGCTCTTGATCCATCGTTACCTCCACACGCCTCCTCTGCCTGCTCTTCTTTCTTTTTTTTTTTGTTTCTGATTCCAATATGCTTTATATTTGGACATATGTAAGAAATGAGTTACGTTAATTTTCAATTTTGGCATTATTCGCTGGCTCATTCACTTTTTGTTCTCCCTTTTGCCAAGGCAGGTCTTTAAACCTTCACCTCCACTCCCTTTGGAAGATGAGGTTTCAGTGTCACTCGACTTGTATTAACAGAATGGTGACTGTATCCAGAGAAAAAGCATTTTGTGTACACCATTAAAAAAAATGGCAAAAAAATCTTGATTTTTAATGATTATAATGTGCAGGCATTGTGAGGCATACTGGGAAATCTGTGTGTTGTAGGCTTGAAGCATTTTATAATTCATTTTCAAAAGTGAAAATCCAGAATGCATAATTCCTATTGGTGGTACAATACAATACAATGCACTTTATTTTTTGTAGAGCCGAAAAATCACTCAAGGAGTGCCACAATGGGCTGTAACAGGCCCTGACTTTTGCCAGCCTCCCCTCAGCCTTGATTCTCTAAGAAGACAAGAAAAAAACCTTCATAGGGAAGAAAAATGGACGAAATCTCGGGAAAGGCAAATCAAAGAGAGACCCCTTTCCAGGTAGGTTGGATGTGCAGTGGTGCAGGGGTTGGCACTGTTTTCAAATGAATCCAACATCTGGAGTTTGGACCTCATGTCTGGGTGCTTGCTGCCTGTATGTACTCTGACATATTTCCATGTGTCTGTGTGGATTTGTCTTCAGCTGTCTACCCCAAAAATGGCCGTGATAGCTTAAGTGGCTATTCTGCATCCCCCCGTAAGCGTGATGAACTGGCGCCTAAGCTGGGGTTACATCTTGCCTTGTGCCCAATGATGCTGGAATTTTCTCTGGCAAGACTTGAATATATTAATCATTTATTTTTCTTTAATAAAACTATGGGGTTCACCCCTTCTCCTTTCACTCGCCAATCTCTCCGGCCTGCACTACACGCCAGCCACTTCACGTCTCTGCCGCTCACGTATGTGGATTTCACTTTCATCAAACAACAAATCTTTTAATTCTCGTGGATACACCTCTTTTTTGGCAAGAAATACTACTTTTCCCTGATGGCAACATAAATTAGACAATCTATAAGTCTCCGAGTTAAAGTTTAAATCCAAACAATATTTTCAATCTCTTTTCGCTGTTCTGTTATTTCACTGAGTAATAATTTCTGTTTCTTTGTGTTAATGCGATCTTTACTATCATTTTTTTGAGTCTTTCGAATTTTAGTACTTTCATTATCTTTAACCTGCTCTGCATGTGTACCGCACCAACGTTTTTGAATCCTTTACGATGTTCTACTTTCTCATCTACTCTTTGTCTTTTATTTCCAGCCCCGGGTGTGTTTAAATCTCTCGGCACAACGTCTTGTCAAGCGGGACGTGACAGTGGGTCTGTGAGAAAGTTATGTCTCATCTCAGGCTAAAAAGTCTCGTCTTGTCCCAGGATTTTTTTATTATAATAGAGAGAAATATTTTTATTTACATAGCACACAATACAAAACACCTTTTTCTTATTCAAATCTGCCACCACTTTCACCATCACCCTCAAAGGAATTATAATGGCTATTAATAGCATGTCCTATTTCATTACACAGTAGTACATAAAACTATTTTTGTTAAACAACATTCACATTCCCATTTTCTATTTTCATAACTCAAATTATCCTCTTTCCAAAATATTGGAATAATACGGAGCCCTAAAGAGACACAAGCATAAACAAAAGAAAACAAAAAAAGTTATTGTTTGTGCTCATTGAGATCTTTTCGCATTCTTGCTAAATCTTTTTTTGCACCCATGTGTGATGATTTTGCATGTGCACGAGATCTTTTTGCGAGTGTTTCTGGGATACACGTATCCCCTTAGAGGCTCCGTATATATCCAGTGTTCTGCTTCCGCAACTCTAACTGCAGTCAGGGAGGCTGATGACACTGCAGTCGTGACCTGCTGGGCTGGCTATTTTGAGCAGCTGTTTAACGCTGATCCTCCAGCTAGGGTGTTGGATATCTCTGGTCCATGATTCTTAAGGCTGATCCTCCAATTAGCTGTGAACCTCCCCAAGTCTCGCTGAGATTACACAGGTGGTGAAGGGAAGGTTGCAGGGATCTGTGCTCTCTGGGGTGAACTTCTCCAGGCTGGGGGTAAGGCTGTTCACCTGGCATTGCAAGCAATCTTTGCTTCCATTTGGGAGACTGGCATCATCCCAACTGACTGGAAAACGGAACTCTATAATGTTAACAGAAAAGATAAGAATACAGATGGGAAGGCAAATACATGACGTGTGTCTTTTCTAATTTTAAATGAAGCGTTCATGCATGGACTAAGTTAATGGTCACCTCATTGTGCCTTTTTAACCTTCACAGAAGTCATGAAGAGGGGCTCATCCAATACAAAGCTGGTTTAAATAAGGTCAAGCGGAGTTCATCCTTCATTAGTGTCTCTACTAAAAATGAGACATGACCACCTGCAATTTGAAAACACTTTTAAAATAAATTAACTGAATGGTCTAATTGTGTATATATATATATATATATATATATATATATATATATATATATATAAACATATATATATATATATATATATATAGTACAGGCCAAAAGTTTGGACACACCTCCTCATTCAATGTGTTTTCTTTATTACTTTATTCTTTATTTTGAGTTCTTCATTTAGACTCCATCTCCAGGTCTACTTTAGGTAATCCCATTTTCACTTTCCTTGTTTTCTTCTCCTGATCTGGACTTGCAATTGTTCCTGGTTTGCCCTTGTCTACAGGTCAGTGTTTTGCACTCTATGGAACAACTGAACGTGGAAGATCTGTTGGAGGCATTGGTTGATAAAGGACTGGATATTTTTGGAACTGTTGTTAGTGGGCAGTGTCTCTGAGGCTAGGGGTCTGTGCCAGCAATTGTAAGGTTGCCGGTTTGAATTGCGTAAATGCCAGAAGTGACTCTACTCTGTTGGGTCCTTGAACAAGGCCCTTAGTCTCCAATTGCGCTGTCCTGGGTATGACGTTAATCTGCATCCAGCCTTGTAAGCAGGTCCTCCACCTTGCAGGGAAAATGTGGGTGTTGGTGGCAGGACTGGTATTCCAGCCACCATAAAAAACCTCACACTCTTCCAGTGTGGTGCTGAGGTGTCAACCACTGCACTTGGGTCCCAATCCAGATGGTTTGTTGTGGGGTGGGTGTGGCTATCAGCACGTGCTACAAACCTCCTAGTGACCTAGTGACTCTCTATGTTTCTGACCCATACATGAGAACAGATTTCACGTTTGAGCTGAAAATTCGGAGCTTGGACCTTGTGGAGAAGGTGGTGGATTTACAGACTGGGTGGAGGGAAGCAAAGGCTTGTTGAGCTTTCTTAATCCTAGCTTTGATATCCTTGTCTGGGAATTCTACCTAACATAAATGTTTGTAAGTCATTCCTCATTGTTTCCAGGCTTCGTACCAGAGTATTCGATGCAGTGGGTCCTGTCCAAAGGTCAGTGTTTTGCACTCTGTGGAGCCACTGAATGTGGAGGATCTGTTGGAGGCATTTGTTCATAAAGGACTGGATCATTTTGGAACTATTGCTGGTGTCTCTCCATTTTTCTGACCCATGCATGAAAACAGATCTCACGTCTGAGCCGAAAACTCAGAGCTTAGTCCTGATGGAGAAGGTGGTGGATTTACAGACTGGGTGGAGGGAAGCAAAGTCTTGTTGAGCTTTCTTAATCCTAGCTTTGATATCCTCGTCTGGGAATTCTACCTAACATAAATGTTTGTAAGTCATTCCTCATTGTTTCCAGGCTTCGTACCAGAGTATTTGACGCAGTGGGTCTTATCCACAGGTCATTGTTTTGCACTCTATCAAACCACCGAATATGGAGGATCTGTTGGAGGCATTTGTTGATAAAGGATTGGATCTTTTCAGAACTATTGTTGGTGTTTCTCCATTTTTCTAATCCATACATGAGAACAGATTTCACGTTTGAGCTGAAAACTCTGAGCTTAGTCCTGGTGGAAAAGGTTGTTGTTTTCCAGACTGGGCAGTTGAACTTTCTTAATCCTATCCTTGATATCCTCATCTGGGCATTCTACCTAACACAAAAGTTCGTAAGTCATTCCACATTGTTTCCAGGCTTCGTCCCAGAGGATTCAACGCGGTGGGTCTTGTGGACAGCTGGGGCACCTGCCTTCGTTCCAGCATCACAGGTGGCTACACAGTGCCTTGGTCAGGTAGTGGTGGCACAAAACGCCACCATAGAAGAACTGGGAAAAGAATGCACAGAAAAGAAGACATTTGGGATGTGGTAGAAGCTGCTGACAAATCTACAGAAACTGCAGATCTCTCCAGAATCTCAAAAGAATGTCTCCAACATCTTGTGGAATCCAGGCCATGATGAATTAAGGCTGTTCTGACAGTAAAATGAGGACCCACCCAGTATGAGTATAGTGGTCCTAAGAATTTGCTCGGTGTGTGCATATCTGTGACCACTTTTGCTCTAAGACTGTCAAGTGTTGGCATACAGCAGCGTCTCAGTCTAATTTCATCATGAGAGCAGTGACCGCAGTTATAATGAATCAAGCACATTGATTTAATGGCTCAGCATTTTCACTTCCTACCATTACCTTTATGTCACAGTAGCCAGCCAGCCATAAGCTACCCAGGAATACTACTTTCGTTCGACATATTATTTATAAACACACTTGGGTCAGTATTTGGCCGTCACAGATCCCTGTGCCATGTTGGCACTCTGTCACACCATATACAAATATTATATGTTTGAATTGTTCCAGTGCCAGGCGACACAACCTCTCATGGCACAAAAATCCTTTTCCTTATTATGGATAAAAAGAAACCTCTTTCTTTGAACATAAATTATGAGGAGATTTTAAATTTATGATTAAAAGTATTGATTTGTATTAACTGGACAGTAAACCTCATACTGTATATCTAATGAGTCCTGCTTTTTTCATTTTTATTTTTAATAGGTCTGCGTCTGACTGTCCTACTATATTATCATAAAAACACTCACTGTCACCCCTTTTCTATTTCAAACCTTTTGCTGATTAATGCTTTTGACAGTATGTCAGATAATCCAAAGAGCTGGAAGAGGATCAGATATGGCTTTGATCTAAATTCAGGTAAACACATTTCAACCTAATTGTTCCCTCAAGTGTGTCACAAATACCTGCATATATTGCACAGGTTTAGATGCTGTTTATGTTAATAAAATATCATGTGTGACAGATCCCTGGACACAACCATCACAAATACAGTCACGGGTTCAAAACAGAGGATTTTATTATTAAAATACCTCACAATGGTTTTCTCCAAAGGTTGCAGAAGCAGTTACAAGAAAAATTCTTCCTCCTTCCTCCCAACTCTGATTCAGTTCCGGAGTACTTCAGGTGCCAGAGCAAAGCCAGATGGAAGCACTTACAGAACAAGCAGAAGCCCTGAAAAACAGAGATCATGAATCTCGCATCACCCCCTGGCCTCACCCATGGGACCCAATCGCACTGACTCACAAATCAATAAGCTAATTAAAAGGACAGGCTCAGTTATGGGACACAGTGCAGAGCCCCTGAAGGTCGTAGCAAAGGAGAGGATGAAAACAAAACTGAGTGCCATTATGAACAATGCCACGCATCCTCTCTGTGACACACCAACACTGAGGACTTTCAGTCAGCGAATTAACAGCAGAAGTGTGTCAAGTAACAATACGGGGGCTCCTTCATACCAACAGCAATACGTCTGTATAGTGATTCACTGGGACTATGAATGCCAAGTTAGAAGTTTTCTTTTTTTTGAAAATTTTCTTGCTTTATACTAATTCCAGTGTATGTTCATACCAAAGTGTGTGTGCATTTTCATTTACTTATTTGTTTATCTACCTATTTAGGCATTTATTTATTTAAAGAGCTTCTGTACAAAAACTAAATTCCCACTGGGGAAAAATACAGTTCTATCTATCTATCTATCTATCTATCTATCTATCTATCTATCTATCTATCTATCTATCTATCTATCTATTGTCACCCACGTGTGCATGGGAGGCAGCTAAAGGGTCTGAATGAGAGTAATTCCATGCCATACCAGGGGGTGGTGGAGTGCACTGACTTTTTCTCACTTCTCTGTTGACCAGTTGCAGGAAATCCCACCTGGCCCTGATGATGCCACTTCCAGTTCCGGTCCCACTGATGACATCATGTCCAGTCCCGGGCCCAATGACATCTCTTCTGGTTCCGATCAAAGGGATGACGTTATTTCCTCCACTCTCCTTTAAAGCTGCCATCTTTGTGTCAACAAGGCAGTTCAGTTGTGGACTCGAACCTGTGCAATTCTGTTGCAAAAAATTATCCATTTTAGCCAGTCAACAATATACACGTGGCTGCCCCAATTCTTTTCTTTCTGTGGCTCTTTGTCGAACATATGACACTATCTATCTATCTATCTATCTATCTATCTATCTATCTATCTATCTATCTATCTATCTGTTCACAACTCCCATCATGCCCTGCAGGTCCACTGGGTTACAGAGGTCCTGGGATGATGCCATTTAACAAATAGGGGATAAGCATATACCGTGATAGCCTTCTCTCACTGCTCCTTTGTTTTGTCCACTCATCCGGGTAGGGGTCTCATGCCCATCCTGAACGGGATGCAGGTCCCCCAGGTGGAATGCCAGATAATTCTGCCTGGCACTTACTCATGGCATATATTTCATCAATTGATAGTAATAGAGGAGCCGAACAGGCCACCCCATTTATTTTTGTAAGGCAGAAACAAAAATAACAGGCACACAATGGTGCTATAATTAACAAAAAGTATAAGTAATTATCGTCAAAGACAAAGCTGGTGCCAAGTAGTGGTCAGGTTTTAGTGGCAGAGCTCTATTTTGCGGGTTGTTCAACTGCCAAATGAGACGCCCTGTTTTCATAGCCATGGACTGGAAGGGGCGGAGTTAGTTGCCCTCATTGGGTGTCTTCTCTGAGCTGTGGGTGGAAAAGGAGACAAGACGGTCAGCATCAACACACTTTAGTGTGATGATGAGCCTGGAAGGGAAGCCCTTGACGCAGATGCATGACAGTAGTTGCTGACATATCGACTACTCTGTAAGCAGACATCAAGTATTTGTTCCTAGCGTGTGCTGCTGCAGGAAGCCAGACTATCTGAAAAGAAGAGTTACATGCGCCCATCTGATTGTGTCCTGAGGTAGTACTACTTACCTTTGGCAAGCCCAGATCAACCATCTGACGCATATGCATGGCAATACCTACTATATATGACATATACACCTTTACATGCTTGAACAGTGTTCACTTGAACTCCATTTTTCCTGGTGAAGATGATGGTAGTAACATGCTAAGCAGGAGAGACCTGACCACCTTATCTTTAACAACTTTTCCCCTCCAGTGGAATTTCCAGAAGCTCCCAAAACAGTACAGAGATAAAATATAATCATTCCAGCATACAGTGGGTTTGAAAAGTATTCAGAAACCTTCTGTTTCTGCACACTTCATTGTGTTGTAGATTTAAGGAAGTCAAGATTCTTTATACACACATGGAACAGTGAGGTTGAAATTTTGTTTCACTTGCAAAGAGTTCACAATGGTGAAGAGCATATCCAACGGATTCGAAAACGTTTTTAGACCCCTACACCTTCTCCATACTTTACTGAAAATAATTTTTAAAAGAATAAATGTGCGGACGGCACGGTGGCGCAGTGGTAGCACTGCTGCCTCACAGTTAGGAGACCCGGGTTCACTTCTCGGGTCCTCCCTGTGTGGAGTTTGCATGGTCTGCCCGTGTCTGCGTGGGTTTCCTTCCCACAGTCCAAAGACATGCATGTTAGGTGCATTGGCGATCCTAAATTGTGCTTGGTGTGTGCCCTGCGGTGGACTTGTGCCCTGCCTGGGGTTTGTTTTCTGCCTTGTGCCCTGTGTTGGCAGGGATTGGCTCCAGCAGACCTCCGTGACCCTGTAGTTAGGATATAGCAGGTTGAGTGATGGATGGATGGAATAAATTTGCCATTTTTGCCCCTCGTCTACACTCAATAACCCATAATGACCAAGTGCAATCATGTTTTTAGAAAGTTTTGAAGACCTGGATTCGGACTAAACTTTAATATAATAATTTACTTAAAACTTTAATTCTCTGAGTCTGTCACAGTAAGGCATGTCCTTAATCCTGGAAAACTTCAAGTGCTGCTATGTCTTTCGTGTACTGTGGTGACCAGAACTGCTCACAGGACTACAGATGGGGTCTTATTAGTGCACCATATAGTCTGAGAATAATGTCCCTCAATTTACATGCAGCTGTTTTTGCTACATAACCTAACATTTTACTCTGCACATTGCTTAGACAACGAAAATGTTCCATCACCATAAACCTCTAAATCTTTTTCAGAGGTTGCTTCCTGTAGATGCAGATTTCAGGACTTAAAACACCCAAATCAATAAATCTGCCTAACGACACCAATAAAATAAGCGAGAAGGCTGCACAGCATCCACCTTTTGACGGCATGTCAAAATAACTAAAGAAATTGAATATTACTGTCAAATTGGAACTGCAAACACGGCGTGACAAAATAGCCACAGCGTTTTAACATGCCATATATTCACACACCACAAAGCTTATCTAAACTCTGTTTGCTGTTGCTATGCCATAAAGTCATCCATCTATTTTCCAACCTGTCGAATCTGAACACAGGGTCACGGGGGTCTGCTGGAGCCAATCCCAGCCAACTCAGGGCGCAAGGCAGGAAACAAACCAGGACAGGGCGCCAACATAAAGTGATGCAATAGTTAAAATTACAGAATGGCAGACAGAAGCACTTCACAAACGTGTTGAGCCCAGTCGCTGTGGTGGTCTACATCTGTGTCTGTGTCTCCCATCTTGTACTTATTATTGATGTTCCTGTTGCCCTTTGTCATGTGAGTGCTTAGGAGACCACTTATGGGCTCTAATAAATGTAATTACCTGCTGAGCCAGGGGTGGGTACTGTTGGACCCGTCTCTCTTCATAAACCAGCACACCCGTTCCTTTCCTCAGTCATATTATGTGATATCATCTACTGTAAATTCTGCTCTTTACTTGCACAATTTTTATTTTTGTATTGCATTGAGGATTACTTGTGTCCTGTTCTGTGCATTGTATTGTATTGACCTCCTTCTTTTTGACACCCACTGCACGCCCAACCTACCTGGAAAGGGGTCTCTCTTTGAACTGCCTTTCCCAAGGTTTCTTCCATTTTTTTTGAAGGTTTTTCCTTGTCTTCATAGGGAGTTAAGGCTGGGGGGCTGTCAAGGGGCAGGGCCTGTTAAAGCCCATTGCAGCATGTCTTGTGTGATTTTGGGATATACAAAAATAAATTCTCTTGTATTGTATTGTATTCTGTATTGGACTCCTGCCTGTAAAGACATCTTATTTTTTTTGCATAACTCAAAGTACACGGGGTAACCAAGATGATACCCCTAAATCTTTTTCTGTGTTTTTGTCTCCTTTTTACACCCCCTGGTGACTTTTGTGTAAATTTAGATGGATGGATTGATGTGCATTTTAAGACAGCTCTACAGATGTGAACATATTTGGGACCAAATTAAAAATGAACTGCAGCCGTCTCTAAGAAGAATGAGCAAAGCAATGCGAGAAGGATCAGTGAGAAAAATGAGGTGTGAGATGAACATGTTTTACAGCACCAGTCTAATTTATAGCATTTGCCAAAATGCCAATTATAAAAGCAGTGGAGGAGCCAACAGAAGGTTTTCATATATGAGGAAGCCATGCTGAAGCTGGGCTGACAAGAAAGATGGATGATCTCAACAGCTCTTGAAAAGAGTTATTACAAAGGTATTAGACTGACAAAGGTAATGAGAATCACAAGGACAAGAGGGGGAGGAATCCATACCATAAAGGAAGAGGAGGCAATAAAGGTCAGACGCTGGAAAACACCAATGGCCGACAATGAAGCACTGACTTGTTGAAAATGCATTCCGAAGGAGACAAAGTCCTTTTTATTTTGATGGTTAACTAAAACGTCATTTTGGCTAAACATGTAGGTTTTTTGCAGTATGTACAGTCTCTCTCATTTTCCTGTGATCAGCGTCATTCCCTCCAACAATTAACATCTCTGTTTTATCTGTATTTAAAGACAAGTAGTTCTCATTCATCCATTCCTTTAATTCACTAACACAACTAATTAAAGACAACATCGGAGAAACTTCATTTGATTTAAATGAAAGGTATAACTGGGTGTCATCTGCATACGAGTGAAAATTAACATTATGTTTCCTAATGAGAGATCCCAGTGGAAGCATGTAAAGTGAAAACAGTAAAGGTCCCAGTACTGAGCCCTGCGGACACCATATTGAACTTCTGTGTATAATGATGGAGTACTGTCAGCACATTTCTGTACATACTGGAATCGATTTGATAAATAAGAACTGAACCAAGCGAGCACGGGCCTGTAAGCCCAACATCGCTTTCTAGCCTGTGCAGTAAAATAGAATGGTCAATGGTGTCAAATGCTGCACTTAAGTCCAACAACATAATTACAGTGGAATTTCCTTCATCAGAGGATATCAGAATGTCATTTACAACCCGTGTTAGTGCGTTTCTGTACTATGACCAGTGCGAAAGCCAGACTGGAATTTCTCAAATAAATTGTAATGCGTAAGGTGTGACTGAAGCTGACTGGCGACTACTTTTCTAGTATTTTAGAGAGAAATGGTAAATTTGAAATAGGCCTATAGTTATTTAGTATGTGTGGGTCTAGGTCTGACTTTTTAAGTAAAGGTTTAATGACTGACACTTTTAGTGCATCAGGTACTGTGCCATGCAGTAATGAACTATTGATAATGTTAGAATAGGGCTGCAAGAACATCCATTGCACTTTTACTAGTTTTGTTGGCACTGGATCTAGGGAACAAGTAGTGGGCTTCATTTTAGTAATTAAAGTTAAGACTTCCTGTGAGTTACAGGATTAAAATTATTAAAGTGCTGAATGCAATGTGGACAGGGTCTGCTAAGCTAGTATTTGGTTTGTACTGTGATGCTGAGATCTGGGATCTTATATTTTTAATTTTCTCATTGAAGAAGTTCATAAAGTCTGTACTGCTAATATCTGTTGGTATTTTGCACTGTTGATCTGAATTCCCATTTGTTAATTTAGCCACTGCTCTAAAAAGTACCCTAGGATTTTTATTATTGCTATCTATTAATGTAGAATAGTATTCTGAGCGAGCTTTAAAGAGGGCTTTTTATATTTATTACACTCTCTGTCCATGCAATTTGAAAGACATGTAGCTTTGTTGTTCTCCATCTGCGCTCCAGTTTTCGACACTCTAATTTAAGAGCTCGAGTATTTTCATTAAACCAGGGAGAGTTTCTATGTGCTTTGATCACTTTTGTTTTAGGGGAGCCACTGTGTCCAGAGCATCTCTCAAGGTCACATTATAATGTGATATTAGCTGATCTAAATTGTTTTCCACGTTTACATTTGATGTTAACTGATCTAAATGGTTTTCCACAATTACACTCGACTTACTCAAGGTATCTATAAATTTTGAAGCTCTTTGGTTATTCAATTGTAATGTTTCTGTCAAAATACTGAGAAATATTTTCAAAGAAAATAAAAAAAAAATACTTAGGCACTCAAATTAACAAGTATACGAATACCTTGAATTTTAACGCCAATGACTAAACTCCTCATAATAAACTGAGAATGTGATTCTTCTCAAAGATATGACCAAGAATACAGGGCCTGAAAATAAAATTAGGAACCCTAAATTTAAGAACGGAGGTATCCGATAGTTAGTGTACCACCGCTGAGCGATAAAGGAAGGTCATGGAAGATTGCTCGGTGCCTGTGGGACCCCTGCTCTCTGCTTCCGCTTGCTGATCCGCTGCTTCCGCCGGATATCTAAATAAAGGAAGGTCATGGAGGATAGGCTTTCTGAGGCTAGACGTATAATATCTACATCTGGAGACAACAATGAGTGAATTTTGCTCAAAATGGGAGGGAACAATTAGTAGGCTCACTGAGTGTCACATTTCTAAACCAATCTGATGTCTCCTGAAGACATGGGCTTCAAAGCAAGGTTGGGGCTTTTGATTTGCAAAGATCAGAGGAGCTCTCGTTAACCTGGGCCAACACACAGCAGGCTTCTGATGATGATGTTGAACTGTACACCGCCGAAAAGTCTCCTAAAAAACCTAAACACCTAAAACCATAGAAAAAGTGTTAGGATTACATATTTGTTGCTATAGGTAAGACTGCATTTAGCTATATTTAATTATGATAATGATGGTGGAAATAAAAAAAAAATAATGAAATTAAAAATAATATTACCAGGAACATGACATGTTCAATGTTTACATGCTATTGTTAAACTGATGATGTATAAATTAAAATATAATTAATAATATTTATTGAAAGAATATGTGTTATATTGAATACAAGACCAGTAACGGCGCACTGAGAATTGGGGGACTCTGCAAAAAAGTACTGAGACATGGTATTGAAGGAGAAACTTTGACAACCTTTAAGAAGAATCTGGATGAGATATCAGGACAGCTTAGCTATTCGCTAAACAAATGGACATGATAGGTTGAACGGCCTCTTCTCATTTGTCAAAGTTCTTATGTTCAGATCTTCATAATTTTATCCGTAAACTCGGACTTTTAATGATAATAACACACCAGTTTAAATACCATTCACTTGCTGCTGTTACCCCGTGTCACTTCCAGGTATCACCCATTAGAAACCTGTTGTTGCATTCTAAAAACTGCAGCACAAAATGGCGTCACAGGAGAAATGCTAAATATTCCATATAGATTAATTTCTATACAAATTATGTTGAAGCAAAAATGAAATTAACATCTCCATCACTCCCAGAATACATAAAATATAATATTAACCACTAACGTCACACTGCACGATAACGTGCAATGATTACACTTGACTTGAGCATTCATCGTCTGCATCCTCTTTCTCTGTACGTTTAGCATACGTTTGCTCAGACATTGATGCGCTTGCTGCTTCCTGAGCAGCTCTTCTTTTCTCCACCCTAGCGGCCCACTTCTTCTCTTCTTTCGTTGTCATTTTTCGCTTTAAAACTGATTAAGTCACTGTTTGTGTTGCAATTACAGTGGAACCTCGGTTCACAACCATAATTCGTTCCAAAAACCGAGTTGGTCGTGAACCGAAGCAACTTCCCCAATAGGATTGTATGTAAATACAATTAATCCGTTCCAGACCATACGAACTGTATATAAATAAATATTTTTTAAAGATTAAGCACAAATATAGTTAATTACATCATAGAATGCACTGTGTAATAATAAATTATTGTAAAAACATTGAATAACACTGACACAAAACACCCAGCAGCACGTGCTCACTCGCTCTCTCTCTTTCTCTCTCTCTCTCAGCAGCATGCACCCACCCCCCATTCAGCAGCACGCGCACCCACCACCCCCTCCAGCAGCACGCGCACGCACCCACCCTCTCAGCAGCACACGCTCGCTCGCGCTCTCTCTCTCTCTCTCAGCAGCACGCAGCCTCCCCCAGCAGCACGCGCACGCACCCCCTCTCAGCAGCACGCCCTCTCTCTCTCTCTCTCTCAGCAGCACGCAGCCTCCCCCCCCAGCAGCACGCGCACGCGCCCCCTCTCAGCAGCACGCAATCCCCCAGCAGCACGCACCCCTCCTCTCAGCAGCACACAATCTCCCCCCCCCTCAGCAGCACGCGCTTGCTCGCGCTCTCTCTCTCAGAACAGAGAGGAACATTTGAACAAATCTGAACTTTAATTTAAAAACAGAAGTTCACGCTAATAGCCTTACAGCCCGATCGCTGTACTGTATAGTAAACATTTTTTTAAAAATGAATTTTAAGCACAGGGAAAAAAAGGAACATTTGAAAAAAGAGAAAAGTAACATTGCATGAATTCACGCTACGAACTGAAAAATTAACTTTTGAAAAATCCGTAATACAAAAACTATAAACCACCAAGAATCGAGTCGAGTCGAGTTCTGGCATGAAATGAGGAGGAACTGGATGGAGAGGAGATTACAGTTTTGAGGGAGAGTCCGGCTCCACGATGGAGGGATGTTTTCCTTCAGGTGTTTTCTCTGTTGTGATTTCTTGGGTTTCTTTTGCAGGCAGGCACGTCTGACCGAGAACAATACAACACGTGCGGAAATCATCGGCGCACACAAACCGAAAGGGAAACTGGCTTGTTCGTATACCAAGTGTGTGGTCGTGAACCGAGGCAAAAGTTTGGCAAACTTTTTGCTCGTGAACCGAGTTGTACGTGTACTGAGACGTTCGTGAACCGTGGTTACAATGTACTTAGTACGTTTTTTTTTAATTTTTCACTTAAGCTGGCACTTAAGTCTTCAATCTGCCTCAAGAATGATTGAAGACATGAAGGGGTAGGGGAAATGACGGCGAAGGTGATAGGGATGAGAATGGCGCCCGTACGCATGCGCCGCATGGCCGCCCTGCTGGCCGCTGCCGAGAGTTGATTCGACAATAAAATAAAATAAAAATAAAAAGAGGAATAACCTTGGAGGTGATCCATCACCCTGAAAACAGACAGTAGAGGTCACATAGTATACGTGTACCAAATTTCAGGTCAATTGATCAAATTGTTTGCGAGCTATGGCTGATTTAAAATCCTGGACAGACAAACGGACAACCACAGTAGCGTATTATGTAAGAACATTATTCAGACTCACGTTTAAGTTCTACTGTCTACAGCTGAAAAGTCTCCTAAAAAACCCTACTAGACATTTAATTGCACATTTTAAAAAATAAAAATAACCCCCCCTGGTGGACCACAGGATGAATAGTAAATGCGAGTACTAGGCTGTCACTGTGCTGTGGGTGCTCCCTGTTGTTCAGCGTTATGACGACAGGGTAGAGGTCGATGTGAGTTGAAAAGTATTGGCAGCTATGCTTGTGAACTGAAAAATACACATTTGACGTAAGAGGTGTGTCACACATTCCATCAAAAGGTCTGCCGTTAACAGAGCTGAGAATGAAGAGTCATAGGAGATGTAGATTTCAGGACTCAAAACACCTGAATCAACAAATCTGTCTAACAATATATAATTTTACACATACCCATGCTCCTATGAACATTTCTTTTCTTGGCAATCTAGGAGCCAGAGATGGTCTGCCATCTTGATTATAATGGACATCCTGGATTGCTCTCGATTACTTCTATACGTTCTTAATGACCGAGAAATTATCTGATTTTATACCCATCTGGCATGCAGCTCTGGGAAGATCACGCCTGTAATACCCGGCGTCATATGTATGTGGTTGTACATTGGAACCTTCGAATTCAGGTATCTTCATGTGCATCTTGTAATATTTCCTCTGCACATGTCCAAACCAAAACAATCTCACCTCTGACTCTGTCTCCCAACCATCCAATCTGATCTGACCCTCTAATGTCCTCATTTCTAATCCTGTCCATCCCCATCACACTCAATGAAAATCTTAGCATCTTTAACTCTGCTACCTCCAGCTCTGTCTCCTATGCTTCTTCTGCTGCTTTATATTAATACAAATACAGTAATCCCTCCTCGATCACGGGGGTTGCGTTCCAGAACCCCCCGCGATAGGTGAAAATCTGCGAAGTAGAAACCATATGTTTGTATGGTTATTTTTATATACACTCACCTAAAGGATTATTAGGAACACCATACTAATACGGTGTTTGACCCCCTTTTGCCTTCAGAACTGCCTTAATTCTACGTGGCATTGATTCAACAAGGTGCTGAAAGCATTCTTTAGAAATGTTGGCCCATATTGATAGGATAGCATCTTGCAGTTGATGGAGATTTGTGGGATGCACATCCAGGACACGAAGCTCCCGTTCCACCACATCCCAAAGATGCTCTATTGGGTTGAGATCTGGTGACTGTGGGGGCCATTTTAATACAGTGAACTCGTTGTCATGTTCAAGAAACCAATTTGAAATGATTCGAGCTTTGTGACATGGTGCATTATCCTGCTGGAAGTAGCCATCAGAGGATGGGTACATGGTGGTCATGAAGGGATGGACATGGTCAGAAACAATGCTCAGGTAGCCTGTGGCATTTAAACGATGCCCAATTGGCACTAAGGGGCCTAAAGTGTGCCAAGAAAACATCCCCCACACCATTACACCACCACCACCAGCCTGCACAGTGGTAACAAGGCCTGATGGATCCATGTTCTCATTCTGTTTACGCCAAATTCTGACTCTACCATTTGAATGTCTCAACAGAAATCGAGACTCATCAGACCAGGCAACATTTTTCCAGTCTTCAACTGTCCAATTTTGGTGAGCTCATGCAAATTGTAGCCTCTTTTTCCTATTTGTAGTGGAGATGAGTGGTACCCGGTGGGGTCTTCTGCTGTTGTAGCCCATCCGCCTCAAGGTTGTGCGTGTTGTGGCTTCACAAATGCTTTGCTGCATACCTCGGTTGTAACGAGTGGTTATTTCAGTCAAAGTTGCTCTTCTATCAGCTTGAATCAGTCGGCCCATTCTCCTCTGACCTCTAGCATCAACAAGGCATTTTCGCCCACAGGACTGCCGCATACTGGATGTTTTTCCCTTTTCACACCATTCTTTGTAAACCCTAGAAATGGTTGTGTGTGAAAATCCCAGTAACTGAGCAGATTGTGAAATACTCAGACCGGCCCGTCTGGCACCAACAACCATGCCACGCTCCAAATTGCTTAAATCACCTTTCTTTCCCATTCTGACGTTCAGTTTGGAGTTCAGGAGATTGTCTTGACCAGGACCACACCCCTAAATGCATTGAAGCAACTGCCATGTGATTGGTTGATTAGATAATTGCATTAATGAGAAATTGAACAGGTGTTCCTAATAATCCTTTAGGTGAGTGTATTTTAAGCCCTTATAAACTCTGCCACACTGTTTATAAATATTCCCCGCACAGTTATACAGCATAAACCCTTTGTATTCTCTTAGATATTAAGTAAGATTCATTGAAATGCTGTATGTAAACACACTGTTCATATACAGTAAAACCTAAATATTATTTTAAAGATATCGAGTGTCTTTGATATCACATATGTTACAGCCATTACGATAGACAGGCCACCAGCAATAAATACGTACAATGCAAGAAAAATTGTATACAGTAAATGTGTGTACAGTGACACTAAACGTACGTACTAAGTACTGTAAGTAGAAAATTAATTATGGTTACTGACCAACAATGACCCGATGACTTGTCCAATAACGATGAGTTTAGTTTTACTGCACAACAAAGGAGAGCGTTACAGCTCTTCTAAAGGACCCTCTTTAGCGTTGTTCTTCTTCTGGCAGTCTTCAATCCAAATCCCTAAAGCAGATTCCATCCAGACTACTGCCTTATTACATCCACTTACAACTCGTTTTGCACCCTGGTTAAAAGCACACTGCGGCCATAGATCTTATATTCCTTTCCTACTTTTTAAATAAAAAGAATCGTAGCCTCATTGATGCCATAATGACGTCCTACAGTGGTGTAGCTTTTCCCTTCCTTCAACATACCTTCAACTGAAGCAGTAGCAGGAGCAGATCATTTTGGAGCCATAATGAAGGACTTGACTACATACAAAGATAAACACAAAAGAGCACAAAATCTTTCACAGCGAAACACGTTGATGCTGAATGAGCGAGACAAGACTTCCTGGTTAACGCCGCTGAATTGAATTCGGCGCTCCGTCACTGAGCCATTCAGCACACAGGAACTTAACTGTGTGTTCTGATTGGTTAGCTTCTCAGCCATCCGCCAATAGCATCACTTGTATGAAATCAACTGGGCAAACCAACTGAGGAAGCATGTACAGGAAGTAAAAAGACCCATTGTCCGCAGAACCCGCGAAGCAGAGAAAAGTCCGCGTTATATATTTAGATATGCTTACATATAAAATCCACGATAGAGTGAAGCCACGAAAGTCGAAGCGCGATATAGCAAGGGATTACTGTATAGGTAGATAAGTACATAAGTAAATAAATATACACAGACATTTTGGTCTGAACACACACCAGAATGACTATAAAGCTTTCAAAAGGAAGAAAAGGTCTGACTTGGCAGTGCCAGTGCCAGTGAAACACTGTACAAGCATACTTGCAGTTGGTATAAAAGTCCCCCAGCAGCGTTTCTTGAGACACTACTGATGAATAATTCATTGGATGAAAGTCCTCAGTGTTGGTGTGTCACAGAGAGGATGTGCAGCCTTGTTCATAATGGCACTCAGTTTTGTTTTAATTCTCTCCTCCTCTAGTGCCTCCTTTGACTGACCCTGCCTTTTTAATTAGCCTGTTGATTCAGACTCTCTTGAAGTGATGTTGCCAGCCCAGCACACCACAGAACAGAACATCACACTGACCATCACAGAGATGTAGAAGATGTGCAGGATGCCACTTCCCACATTAATGGAGTTTAGTCTCCTAAGGAAGAAGAGCCTGCGCTGCCCTTTCTTCTATAGTTCCTATGTGTTCTGAGACCAGTCCAACCTGTCATTAATGTGGACCCCCAAATATTAGTAAGAGTGGACCACCTTAATATAAGGCAGCTATGGCGACACGCACAGATGAAGCAGCCCGGTGCTCTTCGTTTCAGTGTTTAGTGTGTACAGTATGTGTGTGCTAGTATTACTACTTGTTTTACCTGCATCTTGTCGAGCCGACAACATCTACAGCTGACAGGAACTTCTCAAAATCTGAGTGTGCAGTGAAGGGAGTGTTTCATCAGAGCAGATATAGCGAGAAGCCCCGGCTCTCCGTGGATTATCATCCCCACAGGCAGGTGACGGAGGTGGCGCAGAGAAAGAAAACAAAAGTAAGGCTGTAGGGCTGGCGCGTTAGCAAGGTTATGCAGGCAGCATGTCAAACAACCGCTCCGCAGTGTTTTTCTTACCAATGCCAAATCCCTCGTCAACAAAATCGATGAACTGCGGCTACAGGTGGCAACAAATAACATCGTAAAGAACAGTTGCGTTCTGTTGATCACGGAATCCTGGCTTCACTCATTGATCCTGGACTCTGCTATCCAGCTAACAGGCTACACTGCACAGCGCCATGACAGGACCAGTGACTCCGGTAAGAGCAGAGGAGGGGGGCTGCGTGTGTACATAAATAATGACTGGTGTACAACACTGCTCCCCGAACCTGCAGTATGTGACTGTTAGATGCAGACCCATATATCTCCCTAGAGAGTTTACTATGGTCGTGATTACTGCTGTTTACATAGCACCAGATGCTAATGCAAACTTGGCTATTGAACTTTTCCACCGCAGTATTTGCAGTCAGCTGACCAAGCACCCTGATGCTGTGTATATTGTTACTGGGGACTTTAACCATGTGGATTTAAAACCTGTGCTCCCTAAATTCCAACAGCACGTCAAGTGTTTGACCAGAGGAGCTAACACATTGGATAAAGTCTACACAAACATTAAATAGGGCTACAGGGCTACACCACTACCTCACCTGGGCCACTCTGACCACACGTCACTGTTTTTAATTCCGGCATACATCCCACTCAGGAAAACTGCCCCTAACAGCACAAGGACAATTAAAACTTGACCAGATGGAGCTTCTCAGCAGCTGCAGGACTGTTTCAGTAGAACCAACTGGGACATCTTTGAACACCCAGACCTTGAAGTGTTTAGTGACAGCGTACTGTACTGTGTTATATTAAGAACTGCATAGACACTGTCACAGTGGATAAACGTATACGGGTCTACCCCAATCAGAAGCCCTGAATTACCAGGGAAGTCCGGATGCTGCTGAAAGAGAGGAACATTACCTTCAGGTCTGGTGACAAGGGTCTCTACAGCACAGCCTATGCCAGCCTAAAGAGTGGCATCCAAGAGGCCAAGTCAAACTATAAAAGGAAGATCGAGGAACACCTGGATAGCAACAACGGTAGGCAAGTGTGGATGGGTGTCCAGCATATGACCAACTACAGGACCAGTCCCGGAGCTGTGGGAGGTGATTTATTGCTGGCTGAGGAACTGAACCACTACTTTGCCCGGTTTCAAGTGGATCCACCAGAGACAACCAGGCCCCATCCAGATATCAACAACAGTCCCATCTTCACATTGGGGGAGCACGAGTTGAGATGCATGCTGCAGGCTGTCAACCCACAGAAGGCAGCTGGACCATCTCAGGACACGTGCTGAAAGACTGTGCAGACCAACTGGCAGGGGTCTTGACCAGGATATTCGACCATTCTCTGTCTCAGTCCACTGTGCCATCCTGCCTGAAATCCTCTGTCATAGTGCCTCTGGCCAAGAAACAGACCATCAACAGTCTTAATGACTACAGGCCAGTTACACTGACCCCTGTGGTTATGAAGTGCTTCGAGAAGCTCATCAGGAACCACATCATGTCATTCATTCCTCCCATGCTTTATCCGTACCAATTTGCCTACAGAGCAAACAGGTCTACAGAGGATGCTGTGGCCACTGTTCTGCATGCTGTTCTGTCCCTTCTGGAGCAGCAGGGGAGCTACGCACGGCTGCTCTTCATGGACTTCAACTCTGCCTTTAATACCATCTTACCCCACAGACAAAACTGTTAGACATAGGACTTCCACACTCCACCTGCCTTTGGATCAAGGACTTCCTGAGTGATCACATTCAGAGGGTTAGAGTGGGGCCCTACTTCACCACACCCATCAGCCTCAGCACTGGCTCCCCACAGGGCTGTGTGCTGAGCCCCCTGCTCTATACCCTCTACACCCATGATTGCATTCCTACCCACTACAGTAACACCATTGTTAAGTTCGCTGACGATACCACAGTAGTAGGGCTCAACTCTCGGTGGGGGGTGGGGAGATTGGTCCGCCAATAGGGATGAGGTGGAGCAGCTGGAAAAATGGTGTAGGAATAACAACTTGCTCCTAAATACAGCCAAGACCAAGGAGCTCAGCGTGAACTTCAAGAAGAAGGCAGACAACGTCCAGCCACTCATCATCAATGGGGACTGTGTGGAGAGGGTCTCAGACTTCCGCTTCTTGGGAGTCACCATTAGGGAGGACTTGACCTGGGGATCGCACACTGCCTCTGTCCAAGTGGGAGAGGGATCGGTGTAGCATATAGATGATGGCATCCTCCGCTCCCACCTTCTCCTGGTATGCGAAATGCTGAGGGTCGAGGGCGTGGCGGACCTGTGGCCTCAGGTGATGAAGCAGCAGCCGCTTTATGGTCTTCATCAGATGTGACGTCAGAGCAACAGGCCGGAAGTCATTCAGCTCACTAGGATGTGATATCTTTGGGACTGGGGTGATACAAGATGTTTTCCAAAGCCTTGGGACTCTCCCCTGTTCCAGGCTCAGGTTGAAGATGCGCTGTAGAGGACTCCCCAGTTCCAACGCACAGGCCTTCAGCAGTCATGGCGATACACCATCTGGACCCACTGCTTTGCTGGCACGAAGTCTTCTCAGCTCTCTGCTCAAATGGGCTGCAGTAATTGTGGGTGGGATGTCTCACCTATGCTGGTGAGAGTGGGTTAGGGTGATCAAACTCTCTCCACGTCTGTCTCGATGGTGGCACCCCGCTTCGAGCTGCAGCCAGTGATGTTCTTCATCCCATCCCACACTTCATTCATGCTGTTGTTCTGCAACTTCTGCTCCAGCTTTCTCCTGTACTGCTCTTTCGCCGCCCTGAGCTGGACTCGGAGTTCCTCCTGCACGCACTTGAGCTCCTGCTGATCACCACCTTTAAAAGCCCTTTTCTTCTGGTTCAATAGGCCCTTGATGTCACTTGTAACCTTGGCTTGTTGTTAGCATAGCAGCATACTGTTCTTACTGGGACTACAATGTCCATACAGAAGTTGATGTAATCAGTTGTGCATTTAAGGGACAAGTGTAATATGACGAATGTATGAGTGGAAAATATTGTTCTGCTATTATGGACTATTTTGGTAATTATTTTATTTCCTTTTTATTTTAGTTTTAACTTGAGTACTTGTGTTTTGTTCTTTTGTTTTTTTGTACTGGAAAAATGCACCTAAAATTTCATTCTACAATGTCTCATTGCTACAATGACAATAAAGATTTTTGATTTTGATTTGATCGATGATTGAATAGTGAACAGACATAGAGGCTCTTTTGTGTGGTGAAAGTCAATAAGCAGTTCCTTGGTTTTTCTGATGTTAAGATGCACACAACTCTCTTTGCACCAAGAAACAAACTTTTCCACCTGACTCCTCTCCTCAGTCTCATCGTCTTTATCAATACACCCCATGAGTGCAGAATCATCTGAGAATTTCTGCAAGTGACATGACCTGCTGCCATATTAATAGTCAGAGGTGAACAGAGCAAAGAGTAAAGGATGCAGTGCATGGCCTGGCACAACAGGGAGGAGTGGAGTGGTGCGGTGTGAAGTGCAGCACAATATCTTCACCGATTACTCTCCAAAGTCCAGACTGCTAGCAGATTTGTAAGATGGCGACAGTGCTTGTGGTCAACCAATCACCACAATTCATAGCCTTCACGATAATTCCTGGTTGAACAAAAAGTACATACCCTGGAGTAGGATCTAAAAAAAAACTCTCAGGAACTACAAATGACCCGAGTTCCTGTGATGGCAACACTAACGAAGTTTCTAAAAAGTTACTGGTTCCTGAAAAAAAAAGGTGTGGGAAAGCACGTATAGTGTACTTATTTTGTATTTAGTAATTTGTATAATCTATACTTGCATTAACTGAAAAGTTGTCACAGCACCTGCAAGTCAAGTCAAATCAAGCTGGGGAGCATGCACACTGGTATAGTGTGTTGCCGCACCCACCACATGACGAAACAACTCGGGATCCCAGTTGGCAACCCCCTAGGCAGACATGCGGTCCAGTCCCACCCTCCGGAAATGACCCTCTATCTGCCACAGCCAGGTGTTATGTGGGCGACCCCTTGGCCTGGTCCAGCCACTCAGGTCCTCAACAATGAGAATCACCCTTGGGGAAACGCGCCACATGGCAGTAGTGCCATAGCTGACGCTCCCTCACAATGCATGTCATGTGCCTTGTTCGGGACTTCATGAGCAACACAAAGTCAAACCAACGATACCCAAGGATTTTCCGGAGAGACACAGTATTAAAGGAGTCCAGTCTTCGTCTCAGGTCACTGGATAGCGTCCATGTCTCGCAACCATATAGCTATTTATTATTATTATTATTATTTTGCACCTGCACTATGCAAAAATAAACTGAATTGAATTGAATGAAAGGCTAAAACTAATATGGCAAACATAATTTTTCCAGGCAATGCATTCAGCAAGCTGCTCATCATGGAGACGGAGGCAGTAATTTGTAAAATGCATTTTTGAAATGGAATAAAAAACAGAATAGTCCACATTACGGTGAAAAGTCAAGCAAGAACTGACAACATCCACATGAATTGGGCATTAGGTATGGAGAGCACAACCTGTGCAAGACTGCAGACTGCTGAGGACACAAATATTTCTCTTGAGATCAATGACCCGGAGATTGAACACACTATATCATCTCACTTACAGCACCTAAATTGACTTTTTAAATTAGTGTCATTATTATCCACCAGGTTAACTAATGGATGACTGGATTCTGGGCTCCTTAAACCCATGGGAATCCTAAAATGTCACAGTCAACAAATAGAGTGACAGTGAAGGTTATCTGCTGATGTAAATAAACCTGTGGATAAGTCTGATTGCTGGCCATGCTTTTTGTCTAAAGACAGACCTCCTGCTTTTAACAAATGAATTTTGACGATAAGTACTGAAGCGAGTGTGATAAGACACATTTAGGAAGTTTTAAATAAATATAAAGAGCACTCGGATAGAGTGGCGTGGGATAAAGCGGCAGTGTGGCGGAGCGGCTACAGGGTGTTGATGAGGAATTGGCCAAGCATTCACGTGCGGACGTGTGTGGCAGCCAATTGGATCATTAGCACTCTGTAGTCCGGGTCTGCAGCACTTGTGCCCAAAGAAAGAATAAAACATGCCTGGGAGGAAACATGAGGAACAGATATTAAAAATCGGGAGAACGCTCCCAACGACTTTCTCGTATACTGAGATAGAGGAAAAGGTCATCAGAACCACTTCCAGTTGCACAATATTTCTCAGATATCATATCTGTTTGTTTCTCATCATAACTATTATATAATATCAATACACAATCATTTATCTCTATTTATTATCAAACTTTATATTAAAATTATATTTTCGCACTTACGGAGGTTGAAAACGGTGATGGAATCTTTTCATGATTACATATGCATTACCTCGATTATGTGCAAAGTAAAAAGAGTTATAGTCACCTAAAAACATAGAAAAAGTGTTAGGATTACATAATATTTGTTGCAATAAACTGCTATAGGTAAGATTGCATTTAGCTACATTTAATTATGATAAAGATGGCGGCAATAAAAAAAAATCATGAAATTAAATGTATTACCAGGAACATGACGGGGACGTAGCAGCTTATTGTTCCCATTACATCTTTATATTTACATGACATGTTCAATGTTTACATGTTATTGTTAAACTGATGATGTATAAATTAAAATAAAATCAATAATATTTATTGAAAGAATATGCATTATATTGAATACAAGACCAGTAATGGCGCACTGAGAATTGTGGGACTCTGGAAAAAGTACTGAGACATGGAGTTGAAGGAGAAACTTTGACAACCTTTGAGAAGAATCTTCATGAGCTTAGCTATTTGCTAAATCAGCGTTTCTCAACCTTTAAGTATTTGCGACCCGAGTTTTAATAACAGTTTTAATCGCGCCCCCTAACGTTTTTTTGAAACCCTAATAAAATGTATTCCTATATTTTTTGCTGCCGATACACTGCTACAAGTTTTATTATACAGTACCTACTTAACTTTTATCGACATTTATCTAACTCTATATTTATTTTTCTAGTATCAGAATGTAGTTTAAGTTAATTTGTTTTGGTTTCAACAGATGTTTTTTTTTTCATATTTTCGATTCTTGTTTTCACATCTTCGTGCCCCCTTTTTTGTTACTTCGTGCCCCCCTAGAGGGGCGCGCCCCACAGGTTGAGAACCGCCGAGCTAAACAAATGTACACAATGGTCTCTTCTCATTTGTTAAATTTCTTATGTTCAGTTCTTCATAATTTTATCTGCAAACTTGGACTGTTACTGATAATAACATCCATCCATCCATCATCTTCCGCTTATCCGAGGTCGGGTCGCGGGGGCAGCAGCTTAAGCAGAGAGGCCCAGACTTCCCTCTCCCCGGCCACTTCTTCCAGCTCTTCCAGGAGAATCCCATGCGTTCCCAGGCCAGCCGGGAGACATAGTCCCTCCAGCGTGTCCTGGGTCTTCCCCGGGGCCTCCTCCCGGTTGGACGTGCCCGGAACACCTCACCAGGATGGCGTCCAGGAGGCATCCTGATCAGATGCCCAAGCCACCTCATCTGACTCCTCTCGATAATAACATACCAGTTTAAATATCATCCCCTTGCTGATGTTACCCTGCCTCACTTCCAGGTATCACCCATTAGAAACCTGTTGTTGCATTCTAAAAACGGCAGCACAAAATGGCGATGATCATACCATTAACAAAATGGCGTCACAGGAGAAATTCTAAATATTCCATATAGATTCATTTCTATACAAATTATGTTGAAGCAAAAATGAAATGAAAAACTCCATTACTCCAAGAATACATAAAATATAATCAGAATATAATATTATAATAAAAATATAATAAGAATACATGTTAATATAAACCATTAACAGCACAGTGCACACACAATAATGTGCAGTGAATACACTTAACTTATAGTTTTCCTACTCTTTCTCTGTATGTTTCACATTAGTTTGTTCAGAGGTTGATGCGCTTGCTGCTTCCTGAGCAGCTCTTTTTTTTCTCCACCCTACAGACCCGCTGCTTTTCTTCGTTCGTCGGCATCTTTTCGTGTTACAACTGATTAAGTCACTGTTTGTGTTGCAATTACTGTATACACTCACGTTTAAGTTCTCCCGCGAATAAATTGGGGCTTGATTTTAGCATATAATTTCTGGTATTTTATAATGTCGGTCGTATAAGTTGACTGTGGAAAACTCACGCTATTGGTCCAAGAGATTATGATATGCTAACGCCCACCTGAGAGAGTAACCACGGGGCAGACAGCCTTTTTTTTCTATATATTGTGCCTACGTGACCACACAGTAATACTCAAACTATTCCGAAGCAACGTTTGCACTAATTTGTGTTTTTTGTATCTCACACCCTCATACACCTTTATCCTAAGAGCATCCCTTATCTACGATGGAGCGTTCGATCAGAAGAAAATATGAAGCTGGTTTTAAAGTGGTGAAAGAGATTAGTAACTGCACTGCTGCAACAAAATTTGATGTGTCAGAGAAACTGGTGCGAGATTGGAGGAGGCAAGTAGATATAAAAAAAAAGTGCTGCATTTTTGAACAGGTGAGTAAGTCGGGGTCTGATTTTATGATCGATTTTTTGGGATTCAAGACCTGAATTTTATGCGAGTATATACGGTACTTAGTATGTTTTCCTTAATTTTCACTTTCGCTGGCACTTAAGTCTTCAATCTGCCTGAAGAATGATTTAAGATATGAAGAGGTAGGGGAAGTGATGGCGAAGGTGGTGGGAAATGAATGCGCCACACAGCTGTCCTGCTGTCTGCGGCTGAGAGTTGATTCCACAATAAAATAAAATAAAAAGAGGAATAACCTTGGAGGTCAGTTATCATCCCGAAAGCAGATAGTAGACATCACATAGTATATGTGTAGCAAATATCAGGTGAATAGTTCAAACGGTTTGTGAGCTACAGGTGATTTAAAATCCTGGACAGACAAACAGACAGCCATGATAGCGTATTATATAAGAAGACAGTTTTTAATATCATGTGTATATTTATATTTCCATGATACAAAAATTTTGGATGGTGGTTTAAATAAAATACTACTTCCGGCTGAGTTACTTTTCTCAAATTTCATATCATCATTTTATCTATTGCCTCGCAGTTAGGAGACCCGGGTTCGCTTCCCGAGTCCTCCCTGCGTGGAGTTTGCATGTTCTCCCCGTGTCTGCGTGGGTTTCCTCCAGGTGCTCCGGTTTCCTCCCACAATCCAAAGACATGCAGGTTAGGTGGATTGGCGATTATAAATTGGCCCTAGTGTGTGCTTGGTGTGTGGGTGTGTTTGTGTGTGTCCTGCGGTGGGTTGGCGCCCTGCCCATGGTTTGTTTCCTGCCTTGTGGCCTGTGTTGGCTGGGATTGGCTCCAGCAGACCCCCGTGACCCTGTGTTTGGATTCAGCGGGTTTGGAAATGGATGGATGGATTTTATCTATCTGTAATTATAACCATAGTTTACTTGAAAATTGTCAAAAATATTCAGTTAAAGTACCACTTCGGCTGCCGATACACGTCAGAGTGGAGCAGTGACATCTGCTTAAACTACCCGTGGCGACCCATTGCAAAACACTCTGCAAACTGTCCTGTTCCCATTTACTATTAACTACCAAAATCAGACAACACATGACCCAAAAAGGTTGCAACCCACAGTTTAAGAGCCTGTGCTTTACATGCTACATTCATTTTTATAGCTTTTCATTTCATGCAGGCCTTCATCTTGAGATCACAGTGTAGGTTCTGGGCATTCATTGATAGATCAATTTTGATTAGGTAGTCAGTTTAAATGTGTGTGAAGTGTAATCTATTGAAATGAGAAATGCAATGATCGTCAATCAGTCAGTCAGTCTTTACCCAACCCGCTATATCCTAACACAGGGTCACGGGATCTGCTGGAGCCAATCCCAGCCAACACAGGGCACAAGACATGAAACAAATCCCTGGGCAGGGCACCAGCCCACCACAGGGCACACACACACACACCAAGTACACACTAAGGACAATTTAGGACCGCCAATGCGCCTAACCTGTATGTCTTCGGACTGTGGGAGGAAACCCACGCAGACACGAGGAGAACATGCAAACTCCACACAGGGAGGACCCGGGAAGCAAACCCAGGTCTCCTTACTGCGAGCCAACAGCTCTACCACTGCGCACCGTGCAGCCCTGCAATGATTGTGTCTCTGTTATATGCCATTGGATATGGGATTAGTAAAAGTAGTGTGAATCTTTGTGATGTGCCATCTGTTTGGAATGAGGAGGTCTCTGCTGCAGCTTGCTGAATGGGGTGTGGTTAAACAAAGGTCACCTTAAACATTTAACTCCACCTCTAATAGATGCCATACATCCATTATTTGAGTCAGATAACCCTCCCACACACACACACACACACACACACACACTAATTTTAACCACAGTTAAACCACATGTATTGTGTAACAGTCGCTGTAGCCTGACAACTGTCACTAGTGGCGTGACACCTGTGGATTATGGGCGAAATTAAATGTGGTCATTGGTGGAGTTAAATGTTTACAATAACTTCTAATCCGTGTTTAAGTTGTTGTAGAAACGAGACAAAATTAGATGCCATCATTGAAAAACACCCTCCAGGAGGGCTCTCTCTTGGAGCATTTTTACCTACAGGCTCAATCCACCACCGTGTGCTAAATTGCACCTCTGGGAATCATTTTTTCCTGCTGCTATCAAGCAATTCAGCACTTCCTCCTGTCGTACTCTTTACGTTCATTTTGAAATTTGTACACAATATACATTTATGAATTGATTGATTAACTGATTGATTGGCTCTGTCATTTGTCCTGTAAGTCTTTATTTGTGTTTTTTATATTTCTCCTGCTGTATCTGAATTTCCCCATGTGATTGATAAATGTATCTAATCTTCTATGTAGTTATGTCATTTACTAACCTGCTCAATCCAGTCCAGGGTCGCAGGGGATGCTGGAGCCTATCCCAGCTAGCACAGGGCACAAAGAAGGAACAAACCCCAGACAGGGCACCAGTCTATCACATGGTAAACACACACACGTCAAGTTAGTGTCGCAAAATCACCTAACCAGCATGTCTTCAGGACAGTAGGAAGAAAACCGGAGCACCCGGGGCAAACCCAGGTAACTGAGGGGTGAACATGCAAACTCTAGGGAGAGAGGACAAGGGTTGTGAACCCTGGTCTCCTTACTGTTTGTAATGTTTAATTCTCTGTTACTATTTTTAATCTGCGGTGGGCTGGCACCCTGCCTGGGGTTTGTTTCCTGCCTTGCGCCCTGTGTTGGATGGGATTGGCTCCAGCAGATCCCTGTGACCCTGTAGTTAGGATATAGCAGGTTGGATAATGGATGGATGGACTATTTTTAATCTGCTGTCACACACATGTGAATGGGGGTCAGTTTAAAGGCTCGAATAACGGTGTGTCTCCACCAGACCAGGAGTTGGCGCTGTACTCTAAATCTTTTCCTCTTTCCTTCTGCAGACCAACAGAAGCCTCTTAAAGAAATTACTTCCATTTCCTGTCCAGCTAACCCTGCCTCCAAACGACATCACTTCCACTTCCTCTGAACCTGTCAGTCTGCTTTATAACCATCTATATACCTCAGTTCTCTTTTGGACTCATGTCTGTAGTGACCTTTATAAAAGCCAACTCAGCTTCTTTTTCAAGTATACGGAGTGGCTACCCCAAACCTTATTTCTTTGTCTGGTAAGCTTATTTTACACTACGCATTCTTAACACTTACCAAGGGCAATATAAAAATCGGAGTGGCAATGCACGTGCGTCAGTGACTACGGTCCACTACCTTCTGTCATACGTCACCCAGGCATATGTGCGACTGTGACTGTAGCCTTCCTATTGGCTGTGGGCTCTCTCAATTGACCGAGCTGAGAAAGAAACTTGGTTTCCAGACATGGTGGTTAAGAACTGAGCTAATATGAAAACTGCAAAGCAGGCTTTAATAAATGTTAATATTTTTACCTGGAAAAAACTCAAAATGCAGATACAGGGAGAACATGGGATGTGAACCCTGGCCTTCTTTACTATAAGGCAGCAGCACTTCCACTCTGCACCCTCTTGTATGTAGTACTCTCTTTACAACCTTTTATGTTCTAATTTGTTGTATATTAAATGTGCCATACGGCCGGGACACCTCTGAACTGGAAGGACATGGGGGCTTATTCAAAGCATTATCTGCCCCAGAGCGCTGGGTGGCAGGCACCCTGTGTTGCAGTTGTGCCTTAGACTCCTGCAGTGCTCCATGGGAGCTGTAGTTTGGTGCAGCCCTGTTTGATCCCATGGGCTACGCCAGATGCTGCTGCAGCTTCTGCTGAGCCCTTGCTTGCAGCACTTCTTTATAAAAGGAGCCAACGGCCACTACTCCTTGAGCCAGAGTTGGGTAGGTGAAGACAAAGCTTGCTAGGAAGAGTGGAGGCGAAGAGAGAGAAAGAAGAGAAGGAAAAAGAAAGAAGGGAAGTGTGCTTTTCGTGCTGTGCTGGAACTGAGCTGTACACGTGGGAAACGGGGGAAGGCGTTTGCCACAGAAAAAAGACAAAACAAAAAAAGCACGTGATCGCACTTGTGTCCCACGTCTGTCTGCGTCACGGTTGGGACAGCTGGTGCACCCCCTGGTGGTCCACATAGACTAGATAGTTCTAAAAGAGAATTGTATTATTTTGTAGCTTGCCATTCTCCTGACATTTTAATAACTATTTAATGGTATTATTTATGATGAGCGGGCGGCACGGTGGTGCAGTGGTAGCCCTGTTGCCTCACAGTTAGCTGACCTGGGTTCACTTCCCGGGTCCTCTCTGTGTGGAGTTTGCATGTTCTCTCCATGTCTGCGTGGGTTTCCTCCCACAGTCCAAAGGCATGCAGGTTAGGTGCATTGGCAATTCTAAATTGTGCTTGGTGTGTGTGTGTGCCCTGCGGTGGGCTGGCACACTGCCCAGGATTTGTTCCTGCCTTGCGCCCTGGGATTGGGACCATCAGACACCTGTGTTAGTATATAGCGGGTTGGACAATGATTCACTGACTTATGATGGGAATATACATGTAAAATGAAGGTCATTCATTAAGCAAAATCTTAGCTTCTTTGAACAAACATGTTGAAAACGTCTGACATTTCATTAATTTTCCAACTTGCTAAGCAGAACTTGAAGGATTCCCAATGATTTTCTTCATAATTCTGACATATATTATAGTGACAGTGTAATGTATATACTGCCTTCAAAAATAGAATTGAGTTTTCTTTCCAACACGTTAGCGTGCAGTGGAGTCCAAATTACCCATCATCTCTTTCCTGATTGGCCAGAGATGTGGATGTTCTACTAATTTTAGAAATTGTCATTTGGGTATAAACATTGTGCAGCAAGCATAATAACAGTATCCAGTGGCAGAGAGAAGCTCTTCTAGTGTCAAGATCTAAATACAATTTCCACATTGGTCACGGCGCTGTATGCATGAAGAGTCACTAAGGAGCTTAAAGTAATCTTTAAATCATTGCTGACAGACAGCAGCCATTGGACAGCCACAACTGTGAAGAATACATTTTGTCCGCAGAAAATATGTGTGCAATAATTCCTTGAAGAGGAATACTTTCATTTCTTGTTTTGATGTATTTGGCGTCAACGTTTCGTAACTTTATCAGCAAAGGATTTGTTTTCTTTCCACAGCCAGCATTTTTGTAAATCAATATTTGTGGTAAATTATCTCACAGTGCTTACTTTTACAATCTTGCTTATTCGTTATGATGTAATCAATGTGAAAAACTCTATGATCAGCTACTATAACACTTGGCTGGCATAGTGGCACAAGCTTAGATTCCTTGAATCCCCTCACCCGGTTGTCTTCCGTGTGGAGCTGAATATTCTCCTCATGTCTACTCAGGATTTTCTCTGGCTAATCTGATTTTCCACTCCGTATTACCAAAAATGTGCTTGTTAGAATTAGCTGGTGATTCTGAATTGACCCTGTTTGGGCATATCTGAGTGTCTGCCATGATGAGCTGGTGCCCTGAGATGATTTAGGTCTTGCACCTGATGTTACTGGATGACAGCTCAGCTCCGAAGACCTTGAATGACATTAAGCAGATCTCAAAATGCAATGTTAGTTATTCAATCGAGCTTAGTCTATTTTAATATAGCACACTTCACTAAGTTCACATGTAGAGTGGGTGGCCATGTGCGGGCATGACAGTTCAGGATGCAGCACGGAAATTTTAGGTCATCCCTTTTATTGTCTGGACAGAACAAAATTAAATAAAGATAAATAAAAATAATGCTCATTGGCAGACATTTCAAAGAAAGACAAACGTTGCTATCGCTCTGGAGGAGCTCCATCCGGTGGGTTAATCTAGCAAGTAAGGACGCCTCCTACTGGAATGCCAGGGAATTTTATGGCAGCCGAACTGGAAGGGGTGGGGTTAAATACCTTCACTGGGTGGCTTCTTAGCATTGTGGGAAAAGCAAGAGATGAGAATGTTAGCAGCAGCGCCCACTCTTGTTGTGGCAGTTTATTACATACCTCGACTGAGCCTGTGAGGAAGTCTTGCGGCACGAATGTGTGACAACTGCTTTAATACGTGTACAGCTGAAATGTATTAACAGTAAATTATTAAAAAGAACTTTTAGCATTACCATACATAAACACGCAAATTACATTAAAAACGCAGGTAAACAAAGTTGTTTCAGTTATTAACAGAAATCATGACAATGAGACAAGAAGAAAGGCAGAGGCCGGGGTGAAAAGCAAATATTAAAATTAGGCATACAATTTGGGTAAGTCAAAAATTCATTGATGAAATAATTTCATTACTATTATTTCACAGATCTGGAATATTTTTGTTGCTTTCCCTCCATATTATCTCTCGCATTCTCTCTCTCTGTCTCTCACTTTAAAGGTTTACAGTCACATATTTACAGGGAACTATTGCATAAATATATATATATATATATATATATATATATATATATATATATATATATATATATATATATATATATATATATATATATATATATATATACGAATATATATGTGATACCGTACCTGCCAAATAAGACAAAGAGGACACAACATGTGCTTCACCCTCACTGGGGCTCATCGGGTGTACACACCTTTGCATCCTCTTACAGGGATCAAACCTCGAATGTCAGCGCCTGATGTAAAGCCTCTGACATTGTGCCACAGCGGCTGGTTCACTTATTTGACAGGATGAAGATCAGAGTATGACATTCATAGGTCTGAATCTCAATCTGATTATTTTGGAAGATTACCTACCAGGCAGCGCTTTTGGTTGGTGTGCAAGTCCACAAACACGCGTTTCACCCTAATTGGGGCTCATTAGCTCACCTAACATCCGAGGTTCGAATCCTGTAAGGGGAAGCAAAGGTGTGTACACCTGATGAGCTCCAATTAGGGTGAAACACGTGTCCCTCACTATATACATATATATATATATATATATATATATACCTCTTTAATAAAATCCCTGTGTGCATCCAGGTGTCCGTGTGTGTTTGACTTTTGGTGAAGTGCGCATGCGCGGGGCCACACGGCATGTGTTCAGTCTCTTCCTGTTCATTCCCTGTGCAGAGAGAGAGACACACACAGGTGCGTGCACACGAGAGACAGACACACACACACAGGCATGCACGAGACAGACACACACACACAAAGGAGTGCGCGAGACAGACACACACACACACACACACACAAGCGTGCTTGAGACAGACACACACACACAGGCCCGCAAGAGACAGACACACACACAAAGGCACACGCGAGACAGACACACACACACAGGCGCGCGAGAGACAGACACACACACACAGGCACGCATGAGACAGACACACACACACAAAGGCGTGCGCGAGACAGACACACACACACACAGGCGTGCGAGAGACAGGCACACACACACAGGCGCGCAAGAGACAGACACACACAAAGGCGCGCGCAAGACACACACACACATAGGCGCGCGCATGCATTGTTGCAATGTTACTTTTCTTGGTCGTTTATTAACTCCTTGCACTATAGCGCAAATTCTTGCAGTGTTAGTTTTTTCTGTTGTTCAAGGTTTTCTTAGTGTTATTTAGTGTTTTTACATTTAGTTTACTATTACGCTGTGCATTCTATGGTATAATTAACTACATTTGTGCTTAAACATTTAGAAAATATATATTTACATACAGTTTCATAGGGTCTGGAATGGATTCATTGTATTTACATACAATCCTATGAGGGAAATTACTTCGGTTTACGACCAAATCGGGTTACAACCAGAGTTTTGGAACGAATTATGGTCATGAACCGAGGTTCCACTGTATTACTGTCAGACAAAATTACAAGCATTTTATGGACATACAAACCAGTATTACTGAGAGAGAAATTTAAAGGCACACAATACAGCGATGCATATTACAGCCACATACAAGGTCCCTTGCCATTTAATATAGACTGTTCATACAAATGTTTATGCACTACTGTTCTAGCGCCCATTATTGTAATGGGCTTAATGTCTAGTATATATATATATATATATATATATACAGTGGGTACAGAAAGTATTCAGACCCCCTTCAATTTTTCACTCTTTGTTATTGCAGCCATTTGCTAAAATCATTTAAATTAATTTTTTTCTTCATTAATGTACACACAGCACCCCATATTGACAGACAAAAAAAAGAATTTTTGAAATTGTTGCAGATTTATTAAAAAAGAAAAACTGAAATATCACATGGTCCTAAGTATTCAGACCCTTTGCTCAGTATTTAGTAGAAGCACCCTTTTGAGCTAATACAGCCATGAGTCTTCTTGGGAAAGATGCAACAAGTTTTTCACACCTGGATTTGGGGAACCTCTGCCATTCCTCCTTGCAGATCCTCTCCAGTTCTGTCAGGTTGGATGGTAAACGTTGGTGATCAGCCATTTTTAGGTCTCTCCAGAGATGCTCAATTGGGTTTGAGTCAGGGCTCTGGCTGGGCCATTCAAAAACAGTCACAGAGTTGTTGTGAAGCCACTCCTTCGTTATTTTAGCTGTGTGCTTGAGGTCATTGTCTTGTTGGAAGGTAAACCGTTGGCCCAGTCTGAGGTCCTTAGCACTCTGGAGAAGGTTTCTGTCCAGGATATCCCTGTATTTGGCCGCATTCATCTTTCCCTCGATTGCAACCAGTCATCTTGTCCCTGCAGCTGAATAACACCCCCACAGCATGACGCTGCCACCGCCTCCTCTTTGCTTGATCAGCTGCTGGCTGGCTGCTGCTGCTCTGCTGTGCTATGCCATGCTGTGCCGTGCTGTGCTGTGGCATGCCGTGCCGTGTGATCTCCATCTCACGCAGCACTTTGAACATTTAAGAGCCGTACAGCAGCTGTCCTACTCTTTGTCTTTTATTTCTCTTGGCACAAACTGTGATGTGAGTTCTTGATATTTTTTTGTTTAGAATTTAAAAACGGAATAAGAATTTGAAAATCTAACAACATCATATTAAATTTTGATAAATTCTGAAAAGAATGATACCAAACATAAATAAATAGGTTTTAAAAGAAGCCTGAATTAGGGTTAGAATTGGGATTAATAAAGTATCTATCAATTTATCTATCTATCTATTGTAAAAGAGACAACAACAAGCAGCATAAAGGTTTGGGGTTATCCGGCCCCTTATATTGTAGACAATCCACAATTTAGAAACTCAAAATCTGGTCAAAAATATAAACAAACAGTTCATACGCGTGACGCCATTCTAGGCGTCGACGGCCATTTTATAGGGGAGGAGCCGGAAGTGGAGGAATGCTGGGAAGGAACCGTGAGGGAGGATGGGACTGATGACGTCAGGAAAGATGGCGGAGGAAGGGCGGAAGTAAACGTACTGCGGGAAGGCATATGATGGCGGAGCGTCTTTTTTCCTGGAAGGAATAATAGGAGAAAGGTTAGTACCCCGCCACTCCCTGCCGGCGAATGTCTTCCGAAGTGGTTTAAGGTCTGTCCGCGGTCTCCTATTCGCGCGTGCGTGACACTATCTATCTATCTATCTATCTATCTATCTATCTATCTATCTATCTATCTATCTATCTATCTATCTATCTATCGAATTAAAGTGTGACAAAAAAAGTAACATAAAAACATCACATAAAATCATTGCACAAAATCATTGCACTTTTAGGCTTAGGAGTTTACACATATAGAGTAGATGTTGTCACACATGTGCACTTAGGAGGCAGCCAATGGGTCTAAATGGGAATGAAGGTACGAGAGATAAGGGACTGTAAACAAGCACTAACACCTTTTCCCCTCTTTCAAAAGAACAATGGAAGAATATCCTCTCTTTCCCACTTCCATCCCAACCAGACAACATCACTTCTGGCTCCACTCCTATGATGTCACCTTCCAGCTTCCAGTGATGATGTCATTTCCGACTCCACTTTGAAGACATCACTTCCAGCTCCCAATCATGATGTCGCTTCTGCTTCCTCCGCTAGATGATGTCATTTCCACTTCCTTCAATGGCCAATTTTCTGCCATTTCTATATAAATGCTCCACCATAACTCTGTTGAATGATTACAGAAGATCTCTTTCCAATTTTTTGATGCATCGCTCCTGACATTATACAAGGAGGCTTCCCCAAATCTTTATTCTTTTTATTCATTGATAATGTATTATGCAAATTTGCTGCACATCTTCTACGAACATAGCTCTAGGCAATTAAATTAGATCTTTAGAACATTGGAACAATCTAGGGAAGAGCAGGCCATACCACCCAATAAATCTTACCAGTCCTATCTACTTAATTCCTCCAAAAATAATTTCAAGTTGAGTTTTGAAGGTCTCTAAAGTCCTACTGTCTACCACACTACATGGTCACTTATTCCATGTGTCTGTGGTTCTATATATGAAGAAAAGCTTCCTAACGTTTGTGTGAAAATTTACCCTTAACAAGTTTCCAACTGTGTCCCCGTGTTCTTCAAGAATTCATTTAACGAAGCAGTCTCGATAAGTTAAAACATTAAATTTACTTTGTGATTTAATATTTTCCATTATGAAATTTAAAATGATCTTTTCTTTCCTCCTCATGAAAGTGAGATTTATATGGCAGAAATATCTTGATTACTGTGTAATAGCCAATTGAAACAAATCACTCTTCATCCATGTTAGTTACTGTGACCATAAGAGGATTAATTAAATGGCTGACAAACGTCATGAAAATGGCTCTAGGAGCCGTTTCTGCCAATAAACTTAAAAGTGCTAACATTCCAAGAATGGCTATCATGAAATATCACGAGGGGTATAATCTGTTTCTAAAGTCTACCAACCATATAAAAAATACTTTTTATTACTGGACTTTAATGTGATAGATAGATAGATAGATAGATAGATAGATAGATAGATAGATAGATAGATAGATAGATAGATAGATAGATAGATAGATAGATAGATAGATAGATAGATAGATAGATAGATAGATAGATAAGGCACTATATAATAGATAGAAAATTAATTGAAAATTCAACACTGCACTGTTTAAATAACATGATTAAGGTTGCCAGTGTAACTTTCTCACAAGACAATGGAAATTTAGCCACACTTTAGATTTCATAAACACTATTAATCCCAAGGGTAAATTCAGATGCATATAGCCGAAGAAACATAAAAAATAAGGATGTTATTTTTCAGTATTTTATAACTTGTGCTTCATAACATGCAGCCACTTATAATGGATGCCTAGATGAAATTGTTACTGGAAACCTAAGCAGAGTATACAGTATTTAAACTGACCGTTAAGCGATAAATTGTATGAATAAATGAAAAAATGAGCTGTTCGTTTTTTAATCAAAATAAATGCTTAACCTAAAATGATGGATATATTTCTCTTGTCCAAGGCTTAATTGATAAATTACTTTTGCAGGCTGACGTCTGACATCCCAAGGCGATTGCTGCACTCCCCAATGCTCTAAGATTTGGTTAAAGTGAAACCTGATCATTTGCTGACTAAAAGGCAAATTATCCTCAATTCAATTACTAACCAAGGTGGTCATAATCACTTTCATGCTGGCCTGTCAACTTCTCCAGTCATTACAAACACAGACACAAATTAATGGAATGACAAACTGTGCAAAACCTTGTTAGAAATCCATTAAAGCAGCAACATGTGAGCTTTGCAAATAAAAGTGCATTAGTGGAAGCACCGAGCAGTTTTGAAAAAAGTTATTACGTGAAAAAACAAATCTGTTTATAATGTCAGTACAAATGTGATTATAGTTCTCCCTTTATTTGAATCATTTTAAATTCTGTAATTATATTTAAGAAATCAAAGGAGCTAACCTATCAAATAAGACTCCTGAATGTGTTATTGTATTTCAACCAGGATGCAAATGTTTATTTCAATCCTTTTTGTTCATTTTTGAGTTTAATTTAATATTACTTAATAATTTGCTTCAAGTCTGATGCATGTGTTGTGTTCCTTGTGTTTTGTTGGGTGGTTCCCCAAGAGGCGGAGTCACCTTCCAATCACCACAAGGGACCGCCCTCTAGCCCTATAAAGGCAGGAGTAACTCACAGTCCTTTGTGGTTCATTCTGAATGTGCTTCTGATGTTGGGAGTTCTATTGTTTTGCTTTTTTGAACCTGTGCTCTGTTGTTGACTTCTCCTCTTGGGACTTTGCTCACTTTTGGATTGCCTTATTGCTTAAGCAACTCTTTTGCCTTTTGTGCTTGACTGAACTTCTTTGTATCCCACAGGATTTTTTTTGGAAAATAAAAAATAAGTCTTTTATTATATAAAGATCCTGAGCTTGGCTTTATTGCTAGCCAGGCTTGACGCTTTCCCCCTCTGATGGGCATTTTGGAAGTTTTTGGTATTTTGTGCTTGTGAACCCTAGTTATGTTTAAGTCTCAGTACCCCGGTTGGCTCACACTTAAATTCCTTTTGTGTGTCTCTTATGTTTTATGGTCTGGGCAATTTTAATGGAGAATTAAACACAGGAATAGTAGCACTGCTTTGACGCTGGGTGCCGCCAGTTTGCAAAACCGAGTGGAGAACTTGCGTACTCCAGGGATTGAGCTGGCGTGAAAATGTGCGTGGCTTTTTATGCCAAGTTCAGTTTTTATACATCGTGATGTGAACGTCGAAATGGGTGTACGCAACATTTTTGTGCGTACGCACCATTTATACATGATGCCTCTGATCTTCGTGAAACATGCCGGTACTAATGCCAGCGGAGAGTTGCAGTCATCGAGACGTGACTGGACCAGGAGATGTTCTGCATACTCTCTCAGTTACAGTCTGACCTTGTGAGTGTTGTATAGAGTGAATGTGCAAGTCCAAGGGATGGACCATTGCAACATGGCCCTTGAAGGACAGCAGGTAATTGAATCAAAATCAAAAACAGATAACCTAACAATTACACCACTTATATTCTTTTTTACACTGTTTTTATAGATTTCTTTGCTTGAAAGGGCTAGATTGTAGAGCAAGCAGCTGCCATTTCTAATGGATCACTGCATTTCTCACATTCTGCATAGAAGTTCAGTAAATAATTTTATATGTTTGATAAAGGCTTTTCCAGAGAATAGCTAGCTTAAAAGACCCTCCTTATCGAAAAACATAAAGGGGAAACTTTATCTTCTGTTAGAAAAATGTAATCTTTTAGCCAATGTAATCTGATCCCAGTTCATGACAATAAGACGTGTGATGCCTTGTTCCCAGCACATGTCAGATACAATGTCAGCTGGCGCAGGCTCCCCACAAGGCTCTGTTCTTTCACCCCTCCTATTTCCACTCTATACAAATGACTCCTACTGTAGAGAAGGAGAAAGAGACAAGGCTGTTAGAGACAGCGCCCCCTAACGCCCCAAAGGGGTATTGCGTACCTATGATGAGCAGGGAATGAATTCCTCTGACACTCATGTATGACAAGAGAAAGAAGGAATCTTTATAATCCATCCATCCATTTTCTAACCCGCTGAATCCGAATAGGGTCACGGGGGTCTGCTGGAGCCAATCCCAGCCAACACAGGGCACAAGGCAGGAACCAATCCTGGGCAGGGTGCTAACCCACCGCAGGACACGCACAAACACACCCACACACCAAGCACACACTAGGGCCAATGTAGAATCGCCAATCCACCTAACCTGCATGTCTTTGGATTGTGGGAGGAAACCGGGCGCCGGAGGAAACCCACGCAGACACGGAGAGAACATGCAAACTCCACGCAGGGAGGACCCGGGAAGTGAACCCGGATCTCCTAACTGCAAGGCAGCAGCGCTACCACTGCGCCACCGTGTCGCCCGAATCTTTATAATTTGATCATTTATTCATAATAATAGAGGACACTGCTATAAATTGAAAAAAAATTTTTTCATTATTTAATGTGATTTTTTATGTATTTTTGGGCACTGAATTCAAAAATAAAAGTCATTTTTCTCCATCATGTACCTTTTTTTTTAACAAAACAAATTTTCTATCTGTCAATGTTTTGAAATTTTCATGCTCTAATTAATTCCTGTTTCCTGTTTGGCTACGTGTTTGAGTGACATGGATGCTATCCAGTGATCTGAGATGAAGACTGGACTCCTTCATGTGTGTCTCTTTGGAGAATCCTTGGCTACTCCTGGTTTGAGTCCCGAATGAGGCACATTACCTGCACTTTGAGGGAGCGTCAGTTACAGCACTATGGCCATTTGGCATTATTCCCTGACGGTGATCCTCATTGATGAGGACCCGAGTGGCAGGACCAGGCCAAGGGGATGCCCACGTAACACTTGGTTGCGGCAGTTGGGTGGTCATTTCCGGGGGAGTGGGGTGGGACTGGACCACATCTGTCACGCTTCACGTCTGCCAGGGGGGTTGCCAACCAGTATGCCAAGCTGCTTCATCGTGTGGTGGGTGCATCAACACGCTGTACAGTGCATGCTCCCCAACCTAACCAGACTTGACCTCTAACTGATTAATTTTGAATATTTTATTTTGATGAAAATTTGTTTGAATTATTTATTTCAAATATTAAAATCTACTGTTAAAGAAAAACAGTTATTTTATTTGCTAAACAGGTCTAGAGCCAAGATTTAACATTGGACTCAGAAGAATAAAGCTGCAGCTTGGTGCCGGAAACATCTGGTAGACCCAGATAAAGTGCTGCCACCTGTGCTTCATCTTAAGTTTGGTTTAATGAAGCATATTTTTAAAAGTCCTATCAAAAGATATGAGCCACTTTAATGTATTTGTGTCAAAGGTTTCCGGGTTTGTCTGAAGCTAAATTGAAAAAGGTTACTGTTGACGGACCTGATATTTGAAAACTGATTTCTTATGCAGAATTTGATGGTGCAATGAATGACCTGAAATGAGGGACCTCGACATCATTCAAAGAGGTCATTTTTAAGTTTATAGATGAGAATAAAAAATCCAAATTATAAAGAAATTATAAAAAGATATACCAGAGATGTTGGGATGTCAGTATGATGACGGACTGCTGCTGGATGATTAATAGGGACGCACCAGAATAAGTGTACAAACTAAGACATGACAAAACCTAGAGAAGGTACGTATGAGTCAATGAAGAAGTATTGTTGTTTACTTTGCATATATATTTAAAAAATATTAGACTGGCCATATTTTCATGTTAAATTAATTTATACCAATATTTTATGTATGAAGAAATTGTTTCATTTGTTCAATTTTAAAGATTTTTTTTTCTCAAGTCCCTGCCTCTAATGCATGTGATTATAATAAATTGAAGTCAAAACTAAAGTAGGTCACTGGCATGAACCTGCCAACCTTCCGCTCTCCGTGATCTTGACTAAGCCGTGGTGGTTCAGAAGACATTGAGGTGACTGATTGATTGATTGATTGATTGATTGATTGATTGATTGTTTGTGTGCTCACTGACCCACCGCCTTCTGCAATTCCAGCAGGTCTAAAAGCATAAGTCAAAGTATTGAGTTAAATATGAACGCTTGACTCGATAGATAACTGTTATGTTTGGTCAGCATTACCACTAAAAGCGCTTACTTGGCCTTTCTTGCAGATGTTGTTATTTATGCTGAGTTATTTATAGTGCGTGGCGCAAAAACTTCATTTCAGTCTTAAAAGAGCTGACAAGTGGCATGCCAGCCTTTATAGCATCTCACACAAAATCGATCAATCTGTATTTTTTACTGCCATAATCAATCAAACAATCAATTAAAAAGACATATACTGTACTGAGAGTATATACTAATCATAAAATAAAGTAAACAGGACATTCCAGTAAAACAGGGAAGAGAAGATTAAAACAGTATTTAATTGTTATAGTTTAAATTTAAGAAAGAGAAAGGCAGCAGGTTTTGAGACATTGATGGTAAAATTGTGCATTCGAACGCATACGAGACTACTTTAGATAGACAGAACTTTATTTGTCCCCGGGGAAAATTGACTTTTTACAGAAGCTTAGTAAGCAAACAAATAAATAATATTGTGATGTACAATGCACATGTGCGGGCATCCGGGCCAGGTTGGAGCATGGTTCCCTAAGTGGAAGGGAGGCTAGCCCTATACCACCACAAGAAACAGAACATTACAACAGGCCATTCAGCCCAACAAAGCCCAACATCAAGTTGAATTTTGAAGGTCCCCAATGTCCCTTACTGTCTACCAAGTGTCTATGGTTCTCTGTTCCATAGATGTGAATGCCAGAGTGGATACGTCTGATACATCTTGTTAACTTATGGTACTATAACTGAAGATCACTGATGAAGCCGAGTAACACAGCTACTATATACACAGCTGGCTCTGTTAAGGTACACCAGCCTCAACACGAGAAAAAGGTTTGGTGGCAGCCACCCAACATGGAGGCTTTAAAGGGCAGGACTGGAAGAGATATGCTGCAATCAGATGTGCCGTGCTTCTGGCCGCCGGAACCTCTTCAAGGCTGAATCAGACAGGTTATCCCGGGTTTGGTCTGCAGAGACAACAGAAGAAAGTTTAACGCACCCCTCCACCCCCTGGCCTGGCGTGGAATTACCCTCGCTTGGTCCATACTGCTTCCTCCTACTCGCACGTGTGTGACTAAATATATATATATATATATATATATATATATATATATATATATATATATATATATATATATATAATATATATATATATATATATATACTCAGCATATATATAATAAATATACTCAGCAAAAAAAGAAACATCCTCTGACTTTCAACTGTTTTTACTTTCAGTAAACTTAATGTGTAAATATTTGTATGAACACTAAAAGAGTCAACACCATAAGACATAAACTAAAAATGTTTCACCATGTGTCCCTGAATGAAGGGAGGCTCAAAATCAAAAGTACCAGTCAGTATGTGGTGTGGCCACCAGCTGCTTGAAGTACTGCAGTGCATCTCCTCCTCATGGACTGGACCAGATTTGTCAGTTCTTGCTGTGAGATGTTACCCCACTCTTCCACCAAGGCACCTGCAAGTTCCTGGACATTTCTGGGGGGAATGGCCCTAGCCCTCACCCTGCGATCCAACAGGTCCCAGATGTGCTCAATTCCTTCGACGATAAACACGAATCCGTCCATCACCCCTGGTGAGACAAAACCGTGACTCATCAGTGAAGAGCACTTTTTGCCACTCCTGTCTGGTCCAGCGAAGGTGGGTTTGTGCCCACAGGCGGCGTTGTTGCTGGTGATGTCTGGTAAGGACCTGCCTTACAACAGGCCTACAAGCCCTCAGCCCAGCCTCTCTCAGCCTATTGTGGACAGTCTGAGCACTGATGGAGGGATTGTGTGTTCCTGGTGTGACTCGGGCAGTTGTTGTGGCCATCCTGTACCCGTCACGCAGGTGTGATATTCGGATGTACCGATCCTGTGCAGGTGTTGTTACACGTGGTCTTCCACTGCGAGGATGATCAGCTGTCCTTCCTGTCTCCCTGTAGCACTGTCTTAGGCGTCTCACAGTGCGGACATGGCAATTTATTGCCCTAGCCACATCAGCAGTCCTCATGCCTCCCTGCAGCATGCCTAATGCACGTTCACGCAGATGAGCAGGGACCCTGGGCATCTTTCACAGTCGGTAGACAAGTCTCTTTAGTGTCCTGCGTTTTTAGAACTGTGACCTTAAATGCCTACTTTCTGTAAGCTGTTAAGGTCTTAACGACCATTCCACAGGTGCATGTTAATTAATTGATTAATGTTAATTGAAGATGCATGGAAAACATTGTTTAAACCCTTTACAATGAAGATCTGTAAAGTTATTTGGATTTTTAAAACATTATTGTTGAAATACAGAGTCCTGAAAAGGGACGTTTCTTTTTTGCTGAGTATATATATATATATATATATATATATATATATATATATATATATATATATATATATATATATATATATATATATATATATATATATATATATATAGTCACATACTGAGCGATTAGGGAGCAGCTAAAGGATCTGACGAGCAGCGTGAAACCGCAAGGCAGGGGACAGCAACAATGTACTAACTGCTCTCTCTTTATTTCAACAGGAAAGTCGAGGAAACACCATTTTGAGTTTGTCACCAAAATCCTAGCCAGACATCCAAGCCACTTCCAGGTCTCTTTGTTTCCTCTGGTCCTGTACTGATGAGTCACCTCCATTCCAAGATTCTCAGCGTCTCCGTTCCCAGTATTCCCACTTCCGTTCCCACCTCATAAATGTGTCCGTGTTCACCCTATTGATTGTCTTTTATGTACTCCATGACTGACCGTTTACGTCTTACAAGAAGTGCTTTACAGTATATGAGGACGGAATCCACAACCCTTAAAATTTGTCTCTGTGTTTTCTTCACTATATATATATATATATATATATATATATATATATATATATATATATATATATATATATATATATATATGCTCATTGGCCACTTTATTAGGTACACATTGCTAGTACCGGGTTGGACCCCCTTTTGCCTTCAGAACTGCTGTAATTCTTCTTAGCACTGACTCAACAAGCTGCTGGAAAACATTCCTCAGGGACTTTGCTCCATATTGACATGACAGCATCACACAGTTGTTGCAGATTTTTTGGCTACACTTCCATGATGTGAATCTCCCATTCCACCACATTCCGAAGGTGCTCTACTGGATTCAGATCTGGTGACTTTGGAGTCCATTTGAGTCCAGTGAACTCATTGTCACATTCAGTTTGAGATGATCTAAACTTTGTGACATAGCGCGTTATCGTGCTGGAAATAGCCAGAAGATGGGGACACTGCGGTCATAAAGGGACGGACATGGTCAGTAGCAATACTCAGGTAGGCTGTGGCATTTAAATGATTCTCAGCTGGTACTAAGGGGCCCAGAGTGTGCCAAAAAAATCCCCCACACCATCTCACCACCACCACCACCAGCATGTATCATTGATACAAGCCAAGATGGGTCCATGCTTTCATGTTGATGACACCACATTTCGACCCTACCATCCAAAAGTTGTAGGAGAAATTGAGATTGATCAGACCAGGCAATGTTTTAACAGTTTTCTTTTATCCAATTTTGGTGATCTCGTGTGAATTGTAGCCTCAGATGCCTGATCTTAGCTGAAAGGAGTTGTAGCTGGTGTGGTCTCCTGCTGTTGTAGCCCACCTGCTTTAAGGTTCAACGTGTTGTGTGTTCAGAGATGCTCTTCTGCACACCTCGGTCGTAACGAGTGCTTATTTGAGTTACTTTTGCCTTTCTATCAGTTTGAACCAAGCTGGCCATTCTCTTCTGACCTCTGGCATTGACAAGGCATTTCCTTCCAGAAAACCACCACTCACTGGATGTTTTCCCTTTTTCAGCCCATTCTCTGTAAACCCTAAAGATTGTTGTGTGTGAAAATCCCAGTAGAGCAGCAGTTTCTGAAATACTCACACTGGACTGTCTGGCACCACAACAATACCACGTTCAAAGTCACTTCAGACATCTTTCTTCTCCATTCTGATGCTCGGTTTGAACTTCAGCAGTTCATCTTGACAATGTTTATAAGCTGTAATACATTGAGTTGCTGCCATGTGATTGTCTGATTAGACATCTGTATTAACAATCAGTTGAACAGGTGTACCTAATAAAGTGGCCAGTGCGTGTATATACAGTATATACACTAAACAGATAAACCCACCTATCTGGTACACTTAAACATTTATGCATCTACCCTGAGCTGAGGATGAGTTGCCTTATAACTGAAAGATAAAAACTATCCATAAATCTATCACACTAGATTAATTAAAAGTCATTTTCTAAACAAGAAATTAGCAGCCTTGCTTTAACAATTAAGTAGATGCTTTCAATTTTTAGTGTAATTCTTTGTGGATGTAATTTATGTGTAATTTGTGCAATAATCACCATTATCATCTTAGGCAAATTAAGCAAAATGCGGTAAAATGTTTTCTGTTTATCGTGAACTAAAATCACTCTGCCAAATGTCTCTTACACAACATGTGGCAATTTGGCAGACAGAAATAAAATATCAGCAGTTTATGTCCTTTTAATATGTGTGTGCTGCAAACAAAACCCATCAAAGAGGAATAGGAGGTTTCTCTACTAAGTGATGTTGAATTTTAGCTGGGCTAAAGAAAATTTTGGGTAAACTGAATTGACCCTATCTATCTATCTATCTATCTATCTATCTATCTATCTATCTATCTATCTATCTATCTCTTTTATAGTGTCTTATCTATCTATCAGTTATATAGCACCTTTCAATTATATTGTGCCTTTCATATCTATTATATAGTGACTCTCATATCTATCTATCTATCTGACATATAGTGCCTTTCCTATTCATATCTATCTATCTGTTATATAGTGTCCTATCTATCTATCAGTTATATAGCGCCTTTCATATCTATCTAATGGGCAGCAGTAGCTCAGTCGGTAGAGCGGGTTGTCCAGCAATCGGAGGGTCGCAGGTTCGCTCCCGGCATGAGAATGCAGCTGTTGTGTCCTTGGGCAAGACACTTAACCTATGTTGCCTGCTGGTGGTGGTCGGAAGGATTGGTGGCGCCAGTGTTCGCAGCCTCACTTCTGTCAGTGTGCCCCAGGGCAGCTGTGGCTACATAGTAGCTTATCATCACCAGCGTATGAATGTGTGGGTGAATGACTGTTGTGTTGTAAAGCGCCTAGGGGGGTTCTTGAACTCTAGTTAGGCGCTATATCAAATACAGGCCATTTACCATTTTGCTATCTATCTATCTGTTATATAGTGTCTTATCTATCTATCAGTTATATAGCGCCTTTCATATCTATCTATCTATCTATCTGACATATAGTGTCTTTCCTTTTCATATCTATTATATAGTGCCTTTCCTATTCATATCTATCTATCTATCTGTTATATAGTATCTTATCTATCTATCAGTTATATAGCGCCTTTCATATCTATCTATCTATCTATCTATCTATCTATCTATCTATCTATCTATCTATCTATCTATCTATCTATCTATCTATCTATCTATCTGTTATATAGTTTCTTATCTATCTATCAGTTATATAGCGCCTTTCATATCTATCTATTATGTATTATATTGTGCCTTTCATATCTATCTATTATATAGTGACTCTCATATCTATCTATCTATCTATCTATCTATCTATCTATCTATCTATCTATCTATCTATCTATCTATCTATTCTCTGATGGGAATTCGCTGGTGTTAAGAGTGGTGTCCAGCAGGGGTTAGTGCTGAGGCTATTACAATTTTTAATATATATAAAAGACCTGGATACAAATATAAGTAACAAGCTGGTTAAGTTTGCAGATGATACCAAGATAGGTGGATTAGCAGATAATTTTGAATCTGTTATATCATCACAGAGGGATTTGGCTAAAAAAGGACATAGCAGCACTGGAAAAAGTCCAGAGAAGAGTAACTAGGCTGATTTCAGGGCTACAGGGAATGAGTTATGAGGAAAGATTAAAAGAGCTGAGCCTTTAGAGTTTAAGTAAAAGAAGATTAAGAGGAGAACTGACTGAAGTGTTTAAAATTATGAAGGGAATTAGTCCAGTGGATCAGACTGTGAGTTTAAAATGAGTTCAACAAGAAGGACTTAGGAGTCATCGTGGACTTTATGCTATCAACTGCCAGATAGAGTTCAGAAGCCATCAAGAAGGCTAACAGGATGTCAGGTTATATAGCGCCTTGATGTGTGCAGTACAAGTCACAGGAGGTTCTGCTCAAGCTTTATAACACACTGGTGAGGCCTCATCTGAAGTACTGGGTGCAGTTTTGGTCTCCAGGCTACAAAAAGGACATAACAGAGCTAGAAAAAGTCCAGAGAAGAGCAACTAGGCTGATTATAGGACTACAGGGGATGAGTGATGAGGAAAGATTAAAAGAGCTGAGCCTTTACAGTTTAAGTAAAAGAAGATTAAGAGGAGACCTGACTGAAGTGTTTAAAATTATGAAGGGAATTAGTACAGTGGATTGAGACAGTGACTTTAAAATGCGTTCATCAAGAACAAGGGGACACAGTTACAAACTGGCTAAAAGGACATTTCACCCAATCTTTAGGATTTTCTTTCTTCACACAGAGAACTACAGACACATGGAATAAGTGACCAAGTGGTGTGATAAGTAGTAGGACATTAGGGACATTCATTAGGGACTTTCAAAACTTTTTAAGAACAACTAAGTGCATAGGACTGGTGAATTTTGTTGGGCTGAATGGCCTCATCCAGATTGTTCTAATGTTCTAATATTGTGCATTTACTGTATATTCAACAATCTATCTACCTATCTATCTAATATATAGTGCCTCATCTACCTGTTTAATGTGGCGTGCAAAAATATTCAATCCCCTAGAAAAGTCATCATAATTTTCTGCCTGTCTAAAGATTTGCCCACATATTTAGCCATTCAGTACTTTTAACGGGAACTCATATTGTAACAGTATATTACCAAAGTCCAAATAAGCCATTTTCTGCAGATATTTAACTGAACAAGAAACACTCCAAAGTTAGTGTTTGCATAATTATTCAACCTCTACACATTCATACTTTGTCAAGAATCAATCTGCTGCAATAACAGCCTTTATTCCTTTGCAGTAAGTATGTCCCAGTTTTGCACATTGGTCAGCAGTGATTCTTCCCCATTCTTCTTGAGAAAATTTCTAGACACCCTCTAGGTTGGTGGGATGGCACCTATAGACCGCAGTTTTCAAATAGTGTCACAGATTCTGAGTAGGATTAAGATCAGGGCTTTGACTTGGACATTTCAAAACAGTCCCCTTTCTGTAGGTGAGCCACTCCAGTGTCACTTTGGCCTCATGCTGAGGGTCCTTATCATGTTGAAAGATGAATCTTCTCCTGAGCTGTAGGTTCATAGCAGACTGGAACAAGTTCTCCTGCAATATTTCACTGTTATTTTTGTCCATGCATTGTTCCTTCAACTCTGACAAGATTCTCAGTCCAAGCATCCTCATAGCTTGATGCTGCCACCACCATTTTTCACTGTAGGTATGGAGTTTATTCAGCCATGGACAGTGTTAGTTTTATGGCACACATTCCTCTTTGAAGTCGGGCCAGAAAGTTCTGTTTTGGTCTCATCTGACCATAAAACCTTCTCCCACACATTAACTGGGTCTTTCTCATGCGATAAGAGACCATTTTAAGGAATGGCTTCTTTCCCGTGGAGGCCTGTTGTATGGAGAGCTCTTGAAATTGTGGACCCCTGCACCTTCCCTCCAGTTTCAGCCAAAGAGCGTTGTAGACTTTTAAGAGTGACGGTTGGATTGTTAGTGGCCTCTCCCCACAGTCGGCTTCTCACTCTCATGTTTAGTTTTTAGGGACAGCCTGTTCTAGTCAGAGTCTGGGTGCTGTGATGTGACCTTCCACTTTCTGATGATAGATCCAGCAGCGACTAAAGGAATATTCAAACTCTTCGATATTTTTTGTCGCCATTTCCTACCTTGTGAATTTCAATGATTTTGTTTCTCACATCAGCAGAAGGCTCCTTTATCTTTATTTTTGCTGTGAGTTATCATCAAAGATGGGAAGTGTAAAAGTGCACAGGAGGTGAGCGAGACGCCTCAAAAAGAGAGTATGAGAAGCTGGATTTATGGGAACACGTTTGACAGAGGAAGTGCAGGGAAAAAGAGGTCTAGACATGCAAGGATACAATGGAAAGACACTAAAGGTGAACACAAAGCAAGAGGTATGAAATATTTTAAAATGTATTCTATTACCCTGTCTTCAACAGATAATGTGGCTGGCATTACTTAACAAACAGAACACCTCCACTGAGAGAATTATAGATGGGGCTCTTTTTTTTTTTCTGGTTTTTAACGTGTGCATTCATATCACTGGCCATTAAATTGTGCATTACAAATTTCACGTGGATAAGAGGTAATTAAATTTTGAATATCAATACTGTAAATAATAATTATATTGCTACAATGCTCTTTGCAGTACTCAGAAGGTGCATTCGTAATTTACTCTGACATTTAAGCACCTAAATGTGAATAGAATAACTAAATTCTAGTGCGATTCTTCTCATTTATTAACATACATAGAGTTCTTAGAGTCTAGTGTCTAAGGCATTGGACTGTAAAAGTGAAGGCTGTCATGTCACTCCTCACTTCTTGCTCATCTCTATGACCCTACTGGCCCCTCAGCCCAATTGGTCTTTTTTGCATAATGAGGCAACATCGGCACATAATTGTAATTGTAGTTAAAAGTCTGAAGTGTGTGACTGTGATCTGTGAGGTTTACCCCACGGTACGTGATTTTACTCAAAACTATTGCCATTAATGGACAGGACAGGTCAGGTCAGGTCAGGTTGTCGCACCCACCACACGATGAAACAGCTCGGGATCCTGGTTGGCAACCCCCCAGATAGACACACGGTCCAGTCCCACCATTCAGAAATAACCCTCTATCTGCCGCAGCCAGGTGTTACGTGGGTGTCCCCTTGGCCTGGTCCAGCCACTCAGGTACTCAACAATGAGAATTCTGCGAGCCGGATCACCCTCGGGGAATCGCGCCATATGGTCGTAGTGCCATAACTGACACTCCCTCACAATGCAGGTAATGTGCCTCATTTGGGACTCCATGAGCAACACAAAGTCAGTCCAGCAGCACCCAAGGATTCGCCAAAGAGACACAGTACCAAAGGAGTCCAGTCTTCATCTCAGGTCACTGGATCACATCCATTTCTCACATCCATACAGCAAAACTGGAAGCACCAGGGGCCTCAAGCATAAACGGTGCGTACGCACAGAAATGTTGCATAAGAACGTTTCCACGTTCAAATCGCGATGTATAAAACCTACACTTGGCGTAAAGCCATGCACTTTTCCACGGTATCTGATACCTGATCGTACGCAAGTTCTCTGCTCGGTTTTGCAGAATGGCGGCACCCAGCGTCAAAGCAGTGCTACTGTTGCTGTGTGGTTACCCTTTATTTCTTAGAACCACATTTCTGACGTGGCTTTATAAATACACTGAAACTAACCGCATATTGTTTATTAGTGTAATGCATCTGATTGTACAGTAGATTACCTGTATTAATATAATGGCCCAGGGAATAGCCATAGTATTCCAAATACCATAACTGCTTTAGCGTTGTTACTCTCACTGCACCATCTTCTTCTTCTTCTTCTTTCAGCTCCTCCTGTTAGGAGTTGCCACAGCGGATCATCTTTTTCCATTTTACTCTCACTGCACCACTCAGAGTATTTATATCACTGTATCTGAGTGGGGAATCACAGCAGCAGCTGATCGGAAAGAGAATTATCGGTATACAGCATCAAGCCCACGCTGCCAAAGCCACAGCAAAACGTTTCAAAGCCTTTCCTGTACGGACCTCGCAGTTCAGAAACTACAAGAACTATAAATGCACTCAATCATTGCTCCTTGTAGAATTGTTTGTACTTATAAGTACAATCACCTCATTGTAAACTTGCACTACAGTTATAATATTGCACAACCTGCCCCATTTTATAAAGCGCGTATTTACATATGATGACAATATAATTTTTAAAATGAAATGCAGCAAAATATGTTGATTATATTATACAGATAAAACTTTAACTTCATTTAAATAATCTGGATTGTTAATTATTAAACATGTGAGGACACGGTGCCGCAGCGCTAGCAAGTTCACGTATTGTTCCTGCCTTGCGCTGTATATTTGCTGAGGCTGGCGCGACACTGGAAGGATAGATGGATAGAATAATTAAACACGTACTATGAAGATATTTCAATGTTCCTTAAAAGTTTTGAAGAATCGTCGTTGTAAGCTTCCAAAGGGCTTAACGTCTATTACAGAGCTGATTGTGTGGCGATTGGGTATTTGCGGAAAGAAAAGTAACGACGGGAATTGGAGGTTAGTATGTTTCAAAGAGACAGTACTGTTAAATAAATTATTTCATCGAAGGTCGCGCATGGCGCAGCAGCATCTTGTGTGAGACATGACCAATCACTGCGCCATCGCGTTCCTATGTTTAATAACATACTTTCATTCTAATCATCATGAAAATGATATCACATATACATCTCAGTATTTTAATTATTCAGAGAGCTGTAATATCACGAATGTAATGGATTCTGTGTCCTGTCGGAGAAAGAGAAAGAACGGAAGCACGTATTGAGTCACACACACAGAGCACATAGAAGATCAAATACAAAACAAAGCATTTAACATGCTACTTTAGTTACAATGGGATTTGAAAAACTAGTAAATTAAATGAATTTAAGATGAAGTTTATGATGTTCTAGTTTAATGACAAAATAAACTATGTAATTAAAGTGGAAATTTCAAGATTAAAGTTGACATTTCATGCTTTTTTCCCACTGTGTGCCTATTTTTTTTGTCTGTATCCTAATAAGCTCAGACGGTGGGCTACAACTCGCCTTTTCACGGCGACTTTGATATGTGACTTCTTTTTTATTTTGGCACTGTGTGACTTTGTGAACTTGGCCAAAATCCTAACTGGACTGTTCCAAAAACAGGTCTCACCTCAAGGTGGGACTCTAAGAAATTGGGGGCCTTCAGGCCTATCTAGGCCTCAAAATGAACAACAGGCTTTTACCGTCTCAAAATATGCCAGAGGAAGAACCGTGAAACTCCAGTGTGAACAGAGACAGTTCCCACCAGAATTTTAATAAAAAAGGATTTATTAACATAAATTGCAAAAATTCCAAAATTAAAATAAATATATCCAAAAAGGAGGCAAAAGGGTATTGTCTAAAAGGCAATCTTTTTTTATTTCACGCACTGTGCGACTTTGTGAACTTGAGGTTTCTAGTTTCTCCGACACTCTATGTCACTTGATCAACTTCCTTTTGTTGTTTATATCACTGTTTAAATCAACAAATAGTATGTTTTTCCTTTGCCTCTACTTGGTATTCGCTAAAATTCTTATATTTTCCCCCGTGCTTTTCCCATTGTCTTTTCACGGAACGCTGAGCTTAAGGGCTATTTATATTGATTTGCATATTCAAAGAGGTGTAATTCTGGGAAGAATTGGGGAGGGACAGCACGCGCGTGCACGAGCATTACTTTTCAGGCTGACCGGGATTTATGGAGGGGAAGAACACGGAAGTTGGAGTATGCACAGATTCCTGCATCTGGATTTTTCTGTGCGTAAGCACATTCCGGCTTTTGTGCTTACGTCATGTTATAGTGCGAATTCTACGCACGGTGTTATGCATGAGGCCCCAGGACTCTAAAGACTTGGACCTTCGTTCTTTTGCATAGATATCAGATGCACCACACACCCCTTTCCAGCGACCTCATGACCCGCCGTGCTCTCCCAATCCGTCTACTGCAGCGTTTCTCAACCTTTAAGTATTTGCAGTTTTCATAACAGTTTTAATTGTGCCCCCCTAACGTTTTTTTGAAACCCTAATAAAATGTATTCATATATTTTTTTGCAGCCAATACACCACTACAAGTTTTATTATACCTACTTACCTTTATCAACATTTATCTAACTCTATTTATTTTTCTAGTATCAGAATGTAGTTTAAGTTCATTTGTTTTGGTTTCAATAGATGTATTTTTCATATTTTCGATTCTTGTTTTCTTTTTTTCACATCTTCGCGCTCCCTGTTTTGTTACTTCCTGGGACAGGTTGAGAACCGCTGGTCTACTGACTTCATAGGAAGAGTCACCAAAGACATTTTGCATAGATATCACACACCCCTTTCCAGCGACCTCATGACCCCAAATGCTCTCCCAATCCTTCTACTGACTTCATAGGAAGAGTCACCAGAGACATGAATGTCACTCCTGAGGTAAGTAAACCTCTCGATGAGGTTGACGCTCTCTCCACAGACAGACACACTACTGATGGCTGTGAACAAGAGATCATTAAAGGCATGGATGTTGTTTTTTATCAGGACACTCACAAGCCCAGACCCTCAGACTCCTCACTCAGTCTCTTGAGTGCCCTGATCACAGCCTCCATTGACTCCGCAAAGATCAAAGTATTATGAGCAAAGTCAGGATCAGTGAATCTTTCTTTACGAACAGTTTCTCTACAGCTGCTGGAGCCCACAACCTTGCCCAACACCCAGTCCATGCCAGCACTGAACAGAGTAGGAGCAGAACACTCCGCTGACAAACCCCAGAATCAACTGGGAAAAACGCAGAGGTTCTGCCTCCACTCTGCACAGCACTCACAGTACCAGTGTACAGGCCGGCCATGATATTCAGTAACTTTGAGGGGATCCCGCGAACCCTCAGGATGTCTACACAGGGCAGCTCGATCAACTGAGCAGAGAAACTCTGCCGATATTCGTGTTTGCGCTCCATGAGAACCCACGGTCCAGGATGTGTTCGATGGTAGACTTCTTAGGCGTAAAAGCAGACCGCTTTGCTATCTGGTAGGTGAGAAAGTAATCACGGATCCTATTGAGGATGACCCTAGCAAGGACATACTGTGCAAACCAGCATGACAGGGTGAAGCCATTACTTCCATGTAAGCAACCTAACAGGGAGATGAAAAGAGACACGTGGAGAAAATTCAGGTAGCTTACTCATAGAGAACGGGTGTACCCCATGCTCTGATGGTCAGTTTGTGGTAAACCATTACTGTATGATATTTTCATTTACCTTATGCCAGCAGAAGTCTGTAGGGATAAAAAACAGTACAATCTCAAATCATAAAAAGCTGGGACAGTATGGAAATTGCAAAAAAAAAAAAAAAACGGCAGTGGTCTCCCCTAGACTTTCTCGTATACTCAGATATGGGGATGGATATTTGAGGAGTAAACTGCAAGACAATGATTATATTACTACATTATGTACGTTAAAGGACCATCTTTTCCATTACTGATATGTCTTCTCTCTGTCACCTCTGTTACATTTTTAATTTTTGATAAACATAACAGTCTGAATATAAGGCACCAATCAAGCAAAGAAAGACCTTTCATGTGTTTAGCAACTGTGGTAGTAATAACCCTCGGCCCCAGGGTGACTCAAAACTTCTAAGAGAAAACAGGCAGGATGAAGTTTAAATCATATACCATCTATTCTCTTCAAAGAGGGAGCGCTCCCATTGCAGCACACTGACACAAGATGCACACAGCATGCTGTAACAAGACACACACCACTTTTCTGCTAGTTCAAGTGTTTTTATACACAGGTAAAAGTTACAAAACATAGATTTCTTACACCATACAAAATTTCTATCATCATTGGCTGCTTCTGTTTGCTAGCTGGACACAGAGCAATACAAGCCTTACAAAATAAGTGACCACACGATCAGAATACTCATACGAGCTGTGATCAAAAAATGCAGTGAATGTTTTAAAAATGAAACGTTTACTACGGTAAAAGATTTACAACTACTAGTCACCCACAAAATACTCTCCTCCACTTCGAATGCACTTATCCCAAAGCTCCTGCCACTTTGCAAAGCAATTCTGGAAGTTTTCTTTCGAGAGTGTCTTTAGTTGGGTTTTCGTGGCTGCCTGGATGTCCTCAATGGATTGAAATCATTTGCCTTTCATGGTCATTTTAAATTTAGGGAACAGACAGAAGTCTCACAGTGCCAGATCCGGGGAATAAGGTGGATGTGGACACAGCTTAATGTTTTTATTCGACAGAAATTGTTGTACTAGAATGGATGTGTGACAAGGAGCGTTGTCACGATGAAGAATGAAACCGTTTCAACATTTTCCTCGGTTAGTGATGTTGAAGGACGTCCTGATCTTTTCTCGTCTTCAATCGAGTCAGATCTATTATGAAATCAATCAAACCACTTGTAAACAGTCTTAATTGTCGGTGCAGTGTCACCATAAACCGATTTTAGCATCTGATGGGTTTCCTGAGCTTTTCGCAATTTGAAACAAAATTTCATGTTAATCCGTTGCTCGATATCCATTATTAACGACAAAGTTGAAAAACACACTTGAACTCAACAGTGGCTCACAAACGACTGACAGTATCAAGTCACAGACTTGGCTCTGCATCAACATTCACTGTACTTTTTGAACACACCTCGTACATTTAACCTACAGAGAGATTATTAATTTTCAGCATAGCCTGTGAGCATTGCCATCGTGGCCCCCAGTGGTGGACGCACTACTTCCTGTCAACATAGAAGCAGACTGAGGTAGTCACAGATCACAATGCCCACGGTTACTTGAAAGTGCCTTTACATTAAATTTAGCCAATTAGCCAAATGTGCTTAATTATTTTAGGATATAAAAATTAAAACCTCATAGCTGTTAAAGATATCATAACTGGCAAAAATTAATTACCACACAGCATAAGTTAGGACTTACATTTTGGCCTTGTCACGCCACATGCGCGCTGGAGATGGTTTACAGGCTCATGTAGAGTCATTTATTAGCCAGACCTGGGGATGGCACTGCCTTCTAATGCTCTCTCCTTTCATCCCTCTATAGCACAACTGAAGACCATACCTTGCAGTAGCACCGCCTCTGTTCCTCCCTCTGATGATGTCACTTTTGGCACCATATAATGACATCCTATCTGGTCCAGAACCCACCTCTACAGACATCACTTCCTCTTCCAGCCTCCCAAAACTCCACCTCTTCCTGCTTGTACAATATATATAAACTTGTGAACCTAATTGTTAACCAGCTTTATTTTGAACTCCATTCTGTAAAGACGTGTTTGTTGTTTTCAACCTGCTTTTTTCGGCATACAGAATGGCCATCACCAAACCTTTTTCTGTCTCCGACTCTTTTCTATTACAGGCTTTTTTTTCATCGTAGTATGTTTGTATTGTGTCCTTTTTGTGTAAGTTTGTCTTTTTTTCATTATTGCATTTTGTATCTTGACATATTGCATTGCTTGGCATTTGTCTGAATTATGCTTTTGCTTTTTGACCTTTTTGAATAGTCTTTATTTCAGTTCTTCATTTAAATAGTCAATACACTAATTTAGCTATTATCTCATCATTTTTAGGGTTCTCGGTCCTCCTTTCAGTTCTATTAATCAAAAACATAACAACTTATTATTTATGACTTTTCTGGTGGGTGTTTTTGTTTTTGGCAAAAAAATTGTTCCATCCTTTTGTGCTTCTGATCTCAGCTACTATTTAACCCTCCTTTAGTATCCCCTTTGTTCCGCCACAAATGCAAGCTGGCAGGCCGCAAGGGTGCCAAACTAGAAAGAGGACTGGTAGATGAACTCTTTATCTTAAGGTAAAACCAGGAGTCAAACTAATGTGTAACAAAACCGAATGGGTGAACCAAAATCAAAATCTTATGCCATTTTGCCCCTAGTTTTTTTGAAGCACTTTTTCCAAACTCTGGTAGTCCAGTTCATTAAGGTAGATGTGAACACTCTTGTGTGGACCAAACCAAATGTAATAATACCTTTTGGATAGGGTGGTCTTGCTGCAGTTCCAAGTGAACCCTGGAACTGTTTACATGAGGTATGAATTTGGTTTGCCATGGGACCAGACTAACTTCAGGAAATACTGTGCGGAATTGATTGCTGAAGCACATAAATGGGAAAGGGTGAGACCTTCAAAAAGACCCATGAAATACAGGCCAAAATCCTAACTGGACTGTACCAAAAACAGGTCTCACCTCAAGGCGGGACTCTAAGAAATTGGGCACCTTCAAGCCTGTCTAGGCCTCAAAATGAACAACAGGCTTTTACAATTCAAAATGCAAAAGACAGTCTCTAGTATCTCAAAATATGCCAGAGGAAGAACCGTGAAACTCCGGTGTGAACAGAGACAGTTCCCATCAGAATCTTTTTAGGATTTATTAAAAAAAGGATTTATTAACATAAATTGCAAAAATTCCAAAATTAAAATAAATATATCCGAAAAGGAGGTAAAAGGGTATTGTCTAAAAGGCAATCTTTTTATTTCGGGCACTGTGCGACTTTGTGAACTTGAGCTTTCCAGTTTTTCCGACACTTTATTTCACTTGATCAACTTCCTTTTGCTGTTTATACCACTGTTTAAACCAACAAATGGTAAGTTTTTCTTTGCCTCCACTTGGTTTTTTGCTGAAATTCTTCTATTTTCCTCCATGCTTTTGCCATTGTCTTTTCATAGAACGCTGAGCTTAAGGGCTATTTATGTTGATTTGAATGTTCAAAGAGGCATAATTCTGAGAGGAGACGGGGTGGGACAGCAGGCGCATGCACTTGTGTTACTTTTCACGCTGAACAGGATTTATGGAGTGGAAGAACGTGGAAGTTGGTTTTCACACAGATTTATGCATTTTGATTTTTTAGTGCGTAAGCACATTTCTGCTCTTGTCCACATGCCATGTTCATAGTGTGAATTCTACGCACACCGTTATGCATGAGGCCCCAGATCTGTACCTGTATAGGTATTTTCTGCAAAAATGAAAATCATAAAACGAAAATGCCATCTCTCTTTTTGCAATTCCATTTCCAAAGTCTGCACGCAAAATGCTTCCCCTTGAAAACGTACGATAACCCCAAGTGGGTCATTGAAGCCGAGGAGATGGCTTACCCAGCAGTTCAGCCCATCTTCTGTGCCTGCTCCTAGCCTCGAACCTCTTCAGCTTTTTTTTAGCTCTGGCAGGGCACTACGTCAAGCCTCTGATTCCCACTGCCAGGCTCACTTCACAGAGCCTTCCAATTCCCCTGCCGCCACCTCATTTGGTGAGTTGCTCCTACCCAGAAGTGCATCACCCTCCAGCTCCCAGATCGCTCAGCTGGAGTGAGCTCCCATCAGCCTCGAGCATCGACCACACGCTTCCCAAGGGACTTCCACCTGGCTGCCTGCCTTCTCTCTCCCTCGTTCACACGCACCTGTTTCCTCCACCTCTTTGCCTTTCTCTCTCCTTTCTTCTCTTAAACCTCCTTTCTTTTTTATGAAGTACCTCTGCTATTCTATAATTTTAACTATTGCATCACTATATGGCGGCGGCACAGTGGCGCAATGGTAGCGCTGCTGCCTCGCAGTAAGGAGACTTGGGTTCGTTTCACTGGTCCTCCCTGCATGGACTTTGTATGTTCTCCCCGTGTCTGCGTTGGTTTCCTCCGGGTGTTCCTGGTTTCCTTCTACAGTCCAAAGACATGCAGGTTAGGTGGACTGGCGATCCTAAATTGTCCCTAGTGTGTGCATGGTGTGTGGGTAAGTGTGCCCAGCGGTGGGCTGGCACCCCACCTGGGATTTGTTCCTGCCTTGCACCCTGTGCTGGCTGGGATTGGCTCCAGCAGACCCCTGTAACCCTGTGTTAGGATATAACACGTTGGAAAATGACTGACTGACTGACTGACTGACAATAGCATTAGTGAGAATGACGGAGGATTTAAAATTTGCTGCAGTTTTTATCTTCAACTAATACTGTGCTTTTTACTTTCCTCTAAGTTTGGCCTCAACTTAAAGATCACAGCAAAGGGAAAAAAAAGAGAGAGGATTGCATGGCTGGCTGAATGTCTCTCATCTAAAAGCTTTTTTATGTTCTTATGGATGACTTCCTTTTATAATTTGTTTTGCTTGCTACCCAGAAATTGTGAAGTAACAAAGCACATTCATATTTTACATTTTTATATTCGTAGCCTGATCCATGTATCCATATGGAAGATAAACTATACCTTTTAATTAAATAACCGCATATGAATAAACTCAAATAATCAGAAATATTTGTAATAATAAATTAGTATTTAAGCATAATTATGCCCTTAGGTGAACTAGTGCAATGTCCAAGGTTGGTTTTTTCCTTTCATCCAGTGGTGCTTGAGATGCACAGCGGCCCCCTAAAGTTCCACACTGGATTAAGTAGATCTGAGAGTGGATTAAATTTGCTTTCCAGAAGTGATCCAACTTAAGTTTTACTTTTAAACTTCCCACTGTGATCTTATACAGGTGTTCCTGGTGGTCTGTGTTACTGTCTCACACAACTGGACAGCCCAGTCAATCTCTGAGTGAAGTTTGTCCATACGTTCTTTCTCTTTTGTGTACTCCTGTTTTCTCCCGTATCTATAAAGATTAGAGTGTCGACCTCGTCAAGAGGGTATACTTACCTTGGCAGTGACATTCATGTCTCTGGTGATTTTTCCTATGAAGTCAGTAGACGGATTGGGAGAGCATGGGGGTCATGAGGTCGCTGGAAAAGGGTTGGGTGGTGCTCCCGATATCTGTGCAAAAGGATGAAGGTCCAAGTCTTTAGAGTCCTGGTGCTTCCTGTCTTACTATATGGTTCCAAGACATGGATGCTATGCAGTGACCTGAGACAAAGACTGGACTCCTTTGGTACTGTGGCTCTCCGGAAAATCCATTGGTACTGTTGGTTTGACTTTGTGTTGCTCCCGAATGAGGCACATGACCTGCATTGTGAGGAAGCATAAGTTATGGCACTTACGGCCATGTGGCGCGATTCCCCAAGGGTGGTCCGGCTTGTAGGACCCGAGTGGCTGGACCAGGCCAAGGGGACACCCACGTAACACCTGGCTGCGGCAGATAGAGGGTCAATTCCGGAGGGTGGGACTGGATGGCGTGTCTACCTGGGGGGTTGCCAACCGGGATCCCGAGCTGTTTTGTTGTGTGTTGGGTGTGGCAACACACCATACCAGTGCATGCTCCCCAACTTGACCTGACTTGACTTACTCCATGTAGTTTACCATGACGGTTGAGTAAGTGTTTTAATCTCATTTTTTCCATGCAGAATGAAGATTGTGGTGGGGTGATTGCACGCTAACAGGCCACCCAAAGTACTCCAGGGTGCAGGGTAAAAGAAGCCCTCTGCCACTGCTCCAAGAGCCATAGTTGGGAGTTGGAAGACAAAGCTTGCTGGATGAGGAGTGGAGGCGGACAGAGGAAAGGGAAGAGACAGAGAAAAGAAGGCAAAGACAAAGTGCTGTGTGCTTTATCATTGTGTTTGTTCTATTGTGCTTATTCTTATTGCTGGAATCCAAACTAGGAAAAAGAAAATCCGAGCACATCTCTCCAGTTCTGATGTCACTACATTGGTTACTCCTGGCATTTAGAATTGGCTTTAAAATACTGCTTATGGTGTGCAAAGCCTTAAATAATCTGCTCCATCTTACATTTCAGAATGTCTGACACCTTACACTTCAAATCGTAACCTTAGATCTTCAAATGAGGGTCTGCTTAGAATTCCGAGAGCTAAATTTAAAAGAAGTGGTGAGGTGGCCTTCTGCTGTTATGCACCTCAAATCTGGAATAGCCTGCTAATAGGAATTCGCCAGGCTGATACAGTGGAGCTCTTTAAAAAACCTCTAAAAACACATTATTTTAACATGACTTTCTCATAGCTTCATTTAAGTTTAATCTTGATGCTCTGTATATTCAATTAATTATCATTATTATTCCTGGTGGCTCCAAAATCCATACTAACCCCTACTTTCTCTTCTGTTCTTTTCCCAGTTTTCTGTGGTGACGATCTGCACCACCACCACCTAATCATAGCACCATGATGTCCTTACATTGATGGATTAAAGGCCGGAAGTCCACATGACCGCCATCATCAAGTTCTTCCATGTGAACCCTGAATACAATGAGAATTGATTGAGGTCATTAATGTTAGGTAGAATACCTAGAGGGGACTGGGTGGTCTCGTGGCCTTGGAGCCCCTGCAGATTTAATTTTTTTCTCCAGCCATCTGGAGTTCTTTTTTTTTTGTTTTTTTCTGTCCTCCCTGGCCATCGGACCTTACTTTTATTCTATGTTAATTAGTATTGGCTAATTTTATTTTCTTACATATTTTGTCTTTTTTCTTTCTTCATCCTGTAAAGCACTTTATGTTACATCATTTGTACGAAAATGTGCTATAGAAATAAATGTTGTTGTTGTTGTTATTACTAATTGAAGTATGCATTGCAGGTGAGAAACCATTGGGAAGAATTTCCCACACCTGAATAAAAACCTGTGTGCGGCGCTGAACTTGTGTCCACGTCTGTTTATGTCGCGTTTGGGGAGCGCCCCCTGCAGGTCACAAGATAAAGTTTAATACGGGTCTGTGGTAACCAAAATTGGATAACAGCAAACAACATCAAATAGTCTAACATTACTCTTGTCATTGTAGCAGGGCAAATGAAGTAGGCAGTGCAAAAGCGAAATGCTTGGGGCTCCAACTGGGCAAAACCCTATTTAATAAAAAACAACAACAAAAAATGTATTGCTTTGCTTAGGACTATTCCCTTGAATCTGTTCTCTTTCAGGGATGCACTTTTTCACTCTGTATTTTGTGTTCTCTACGGTCGTCAAGTCCAAAATGCCACCCTCTGGGAGTGTCTCTCTTTTATACTTTACCTAAAAGAGCAGGAAAGGGGCTTCCTTCGCTTCAAGGGGCAGTTTCATGAGACTGTGAGGAAAAAAAAGAGTGATGGCTATCATTCTAGTATGGTACCAAATACCTGAGGTGAGCCAGGAAGGTGACTGTCTGGCACACATGCATGACACCTATAATCTGCATGGAAAGACATCCAGTTGTATACTCTGTGACGGATGGCCAAGACCACATCGGCTGGGTGGAAGGACCGAGGGAGAGACTATATTGGAGTCATTATCTCCCCCAAGACACTAGAGGTCAGCCTTCCTTGGTTTCAACAGCACCATGGATCCCCTCAGGGCATGTCAGGAGTTGTAGTTTGGAGCAGCCCTATTGGGCTCCATGGGTGCTGCCAGGGGGTGCTGCCGGTGCAGCTGAGTCCTTGAAGGAACCACTTCCACCACACTATAAAAGGAGCCGCTTCACCCTCAGCCAGCGAGCCAGAGTCGGAAGTTGGAGGACAAGGCTTGCGTGGAGGAGTGGAGGTGACAGAGGAAGAGAGAGAGAGGGAAAGAAAGAGAAAGAAAGAAGGACTGTATTGTGTTGTGTTTGGAGCTTTCTGTACTGTGCTGTGTAGTGGGACCCAAAAGAAAAAACGAATCCCCACTTAAATAAAGGGGTGCTATTTGGCAAGCCTGGTGTCTCAGCCTGTCTGTGTCGGGGTTTGGGGAGGGGTACACCCCCCTGGTGGTCCACAACTCACAATGTCCCAAAAGGCATTTATTTTTGTTCAAATATCGTTAAATATAACAAATTCTGGAAAATGTTATTGGGAATGCTTAGAATGCTTAGAAGTGCCTGAGAATTAAAGCTCCACCTCCTCACCTCTATTCATCTGAATAGCAGTTTAGTCATTGGCTGATATTGCAGGTCACGTGATATCAACAAAAAAAGTGCAATGAGAGACACATAAAGCTAGAGATTAAAAAATGAAAGAAAAGTGAGTGAAATTTTTTATCAGGAATAGAAAAGGCCTCAAAGTGGTGTACAACCGCGATGTTTCAAAAAGCAGAACGTCAATTTCCTGGTACAGTTTCACAGACTTGTCACTAAATAATAGTGTGGCACACCACTACGAGTAAAAATGTAACGAAAGGAAGTCAATCTTCAACCCAAGTTCTTGGTAGCGACTGAGTGCATTCAATTTTCAGAAACATACAGAAAAATATTTCCTACACAATAGTCAAAAGTAGGCATGGGTCCTTTACCCTGAAATATTAAAGAAATATAGAGGTATAAGGGGAAATGCACTTAAAAATTGAAGCCAGGAAGCACTTCTTTACGCGGAGAATTGTGGGACTCTGGAAGAAAGTACTGAGAAATGGAGTTGAAGGAGAAACTTTGACAACCTATAAGAAGAACCTGGATGAGATATCGGTACACCTTAGCTATTCGCTAAACAAATGGAAACGATGGGCTGAATGGCATCCTCTCATTTGTCAAATTTCTTATGTTCAGTTCTTCATAATTTTATCCGTAAACTTGGACAGTTACTGATAATAACATACCAGTTTAAATACCATCCCTTTGCTGCTGTTACCCCGTGTCACTTCTAAGTATCACCCATTAGAAACCTGTTATTGCATTCTAAAAACGGCAGCACAAAATGGCCATACCATTAACAAAATGGCGTCATACGAGAAATGCTAAATATTCCATATAGATTGATTTCTATAGAAATTATGTTGAAGCAAAAATAAAATTAAAATCTGCATCACTTCAAGAATGCATAAAATATAATATTAACCAGTAACGGCACACTGCACACACGATAACATGTAGTGAATACACTTGACTTGACCATTCCTAGTTTTCCTACTCTCTCTCTGTACTTTTAGCATTCGTTTGCTCAGAGGTTGATGCATTTGCTGCTCCCTGAGCAGCTCTTCTTTTCTCCACCATAGTGGCCCGCTTCTTCTCTTTTTTCATCGGCATCTTTTCGCGTTAAAACTACAGTATCTACAGTAATCCCTCCTCGATAGCGGGGGTTGCGTTCCAGAACCCCCCGCGATAGACGAAAATCCATAAGTAGAAACCATATGTTTGTGTAGTTATTTTTATATATTTTAAGCCCTTATAAACTCTCCCACACTGTTAACATTATTAGAGCCCTCTAGACATGAAATAACACCCTTTAGTCAAAAGTTTAAACTGTCCTCTATGACAAGACAGAGATGACAGTTCTTTCTCACAATTAAAAGAATGCAAATAGATCTTCTTCTCTTCAGGAGCAGAGAATTTCAGAGGGAGAGAGAGAGAGAGTGCTCGCAAAGAAAAGCAAACAATCAAAAAATCAATACTTGTGCTTTTAAGTTTGCCGCGGCATTTTTAGAGGAGCGTTAGTATCTTCTAAGCAAACAGCCTCTCTGATCACATCTCCTCTGTCAAGCGCAGAGAACGTCAGAGAGAGAGAGCGAGATTAAAGCAACAATCAAAAAATCAATACGTGTGCTTTTGTGCTTTTAAATATGCTGAGCACCGCAATAAAGCAGCATTTTTTTTAGAGAAGCGTCAGTATCTTTTAAGCAAACAGCACCTCTGCTCACAGCCCCTCCGTCAGGCGCAGAGAATGTCAGAGAGGGTGAGAGAGAGGCAGAGACAAGCAAACAATCAAGCTCCGCGCGGGATGCATATCTTATAGCATTGAGGAGTTTTAGTTAATATGTAATACATGCTCTGATTGGGTAGCTTCTAAGCCATCCGCCAATAGCGTCCCTTGTATGAAATCAACAGGGCAAACAAACTGAGGAAGCGTGTAGCATAAATTAAAAGACCCACTGTCTGCAGAAATCCGCGAACCAGCGAAAAATCTGTGATATATATTTAGATATGCTTACATTTAAAATCCGCGATGGAGTGAAACCGCGAAAGTCAAAGTGCGATATAGCGAGGGATTACTGTATTCATTTTATCTAGAGGAATCACAATGGTGCAGTGCTCCCTCACAGCTCAGGTCACATTTTTGACCACAATATTTAGTCTGGTATGGTTGACAGACTTTTCCCTAGCCATCAGGTGTACTTTAAAAGACCACTGCGCAATTATAATCCACTCAAAACAAAATCCCGTTTCTCCATGCATTTCGTGGAGTTTGGCAACATTCCTGAGTATTTGCGGAATTTCTCCAAACTCATTCAGGTTAGCTCATCACTATTCAAGACATTTTTTTAATGTCAAATTAGTAATAACAAACCGCTAGCTATCCTTTTATCTTGTTGTGTCGAATACGAACACGTCACGACCACCTAGGCCACGCCCTGAAGAAGCTTGGCAAAGCGGACCTAATGACGGAAATTCAACATGGTATCGATAACACTGGTCAACAAGCATTTTACTACTGGGATTCTTTCATCTGTACTTTAACAAATTTCACTTGCTGACTCCAAATCTGAAAACCGTTTTCATCCAGCACGTCCCATTTTTTAGCTATGATGTTGCAGGTCTTGGACAACTTGGGTGACTGGACAGTAAAGAAATAAGTTTGGTCTCGAGAAAAGTGAAGCCAAAATTAAGGAAGGTGTTTTTGTTGGCCTTGAAATACATGAACTGATGCTTGACGATAAATTAAAAAGGAAACTGAAGCCAACTGAATCAGCACCCTCATTCGTGCGGGTTATCCAGAATTTTCTTGACAGTCACAGAGTAGAGAATTATACTGAGCTTGTGGAGAATATGCTGAAAGTATATTATCTTACGGGAGCCAGAATGTCACTGAAGATTCATTTTTTACATTCTCATCTCGACTTTTTTCCACCAAATCTGGGCGATGTCAGAGATGAGCATGGGGAAAGATTTCAAGAAGATATAAAGGTGATGGAAAACTGATATCGGGAAAAATTTACTCCGAGCATGATGCGTGACTACTGTTGGTTCTTGCAAAAAGAGATGGATGTGCAGTACAAGCGCAAAAGCGAGTGCCTCCAACTTTTTTGGGCTCGCTGACCTCACTTTTATATTGAGGTAAATTGACATAAAACATGTCTCTGGTATCGTCTTCTGGTTTGTTTTCAGAATAAACACATCAAAACAATTTTGGTGGGACATCATCCAAACTCCAGATATCATGTTGATATATTATATTGATATTCAAAAGTGTCAAAATGTCAATGATGTGTATCTCAAAAACCTGATGTGCTAGCTTAATTCCTATTTCATATATGAAATCAGTGTAAAAAACTGAATAAAGAGATGCTCTGAAGTTCCCAGAAGCAAACAAAAAATATTTTTTTGTAGAACAATGAATGACCTCAAATATCATCCAAGACATTGCAAAAATGAGCAATTAAAGCATAAAGAAGTCTGAATGAGAAAATGACACAAATGGAGTCAGTGGACTCTAAAACCCCCAAGTCAAGTGCCATATAAAGCCAGCTCATGACTCGTGGCTCCTGTTTTAAACTGTTTGTCTTTGAGTTCCTTTCATTCGTTTCATTAATTCTTTTAATGTCAAATTAATTAATTATGCTCTTTAGGTTAAATATGTTATTTATTGTTGATTTTTGTAATTAATAAATTAATTAAAAGTTTATTTTTGAGTTCTGGAAGGGATATTTTTCTAATTTTGTAGCCCTTCTCATTTTATAGTAACATAAGATCAGATCAGAACAACTAATGGCTGGACTCCTCTCTTGTATGTCTGCTCTCATTCAGCTAATCACATTAACCCTATGGCTTATACAACAAAGAGTACCTCTTAGACATCACCAGGACCTCATCTAGAAGGAATAAGAGATGCAATGAATTGGTTCTACAGACCATTACTTCCTAGCTGCTGCTAACCTCTGGTAAGCTCTTAGCTCATTCTTGCTATAGAAACTTCATACAAATGTTAATCTTGTCAGCATGGCTATAGCTAGCATCATGTCATCTGTTCTTGCCCTCCGAGATCCTCTTCCTTCAACATGGTGAGCTACTAGTTCCTTCTTGCTATCGTCTCTGACCTTGGTATCACTGGGACTGCACGCACATGGTTTTGAGCCCTATCTTTTGGGAAGATCCTACCAAGTGTCCTGGCTAGAAGAGATGTCAAGGGCACACCGAGTACCCTTGATGCCCCAAGGATTGATGCCATAGACTTCTTTAGTTGTCCCCATCATCCACTCCCATGATTTTTCTTATCAGTGCTATGTCGAAGATACTCAGCTGTATAGAGTCATTTCCCCCTAAGGACCACATGGTCTCGCCTAGAATCTTTACATGTCTCACTGATATTGCAACCTGAATGAAGGTGCACCAACTTGAACTCAAGATCCAACCTGGCAAAGACAGATCTTCTTGTTATCCCAGCTTGTCCGTCAATTCAGCACCCCATTTCTGTTTAGCTAAGCTCACTACCGCTCACGCCTGCTGTATGCAGCGTTGGGGCAACTGATGATTGGTTAAGTTTAGGGCAGATTTCATCCTCCTTTTAACATATAAAGCCTTAAATGGCCAAGGTCCGGCTTACTTGTCTGAACTTATCATGACTTACAAACCAGAGCGCACATTAAGATCTCAAAATGTCTGTCTGCTTAGGATTCCAAGGATTAATAAAATAAAAGTGGGAGGTCGAGCATTTAGTTACAGGGCCCCTAAAGAGATGCCCCTTTGGTCTCAGCTTTCAAATCCCAGCTGAAGACTCACTACTTCAGTTTAGCACACCCTGACTAGAGCTGCTGATTAGCTGTACAGACTGCATCTCTGTTGTTAGTCATTAGCACTAAAACATAAGTAAGATGATAATTATAATTTGTTACTAACCCTCACCTGTTCTGTTTCTCTTCTTGTTACTCAAATGTAGCACTTGGTGTCACTGCCCACCTGCCAAGTTGTTTTGCCTGCCTAAGCTAAAGTCATCTCTGATGGATTATCGCAGGAATCGTCGGGTAGAGGGGTACTGTCCCAGCTGTGGAATGGCCCGTTGGGGGAGGCAGCTTGATGGCTGTGATCTCCAGGACTCTGAACAAATCCAAATCAAATTATGTGATATCATCTACTGTTAAATTCTGCTCCGTACTTGTAATATTTTTATTTTTCTACTGTATCGAGGATTCTTGTGTTCTGTTCTGTCTATTGTATTGTATTGACCCCCTTCTTTTTCGACACCCACTGCACGTCCAACCAACCTGGAAAGGGGTCTCTCTTTGAACTGACTTTCCCAAGGTTCCTTCCATTTTTTCCCTACAAGGGTTTTTTTGGGAGTTTTTCCTTGTCTTCTTAGAGAGTCAAGGCTGGGGGGCTGTCAAGAGGCAGCGCCTGTTTAAACCCATTGTGTCACTTCTTGTGTGATTTTGGGCTATACAAAAATAAATTGTATTGTATTGTATGAGCAGCTGTCTTTCACTGAACACGTTTCAATTGTCCTTCGGTCTTGCAGATTAACTCTAAACAACATCTATGAGATCGGTCCAGGCTTAGGTCTTGTCTTATGTCTGGACTACAGCAACTCTTTGCTGGATGGAGAACCAGCACGTGTTAACAGGCCACTGCAGATGATTCAAAACACAGCTGTACATCTGGTGTTTAGCCAGCCGAGGCCAGGACGTGTCACTCCTCTTTTCAGATCACTGCATTAACACCCTGTACTGGCATTTATTATGTTCAAATGCTTAATGCCTGCCTACGGCATATTCAGAGAGTCAGCATTTACATATATGAAGACAATTGTGAGATCCTCTGCTCCTTCTCACCCACTATTTGGTCTGGAATAGTTGGCAGACTTTTCCCTAGCCATCAGGGAACCACTACACAATTATAATCCACTCAAAAGAAATCCCGTTTCTCCTTCCCCATTGACTTCCATGCATTTTGTGGAGTTTGGTAACGTTCCTGAGTTTTTGCAGAATTTCTCAGAACTTAGGTTAGCTCATCACTATTCGAGAAATTCATAACAACTATCCTGTCTTTTATTAATGTTAAGTTAGTTAAGGAGTTTCTGTAATAAGGAAACAATCCATTAGCTGTGAGATCCTCTACTCCTTCTCACCCACTCAGGTCTGCTGGTTAATGCTGCCTGGTCATGCCATACCCGTGTGGCATCAAATCTCAATGCAGACTCTTTTCTGATGTAATTCGAAGCTGGTGGAATGAGCTGCCCGACTATATTAGAAATTCTGACACCATCAACGTGTTTAAGAAGCATTTCCTGTTCGGTGACTATCTGTCTAATTCAGTGTTTCCCAACCATTGTGGAGTCACACACCAGTTTTTGACATGCCAGTGTGTCCTCAAACCTCCGGAAGGGGTGAATTTAGTGCAACCAAACAGGTTGGAGAGATCTCCCTACGTGAATTTAGCGTTACATGAATCAAATGCTGTAAGAGCCATTTGCTAGTTATTTAAGTTATATAAATGTTTGCCTAAATATTAGTGCATAGTCTATGGGAGGTTCCTACAACCCACATTAAGTTGAATTGAATTGGTATATTCTGACTATTTCTAGCCTGTTTGGCTTTACATGATACTCAGTTAGTGACCAGCCTTGCCATGTGTAAGGCGTGAAGGGCATACGGTTTTAAACCGTGCCTTATGTGTAAAGTAACATGAAAGACGACGTGTTCTATTGAATGTACAGCACTGTACGTTGAAAGTGTACAGAAGAAGAAGTAGCGCATCCTTAAGTATAGAAACAACTGATTATTAATTGATTACTTTGAGGCAGAATATAGGACAGAGGTGGCAGGACTCATGGCCTGGTGTCAGGAAAGCAACCATTCCCTGAATACAGATAAACCCAAGGAGATGATTATCGACCCAAGGAAGAGGAAGCTGCAGCACACTCCCATTTACATCGGTGAGGCTGAAGTAGAGAGAGTAAAAAATCTTCAAATTCCTTGGAACCCACATCAGGGAGGACCTGACTTGGTCTTACAGTGCACAAAAACTCATTAACCGAGCACACAAAAGACTGTTCTTTCTGAGGAAGTTGAAGAAATTTGGCATGCCAACCAAAATTCTCACCAATTTCTACAGGGGTACAATACAGAGTGTTATCATCTGCTCTATTATTGTATTTAGGAGTGTAACAGGTGAAGTGGTGGCTCGGAGGCTAGGGATCTGCACTGGCAATCGGACTCTGTCCAATAGGGACTCTGTTCTGTTAGGCCCTTGAGCAAGGCCCTTAACCTGCAATTGCTGAGCGCTTTGAGTGGTGAGAAAAGCGCTATATAAATGGAAAAAATTATTATTATTATGGCACGGTAACTGCTCCTTGCAGAAAAAGAAGGCACTCCAGCGTGTAATTAAAACTGCACAGCACAGGATTTATTAGGGGCCGACACTTATCTTCAAATCTTCGACGCCTGTTTAATGTAATATACTCACCAACTAAATCAAACACCCCAGAAATATTATTATCATTGGATGCAGAAAAAGCATTCGACATGATTGAATGGAAATACCTTTTTACTATTTTGGAGAAGTTTGGGTTTGGCCCGAACATTTGTGCATGGATTAAATTACTGTATACTAACCCAGAAGCTTCAGTTTGCATCAACAACATTTGCTCAGACTACTTTAAACTAGAACGTGGCACAAGACAAGGATGCCCTTTGTCACCACTGCTGTTTGCAATTGCCATTGAACCACTGGCAATACATTGTCGAAATACTGATCAGATAAAGGGGATTAGCAGAGAAGGACTGGAACAGAAAATCTCATTATATGCAGATGACATGGTACTGTATATATCGGACCCAGAAAATTCTGTGCCTGCAGTCTTAGCAGCACTCACAGAATTTCAAAAGCTCTCTGGTCTCAGAATTAATCTGAATAAAAGTGTACTCTTTCCGGTGAATTCGCAAGCATATAATATTAGATTAGACACCCTTCCTTTTATCATTGCAGAACAGTTTAAATACCTCGGGGTAAACATCACAAGTAAACATAAAGCTCTTATCAACAAAATTTCGTCGTCTGCATGGAAAAAATTAAACAAGACTTGCATAGATGGTCAACCCTTCATCTCACACTAGCTGGAAGAATTAACACTGTTAAGATGAATATTCTTCCTAAGCTCCTTTTTATTTCAAAACATACCAATATACATTAATAAATCGTTCTTTAAGCAATTAGATTCAACAATAACCTCATTTATTTGGAATTCTAAACATCCACGCATCAAAAGAGCGACCCTACAAAGACAAAAGGCAGAAGGTGGCATGGCTCTACCTAACTTCCAGTTTTATTACTGGGCGCAAATATACAGTCGATAAGAACCTGGACACAAATAGAAGAACATACACAGGCATGGACCGCAATAGAAGTAAAATCCTGCAGTACTTCTTTGTATTCCTGCTTGCTCCAATAAACACACGCTATCGGCAATACACTAATAACCCAATTGTGCTCCACTCACTTAGAATCTGGAACCAATGTAGAAAGCATTTTAAGACGGAGAAGCTTCTTTCTGTGGCACCCTGCAAAAGAACCACCTCTTTCAACCCTCACAAACATATGCAGTTTTAATATCTGGAAAAATTTGGAATTAACTTGCTTAGAGATCTTTATATAGACAACGTCTTTGCATCCTATGAACAATTACATTCCAAATTTAACATTCCAGCTACAAATTTCTTTCACTATCTTCAAATCAGGAACTTTGTTAAACAGAACCTTCCAGATTTTCCTCATCTTGCACCCTCATCCACGCTGGAAAAATTATTGCTCAATTTCAAGGAGTTAGACTCCATCTCTACAATATATAAAATCCTTTTACAATCCCTTCCTTTCAAAGATCCAAGAGGACACTGGGAAAATGACCTCTCAATTAATATATCAGAAAAGGAGTGGAAAGTAGCAATGCAGAGAATTCACTCAAGCTCCATATGCAAAGCATACAATTATACAACTCAAAATTATATATCGAGCACATCTGTCTCGACTAAAACTCTCAAAATGTTTCCAGGGCATGATCCAACCTGCGAACGTTGCAACCAAGCCCCAGCCTCACTAGGTCACATGTTCTGGGCCTGCACCAAATTAACATTATTCTGGACAAAAATTTTTAATTACCTCTCAGACAGTCTTGGACTCACAATCCCTCCTAACCCATTAACAGCTGTGTTTGGGGTTCTTCCAGAGGGTCTTAAAGTGGAGAAAGACAAACAAATTGTGATTGCATTCACTACACTGTTGGCACGCAGACTTATTCTGATAAACTGGAAGAACCCAAACTCTCCTCTTTTAAGTCAGTGGGAAACTGATGTGTTATATTATTTAAAATTGGAAAAAAATCAAATACTCAGTTAGAGGATCTGTGCAGACTTTTTCAAAACATGGCAGGATCTAATCAGTAATATTTTGAAATGAGTTTATAAAGCACAGAGAATTTGTTGATTTAGGTATTTTTACAAGCCTTAAATTTTACACCGTTTGGCTTGCTCTCTCTCTCAAGGGTGGGGATCGATCTGTTCTTAGCATAATTCTTTTTTTTGTAAAACTTGATTGCTATGTATTGATTGTAATAAAATTAATAAAAAACAAAAAAAAACTGCACAGCACATCTCTGGAGCAACCTTCCCCTCCCTACAGGACATCTACACTAGTAGGGTCATCAGGAGGGCGCGCAACATAATTAGAGACAATACTCATCCTCAACACACGCTTTTTACGCTGCTTCCCACAGGGGGGCGCTGCAGGAGTGTGAAATCACGCACCACAAGACTGACGCATAATTTTTATCCACAAGCAGTCAAACACCTCAACAATACTAAAAGTTAAAGTCAATCCAAACCACAACTCATAGCCTCATAAATGGTACTGACTGGTGCGGTATGTCATCAGGCACTGTGTACCTTATTTTGGAATCTTATAATTGTAATTGCTATTTGTTTTTATACTTCTTTTGTCTTTCTGTCTCTGTAAATGAAGGTAGAATTTCATTACATGGTTTTAACATGTGTTTTTACTGTGTATATGACAATAAACTTCTTGAATCTTGCATGTTGTAACTAAAGTTTGACAAGAAAAGCTAGGTTCAGAGAAGATACATTTTTTTTGCCTTTTATTCTACATGTGTAACAACCATTTTTTATTCTTGTGCAGATTATTTGCTTTCAATTTTCAGTAAATCTTTTAAAATGAACTTTTGGAATGAGAGATTTCTTTCAGCATGAGTTTTACCCGTGCTTGATCCTGCCTTACACTCCTGCTATCGTAAATGCTTACCCTCCTTGGTGAGAGTGGAGTATTGGGTAGGTCGTTCAGGACTGGCTGCAGTCCACCTCCTCCTCCTGCTGCGATTTAGGGTTTTGTCTGTGGCTGTGACCCGCAGGCCAGGCAACTCTGATCTAGCTGATAATAGGTTCTTATAACTAAGGTTCGGAGCTGTACACTTTTCGTGTAATAGTTATTTCTAATCAGTCCCCCAGACTGATGTTCACTCTGTTTAGTTGACCTCTTTCATAAGTTGCTTTCGATAAAAGTGTCAATTGGGCTATAGAAGGGCTCCTTCTGTACAACTATTAGTCTATATGAGAAATCTCATTCAATAAAATTGCAAAGCATATCTTGGAATTTGTAATTTGAATTTGAGTTTACCATGGCACAAATAAATTGAAAGCTTTTTTGAGAATTTGGTGCAATGAGGGCAGACGCTTTCTAGTATAATTATTCCGATGATGATGGCGTTCGTTTTTTTCTCTCCCATATGTACAAAAGCTAAAATTAAAGTCATCTTGTTTTAGCCTCCATTCTGTAATAGCATATAATTAATATAATGGAGCTTGTTAGGCGCAGTAATAAAGCATAATGCTCTGTTCCTAGTTAAATATGATTAGCAGGAATAATATCAAACCACAGGACTCATCTTGCAAACATGAGTGCCTCCGTCGTCTTCATGTTGTTTTAATTATAATTACACTTGACAGATGTCTGCTTTCACTATTTGTCTTTTCTCCTATGTCATGCTCCTTCATTTTTATCACAGTATATTTAAGAGGAAGTAAAAATTTCATTCTGTGCTTGTCCCTTAACGGCCTAAGGAATTGTTCTATGAAACTCACTCAAGGAGCACATTGAGATTTAAAGGTCATCATTTTAGTGCTGATAAAGTGAACCCTGTGTGCAACTTTTATTTTCTTTTTTCTGAGGATCTGAGTGTTGACAAGCTTTGACAAACAAATCTCTGTGGTATTAAAGTCTAGCGTTTACCAACTGAGGCAAATTTCAAAGTTTCACAGAAGGAGTTGGCAACAGTAATTCACGCCTTGATTACATCTCGGCTTGATTATTGCAATTCCTTATGTGTGGGTTGTCCAAATCTGCCCTGTTGTGCCTTCAGTTGGTACAGAATGCAGCAGCGGGATTTCTGGCCAGCACTAGCAGAAGAGAACATATCTCACCTGTACTGGCCTCCCTTCATTGGCTGCCGGTGAGATTTAGGATTCATTTCAAGGTTTTAATGTTAGTTTAATAGGCCTTGCATGGCATCACCCCTAAATATATCTGCAATCTCCTTCACCCCCGAGAATGAAAAATTTTTAGGTCATCTGCTCAATTACTTCTTGAAGTTCCTAGATCATGGCTAAAGTTTAAGAGTGACGGGGCTTTTTCAGTTATCGTTCCAAGGTGTTGGACCGATTTGCCACTCCATATCAGATCTTCTTCTTTTTTAAGACTCCTAAGGAATTGTTCTATGAAACGCACTAAGGGGCACATTGAGATTTAAAGGTTATCATTTTAGTGCTGATGAAGTGACCCCTGTGTGCTATTTTTTAAAATTTTTTCTGAGTGTCCGAGTGTTGACAAGCTTTGACAAACAAATCTCCATGGTGATAAAGTCTAGCATTTACCAACTGAGGCAAATTTAAAAGTTTTACAGAAGGAGTTGGCAACAGTGATCCATGCTTTGATTACACCTTGGCTTGATTATTGCAATTCCTTATGTGTGGGTTGTCCAAATCTGCCCTGTTGTGCCTTCAGTTGGCACAGAAAGCAGCAGCTAGATTTCTGGCCAGCTTTAGCAGAAGAGAACAAATCTCACCTGTACTGGCCTCCCTCCATTGGCTGCCAGTGAGATTTCAAGGTTTTAATGTTTGTTTAATAGGCCTTGCATGGCGTCGCCCCTAAATATATCTGCAATTTCCTTCACCCCCCAACCCCCCCGAGAATGAGAGTTTTGAGGTCATCTGCTTAATTACTTCTTGCAGTTCCTAGATTACAGCTAAAGTTTAAGTTGATGGGGCTTTTTCAGTTATTGCTCTGGAATGATTTGCCACTCCATATCAGATCTTCTTTTTTAAGATTCAGTTAAAAACCCACTTTTGCTCCTCCAGCTTCTCCGGTGGGTGGGGTCATCGGGAGTGACAGGATAGATATTAAATAGTGTGATGGACGGCCAGGACCATTACCTGCCTGGGACATCAGCTGGTTGGTGGGAACAGGCGAGAAAACATCCACAAGGCATTACCTTCTACAGGACACTGGGGGGCAGCCCCCCCTGGGTGGATTCCTGCAGGGCACGCTGGGAGTTGGAGTTTAAAGCAGCCCTGTTGGTTTCTGTGGGGGGGCTGCTAGGGGGATCTGCTGAGAGATGGCAGTGCCCTGGTATGTTGGGCTTTCACATTACCTGAGAGTGATTCCAGACCTTGATAAGGAGACACGTGGAGCACTCCTAGGAGTCACCCACCTTCATTCAGGGCCAGAGTTGGGAGGAAGAGGACGAAGCTTGCCAGGGAGGGGTGGAGGCAGAAAGAAAGAAAGAAAGAGAAAGAAAGAAAGAAAGAAAGACAAAAATAGCTGAGCTTCCTGTTATGATGACTTCTGGCAGGAAGAGGCAGTGTGGCATAGTGGGTCCACAGCTCAAATTGAAAAGGCCAGTTTTGAATGGATAATTGTCATACTCACACATCCCCGTAATATATAGTAGAAGTGTGAGGCAGATAGAGAGTGAGAAAAAAGGAAAGAACAGGAATAGAGGGTAAGGGAGAAGAAGGAGAAAGCCGGTGCGTGAACGAGTGAGAGCGCAAGCGAGAGCAGTGTCTTTGAAGGTTGAATGCAGCTGGTACGAGAGCCCCGGAGGAGTGTTTGGCCAACTCTTGGGGTGGCAAATTGAAGCGGTCACTCCAGCTGAGCAGTTTTGAGGATCTGGAGTGACTGGCAGTGGAGATGACTTGCTGTTGAAGGGAGCGGCAGTCGAGGAGGCTTTGGGCGTGTTGAGCCACAGCGCGAGCGTCCTGGCCGCTAGGGAGGGAACCCAAGTCTCAGTCCGGATGGAGCCTTATGTAGCCGGGGAATCGGAAGGCTACCGGACCAGAATAAGAAGGAGCTGCATTTGCTGGTAAGGGGACCCCCCTGTTGCATGGCCCGTACAGGAGAAGCTGGGGAGCCGCCAGTAGAAAGAAGAAAGCACCAGAGTTTTAAGACAAGACTGCTTTCAGCCATTGTTTCAATCTCTGTTTTAATGGATTATTTATTTAAGAACTATTTGAGACACTGCACTTATTTATTTGGACACTGTTTTTGGTTTTGTTTTTACATAAAGGAACTTTGCACTTTTTGCACCATCCCCTTGCTTCTTTGTTGATGTCTTCAATGTCTAGCTCATTGGTGACATTACTGATGGTGTTGGGTTCGAGAGCTCCCCAGAAGCCAGATGGGAGCATGGAGCAGAACCCACATCGTCACAGGCAGGTCCAGATGGATGGGCACTGGAAGGGATATCGTGGTGGAAAAGAAGTTGACCTTCCATTTTGCATAGGGAGGAAGAGAAAAGGTGTTGTCACACAGCATCAAGGGGTGGAGAATTACCATCACCGGAGCCTTTAAACTGTCCCCTATGCACACACACACACACACACGAGTCAGTTGACTCAACGTTTTCAGCATCTAAGCAATGTGTAGAAGCTTTTAAATTAGAAATTAAAATGTAAGGTTGTATTGTAAAAAATGTGGAATACAAATGGAGTATTGTGGGCAGTTCTGGTCACCACGCTACAAGAAAGACATAGCAGCACTCGAAGCTGTTCAGCGGAGAGCAGCCAGGTGTATCCCAGGACGTGTCCTACTACGACCAACTCAAAGAATGAAACCTGTTTAGTCTCGAGCAGAGGTGACCACATGGGGACCTAATTCATGTCCTCAATATTAAATCTCCTAAATTCTTTCGACTCAGCAATGAAGTGTGTACTCGAGGACACCGGTGGAAATGAAAGGGAAGTACATTTTAGGTCAGAAGCCTGGAAACAGTCGTAGGAATCTGAAACAAACTACCAAGGCATGAAGTCGAAGCAGAACCTTTAAGATGAATCTGGATGACATATTAGGCCAGCTTAGCTATGATCTAAACAAACGAGCCTGCTGGACTGAATGGTCTCCTGTCGTTTGTCACATTTCTAATGTGTTTCTCTTATAACATTGCAAGATGCTGAAAAATGAGTTCACGCTTTTGTTTTCAGTCGGCTAGATTACTGTAACGCACTTCTCTCAGGACCACCCAAAAAAGAAATCAATCGATTACAATGACTGCAGAATGCAGCTGCTAGAATCTTAACTCGAAAAAGAAAATTCGAGCACATCACCCCAGTTTTGATGTCACTATACTGGTTGCCTGTGCCATTTAGAATTGACTTTAAGATACTGCTTATGGTTTACAAAGCCTTAAATAATCTCGCTCCATCTTATATTTCAGAATCTCTTACACCTTACACTCCAAATCGTAACCTTAGATCTTCAAATGAGGGTCTGCTTAGAATCCCAAGAGCTAAACTTAAAAGAAGTGGTGAGGCGGCCTTCTGCTGTTATGCACCTCAAATCTGGAATAGCTTACCAATAGGAATTCGCCAGGCTGATACAGTGGAGCACTTCAAAAAACTGCTGAAAACTCATTACTTTAACAAGGCTTTCTCATAGCTTCATCTTAATTGAATCCTGAAGCTCTGTATATTCAATTAATTATCATTACCATTCAAGGTGGCTCCAAAATCTGTGCTAACCCCTACTTTCTCTTCTGTTCTGCGTCACCACCACCTTATCAAAGCACCGTGATGTCCTTACATTGATGGATTAAAGGCCAGAAGTCCACTTGACCATCATCATCAAATTCTTCCACGAGAATCCTGAATACAATGAGGACTGATTGAGGTCATTTTTGTTAGGTAAAATGCCTAGAGGGGGCTGGGTGGTCTCGTGGCCTCTGAACGACTGCAGATTTTTTTTTTTTCTCCAGCCGTCTGGAGTTTTTTTTTTTGTTTTTTCTTCCTCCCTGGCCATCGGACCTTACTTTTATTCTATGTTAATTAGTGTTCCCGAATTTCAGTTATTTATTGTGTCTTTTTTTCTCTTTCTTCATCATGTAAAGAACTTTGAGCGACATTGTTTGTATGAAAATGTGCTATAGAAATAAATGCTGTTGTTGTTGTAGTAGTATAGTGACTTGAAATGGCAGATGAAAGGGAATTATGGGTTTCTAATAATAGCAGGAATCCATCAGTAATAGCACAATTAAAAGCATAGAAGACGTAGACGTTCAGGGCTATAACTTCTATAAAGGACATCTTTCTTATTGTGTACATACAGATGTTGTTTTCTTTAGTGTAATAAAAAAATGACAAAAAAGATCATGTTTGATGTACGAATTTACTTGGATTTTTCAGGTTTATTCTTTGGACATATTCGTCTCAGTAAACGCCTGAACCTCTGCCTTGACTTGGAATATTAAAACGAAAAAGAAACTCTATAAAGCCTGCTTGCTCTCTTCTGTGTCCTGCCACAGCGACAGACCCCTTTGCTTTGCTCTCATATTTCATTGTACCGTAGGGCAGTTGGCAGGCTGCAGGTGTTTTATTTGGAATCGCAGCTGATGTTTTCAAGTGGGAGTTCTGCTTGAATAAATAATTATTTCCACAGTAGTCTGGTTTAAAAGAGAAATGTAAAGTAATCATGCAGACCTTCAAAAAGCCCAATGATTAAAATTTCATTTAGAATGAAAACCAGTAGACCAGCGAGTTTGCCAGTTAGAAGGGATACCAGTTTTGTTTTCGACTGGAGTTGTGCACTTCAGAGCTTAACTGTGAAATTCTTTAATACAAAGGACAATTAATGCTCTCTGCGTTTCCAGCTTTCAGTTACAAACAGCTTTCTTTAATCTTTTGCCATTGGAAAACCCTCATCGGCTAAAGAATCTACAGAATGACTTCATTCTACAAAGTGTGGTGTGCTTGTAACTGATATAACCTCAAATTACTTTTGTACTTTTAACTGACTCAATTATGTTGATAGTTTTACTTTGGTGGTAAAGGTTAAAATAATTTTGAAAATTTTGCATTGTCAAAAGGTTACGTTCATTTTAGCTAAGCATTTCATGCCGTGTGGGACCGAGAAAGCCTCAAAAAAAGTAATCTTCCTCTTTTGTTAAGCAGTTTCTTTGGGCTCAGCAGGTCAGCAAATCCAATCTTTATTGTCATTTAATTCCACAAACCACGACACTGTTACATGCTAGTTAGAGCATAAACAATGTAGCCAATGTAATCTGATCCACGTGATTAAACTGATTTGCTCTTTATTTTAATAAAACAAAAAAAAATTCTACAGTGCTATTGTAAGAAGTCCTGAGTTGCTTCTGAGCTCGTGATCTTTTGTAAACTTTGGAACTGGCATCTGCTTACAGTGTTGAGACAAGTGGTGGAAGCACTCATTCGTCATTCGCCATATTTGGAGTGTTGTAGTTCTGAAACAAAGGCTGCAGAAAAAGTCCTACTGTTCCGACTACACAGACAATGACAAATATCCACAAAAAAAGGCGGTCAATAACCATGGCCACATATTTCCAGTCTTCGGTGATCTGAAAAAGAAAGGAAAAAATAAATAAATAAAGAGAGACATGTTACAAACAGAGACTTGGTCTTTCAAATTATTTCAGGGATAAATGGCTTTTTTTCTATTAGACATAGATAGATAGATAGATAGATAGATAGATAGATAGATAGATAGATAGATAGATAGATAGATAGACAGAGGGTGGTCCAGATCTAATTATGCAGATCCAGATCATCTGGATGACTTTGATTGATGCAGGGACGATTCCAATTCGGCGCGAAGACGATTCTTCATTTCATCAATTTGCACACTTCTCGATGGTCCGGGATTTTTTGGGTGAATTTCTATGTAATAAACTTAATAAGTTATAATGTAATGAAAATTGCATAGTTAGATCTGGACCACCCTATAGATAGATAGGAAGGGCACTATATAATAAATAGATAGATAGATAGATAGATAGATAGATAGATAGATAGATAGATAGATAGATAGATAGATAGATAGATAGATAGATAGATATGAAAGGCACTATAAGATGATAGATGCATGGGACAAAAACACATTTTTCCTTGATTTATTCCTCTGCTCTACAGTTTCAAATTATAAATCAAACAATTCATAAGAGATTAAAGTGCACATTGCAGACTTTCATTTAAGGGTTTTTGTGTACATTTTGGTCACAGCATGTAGAAATGTCACTTTTTCTAGACGGTCCCCCATTTCAGGGCCTCATAATATTTGGCGCCCAGCAATGGCAGGTCAATGAAATCTGCCATATTTAGTTCGTTGTCGCAAATCCCTCACATGCAATTCCTACTTGAGGTCTGTGATTATTAGACATCACCAGGTTCTGAGTAGGACCCACGATTTACCGCGGCCCGCAGAATTTAACACCATGCCGCGGAATTTAGGGTTTTGCAGTGGTAAAACGCCACGCCGCGGAATTAACCTAACTGCCACGGAAAATACCAAATCTGAATGAAATCTAACCATTTGAGGCATATTGATATTAGTATGATTAGTTTTGATTACTTCTTTAAGTTCTTTCTTTAGCCTATTGCATCATCTCATTGATATCTCAATCGTTGCTCCTGAAATCGAACACAGTGGAGCTACAGTCCAGTTAAAGAAGCTGTCGGCGTTGCTGCAAAGTACTGATAAACTTAACGAGCTGAGAGCTGAACTTGAATTTGTATCTGTTCACTGCCAGCCAATTATAAACACTCTGACTTCTTTTGAGGCACAGTCATCCATGGCTGTCGATGTCTACAACAAAGTGTCTGACTTACTGTCTTGCCTGAAATCGTCCAGATTTCCAATTGCAACCAGCAGCTGTGAATATGCAAAGCACAATGCTGCTGCTAAACTTGAAGAATATTTTGTGGGAACCAAACAGCCGACAATAGACCTATTCAGATCTGTGAGAATATTTGATCCACGACAGTTACTTCTCTTATCGAACAATTTTGCTGATAATGTACAGTCAGTGCCAACAATGATGGCTGCAGCAGATGAATGGTAAGCTTATCTGGACATAGCATCTGGTGAAGTAATTGCAGCTGATATCACTGCTTTTTGGCGTGCCTTAGAGGACAGACTGCCTCGCTTATCAGCTTTTGCTAAAGTTTACATTGCGCTGCCGATCTCTTCTGTTGATGTGGAACGTTCATTCTCAAAACATGGATCGGTGTTGTCACCACTGCGATATTCTCTGTCACAAGAAAACCTACGAGCTTACAGTGCCGTTTTCTTCAACAATAAATAAACAATAACTTTAGAAACATTATTCGATAGTTTGTTTAGAGTAATATTATGCCTACATATGTTTCAGCATCATTTGCCTAAAGCAAATCTGTGGATTAAAATGTGCGGATGTAAACGCTTTGATATACCTATTTGATTAGTATTACGAATTATGATTGATTATTATTAAGGATTAAGAATAAGAAAAATAGCATTTATCTTGCTTGGGTTACGAATTAGTCTTATGGAGTTCTGGTACTGCATTTGCCGCGCCACGGTATGCCGCGGAATGTAAAAAAACATGCAGCGGAATTTACGATTTCTTGCCGCGGTAAATCATGGGCCCAAATGCTGAGGATCTTCTCTGGTGATGCTCTGACAGGTCTCTAATGCAGCCATCTTTAGCTCCTGCTTGTTTAGAGGGCTTGTCCCCTTACATTTTCTCTTAAGCATGTAGAAGGTCTCCTCAGTTGGATTTAAGTTGGGTGACTGGCTTGCCTCAGCAGTACATTTGGATCATTATCTTGTTGTAGGATGAAGTGCCGTCCAGTGAGTTTGGAGGGCTTTACTGGAACTTGAGCAGATCAAATTTTTCTACACCTCAGATTTCATTTTTCCATCAGCAGTTCCATCATCAATGAAAAGAAGTGTGCCAGGACCTGTGGCAGCCATACATGCCCAAGCCACAACACTCCCTGCTTTGGACCTTGAATAGTTCCTTTTCATCTCCACACTTTACTCTCACCATCACTCTGATCAGGTTCATCTTTGTCTCGTCTGTCCACAAGACCATCCATCCATTTTCTAACCTGCTGAATCCGAACACAGGGTCACGGGGGTCTGCTGGAGCCAATCCCAGCCATCACAGGGCACAAGGCAAGAACCAATCCCAGGCAGGGTGCCAACCCACCGCAGGACACACACACACCAAGCACACACTAGGGCCAATTTAGAATCGCCAATCCACCTAACTTGCATGTCTTTGGACTGTGGGAGGAAACCGGAGTGCCCGGAGCAGACACGGGGAGAACATCCAAACTCCACGCAGGGAGGACCCGGGAAGCGAACCTGGGTCTCCTAACTACAAGACAGCAGCGCTACCACTGTGCCACCGTGCCGCCCATCCACAAGACCTTTTCAAAGAATTCTGAAGACTGTAATCTGGCCATCCTGTTTTTTTTTTGTGTGTAACTAGTGGTTTGCATCTTAAAGTGTGGCCTCTGTGTGGCTTTTTACAGAATCTCAATAAATTATTGCCGGAGGACCTCTGTAATTTTAGTCCCATCCAAATCACTCATATCAGTAACTTTTTACGGACTTAGGCATCTCAGCTAAGCCTTTCAACCTTCTATAAAAAGTCAGTAAAAAAATAACTCCAGGTTAGACTTAGTCCCGTGCATATCAAAATGTCAGTAAAGTTACGTCATTTGAGTGATTTAATCATCAAGTCCTTCCAAGAAAACCCTGAATACAAAGAGAACTGTTTCATTTATGTGAGGTAGAATGCCCAGAGGGGACTGGGTGGTCCCATGGCCTGGAACCCCTGCAGATTTTATTTTTTCTCTCCAGCCGTCTGGAGTTTATTTTTGTTTTTTCTGTCCTCCCTGGCCATCGGACCTTACTCTTATTCTATGTTAATTAGTGCTGTCTTATTCTAATTCTTACTTTGTCTCTTATTTCTCTTTTCTTCATCATGTAAAGCACTTTGAGCTACATTATTTGTATGAAAATGTGCTATAGAAATAAATGTTGTTGATTTAGGCTGGTCTAAAATGACCAAGTTCCTCTGGTAATAATTACCTTATATAGTGCCTGAAGAGAGAGTAAAAAAGAACTGCCAGGCCCAGTACTCCTTGTTGTGCGTGCTGAATAACATGGCTGGGGGAGTTTATCCACTTAGGGGTCAGAAGGAGCATCGATGCGCACAATTTATGATAAAATTCCTTGGACATGGTGTGTCTTGAAGGTGTGAATAGACATTTTGTTGTTATAAATAAAGTGTTGTTAATGTAGTGGACCGAACTGAGGGTATGCACCGGTATGTATTGCGGCAGACGGCTGGGGCCCTTGCCCCGCGGAAACCCCCTGTGATGGAAGGACCAGGGGAGAGGACATATTCAAGGCAATACATTCCCCAAAACTCGAGAAGGCAACCTCCCTGGATTGTATCAGGGGCTGTCAGGGGGTCCTTGGACAATTCTGGAGGCCTGGACTACAGCACTTCTGCCACACCCAGAAGTGTTGCCGGAACAATCGAGAGTACTGCCGGAAGAAGATCGGAGTGCACCTGTAGCACTTTCGGCTGCACTATAAAGGAGGCCGCCTTACTCCTTTCAGGGGGCCAGAGTTTGGAGGAGGGAGATGAAGCTTGACCGGAGGAGTGGAGGAGGAAAAAGAGAAAAAGAAAAGGAAGAAATTGTGTTGTGTTGTGCTTGTGGGAAATGGGGAAGGCATTTACCACGAGGGAAAAAAATAAAAAACGTGCCTCCTGCGCTTGTCTATATCGGGGTTGGCTTCACAGCATACATTAACTAAAATTACCCATAAGAAACGAACAGGGAAATATTGGTACAAAGTAATCAAAGATTTGCAAGTGGGGCCAGAGGAAATAACACGGAAGACATTCAAGAACGTTGTTGAGAATTTTCTTGGCAACTGTGGAGCACCAAACTACATCCTGCTGGTTGACACGTGCTTCAAGTGTACAAAATCATGAAGTGCAACAAGTCATTAGAGACTCATTTTCTACATTCATACTTGGACTTCTTCCTTGCTAATTTTGGAGTAGCCAGTTACAAACAACGTGAAAACAATGATGGAAAAGCAGTGTCCGGGTAAGAGGAATCCATCAATGCTGGCCTACTTTTTTTGGACACTTATAGAAAAATGAATAATTCTTTGCATTTATATAGCGCTTTTCTCACTACTCAAAGCACTTAGCAATTGAAGGTTAAGGGCCTTGCTCAAGGGCCCAACAGAGCAGAGTCCCTATTGGCATTTACGGGATTCGAACCGACAACCTTCCAGTTGCCAGTGCAGATCCCTAGCCTCAGAGCCACCACTCTGCCTATAACAAACAAATATCAGCAGCAAAATACTTTTAGCTCAATTGAACTAATACAATGTGTCAGCATTATTACTGTAAGTGATTAAACACACTAAAGTCTATAAAAGTTAACTTCTTGTTTCTTTAAATTCCTTATTATTCAGAAAGTATACTGTATTTGCATTCACTCTGAAGATACCTGTCATGATCACCATAATTTTTTTAGTAAGCAAAGCCTGAAAATGATCTATTGGCCAGTGGAATTAAATAGAACGCTTGCTTAACTGTTATTCTGTGGCATTCAATGATTTCACCGCAATTGCAGTATATTCAAATCGCATTAAATTAACCATTTTAAGAAAAGTTTGCTAATATGTCTATTGAAAACTGCAGAAAGTCAGTCCTTAATTTGTGTTTCAAGCGTTTCCTCCTCCACCACCTACTTTGCCATTACTGAAGCAACCTTCTTCTAGATATTATCAGATCGTTTCCATATCCATACCAGATCGTTTCCAGCCATAAATTAGCTGAAATCAAACAAATCACCAGGACCAGATAATATTTACCCTCGAGTTCTTAAGGAGGCTACTGAGTACAGATATAAACCCTTGACACATATTATTAGGAAATCACTGCACACTGGAGAGATTCCAAAGGACTGGAAAATGGCAAATTTCCCATTATATAAAAAGGGTGACAGGGCAAATCCAAGCAACTATAGAAATGATTTAGATAGGAATATTAGTAACAAGCTGGGTAAATTTGCAGATGATACCAAGATAGGTGGATTAGCAGATAATTTGGAGTCCGTTATATCATTACAGAAGGACTTGGATAGCAGACAGGCTTGGGCAGATTTGTGGCAGATGAAATTTAATGTCAGTAAATGTAAAGTATTACACATAGGAAGTAAAAATGTGAGGTTTGAATACACAATGGGCGGTCTGAGAATCGAGAATACACCTTATGAGAAGGATTTAGGAGTCATTGTGGACTCTAAGTTATCGACTTCCAGATAGTGTTCAGAAGCCATTAACCCCTTAACGCGCACACGTACCGGTCCCGGGACATAACAGCGTTTTAAAAACGTTACAGTAATGTGTGCATGCCCATCTGCCATGCATCTCGACATACTACCCATCAAATGAAACTTCAAAGTCTCGTCTTACCGATGATATAAACCATTTTGACACACAACAACCACAGCACTGACACTAAAGCCTTTTTTACAGAGAAGTACATACTTTTAAGAGTTGACTTTCCCTACCTTTGAAGACCCCCTGCAAGTCAAACATCAATATTTCCGAGCAGTATTGATCCCATTCTGTCCGTAAGGCTCCAGCGAATATAATCCAGTAAAACGATTAGGTCCAAAACACACGATATATCCTCAAAGGGACAAAAACTCCAGAAAACGTTTCATAACTTGAGACTAGCTACGTAATTTTTTTTCATTTCTATTGATCATATCAGACGTAATTTGTTTCTGTCGGCGATAACCATGCTACCGCATGAAACACGGAAGTGTTAGCTTCTGATCGACACCTAAGTTGGCCAATTACGACGGGTCTGGGGTTGACTGGCACCTCGTATAGCCAACGAGTGTCACAGACAGCTGAACGATGACGTATAACTCCAAACCCTGGTAGAATCTACCAGTTTGATTGGACACTGTGACTGACACTCAAAACTTACAGCCAATGAGCAGCCGAGCATTTTGATATGTAACTTGCCATACTAACTTGTAAACAAACGATCGGAGCTGCGAAGGTGGCATTTGTGCCAGTCTGCAGAGTTGGTGCGTGGTTGTTTATTGTGATTTCGCCAAGTTTTTCGCATTTTAAATATGAATAAAATAGATAAATGTAAATAAACGCTGATTAAATAATAGATGCATGTACGCGCGTGAAAGTATTCAATCGCCCAGGGACGTCTAATGGCAGAGAGCGACATGTGCCACGCCCTTGTGCTTTCTGCTTGCTAGTGATTGCTGCCATCAAGTGGCACATGGAAAAACGCTGAGCTGTGTTGTAACAGTTTGTAAAAGAAATATATATAGTTTGTGTGCATTTTATAAAAAAAGTAAAAAATAAAAATATAAATATATTTTTGGCCCATAAGACTTGTATTGACTATTTTTACATAGAAATGTGTATTTTTTATTGTTTTTATTATTTTTATAACTAATAGAGTGACACTGTGTGTAGATATAGATTCCTTTAGGTGTAAGCTTTCAGTAGAGCCCTCATTGATATCTGTGGGTTGAAGCATTCAAAAGTTATTACACTTTTTCCATACGTTCCAAAATGTGGATAATGGTCCCTCTAAAAAGCCCCTGGGCATGCCCACATAAAACTGGTGTAAAAAATGTCATTTTTACAGGTATTCTTTTCAAATTTGAAATGTGAGTAGTCAACAAGTTATTCTGTTGGTACATAGTGTGTTTCTGTCCCCACCTACCTACTGCAGCTTTATTTTCCTTTATTTTCATAAAAAAACAAAAAATTTTTTTTGTGAGTTCTAATGTGCATAACTTTTGATCAGTCACACCTACAGTGATTCTGACTACTAAGGGTGAAACTAGAGAATGTTACCTTTACAAAGAGACCAAACATGTGTTTATACTCCAGATAGTTCAATAACAGCAATGATTCTAATTTGGAGAGGTCGAATTACAAGCGATTTAGCAAAAATTACCCCGCTTGAAGGTTAACAGAATGTCAGGTTATATAGCGCCTTGACGTGTGGAGTACAAGTCACATGACTTGTTCTGCTCAATCTTTATAACGCACTGGTGAGGCCTCATCTTGAGTACTGTGTGCAGTTTTGGTCTCCAGGCTAAAAAAAGGACATAACAGCACTAGAAAAGGTCCAGAGAAGAGCGACTAGGCTGATTCAGGGTCTACAGGGTTTGAATTATGAGGAAAGATTAAAAGAGCTGAACCTTTACAGTTTAAGCAAAAGAAGATTAAGAGGAGACCTGACTGAAGTGTTTAAAATTATGAAGGGAATTAGTCCAGTGGACCAAGACTGTAATTTTAAAATGAGTTCATCAAGAACACGGGGACACAGTTGGAAAGTTGTTCCGGGTGAATTTCGCACAAACATTAGGAAGTTTTTCTTTACACAGAGAGTGATAGATAGTTGGAATAAGCTACCAAGTAGTGTGGTAGACAGTAAGACGTTAGTGTCTTTCAAAACTCGACTTAATGTTTTTTTGGAAGAAATAAGAGGATAGGACTGGTGAATTTTGTTGAGCTGAATGGCCTGTTCTCGTCTAGATTGTCCTAATGTTCTGATGTTTTAATATATTCTGTTTTTCCAAGAAAGAATTTTTGGCCAAATTGCTTATAACATACCAATCATATCTATGTGTGGTTGGTTGAATAATTAAATTTTTATTTTGTAAAATCCTTCTACAATGTAAGTTTAACAAGAGAAATTCCCTCACGATCTTCTTCCGCTACACACTGCCAGTTCGTGTGTTGCCTGATACCATTTTTGAGTCCTTCAATCTCATTTCCACATCTGCACATGCTGGATCAGATTCTTTCTTCTCTGCCAATCATGTCAGAAAGTCAGCATGTGGCGCTCCAAAGTCTCTGACTTGTTATTTCTTGAAGGAGATGTGGTAATCCAATTTGTACACTTTTTCTCGATCTGAAATCAATGTTCTGAATGTCTATTTATATATCTCATGCATTGCAGAAAAATTAGGAAACACGTCATTTGTAGACCTTAAAATACCATCTCTGGAGTTTGTGAACACAGATTTGTCTCAGAGGAAGCAATTAAACGATGAATTTGAATATCTGAATATTTGAATATTGGGACAGAGTAATCCCATTAAAATAGGGTCCTTCAGTAAAAAATATTTCACTCCACCTCCTGGTGTAAAACTCACAATGCCCAAGTAAGACTTTCATTGTATAAAAACAATACAACAATAGTGACGGGAACAGGCCATTGAGCATTGAGAACAAGCTCATCCACCCTATTCACCTAGATTGTCCAAAATAACATCAAGTCAAGATTTGAAGGTCCCTACAAGGCCTGCTCTCCACCACACTACTTGGTCATTTATTGCATGTGTCTATGGCTTTTTGCTTGGAGAAAATCTTTCTAACATTTGTGTGAAATCTGCCCCTTTAACAAGTTTTAAATCGTGACCCTGTTGCGGAATTTATTTTAAAGTAACTGCTGGGATCCACTGTACCAATTCATCTCATACTTTTAAACATGTCAAACATGTCAATCATGTCACCTCTTCACATCTGTTTTAATTAAACTGAAAAGATTCAAATCCATCAATATTTCCTCATAATTCACAATTCTTAGTCCTGGTGTTATCCCAGTTTCTTTCACGAGCGCTGCAAAGCCTTTTTGTAATTTGGAAACTAAAACTGACCACAGTACTCTCGCCAGTACAACTTACGCATAATCTCCTTTGACTTGTACGCCACATATTGTGATATTTAACCTAACTTCCCTTCTTGATCGCTTCTGTAGATAGTGATGAGTTCACTATACGTAACTACCATAGTCCTTCTCGTGAAGTTATAGACCTCCTATTGTGTATTTAAATCTAACATGTCTACTCCATATCTTATATATAAACATCTACGAATGGAAGTGTGTGTGTCTGTCTGTCTGTCTGGGAAGTGAGAGGTGGAGTTGGGGTAAGGGCTCCACCTCCGAAGAAACAGAAAACTCACTTAGCCGCTGGTTTTCATCCAGGATGTCGCTGTACGTTGCTGCAGTCATCTTTCTCTTTATCCTGACTAATCTCCCAGTTCCTGCCACTGAAAAACATCCCCACAGCATGATTCTGCCACCACCATGCTTCACTGTAGGGATGGTATTGGCCTGGTGATGAGCGGTGCCTGGTTTCCTCCAAACGTGATGTCTGGCATTCACACCAAAGAGTTCAATCTTTGTTTCATTAGACCAGAGAATTTTGTTTCTCATGATCTGAGAGTCCTTCAGGTGCCTTTTGGCAAACTCCAGGTGGGCTGCCATGTGCCTTTTACTAAGGAGTGGCTTCCGTCTGGCCACTCTACCATACAGACCTGATTGGTGGATTGCTGCAGAGATGGTTGTCCTTCTGGAAGGTTCTCCTCTCTCCACAGAGGACTTCTGGAGCTCTGACAGCGTGACCATCGGGTTCTTGGTCACCTCCCTGACTAAGGCCCTTCTCCCCCAATCGCTCAGTTTAGATGGCCGGCCACCTCTAGGAAGAGTCCTGGTGTTTTCGAACTTCTTCCACTCACGGATGATGGAGGCCACTGTGCTCATTGGGACCTTCAAAGCAGCAGAAATTTTTCTGTAACCTTCCCCAGATTTGTGCCTCGAGACAATCCTGTCTCGGAGGTCTACAAACAATTCCTTTGACTTCATGCTTGGTTTGTGCTCTGACATGAACTGTCAACTGTGGGACCTTCTATAGACAGGTGTGTGCCTTTCCAAATCATGTCCAATCAACTGAATTTACCACAGGTGGACTCCAATGAAGCTGCAGAAACATCTCAAGGATGATCAGGGGAAACAGGATGCACCTGAGCTCAATTTTGAGCTTCATGGCAAAGGCTATGAATACTTATGTACATGTGCTTTCTCAATTTTTTTATTTTTAATAAATTTGCAAAAATCTCAAGTAAACTTTTTTCACGTTGTCATAATGGGGTGTTTTGTGTAGATTTCTGAGGAAAAAAATTAATTTAATCCATTTTGGAATAAGGCTGTGACATAACAAAATGTGGAAAAAGTGATGCGCTGTGAATACTTTCCAGATGCACTGTATCTATCTATCTATCTATTGTATAACAATTGCATGGCCATTGTAAGGAGGGACATAAAATCGTGAGTATGTCATGTTTTCTTGAAAACTACAAACTATTGGAGTTCACACTTCCTACAATTAAAACACATGTAATGTTCAAAAATTTCTTACTGTTCAGAAGTTCACAGCAATAGCAAATGTCTTAGCAGTGTACATTTTTGGAAAACACAGATTAACTGTATTGAATATTGCAAAGTATTTTTATAGGCTATAATCTATGATTAAAATATTTTCCCACACTAATAGAATATATAAAATATAACAGAACTCACACTTTGGTCATCATCCTCAGATTTCATATGTTCGGCAATAAACCGTACTCCTTCCACAGCCTCCTCGATATCGGGGTTGCACTTGATGGTCATTCTCCTTCTGAACTCCAGGTTATCGGGTAAATCACTAATTTTCCAGCCATATTTTTTGGCACTGTCTTCATTGACATAGAACGAGTCGACGTCACATTTGCCACCTTTAAGATCAGGAAACGATTTCAGCTGTCTTCTTCGCAATCTCTCTCTCATGCTTGTACTGTCTGGCCGCTTCATGAATAACAATGCAGGCAACTTTTCAAGGAAAACTTTCTTTACCCAGTTTGGCATTGTATGCGTGCTTGGTGATCGATGGTGGACATTCAGGACGCAGACACTGGTGACAATAGAGAAAGTGACCAGAACCATAGTGAACATTAAGTATTTACCAATCAGTGGAACATCTAGTGATGTTGGTGGGACAATCTTTGAAATTAGCAGCAAAAACACAGTTAAAGCAAGAAGTACTGAAATACAGAGAGTCATTTTCTCTCCGCAGTCCGAGGGAAGATAAAATACTAAAATTGCCAACGAAGTAATGAGCACACATGGAATGATTAAGTTGATAGTGTAAAACAGCGGCTTCCGTTTAATAATAAAATCATAAGTTATATCTACGTAGGTCGGGTCATCAGGATTCTCATTTTTTCTTCCAGGCAGAGAAACGATATCCCATTCACCGCTGGGAGTGAAGTCATCTCGGCTTGCAAAATCACTGGTTAGAATGAGGTCAATTTCCGAATGGTCATAAGTCCAGGAGCGAAACTTCATCGTACAGTTTTGTTGGTCAAAAGGAAAATGCTTCACTTCGATCTTACACGCGCTCTTGTAAATTGCCGGTGGAAGCCAAAAGACGTCCCCATTGTGTGACACCACAGCGTTACAATAAAAAGAAACTTCATAGGTTCCATCAGCACTAAGAAAGAAAGAAAAACATTTGTTAGCCTTAATATTGGAAATATTTTTTAATACATTTTCCCAATATCGACTTATAGAAAATAATGTGGCTGCTCATTGACAATTAAATCATAAGGTTAGAAAAAAATGTTAGAAGAAAAATGGACCATTTGCTCAGTACAATGGGGATATTGGGGGAGTAAACAATCATTTGAATTGACTTCACATGAAATCAAAATTATACAAAGCCATCACACTTTATTGTCTTGTGCTAGCAACCCTGGGGACCAACCTCCTTCGGGACATCAGATAGCCATGAAGGTAATGAACCAGTGGCAAAGGAAGGAATATGGACAACTGGACAAACATGGACAAAGGTGTTGATACACCTCTGTATCCAGCATGGGGCGCCTGTCCAGTTGGATTTGTGTTCTTTAGTGATGCAGAACAGACTTGAGCCATACATGTCCAGGCCGGAGAGAAGCCAATGAAATGTACAGTTGTCATCCAGTTCGTCTGTGGAGGATGCTGACTGTTATACAGGTCCAGTCTGGCACAATTTTTGGGGTCATTTCAACAGCTTCTGGCTTCACGGTGGTTCCTTCTCACTTTATATTCTCCAATATGGAGATATGGGCAACTACCAGCCTTGTTGTGCTCTTTTCAGACCACACATTGCACTCTTTCACCTGCTCTAATCATTCATGGCCTCTGCCCGAAAGTAATGGGTCAGGTCTGCTGCAATCAACCAAAATGTGTACACAGAAAAAACTTTAATTAGCAGATAGGGCCTCTCGGCCATGGACCAAATAGGGCAAGTAGTCTGCCTTCCAGTTGTCATCCATGCATCCCTCGGGCAGTTTTTCTTTTTTTTGTAACTAGCAGGCTATGCCCCTTACTTGCTTTGCTCGCCAACTCCAGGCCTGTGCTACATTCTTTGCGGTTCTGCCACTCGCGTATGGGGATGTGGAAGTATAATTTAAACAGATTGTTATTTTTATGGGAATTGTTACATATGCAGAATAGAACTAACTATTTTATATTACAGAAAGTAATTAACCATATTAAAAAAGAGTAAAACGTAATAATTTGAAAGTAAATTATGTTTCATTTTGCGTTCGAATTATTCGCTGCGTAAAATGATTTTGTTCTGTTTGGCTTTGAAATTAACACACAAATACTTTTTCAACTTACACTTTTATTGTAAAACTTTCGTCAGTATTGCATTGAATTTTGATTCTGTGTTTGGACTTGCATTGTGAGAACATAACGTTTGCAAAAGCTCTTCTAACGGGAAACTGTTAACGTTTTAATGCGAATGGCATATCAAGATCTCCTTTGGTGTCTAATGTTATCTGCGGGAGATGTACTACATTACCTTTCTCGGATACATCCTTCTTTCTGCAGTAATTCGGCCGGTGGAAGACCGGACGGTGTTAACAGATGTAAAGATTCTTCATGATATTGTAAGTTGTGGTTTTCCTGTTCTGCACGATCACCGCCAACTGTTTCAGCAGAGTCTATTGATACTCATTTAACCAATTTGCCACGCAACCGATCGACATTTTTCGGGTTAATTTGTTTGACTTGGTGCTAGGATTGCCCATGTACTAATTTTTACTGTTGATAACCCTCCGTGATGAAATTCTTCAATAAGATCTGGACATAATACGCCTTCTATAATTGGGAACTTAAAGTGAGGAAAACGTCAACATTTATAAGAGCTGAGAGAGTAGGAACTGTGTCTGACAAAAGCATTCACATGAATGAGAGGTGAGAGTACCGTGTGCTTGGTTGAATATTGTTGAGAGGAGGGCGGGACTTGAAAAAATCTCATGGCCAAAGTCTTGTCTTGTGGGACTTTAAATAAAATCTCTTGAAAATAAGTCTTGTCTCATTGTAGGTTTTTTCTAATAATAAAGAGACATTTTAATGAATTTATTAAAAGCAAGTAACATTCCATACAAGCAGGACCATCTTTAACACATGGGCACACTGGGCAGTTTCCCGGGAGCCCCACAAGCATAGGGGCCACATGCGAATCTATGTAATGTTGTGACTTGCTGTCAATAAATAAATACTATACTATACTAAACTTTAAATATTTGTTACTGTGTTACAAGTGGACATTGGCATTCACCTCTGATTTAGTATTACAGTCACCTCAGCAACCTCACGTGCATGTACAGTATGTGTACGAACCTCACGCACAACATCACGTAAAACTGTATATGTTAACGTCACTTCAACTCAATTCTCTGTGAAGAAATCTTGCAAATGTTTATGTTGAACACTTGATTAATAATAAACTAATAGTAATTAATTTTAATTATGAATTAATTAATAGTAATTTATAGTAATTTCATACTTTTGCGTTGGTTAATCTTTGCTGTGAAGCATGTTTTGTCATGTTTAAACACTGATTTTGTTGGAAGTACCAATACAATAAATATGTGTTTAATTTTAGCAATCATTTACATTTTATTCCTGTGAGTGGTTGTGTAGGTAGGGGCCACAGTGCACTGCTTATCCCATGGGCCTATAATGCTGTTAAGAGCCAGTCAAACTTAACAAAACTAAATTCAAATCAGCCTCCCACCCATGAGAAAGAGAGCAAGGCCAACGGCCAGAGTAACACTTTAAGAGTAGAAAAAAAGAGGGGGAGAAAATCCTTTTCCCCAATTTAAGTGCTTATTCTGTAATGTTATTGATTAGATCCTGCCAGGTTTTAAAAAAAGTTTCCTCTAAGTGAGAATTTGATTATTTTCCAATTTCAAATAGTATAGAACATCGGTTACCCATTGACTTCAGAGTGATGTGTTAGAATCCTCCCAGTTCAGCAAAATAAGCCTAAGTGCTAATAGAGGTATAAAGGCGATTCCAGTTTGTTTGTCCTTCTCCGTTTTAAGACCATCTGGGAATCCACCAAACCCGCCTGTTAATGGATTAGGAGGGATTGTGACTCCAAGGCTATCTGAAAGGCAGTTAAAGATTTTCAATAGAGTCCAGCTACAATCAGGACAGTTTTAGGCTTCGGACAGATTCAGTGACCCGAGACATTCTGAGGCCTGTAAAATGACACCCCTGTCATTTGCATCTCTTTTGATTCTACCCACTTTTCACGCCCCTACCGCCCTGTATTTGCGGTGCACTTTTGTGCTAAATGTACTATTATAGTAATGGTGGCAAACTAAATGTGTGTGCAAAAGAAATATTTATTATTTTCTTTTTCTTCTTCTTTCGGCTGCATCTGTTAGCGGTTGCCACAACGGATTATCTTCTTCCATATCGTCCTGTCTTCTCCATCTTGCTCTGATACACCCACCACCTGCATATCCTCTCTCGCCACATCCATAATCCTCCTCTTAGGCCTTCCTTTTTTCCTCTTGCCTGGCAGCTCTATCCATAGCACCCTTCTCTCATTAAACTGTAAGCTGAAGGGCTGATCGCACCCTCAGATGGGAAAACCCCTGAAACAGTTGACAGTCTGCCTTCACATTGCTCCTTACCCTTCTTACTTGCGCTATAACGTGTGATAAACCTCTCACGCGGTACTCCGCTTACTTAAAAGCCTTGTACAGTGCCTGTCAGCTTTGGGATTGATTGTTTTGCTTTCTCTCTCTCTCTCTCAGACATTTCCTGCTCCTGATGTGTACTCCTTTGAAGAAGAAGATACGTACTGTATGCATACCATTACTTGAGAGAAGGAACTGTCACCTCTGTCAAGGAGCAAGTTTTAAAATCTTTAAAAGAGACAAATGTTTGTTTGCAGTGTTTGAGTAAAATTCTTCCTGTCTCTACGACCTCTTGTGTCTCTGTGCAAATCTGTGGCCCAAGCATGACAATACCCAACATTTCTCCTCTGCACATGTCCAAACCAACACAATCTCACCTCTCTGACTTTGTCTATCAACCGTCCCACTTGAGTTGACCCTCTAATGTCCTAATTTCTGATTCTGTCCATCCTCATCACACCCAATGCAAATCTTAACATATTTAACTCTGCCACCTCCAGCTCTGTCTCCTGTTTTTTGGTCAGTGTCACCGTCTCCAACCCATATAACATAGCTGGTCTCACTACCGTCCTGTAGACCTTCCCGTTCACTCTTGCTGATATCCATCTGTCACAAATCACTCCTGACAATCTTCTCCACCCATTCCACCCTGCCTGCACTCTCTTTTTCACCTCTCTTCCACAAACTCCATTACTCTGTACTGTTGATCCCAAGTATTTAAACTCATCCACCTTCACCAACTCTACGCCTCGCATCCTCACCACTCCACTGACCTCCCTCTCATTTACAGACATGTATTCTGTTTTGTTCCTACTGGCCTTCATTCCTCTCCTCTCTAGAGCAGATATCCACCTCTCCAGGGTCTCTTCAACCTGCTCCCTACTCTCGCTACAGATCACAATGTCATCATTAGACATCACAGTCCACGGCGACTGCTGTCTAATCTCGTCTGTCAACCTGTTCATCACCATTGCAAATAAGAAAGGACTCAGAGCCGATCCCTGATGTAATCCCACCTCCACCTCAAATGTATCTGTCACTCCTACTGCAGACCTCACCACTGTCACTCTTCCCTTGTACATATCCTATACAACTCTTATGTACTTCTCTGACACTCCTGACTTCCTCATACAATACCACAGCTCCTCTTGAGGCACACTGTCATATGCTTTCTCCAGGTCCACAAAGATACAATACAACTCCTTCTGGCCTTCCCTATGCTTCTCCATCCTCAACACCCTCAGAGCAAACATCACATCTGTGGTGCTCTTTCCTGGCATGAAACCATACTGCTGCTCATTAGTCATCACCTCACTTATTAACCTTTTTTCCACTAATATTTCTCATAACTTCATGCTGTGGTTCATCAGTTTTATCCCCCTGTAGTTACTACAGTCCTGTGCATCCCCCTTATTCTTAAAAATCGGTTCCAGGACACTTCTTCTCCACTCCTCAGGCATCCTTTCACTTTCCAAGATTCCATTAAACAATCTGGTTAAAAACTCCACTGCCATCTGTCCTAGACACCTCAATGCTTCCACAGGTATGCTATCTGGACCAAGGGCCTTTCCATTCTTCATCCTATTCATAGCTGCTCTTACTTCCTCCTTGCTAATCCGTTGCACATCCTGATTCACTATCTCCACTTCATCCAACCTCTTCTCTCTCTCTCTCTCTCTCTCATTCTCTTCATTCATCAACCTCTCAAAGTACTCCTTCCATCTTCTCAACACACTCTCCTCGCTTGTGAGTACATTTCCATTTTTTATCCTTTATAACCCTCACCTGCTGCACATCGTTCCCAACTCAGTCCCTCTGTCTAGCCAAAAAGCTTCACCAAGATTAACTGTCGTGCTAATGTAATAAACGTCTCATCGTACTTGCTGCGAGGTCACAAGTCATCCCCAATGGGTACACAAAGCCGCTCGACTAACAGAGAAGGTCTTAGCTGGGCGACTCAAATGACTACTTTATATCTCTTCGTGCTTCTGATTGTGAGTGCGTCATTCCTCTGGAGCATAAACTCTTGATAAACAATTAATGCATCGCTAATATAAATATTAAAATGTTGTACACTAGTAAAAATATAGTACTTTTGATATGACACAGAGAGAACCACAAACAGAGTACTCAAGAGCTCCTAGACATCCGGCTCATAGTATTGCATATTTTGACTGTTTACACAAGTTATATGATTTATTCAATTCAGAGTCTATAAGAATATCTAGTGTTAATTGTAGCTGAGTGCAGCATATAATTTATTCTTCTTCCTTAGCATTTCCCATTTTTATATGAGGTCAATCTTCTGATTACCAGTGTAGATTCTTAGCCACAGAGCCACTACTCCATTGTGTGCAGAATATAACTAATTTATTAAAAAGTGCAGTCTCATGAATGAGACATGGCAAACTCAGATATAAAACATATACTATAAAATACAAAATGTTAAGATATTTTTGATCAATTTGTTTTTAACTTATGACACCAAAACAACTGCTTCAGATGCAGAAGTGAAAGACCTCAATAGTTTAGAAGTTTAATAAATGCTGAATACACGTTTGAGTGCAGGAACGAAAGGGAGTTGAAATTGAAGGTGAGCCGCATGGAGGTGCAGTGGGTAGCGCTGCTGCCTCGCAGTTAGGAGACCTGGGTTTGCTTCCTGGGTCCTCCCTGCGTGGAGTTTGCATGTTCTCCCCGTGTCTGCATGGGTTTCCTCCAGGTACTCCAGTTTCCTCCCACAGTCCAAAGACATGCAGGTTATTTGCATTGGTGATCCTAAATTGTCCCTAGGTGTGTGCTTGGTGTGTATGCGTGTGCCCTGCAGTGGGCTGGCGCCCTGTCCGGGGATTGTTCCTGCCTTGTGCCCTGTGTTGGCTGGGATTGGCTCCAGCAGAACCCCGTGACCCTGTGTTAGGATACAGCAGGTTGGATAATGGATGAATGGATGGACATTAATAATTAGTTTAGATCACTTTCAGAGATTTTCTTTCACTTTGACATTAAAGGGTCTTTTTCTGATGATCAGTGTCAAATAATGTAAATGAATATTGTATGATAACAGAATGTGAAAACCTCCAAGGGGGTGAATGATTTTTACAGGCATTACATGATCATCAGCAGCATATTTCAGTTAATTGCATTTTTAAATACACAATACACTCACATTTCAGCAACTAATTTTCTGTACAAAAATGAATGAAAACGTTTCAGACAGCGTGGTTCACTAAAGTAAATTCAGAATAACATTACTGGCAATCAGCAGAAGTGATGGAAAAAAGCCACAGGAAAAGATCACGTCAGCATGTTTTGTATCATTTCATGCTACGCACTTCTCCTTTCCCTGAAATGTCAATACAAAGGCCTGCAATCCATTTTCTGAATCCACTCTCTACTATCAGGGTGGCAAGTAGCTGGAACCTATCCAGGCAAACAATAACTTTGGGCAGAACAGTTTTCCATAGCAGATACAGTCATATGAAAAGGTTTTGGAGCCCCTCTTAATTCTTTGGATTTTTGTTTCTGATTGGCTGAGCTTTCAAAGTAGCAACTTCCTTTTAATATGTGACATGCCTTATGGAAACAGTAGTATTTCCGCAGTGACATTAAGTTTATTGGATTAACAGAAAATATGTAATATGCATCATAACAAAATTAGACAGGTGCATAAATTTGGGCCCCCAACAGAGATATGACATCAATACTTAGTTGAGCCAACTTTTGCAAATATAACAGCCTCTAGACGCTGTCCTCCTATAGCCTTTGATGAGTGACTGAATTCTGGATGGAGGTATTTCTGACTATTCTTCATTACAAAATCTCTCCAGTTCAGTTCAATTTGATGGCTGCCGAGCATGGACAGCCTGCTTCAAATCATCCCATAGATTTTTGATGATATTCAAGTCAGGGGACTGTGACGGCCATTCCAGAACATTGTACTTCTCCCTCTGCATGAATGCCTTTGTAGATTTCGGACTGTGTTTTGGGTCATTGTCGTGTTGGAATATCCAACCCCGCCGTACCTTCAACTTTGTGACTGATGCTTGAACATTATCCTGAAGAATTTGTTGATGTTGGGTTGAATTCATCCGAACCTCGACTTTAACAAGGGCCCCAGTCCCTGAACTGGCCACACAGCCGCACATCATGATGGAACCTCCACCAGATTTGACAGTAGGTAGCAAGTGTTTTTCTTCTTCTTCCGCCATGCAAAGTGCTTTTTGTTATTACCAAATAACTCCATTTGTGTCTCATCAGACCGAAGCACTTTGTTCCAAAATGAATCTGGCTTGTCTAAATGAGCCTTTGCATACAACAAGCGACTCTGCTTGTGGCGTGAGTGCAGAAAGGGATTCTTTCTCATCACCATGCCATACAGATGTTCTTTGTGCAAATTGCGTTGAATTGTAGAACGATGTACAGATACACCATCTGCAGCGAGATGTTCTTGCAGGTCACTGGAGGTGATCTGTGGGTTGTCTGTAGCCATTCTCACATTCCTGTGCATATACCACTCCTGTATTTTTCTTGGCCTGCCAGACCTGCTGGGTTTAACAGCAACTGTGCCTGTGGCCTTCCATTTCCTTTCCTTATAGTTGAAACTGACAGTTTAAACCTCTGAGATCACTTTTTGTAGCCTTCCACTAAACCAGGAGACTGAACAATGTTTGTTTTCAGATCTTTTGAGAGTTGCTTTGAGGATCCCATGCTGTCTGTCACTCTTCAGAGGAGAGTCAAAGGGAGCACAACTTGCAATTGAGCACCTTAAATACCTTTTAACACTCATGATTGGACACACCGGTCTATGAAGTTCAAGGCTTAATGAGCTCATCCAACCAATTTGGTGTTGCAAGTAATCAGCATTGAGCAGTGACAGGCATTCAAATCAGCAAAATTACATGGGGACCCACATTGTTGCACAGCCAGGTTTTCACATTTGATTTAATTTCATACAACGAAATACTGCTTCACTAAAAATCTTTGTTCAGAAAACACCTCAGTACCCAGATGTTCCTAGGAAATGAAAGACATACCACTGTTATCTTTTTTGTTTAAAGGAGTGTAACTTATCATGCAGGCTGAGAGGGGTTCCCAAACTTTTTCATATGACTGTAGATAGATGAAAAGCACTATATGATAGATAGATAGTAGAAAGTCTTTAACTAAATAAATAAGCAAGCTTTAGTCTGAACATTTGGCAGTCCCAGTTCCACTGAAGCATTATACAGTCATGTTGCTGTTGGTATGGAGGAGTCTCTTGACATACTTCTGCTGAATGATTCATTGGTTGAACGTTCTCAGTGTTGGTGTGTCAGAGAGAGGATGAGCTGTCTTTGCTTTGTGCTTAGGGTCATTTTCCTACTGTAAACTAGAACACTCGGCCCACTCTGGGGTCCAGAATGTACTGAAGCAGGTTTTCATTAAGGATATCTCTGTGCTTTGCTCCGTTCAGCTTTTCCCCACAACCCCACCTAGTGTCCCTGTCCCTTCTGCTGAAAAACAACCCTACAGCATGAGGCTGCCACCACCGTGCCTCATTGTTGGCATGGTATTGTGCAGGTGATATGCAGTGCTCAGTTTCCTCTGGACATGATGGTATTCTTGATTTCATCAGACCAGCAATTGAGAGTAGAGTAAATTATTATGCAGGCTGAGAGGAGTTCCCAAACATTTTCATATGACTGTAAATAGATACTATGCACCCCACAGTTCTCATCAGAGAACTTTCAAGGAGATTTAATTGAATGGCAACCATATCCCTCTACAAAATACTAGGCTTGGTTACAAAAAACATGAACTCTTACAGAAGTGTCAATCAAGCTTTCCTTCAGCTCCTTCTGTGGCGACAACACATCCAAAAGAAATCAATGGTCTTCACCAGATGCATGCAAGATAGATAAATAGAAAAGGCACTATATAGAGCAACAGACAGATATTTGGTAAACTGCATTAATCCTCTTTTGGAGGTCAGAGTGGAACAATTTCCAGGTTAAGAGCCTTGCTCAAAGGTCCAGCAGAGTAGGACCCCTTCTGACAGTAACAGGATTTGAACCAGCAGGTCCTTAGCCTCATAGCCTCCTCTCCACCTTAGACACTGCAGATAGACAGACAGACAGACAGACAGACAGACAGACAGACAGACAGACAGACAGACAGACAGATAGATAGATAGATAGATAGATAGATAGATAGATAGATAGATAGATAGATAGATAATTTTGCCAAAGGTATTGGGACCCCCCTCCAAATCATTGAATTCAGGTTTTCCAATCACTTCCATGGCCACAGTTGTATAAACTCAAGCCCCCAATCATGCAGACAGCTTCTACAAACATTTGTGACAGAATGGGTCGCTCTCAGGAGCTCAGTGAATTCTAGCCTGGTACTGTGATAGGATGCCACCTGTGCAATAAGTTCATTTGTTAAATTTCCTCGCTACTAGATATTACAAAGTCAACTGTTAGTGGTATTATAACAAAATGAAAGCAATTGGGAACAACAGTGACTCAACCACAAAGTGGCAGGCCACGTAAAATCACAGAGCGGGGACAGTGCATGCTGAGGCACACAGTGTGCAGAAGCTGCCAACTTTCAGCAGAGTCAATAGCTGCAGACCTCCAAATGTCATGTGGCCTCCAGATTACCTCAAGAACAGTGCATAGAGAGCTTCGTGGAATGGGTTTCCATGGCCCAGCAGCTGCATCCAAGCCTTACATCACCAAGTGCAATGCAAAGTGTTAGATGTAGTGGTGTAAAGCCCACCGCCGAAACTACATGGGAGGAGTTTATTAATGATCTGAAGGCAGTTGGGACCACAGTCACCAAGAACATCATTGGTAACACACTATACTCTAATGGGTTGAAATCTTGCTGCACCTGCAAAGTCCCCCTGCTCAAGAAGGCACATGTACAGGATGGTCTTAAGTTTGTTAGTGAACATCCAGGCCTGTATCCCTCACCTTTCTCATGATCATCCTCACCCCATGAGGCAAGATCTTACATGCATATCCAGACCGAGGATGACTGATGGTCATTTTATGTTTCTTCTATTTCCAAATAATCGCACCAACAGTTGTCACCTTCACACCAAGCTTCTTACTGATGGTCTTGTAACTCATTCCAGCTGTGTGCAGGTCTACAACCTTGTCCCTGACATCCTTTGACAGCTGAAATTGATTCTGTGGACAGGTGTGCTATATACAGATAACAAGTTGAGAATAGGACTATCTGTAATTGATCGAATGATTGATTGATTGTAATGTGTGTGCCACTTGGGCACACAGCCAATCTGTGGGAGCCAGAAGTCTGGCTGGGTTGTAGGGCATCAAATACTTATTTCACTCAAGGACATGCAAATCTTATATATAAACATCTACGCATGGAAGTGTGTGTGTGTGTCTGTCTGTCCGGCCCGGAAGTGAGAGGTGGAGTCGGGGTAAGAGCTCCACCTCTGAGGAAACCGAAAACTCACTTAGCCGCTAATAGCACCACAGAGAGGCAAGCACATCAGTAAAACGAAACCTCAGAATTAAGATAAAATCGCTTAGCCGTTAACATCGGCCAAATGGTATCCCTTTTACTTTTCCTCCTAACGCTAATGCACAAGCAAGTCGAGCACATCTGCAAAATGAAACTTCCAAAGAGAGAGTCAATTGCTTATCCACTAATACACAAGCAAAGCAAGCACATCGGCAAAACAAAACCTCAGAAGAAAGACAAAGTCGCTTTGCCGTTAACATCAGCAAAACGTTATCCCTTTTACTTTTTCTCCCCCCAATAATACACAAGCAAGGCAAGCATGTCGTCAGAATGAAACTTCCGAAGAGAGAGTCACTTGCTTATCCACTAATACACAAGCGAAGCGAGCACATCAGCAAAACAAAACCTCAGCAGAAAGGCAAAGTCGCTTAGCCGCTAATACAGAAGCGATGTGAGCACGTCGGCAAAATGAATCCTCCTAGGTGAGAGATGCTCAGAGTAGTTCATTTGAATTACCTGACATCTCTACATTTCAGTTTTTTTCCTGATGATTTCAATAGTTTCTAGGACCCCGGGCTTTTTACAGCATGGGCTTACACAGCTAGTCAATTTATAACTTTTAATGTAATGTGTTTTTTTCTGGATTTGTGGTTGATATACTGTCTCTCTCCATTAAAATGAAACTACCATATACATGAGAGACTGTTCATTTTTTTGTAATATTTATTTCCCCCACTCTATCTCCTAGTTGACCTGGGAACACCTCAGTATCACCCTGGGAGTAGTTGGCAGGATAAAGGGATATCTGGGCATCTTTGCTTTGACTGCTTCCCCTGCCACCCAGGCTGGATAAGCATCAGAAAATGGATGGATAGATGGACTTCTTCTAGTATTTATTTGCATTTACTACTCCGTCCCTGCTTTTTCGATATTGGGGTTGTAGAACCTCTGGTCAGACTAACCTACTTGGTTTGATATCTGGGAGGAAAAATGTCCGAAATAAATAATAATAATGTTCTTACATAATATGCTACTCTGGTTGTCATCATCATGATGCTCCAACATTGATGGACTGAAAGCCAGAAGTCTACGTGACCATCATCATCAAGTCCTTCCATGAGAACCCTAAACACAAAGAGGAATGTTTGATTTATGTTGGGTAGAATGCCCAGAGGGGACTGGGTGGTCTCATGGTCTGGAATCCCGACAGATTTTTTTTTTTTTCTCCAGCCGTCTGGAGTTTTTTTGTTTTTTCTGTCCACCCTGGCCATCGGACCTTACTTATTCTATGTTAATTAATGTTGACTTATGTTTATTTTTTATTGTGTCTTCCATTTTTCTATTCTTCATTTTGTAAAGCACTTTGAGCTACAGTTTTTTTGTATGAAAATGTGCTTTATAAATAAATGTTGTTGTTGTTGTTGTTGTTTGTCTGTCCAGGATTTTAAATCACCCATAGCTCGCAAACAATTTGACCTATTGACCTGAAAGTTGGTACACATACAGTGGTGTGAAAAACTATTTGCCCCCTTCCTGATTTCTTATTCTTTTGCATGATTGTCACACAAAATGTTTCTGATCATCAAACACATTTAACCATTAGTCAAATATAACACAAGTAAACACAAAATGCAGTTTTTAAATGATGGTTTTTATTATTTAGGGAGAAAAAAAAATCCAAACCTACATGGCTCTGTGTGAAAAAGTAATTGCCCCTGAACCTAATAACTGGTTGGGCCACCCTTAGCAGCAATAACTGCAATCAAGCGTTTGCGATAACTTGCAATGAGTCTTTTACTGCGCTCTGGAGGAATTTTGGGCCACTCATCTTTGCAGAATTGTTGTAATTAAGCTTTATTTGAGGGTTTTCTAGCATGAACCGCCTTTTTAAGGTCATGCCATAGCATCTCAATTGGATTCAGGTCAGGACTTTGACTAGGCCACTCCAAAGTCTTCATTTTGTTTTTCTTCAGCCATTCAGAGGTGGATTTGCTGGTGTGTTTTGGGTCATTGTCCTGTTGCAGCACCCAAGATCGCTTCAGCTTGAGTTGATGAACAGATGGCCGGACATTCTCCTTCAGGATTTTTTGGTAGACAGTAGAATTCATGGTTCCATCTATCACAGCAAGCCTTCCAGGTCCTGAAGCAGCAAAACAACCCCAGACCATCACACTACCACCACCATATTTTACTGTTGGTATGATGTTCTTTTTCTGAAATGCTGTGTTCCTTTTACGCCAGATGTAACGGGACATTTGCCTTCCAAAAGTTCAACTTTTGTCTCATCAGTCCACAAGGTATTTTCCCAAAAGTCTTGGCAATCATTGAGATGTTTCTTAGCAAAATTGAGACGAGCCCTAATGTTCTTTTTGCTTAACATTGGTTTGCATCTTGGAAATCTGCCATGCAGGCCGTTTTGCCCAGTCTCTTTCTTATGGTGGAGTCGTGAACACTGACCTTAATTGAGGCAAGTGAGGCCTGCAGTTCTTTAGACGTTGTCCTGGGGTCTTTGTGACCTCTCGGATGAGTCGCCTCTGCGCTCTTGGGGTAATTTTGGTCGGCCGGCCACTCCTGGGAAGGTTCACCACTGTTCCATGTTTTAGCCATTTGTGGATAATGGCTCTCACTGTAGTTCGCTGGAGTCCCAAAGCTTTAGAAATGGCTTTATAACCTTTACCAGACTGATAGATCTCAATTACTTCTGTTCTCATTTGTTCCTGAATTTCTTTGGATCTTGGCATGATGTCTAGCTTTTGAGGTGCTTTTGGTCTACTTCTCTGTGTCAGGCAGCTCCTATTTAAGTGATTTCTTGATTGAAACAGGTGTGGCAGTAATCAGGCCTGGGGGTGGCTACGGAAATTGAACTCAGGTGTGATACACCACAGTTAGGTTATTTTTGAACAAGGGGCAATTACTTTTTCACACAGGGCCATGTAGGTTTGGATTTTTTTCTCCCTAAATAATAAAAACCATCATTTAAAAACTGCATTTTGTGTTTACTTGTGTTATATTTGACTAATGGTTAAATGTGTTTGATGATCAGAAACATTTTGTGTGACAAACATGCAAAAGAATAAGAAATCAGGAAGGGGGCAAATAGTTTTTCACACCACTGTATACTACGTGACGTCTACTGTTTGCTTTCTGGGTGATGGTTCACCTCCAAGGTTATTCCTCTTTTAATTTTAATTTTATTTTATTGTAGAATCAACTCTCGCCAGCGGCCAGCAAGACGGCCATGTGGCGCATGCATACGGGCGCCGTTCTCATCCCTACCACCTTCGCCGTCACTTCCCCTACCTCTTCATATCTTAAATCATTCTTGAGGCAGATTGAAGACTTCAGTGCCAGCTTAAGTGAAAAATGAAAAAAAAACGTAGTAAGTAATTGCAACATAAACACTGACTTAATCATTTTTAACATGAAAAGATGGCGACGAAAGAAGACAAGAAGCGGGCCACTAGGGTGGAGAAAAGAAGAGTTGCTGAGGAAGCAGCAAGCGCATCCAACTCTGTGCAAACAAATGCTAAATGCACAGAGAAAGAGTAGGAAAATTAGGAATGCTCAAGTCAAGTGTATTCACTGCACGTTATCGTGTGTGCAGTGCGCCATTACTGGTCTTTATATGTAATACGCTACCGTGACTGTCCGTTTGTTTGTCCAGGATTTTAAGTCACCTGTAGCTCACAAACTGTTTGACCTATTGACCAGAAATTTGGTACACATATACTATGTGACGTCTACTATCCACTTTCAGGGTGATGATTCACCTCCAATGTTATTCCTCTTTTTACTTTTATTTTATTTTATTGTAGAATCAACTCTCAGCAGCAGCCAGCATGGCGGCACATTCGTATGGGCGCCGTTCTCATTCCTACCACCTTCGCTGTCACTTCCCCTATCTCTTCATATCTTAAATCATTCATTGAAGACTTAAGTGGTAGCTTAAGTGAAAAAAACATACTTAGTAATTGCAACAAAAACACTGACTTAATCAGTTTTATCACAAAAAGATGCTGACGAAAGAAGAGAAGAAACGGGCCGCTAGGGTGGAGAAAAGAAGAGCTGCTCAGGAAGCATCAAGCGCATCAAACTCTGAGTGAACAAATGCTAAAGGTACAGAGAAAGAGGATGAAAACTAGGAATGGTCAAGTCAAGTGTATTCATTGCACGTTATCAAGCAGTACGCCGTTACTGGTTAATAAATAATATCACGCAGACATTGAAGGAAAATATGCAAAAAATCACCCATGCAATGGCTTGACTGGGGTAGTAAAATAATGCTTTAAAACGCAGAAATCTTGTAAAACCAAATCTAATAATAATAGTTTATTACATTTATATATTGCTTTTCTCACTACTCAAAGCTCTTTTAGGGTGAGTGGGGAGCCACTGATGTTTAGCATCCACCTGGATGTTGCAACGGCAGCCATTTTTATGCCGGTTCACCCACCACACATGAGCTGTTAGGTGGTGATTTGGTGAAAAAGATAAACAGTTAGACACAGGGAGATAATTAGGGGGCCACAATGACTAGGCCATGGTGGGCAGTTTAGCCTGGACATTGGCATACACCCTACTTTTTACGAAGGACACCCAGGGATCTTTAATGACCACAGAGAGTCGGGACTTTGCTTTTATGTCTCAACCGAAGGATGGCTACATTTTTACAGCCCAGTGTCCCCATCACTGCACTGAGACACTGAGAGCCACATTCAGACCACAGGGTTGGCGCCCCCTGCTGGCCACACCAACACCTCTTCCAGATGCATCCCAAGCTTTTTCCGAGATGGTCTCCCATTCAAGTGCATGGATGACCTCTTCTGAAGTGCATGTGGTATGGCTGCTGCCTTACTATTAAGGGGTATGTCATTTTCAAACTCAAGCTTTAGACATTTAAAGTGAACGTATAACATTAATAATGTCTTAATTAACTTGTGTAGTCCTGTGCATGCAATAACATTCCAAGAGCGGCTATGTTAATTATCTTACTAATGGCTCTGTCGACAGCATCCTTTTAATTGCGTCTTGGATATAAAGCCCTAAGCAGGGTAGGAGATGTGGTCCCTTGACGATTAAACTCCATCAGGATTAAATGTGAAGCAGAATCTTCAAGCACTGGTACCGTGAAAAGCACCTAAGTTATGTATCAGGGGCCGTTATGGCTTGTGACACTGGAAATTACAGCTTTCATATTAAATATACTTTATGGCTATTAAAAAAACGTTCTGGTTCCAATATACGACGCTGACAATGTTGACATTATCTTTTTCTTATTGGTCATAAAATAACAATGGTGCTATTCGCTTTGCTGAAGTATGAAAGTTAAAAAAGCGATTTGTACTTGGCAGATGTAATTAACATCTATTTCACCGGACGCCCTCAAGCATGAAAATCATAAAATCAAGCTTAGCCCATAAGAGTAAAAAAAACAAAGAAAAAAACTACAGAGCGTGTTTAAGACTACAGTGGCCATCAAAACTGAGCAATAATTTAATCAATTGAATGTGACATTACCTTCCCGGAGCTTTACTGTGTCAGTGGATTCTTTTGGCTTTCTTCTCAATAATGTCAGGTTTATGACTGTGGCTCCAGCCTGTTAGTTACATGTCGTGTAGCCCGTTTGTCCGTCATCATGGCTCTGCTTCATTTAAATAATTAGTTAAGCCTTTGGAAATGTCGATTCTTGTCTGTCATCGCTGCCAACCTGTCACGACTCAGCGGGCACAAAAATAAAAGGCAGAAATTATAAAGCGGCAGTTGCCTGCTCTTCATAGTCGGAGGGAAACCTGCCAAATGAGCAGCATATGGCCCATAAAATCCCTTCACAGTTCCTAATGTTGTGGCTGTGAAGGTGGGATTGGGGGGCTGCCTCAAGTGCCTCTATAATTCCAATCTCTTATAGTAGCTCTCCCTTTTTTTTTTAGTTTTAAATTAACTTTTATTTCCATTATTAATGTTATTAATTACTAGCCATACCTTGCGGTTTCGCCACTTGTATTAGTGAACCAGGACAGTGAGGAGGGACCCACCCAGCTCTCTACTCCTGACGTCACTCTTCTCCCTCAATCAGCCCACAGCCTCTGTCTCAGTTTAGCGTGAATATACTGTATCTAACTATGATTCTTAGCGCAATGAGAAAAATGAAAAACATTATTACAAAATCTTAATTTATCTATCCATTCCTAAATAATTAAATGGGCAGGCTATTCCGTATCAGTGCAATACACTGCTTGTTAAAATGGATGACTCCTGCTCTTACGCTCACTTAGTGCTGCATGGTGCCTTTCTTCCCTATCTATCTATCTATCTATCTATCTATCTATCTATCTATCTATCTATCTATCTATCTATCTATCTATCTATCTATCTATCTATCCATCTAGCATATAGTGCCTTTCTTCCCTATCTATCTATCTATCTATCTATCTATCATATAGTGCCTTTCTTCCCTATCTATCTATCTATCTATCTATCTATCTATCTATCTATCTAGCATATAGTGCCTTTCTTCCCTATCTATCTATCTATCTATCTATCTATCTATCTATCTATCTATCTATCTATCTATCTATCTATCTATCTATCTAGCATATAGTGTCTTTCATATCTCTTTATCTATAGCAAAATCAGACTGTATTTTTTCATAGCAGTTCATAAAGAGTGGGTTGCAAGAGCCTACCAGAATGCTCAGCTCGATGTACAATGCATGAAATGTCCTCCAACAATGAGCTGCAATGGCGACAGCAAGGAGAGAAGGAAAGAAAATATTTCAGACTGAAAATGGAGGAGAAGCTTTTGCCCTTCTGAGCCAGCAGAACTGTCTGAGTAATATCCCTTGTTTGTTTCTTTTGATGTACTGCTCCTCTTATTCCGGTGGGTGCTTCATGTTGGCTGGCTACTGAAACAAGGCGACCTCACGTTACTTTAATGGCACGATAAAAGATTTGGAACTGCGATGAAATGGGAATCGAGTAATTTGTCACCCCCTGCCATTCCTTGTGGTACAATTTGACAACCCTTGGAGGCAACTGCTGTTAAATTTGACATGCTGTTTAGCTAGAAGTCACATCGCATCCTGTAATGCGACACCAGAGTCAGATTGAGTGTTTATTTATGTTTACCTGGACAATTATTTGAGACATATTTTGAAAATGACTCTTAAGAGACATTTTTACAACCAAATGTACAAATGCAAACTCACAAAGGCAGTATAATATGCATTATATATGCCCTCCAAACGGGAAATGCTAAAAAAAATTTCAGTTTAAACCTTATGAGTAATTTTTAATGATCTTCTGATTTAGTGCAGGATGATCTTCAGTCTAAGGATACATTAATTTTCAATGTAGAACGATTCAAATTGCATTTTGTATGATTTACTATGAGGTACTCATAATGCTCTTTCCTTAAGCCACATTTACACTTGGTGAAATAATCCTGTTTGCCCAGATTCTTCAAATGCACTGGGTTCTGACTTATTTCCTCAAATAACTTAATGTTTTATGCTATGACAAAGTCAATTTATTCAAATCCTTATTTACATGTGCATTGCTTACAATGTTTTGCATGCATTAATTTAATTACACCTGACCAGATTAAAACTTTAATTAAAATTATTTTCTGTAGTGATCATCATTTATTTTGGTATCTGCGGTATTTAAACGAGTTAGTGCTATATTCAGAAAATCTACTTATCTGGGTTATTCACTGACACGTACATTAATCATTTCATGTGGGGAAAATAAATATCCAGTTGAAGCAAACACACCGAAAAATACAATCTTTAAACAAGTAGGCCTTCACATCTTCTTTACACTTGCTTAATCCTGCTCATGCTGATGGGGAAGAAACAAGATGGACGATGTTGCTATAGGAAGGAACTTGTTATATTTCAGCCAGGGTCTCTCTCCGAGCTGGAGTTCATATCCTTGTATTATGTCTTCTTTCTTCATTTTTGATTAGTTTGTATTGATTTTAGTTAAAGTTTACTTGCACATGTCTTTGTATTTGGTTTTGTCTCTTTGTACCAATGCCGTTGCTATGTGCCTTATGTTTTGTGGGTGGTCCCTCAAGAGGCAAGACCACCTGGCCATCTTCTTCTTTCAGCTGCTCCAATTTGGGGTTGCCACAGCAGATCATTTTGTTCTATCTCTTCCTGTGCTCGTCATCTTGCTCTGTGACACCCATCACCTTCATGTCCTCTCTCACCACATCCATACACCTTCTCTTAGGCCTTCCTCTTGTCCTCTTCCCTGGCAGCTCTATCCTTAGCACCCTTCTCCCAGTATACTCAACATATCTCCTCTGTGCATGTCCAAACCAACACAATCTCACCTCTCTGACTTTGTCTCCCAACCATCCAACCTGAGCTGACCCTCTAATGTCCTCATTTCTAATCCTGTCCATCCTCGTCACACTCAGTGCCAATCTTAGCATCTTTAACTCTGTCACCTGCAGCTCTGTCTCCTGCTTTCTGGTCAGTGCCCCCGTCTCCAGCCCATATAACACAGCTGGTCTCACTACTGGTCCTGTAGACCTTCCCTTTCACTCGTTGAGATCATTTATGTTAGGCAGAATGTCCAGTGGGGACTGGGTGGTCTCATTGCCTTGTAACCCCTGCAGATTTTGTTTTGTCTTGTAGACCTTACTTTATTCTTTGTTACTTAGTATTGTCTAATTTTCATATTTTTTCTTTTTCTTTCTTCATCCAGTAAAGCACTTTGAGTGACATCATTTGTATGAAAACGTGCTATAGAAATAAATGTTGTTGTTGCCCACCACTGCCACCGACTGCTGTCAGCCTTATGAAGTTGAAGATTTCCCGCTGCTCGAATACAAGATGGAGTGGAGTGGTGAGCTCTTATACTTTTCATGATTTTTTGGATATTTGAACCAATGCTCTGTTTTTTGACTTTGCTTTGAAGTTGTGATTTGGTCTTGTTTGCCTAGGATGATGACTTGCCGCATACAGCTTCACAAACCCCGGCACAGGCAGATGCAGAGTCCAGTCTTGCCACACAACACACGATAATTTACGGGGTGGGGGGGTGAGACGCTTTCCCCCATTTCCCACCGATACAGCACAGTTCATAAGCACAAACACAGCACAATACAACACAGTCCTTCTTTCTTCCTCTCTCTTCGCAAGCTTTGTCCTACACCTCCCGACTCTGGCTCCTCGACTGGAGTGAGGCGGCTCCTTTTATATAGCACCCGGAAGTGCTACAGCTGTTCCTTGACTTTCTTCCGACAGCACTTCCGGGTGCGATACCAAATAGGACTCAGCCATACCTGCAGTATGCCCTGGCGGCACCCACGGAACCCAGCAGGGCAGCTCTGAACTGCAACTCCCGGTGTTCCCTCCGTAGTGCTGTAGCAATCCAGGAGAGCTACCTTCTAGTGTCCCAGGGAAGATAATATCTCAAACGTGCTCTCTTCCTCGGTCCTACCACCCAGATGGCATTCCGGCCGGGTAATTCATCACTAGGGTTATATGAAATACTCAGCAGTGGAACTTCTCTGAAGTTCTGCCTGTGCCACACGTCACTTCAGGTAAGCCTGAGGAGATCAGAAGGCTTAACGTCAGGCTCAAATCTTGATGTAGAACAGAGGGCTACAGTGCATCCAGAAAGTATTCACAGCGCATCACGTTTGCCACATTTTGTTATGTTACAGCCTTATTCCAAAATGGATTAAATTCATTTTTTTCCTTAGAATTCTACACACAACACCCCATAATGACAACGTGAAAAAAGTTTACTTGTGGTTTTTGCAAATTTATTAAAAATAAAAAAACTGAGAAAGCACATGTACATAAGTATTCACAGCCTTTACCATGAAGCTCAAAATTGAACTCAGGTGCATCCTGTTTTTCCCTGATCATCCTTGAGATGTTTCTGCAGCTTCATTGGAGTCCACCTGTGGTAAATTCAGTTGATTGGACCTGATTTGGAAAGGCCCACACCTGTCTATAGAAGGTCCCACAGTTGACAGTTCACTTCAGAGCACAAACCAAGCATGAAGTCAAAGGAATTGTTTGTAGACGTCCGAGACAGCATTGTCTCAAGGCACAGATCTGGGGAAGGTTACAGAAAAATTTCTGCTGCTTTGAAGGTCCCAATGAGCACAGTGGCCTCCATCATCCGTAAGTGGAAGTAGTTTGAAACCACCAGGACTCTTCCTAGAGCTGGCCGGCCATCTAAACTGAGCGATCAGGGGAGAAGGGCCTTAGTCAGGAAGGTGACCAAGAACCTGATGGTCACTCTGTCAGAGCTCCAGAGGTCCTCTGTGTAGAAAGAAGAACCTTCCAGAAGGACAACTATCTCTGCAGCAATCCACCAATCAGGCCTGTATGGTAGAGTGGCCAGACGGAAGCCACTCCTTAGTAAAAAGCACATGGCAGCCCGCCTGGTTTGCCAAAAGGCACCTGAAGGACTCTCAGACCATGAGAAACAAAATTCTCTGGGCTGATGAGACAAAGATTGAACTCTTTGGTTTGAATGCCAGGCGTCACATTTGGAGGAAACCAGGCACCGCTCATCACCAGGCCAATGCCATCCCTACAGTGAAGCATGGTGGTGGCAGCATCATGCTGTGGGGATGTTTTTCAGCGGCAGGAACCGGGAGACTAGTCAGGATAAAGGGAAAGATGACTGCAGCAATGTACAGAGACATCTTGGATGAAAACCTGCTCCAGAGCGCTCTTGACCTCAGACTGGGGCGACGGTTCATCTTTCAGCAGGACAACGACCCTAAGCACACAGCCAAGATATCAAAGGAGTGGCTTCAGGACAACTCTCAGTTTTTTTATTTTTAATAAATTTACAAAAACTCAAGTAAACTTTTTTCACGTTGTTATTATGGGATGTTGTGTGTAGAATTCTGAGGAAAAAAATGAATTTAATCCATTTTGGAATAAGGCAGTGACATAACAAAATGTGGAAAAAGTGATGCGCTGTGAATACTTTCTGGATGCACTGTATGTGCTTATGAGACACCAGGACTCCTACTGGAGCAGTTGGGACCTATTTTAACATGCAGTAAGAGTGGTGCATATGAAATTATTTATCTTTATTTTTCAGAACGTTGTTGGTAAGTTACTACGTGAAAGGTTAGGGATCAAACTTAAGAAGTGGGAATTCAAGGCACTGTCTGTAGGTGGATCCAAAATTGGCTCAAACAAAGGGTAACGGTGAGAGAAACCTTTTCAGATTTAGGTGATGTTAAAAGACGAGTCCTTCAGGGATCTTCTTTTTATTTGACATAAATAAACAATATGCACAAGAATGTAATCAATAAGTTGGTTACTTTGTAGGTAATAAAATTAGTTGTTACAAAGAAACTTGGACAGCATACAGTGCTGCAACGCCAACCTACTGGTCACACAGTATATATATATATATATATTTATATATATATATATATATATATATATATATATATATATATATATATATATATATATATATATATGTCTATCTATTTATTTATTTGGATAGCATACAGACTTGGGCAGCTCTGCGGCAGCTGAATTAACCATTTATGACCACGTTGGACTGTGGAAAGAAACTATTCTTACATCTGTTCATTCTGGCATAGTTTAATCTGTAACGCTTGGCAGAATGGAGAAATTCAAAGAAATTGTGGGCTGCATGAGAGGGGCCAGTTATGAATTTTTGCTGAGCATTTCATGACTATGGAATAGGACAGGTTCTATAAAGTGGAAAGACTATTGTTAATAATCTTTTCACATGACCTGACTATTTGTTCTTGCCTGTTTTTTGTCATATTTAGTCGCATAACCAAACCACACTGTGATGTCATGGAAGTGCTGAGAACAGACAAAATAACTGAGTTGTAGAACAGAACCTGCAGCTCCTGTGGTAGACTGAACTCCCTCAGCTGTCATAGGAAGCACATCTGCTGCTGTGGCTTTTTGAGAACACACTCTATATTGATATTTTATTTCAAGCCTCGTGAGATTATGGGTCCCACAACTGACACATTATTACTAAGTACGGTATAAGGAGATTATATAGAGGGGACCCTCCTGAAGTCCACTGTCATCTCCACAGATTTGAGTGTGTTCAGCTCCAGATTGAAACAGTCAGAGGTGTTTCAAGCTTTCAATACACTCAAGACTAATAAAACCACTAACTGCATTGAAAAATATGAAAGATGTCTTCTATAAACTGTTATCTGGCGTATTTCAGCACTCACTTCAGATGGGAGAAATACCTGAAGACTGGAAAGTTGCAAACCTGACTGCAATATTCAAGAAGAGAGACAAAATGGATATGAGTCTTATTTCTTTACTATGAAAAGTTACGGAAACTATAAGAAATAAATTAGAAAATTATCTAAATAAAAATAATACACTAAACAGCAGCCAGCATGGGTTTATGAGAGTAATCTAAACCAATTTTTTAGATTTTTTTGAAGAATATTTGATAAAACAAAGCATAAGCCACAATTCACTTAGACTTTCAAAAAGCCTTTGACTCCATCCTACACTAAAACTAGAAACTGTCATCATCAGAGATAACCTACAAACTGGATCTCTAGTTCTAAATCATCTTTTGACAAGTTTGCTCAGTAGGCAAAGTGAAACTGGAGTCCGACAGAGGAACTTTAATGTCCTTCGGGTAAACTAACACAAGCTTTTCAAAGATTTTCATGACCACAATTGTCAAAGCAACAGGCCTGTAAATCTTTCAGTCCTGTCATGGAGGATGTTTTTTTTAGGACTGGTATCGTTAAGATCTGATGATGCTGGTCTGCTTATAACTCCAAGGATTAATAAAATAGCAGTGGGACTATGATGTTTGCTGATGACATTGTGATCTGTAGCGAGAGTAGGGATCAGGTTGAGGAGACCCGGGAGAGGTGGAGATATGCTCTACAGAGGAGAGGAATAAAGGTTAGAAGGAACAAGACAGAATACATGTGTGTAAATGAGAGGAAGGTCAGTGGAGTAGTGAGGATTCAGGGAGTAGAGTTGGCGAAGGTGGATAACTTTAAATACTTGGGGTCAACAGTACAGAGTAACGGGGAGTATGGAAGAGAGGTGAAGAAGAGAGTGCAGGCAGGGTGGAATAGGTGGAGAAGAGTGTCAGGAGTGATTTATGACAGACGGGTATCAGAAAGAGTGAAAGGGAAGATCTACAAGATGGTAGTGAGACCAGCTGGAGACTGTGGCACTGACCTGAAAACAAGAGACAGAGCTGAAGGTGGAAAAGTTAAAGATGTGCAGAGGAGAGATGCTGGGGATATTGGAAGAAGGGTGCTAAGGATAGAGCTGCCAGGTAAGAGGAGAAGAGGAAGGACTAAGTGGAGGTTTATGAATGTGGTGAGAGAGGACATGCAGGAGATGAGTGTGACAGAGCAAGATGATGAGGACAGGAAGATATGGAAAAAAGTGATCTGCTGTGGCAACCCCTAACGGGAGCAGCTGAAAAAAGATGATGAAGAAGAATAAAATAGCAGTGGGAGGTCAAACTTTTAGTTACAGGGCCCCAAAGATGTGGAATGGTCTGCCTGCTACTATAAGAGAAGCCCCTTCAGTCTCACCTTTTAAATCAGGCCGAAGACTCACAACTTTAGTTTAGCACACCCTGACTAGAGCTGCTGATTAACTGCATCTCTGTCAATTAGTCATTAGTACTAAAACTTAAGTAATATATTATAATCTGTTACTAACATCCACCTACTCTCTTTCTCTTCTCAGTACTTGCATGTGGCACTTGCTGCCACTGCTGTACTGCCAAGTTGTTTGCCTGCTTGTGGAAAAGTCATCTCAGATAAAGAAACACAAAACACGCGGCCTATTAAAGTCCACTGCAGCACTCCTTGTGTGATTTTGGGCTTATCCGAGAAATACATTGTTCTTGACGTTGTTGTTATTGTGGCGTGTTTGATTTGTTTGTTTCTATAAGATTCTGCATACTGTAGCAGAATGGGCACCAGTTAAAACCACAAATTATCCAAAGAAAGGTCCTTAACAGTAATTAAAATAAGAACTCTAAACAGCAGATAAAATGTAGTGGTATTAAGGTGTTACCATATTTTTTCTCTTATAATTCAGTCCCGCTCACTTTCTACAAACATGCAATGAATATAAATAATGGCTTAAAATGGTCCAGAAAGAAATAAACAAAATAAAGTGCCAAAGACTATATCTTTAAGCTTGAAGATCAAAAGTACATTTACTCCTATCAGTTTTAACATTCACATAGTCAGGCACAGCCTTTTTTCATAATTATTTAATATGCACCCTGGCGCCTGCCCCAAATGAGCAGTCGACTGTACTAACATCTCATTATTGACAGACATTGCATATTCACGTAATGTTAGACAGAGCTGCTAGTTTGGTGGACAAGAGGATAAACTCCATCGAGCCGTTCCAGACAGCAAATAACATTAGACTCAAAACAAACAGTCTATAACCTAGCAACTATAAAATGATATCACACACATCCATCATTCAAAACCCTGCATCTGTGTGCACCTAGAAGTTATCCAGGAAAGAAGCTGAAAGTTTCCTCACTGCAGAGGGCTCTTTGACTTTAGAGTGGGAGGAAGAGCTCGAGAAAAGGCTTACTGATGGAAGGACTGGAGGACAGGATTATTAGAAAGAGAGATAGTTAGAGACAGACAGGCAGGCAGACATTTGAGAAGAAGGAGTGCTTACTGTGTTTCTCTGTTGTCGACCAGACATAGCTGAAAAGTTATACTAATGGAAAGACAGTTAGGCTCCACTTCACTGTGTTGTAGAATTTTAAATGGATGAATTTTCCAGTTTCGTCCATCAGTTCACAGTCAATAGCCCATAATGACAAACAGAGGTTTTCAGAAAGTTTTGCTAATTTAGATAGATAGATAGATAGATAGATAGATAGATAGATAGATAGATAGATAGATAGATAGATAGATAGATAGATAGATAGATAGATAGATAGATAGATAGATAGATAGATCTTAGGGTGGCTTTGCTCACCAAACTTCAGCAGTGGGCGCATCTCACAGCTGAGCCGCTCAAAGGGAGTTGGGGAGCTTCTCCATTACAGAAAGCAACGTTATATAGAAGAGTATACAGAGCGTGGGAGAAGACCATTTTTTTGTCCTTAGTTGTTATAGATAGAAAATCAGTTGCTTCAGTATTTCACTACAATTGTCTAATTTAAATACCAATGAATAATAAAACATAGTAAAAAGTAAAAGTAAAGTAAAATGTAATAAAAAGTAAATAAAAAATTGAATTACATTAACGGTTCATTAAAAAAGATATTATAAATTACTTTATCCCCTAACTTACATTCTATAAACGTTGCTTTTTTTGCATTTCTGTTCACATATTGTTCAGGATATTTTTTTCTCTTTTTTGTTTATTGGACGATTTTTTTTTTATTTTATTGAATTTATTAAAATCAAATAACATTCTGGGGCGACACAGTGGCGCAGTGGTAGCGCTGCTGCTTCGCTGCTAGGAGACCCAAGTTCACTTCCCGGGTCCTCCCTGCGTGGAGCTTGTGTGTTCTCCCCGCGTCTGCGTGGGTTTCCTCTGGGTGCTCTGGTTTCCTCCCACAGTCCAAAGACATGCAGGTGCATTGGCGATGCTAAATTGTGTTTGGTGTGTGTGTGTCCTGCAGTGGGCTGGTGCCCTGCCCGGGGTTTGTTTCCTGCCTTGCGCCCTGTGTTGGCTGGGATTGGCTCCAGCCGACCCCCATGACACTGTAGTTAGGATGCAGCAGGTTGGATAATGGATGGATGGATGAAATAACATTCCATACACATAACTTAAGTTTTACAAAAAGAGAAAAAAAGGTTAGAAACAAATCAATCCCCACCCTACTCTTTGTTCTTGATTTTTATTATATGATCTAAAATTCAATGTTCTCGAATAGATAATTTGTTTTTCTGCCTTGCCATTATAACTGACTGCACTGAAGGGCGATTTAGCAAGTACTGAGAGTGTCAAAGGGTGGTACAGTGAGAGGATGTGCGCAGTTGGAGTAACGATTGCACAAGGTGTGTGGAGGGGAGTCGTCAAGGCTGAATAAAGCGGACATGACGGAAAACTTATATATATAAAAAAATCCTGTCTGCTTTTCATGAGAGAACTACTTAACGGATTTAGATCAGGTTTTTTCTCTAGAATTTACTTGAACATTCCGGTTGATTTTTGTGACTTCTCTCACCACGCTAAGTATCATTGTTCAGTTGTGTTACCGATTTAATTGCACGAATCCAAGAGACACACAGCGGGCTGAGGGGGAACGGGGCCCTCCTCACTCACGTGCCACCTTAGAGACATTCCTTACCTTCACTTAGCTATCAAATGACAGGAGTACTTAACGGATTTAGATCTGTTCTTTTCTATTATATGCTTTAACATTCCAGTTGATTTCGCAACTTCTCTCATCGCGCTAAGAATCATAGTTTGCTTGCAAGAATGACATATTTGCGCTAATCCGAGACAGAGGCTGCGGGCCGACAGGAGGGGGGAAGTGTGACGTCAGGAGTAGGGAGTGAGCAGGGCCCTCTTCACTGTCCTGTTTCACTACTACATAGCCGCGGGAGACAGCTAGTACATATATAAAATCTAAAGTCTGTCCGTCTGTCTGTCTGCTTTTCACGAGAGATCTACTTAACAGATTTAGATCGGTTTTTATCTATAATTTGCTTGAACGTTCCGTTTGATTTTGCGAATTCTCTCACTGTGCTAAGTATCATAGTTTGCTTGCGGTACCGATTTATTTGCGCGAATCTGAGAGAGACACTGCAGGCCAAGTGGAGGAGGGCTGGACCCTCCTCAGTCACACGCCAGCCTCCATTCGAGTCGGTCTACCTCTCGCCATGTGTTGGAGTGTACCTTGCCTCTGCTTAGCTAGCCATACCTGTTTGTTCAGCAGACATTATCATCTAAAGATTGTTAAGGAGTAGTAACATTTGACGTTTTTGAGAGAGATATCAGAGGTTTGTGTGTTTTAGACGGTGCCTGCTCATTGGCAGAGATATAACGGCCACATGCCCTTCTCCCCTCTCCCGTCAGAGCTGAACATGGTCAGATACAGTGCCAGCGTTTGACGTAGGAGTGTACCTACCTTCTCTGCTTGGCCAGACATACCTTCCCAACTTTTTACATTTTTGGCAAAGAGATCACAGCTATATTCTTACTCCTGATAGCAAAACCAAAAATTTTCTACATGAAGAGGTCTTCCAATAAGAAAGCTAGCAATATAAATTCTTCTCAATACAAATTACAATTTTTTTTTTTTTTTATTGATTTTTAAAGTTTGTCCTGTTAGACTACTACATGGGTGGAGATGCGGGGGGCAGATAGTTTTTAATACCGGGTGTCCATAAAGTCTGTGTGCTATTTAAAATAGTTGTAACTTTGTAAGTATATGTGAAAGAAAGAATTCGTATAAGGGATTAGAAAGCTTACTGTATCTAGTTTTTTTTTGTCTTTAGAAGTTTTATTTTTTGCCATATTTGGGGTACTGAAAATCCACATGAGTCTGATGAACATGAAAGAGATTCTCCCAAAGTTAATGTGTGGTGTGGTTTGTGAAAAAAATGGAGTCATAGGCCCATTGTTTTTTGAAGGGAGTGTTGTTAATGGTGATAGCTGTTTAGAAATGCTGAAAAATGACTTTATTCGTCAACTTGAACAATTAGGACTTATAGAGAATCAGTGTTTCAACAACATGGTGCTCCTTGTCACTTTGTTTTGCATGTTTGCCAGTTTCTACATGAGAAATTCCCTAACGGGTGGATTGGAAGAGGTGGACCATTTTCTTGGCCTCCACGTTCGCCAGATTTGACTCCTTTGGATTTCTTTTTATGGGGACAGGTGAAAACGAATGTTTATTAAACCAAACTTCGATCTTTAGAAGACTTGCAAGCTAGGATAACTGATGTGATGTGGGTCGCGAACGTCTTGGACCACGTACAAATCGGGTTACGACCAAAAAGTGCCATACTTTTGCATCTGTTCATGACCACACACTCGGGTCACGAACAAGCCAGTTTCCCTTCCGGTTTGTATGTGCCAATGATTTCTGCACGTGTTCAGTCTCTCCCTCTGCATTCCCTGTGCAGCAGGCGGGCGAGCGAGCAAGAGAGAAAGCACGAGAGAGCGAGCGAGAGAGAGAGAACACGAGAGGGCAAGAGAGAGAGCACGAGAGGGCGAGAGAGAGAGAGAGAGAGAGCACGAGAGGGCGAGCGAGAGAGAGAGAGAGCACAAGAGGGCGAGCGAGAGAGAGAGAGAGCACAAGAGGGGCGAGAGAGAGAGAGAGAGAGAGAGCACGAAAGGGCGAGCGTGAGAAGGCTGTTAAAGAAGGCAGTAAGGCCAAGAAGGCATCGGGCTTGTTTTTAAAGAGACTGCTTCGAGCATTGTTTTAATCTCGTTGTATTTAATGAAGACCTTTTTCTATTGCATTTAACCTTCACTTCACTTCTGTTTTTATGGGATTATTTATTTATTGAAGGATTCTGGAAGCACTGCACTTTATTTAATTTGGTCTTTGTTTTTGATTGTTGTTTTGTTGATTTTAATAAAAGCACTTAGCACTTGTTGCACCATCCGATTGCTCCATTGTAGGGCCTCACTGTCGTGCTCATCGGTAACATTACCGACAGTGACGGGTTTAAGGGTTCCCAGAAGCGAGATGGGAGCATGCAGTGAACTGTAATCTCCTCTCCACCCAGTTCCTCCTCACTTCCTTCATGCCAGAACTCGACTCATGCAAGGTTAGTTTTCTTGATTGTTTATGGTTAGTTTTTTGTATAAATTACGGATTTTTCAAATATTCATTTTCTTCCCTGTGCTTAAAACTCATTAAAAAAAGTGTTTACAGAGAGTGGTTCATAAAGGCTGCAGCGTGAACTCTTGCAATGTTACTTTTCTCTGTTCAAGGTTTTCTCAGTGTTATTCAATGTTTTTACATTTAGTTCACTATTACACTGTGCATTCTATGGTACGATTAACTATTTTGGTGCTTAAAAATCTTTAAAAAAAAAAAAAAAACCATACATACAGCTCGTACGGTCTGGAACGGATTCATTGTATTTACATATAATCCTATGGGAGAAATTACTTCAGGTCACGACCAACTCGGGTTACGACCAAAGTTTTGGAACGAATTACCATTGTGACCCGAGGTTCCACTGTATTACTGAAAATCAGCTTTAAAATTTTTTCCAAGAACTACAGAATCGTATTACCCTTTGCATTAGTAATGATGGTGGACATGTTGAAAATTAACAAGAACAATAAAAAATGTGTTTCTTCTTTCTAATCCTTTTAACAGATTCTTTCTATATCATATACAGTGGTGTGAAAAACTATTTGCCCCCTTCCTGATTTCTTATTCTTTTGCATGTTTGTCACATAAAATGTTTCTGATCATCAAACTCATTTAACCATTAGTCAAATATAACACAAGTAAACACAAAATGCAGTTTTTAAATGATGGTTTTTATTATTTAGGGAGAAAACAAATCCAAACCTACATGGCCCTGTGTGAAAAAAGTAATTGCCCCCTTGTTCAAAAATAACCTAACTGTGGTGTATCACACCTGAGTTCAATTTCCGTAGCCACCCCCAGGCCTGATTACTGCCACACCTGTTTCAATCAAGAAATCACTTAAATAGGAGCTGCTTGACACAGAGAAGTAGACCAAAAGAACCTCAAAAGATAGACATCATGCCAAGATCCAAAGAAATTCAGGAACAAATGAGAACAGAAGTAATTGAGATCTATCAGTCTGGTAAAGGTTATAAAGCCATTTCTAAAGCTTTGGGACTCCAGTGAACCACAGTGAGAGCCATTATCCACAAATGGCAAAACATGGAACAGTGGTGAACCTTCCCAGGAGTGGCCGGCCGACCAAAATTACCCCAAGAGCGCAGAGACGACTCATCCGAGAGGTCACAAAAGACCCCAGGACAACGTCTAAAGAACTGCAGGCCTCACTTGCCTCAATTAAGGTCAGTGTTCACGACTCCACCATAAGAAAGAGACTGGGCAAAAACGGCCTGCATGGCAGATTTCCAAGACGCAAACCACTGTTAAGCAAAAAGAACATTAGGGCTCGTCTCAATTTTGCTAAGAAACATCTCAATGATTGCCAAGACTTTTGGGAAAATACCTTGTGGACTGATGAGACAAAAGTTGAACTTTTGGAAGGCAAATGTCCCGTTACATCTGGCGTAAAAGGAACACAGCATTTCAGAAAAAGAACATCATACCAACAGTAAAATATGGTGGTGGTAGTGTGATGGTCTGGGGTTGTTTTGCTGCTTCAGGACCTGGAAGGCTTGCTGTGATAGATGGAACCATGAATTCTACTGTCTACCAAAAAATCCTGAAGGAGAATGTCCGGCCATCTGTTCGTCAACTCAAGCTGAAGCGATCTTGGGTGCTGCAACAGGACAATGACCCAAAACACACTAGCAAATCCACCTCTGAATGGCTGAAGAAAAACAAAAAGAAGACTTTGGAGTGGCCTAGTCAAAGTCCTGACCTGAATCCAATTGAGATGCTATGGCATGACCTTAAAAAGGCGGTTCATGCTAGAAAACCCTCAAATAAAGCTGAATTACAACAATCCTGCAAAGATGAGTGGGCCAAAATTCCTCCAGAGCTCAGTAAAAGACTCATTGCAAGTTATCGCAAACGCTTGATTGCAGTTATTGCTGCTAAGGGTGGCCCAACCAGTTATTAGGTTTAGGGGGCAATTACTTTTTCACACAGGGCCATGTAGGTTTGGGGTTTTTTTTCTCCCTAAATAATAAAAACCATCATTTAAAAATTGCATTTTGTGTTTACTTGTGTTATATTTGACTAATGGTTAAATGTGTTTGATGATCAGAAACATTTTGTGTGACAAACATGCAAAAGAATAAGAAATCAGGAAGGGGGCAAATAGTTTTTCACACCACTGTACTTACAAAGTTACAACTATTTTAAATTGCACATGGACTTTATGGACACTCTGTATAATAGAGAGATAAATGAAACAACTGAAATCTCTCATTGATAGAAGTATTCAGACGTTTTACTATAGCACTCCAAAATGCGCTCAGGTGTATCCTGTTTGGCATTAATTCTCCTAAAATGTGTCTAAAACTTGATTGTAGTCCACCTGCGGCAAATTAAATTGATTGGACATCGTGTAGAAAGGCACATGTGTATCTGTGTATAGACGATCCCACAATTTTAACAGCATGCCAGGACAAAACCCAAGCCATGAAGACCAAAGATCTCAAACTGTGGTGAGTCATAGATCAGGGCAAGGGGGTAAAACCGTTTCTAAAGTTTTGAGTGTTCCCAAGAAAAGAGTGGCATCAATAATTGTAAAATGGAAGAATTTTTGAACCACAAAATTGATTAACTGGGCAAGAAATTCTGTTAGTCTAACAGAACTTCAGAAGTCCTCTGCTGAGATGGGAGAATCTCTAAGAAGAACAACATCACAAAAGCACTTTGTCAATTAGGCATTTATAATAGAGTGGATAGACAGAACTTATTTTTTAGTAAAAGCCACATGACCACCTTTTTGAGGTTTGCTAGATGGCATATTAAAGGACTCTTGTCTAATGAGACAAAAATGAACTCTTTGGGTAGAGCTCTAATGACGATGTCTGGCGAAGACCATGCACTGCTCGTCACCTGCCTAATACCATCCTTACAGTGAAGCATGGTGGTGGCAGCATCATGCTATGGGGGGGTTGCAGCGCATAGACAGGGAGACTGATCACAATTAAGGGAAGGATGAATGCAACCAAATACAGAGAAGTCATCAAAGAAAATCTGCTCAAGCGCATGTGGCCACAGGCGGCAGGGCGGCAGATCACTTTTCAGCATGACAATCATCAAAAATATACAGCCAAGATAATACTGGAATGGCTCGGGGACAATTCTCTGAATGCCCCAGCCAAAGTCTCTACTTTAAGCTCATAGAATATCTTTGGAGAGACTTGAAGATGGCAGTTAAAAGGCGTTTCCCATCCATTTCAATGGGGCACCTGCCACGAACTATGAGATGAACGGATCAAATCCAGCTGTACAAGGCTTGTGGAGACTTTCCTAACAAGACTTAAAGCTGTAATTGCTGCCAATGGGGCTTTGACAAAGTAATGAATTAAGGGTCTGAATACTTTGTGGATGAGCAGGGGGTGTACGAGCCCCCCTACCCAACACAGACAGCCACGGACACAAGTGCAGGTGCAACACACCTTAATGCTTTTGGTGTAAGAACAGCTTCCCCCTGCTTCCTATCCTTAGAGCCCAGCTCTTCAATTACGAACCCCAGGTTCTTTTCTTCCTTTGCCTTTACACGCTGCCACTCCTCCTCCTGCAAGCTTCGTCCTCTTCCATCCAACTTTGGTCTCCAGAGTAGTGGCTGTTGACTCCTTTTATAAGGTACCCAGAAGGGCTCCAGGTGTTTGTTGACCGGCATCTGGCAGCACTTCCTGGTGTGGTAGAAGTGCTGCAACACAAGGCTCCAATACAGTCCAAGCGCCCTCTGGTGGGGACCACGGGCTCCAGCAGGCTGGAACTTCCAAGCTCCAAACCCGTGACCGCACAGTGAGCCAGGATGGATGCCCTCTAGTGTCCCGGGGAAGGCAATACCCAGAACAGTCTCCTCTCCTGTCCTTCTGATACAGGAGTGTCCCAGCCAGGCAAGGGTCCCAGCCATCCTTCACAACTTACATGAAAGTGGGATTTCAGTTTGTGATTTTAAATAAATTTGCAAACCTCTATGAAAACAGTTTGTTTACTTTATCATTATGGGTTACTGAGTACAGATTGGTGGCACAAATGACAAAGTTGTCCATTTAAAATGAAATCTACAACACATATAAAGTGTAAAAAAAATGAAGGGGTCTAAATTATTTCCGAATTAACTGTACGTTAACCTGCAAATTTAAACAAATCTGTCCTTATGTGAATGTATTATGTAATTAGTAAAGTTTGTAGTTGCATTTACCTGTGAACTCATTACAGTAATCTGAAACAGAACTCTGTGAAGAGCGCTAAAAAAATTTTAAAAAAGGAAATTGAACTGCATCTGACAGTTAGGCAAGGGAGCAAGCCACTCCACCTAAAAGAGGAGATAGATAGATAGATAGATAGATAGATAGATAGATAGATAGATAGATAGATAGATAGATAGATAGATAGATAGATAGATAGATAAATAGATAGATAGATACGAAAGGCACTATATAACAGATAGATAGATAGATAGATAGATAGATAGATAGATAGATAGATAGATAGATAGATAGATACGAGGCATATATAATATATAGATAGATAAATAGATAGATAGATAGATAGATACGAAAGGCACTATATAATAGATAGATAGATACAAAAGGCACTATATAATAGATAGATAGATAGATAGATAGATACGAAAGGCACTATATAATAGATAGATAGATAGATAGATACGAAAGGCACTATATAATAGATAGATAGATAGCATCAAATAATACATTCATATTCTTAAATCTGCCAGAAAGCTTTATATTAACCATTTTTTACTGGAAAATTGATCTGATTATGTGAAGGAAGAGCTGCTCAATTGTAAATGTGCAAACTAGCATTCAATGATTAGACTCCACTTACTTATTATAGAGAACAATGTCAGGAAGCCAGATGTGTTGTGAAGGTATTCTGAGTTTTTTAATACCATCATACTCCTGGGGGTCCCACACCAAACGATAATCATTCCACTCCTGTGTAAGTAAATCCAAGCTGGTGAATTAAGACAAAGATTTATGGACACACTACACAGCAACTTCCTGTAAAGAAAGCTCATATATTTTACAAAAAATGCCATACTTTCAATGAATAATATAAATGAACATTTGCTAAAGTTATAAATACTTATAAAGTACAGAAAGTCGGAAAATAATGTAGTAAGCTTTACACAGCTATATAACTGTATGTTAATCCATGTAATTGAACCAAATACAATAAAGAATTCTAAAAACATTAACAATATAAAATTTGTCAGATAGTTTAAATCACTATGGAAACATATGCATTAATATAATAAATGTATAAAATACTTTTCCAGTCAGTCAGTCAGTCAGTCATTGTCCAACCCAATATATCCTAACTACAGGGTCACGGGGATCTGCTGGAGCCAGTCCCAGCCAGCACAGGGTGCAAGGCAGGAACAAATCCCTGGTAGGGCACCAGCCCACTGCAGGACACACACACGCACACACACCAAGCACACACCAGGGACAATTTAGGATCTTCAATACACCTAACTGCATGTTTTTGCACTGCACCCGGAGGAAACCCACGCAGACACGGGGAGAACATGCAAACTCCATGCAGAAAGGACCCAAGAAGTGAGCCCAGGTCTCCTTACTGCGAGGCAGCAGTGCTACCACTGCACCACCATGCCGCCCATACGTGGTTTTTTTTTGCTTTGTTTTATAAATTGTACATATGTGGCAAACCAATTTGTTTTTTGAGAAAATGCCACTAATCTATATAGGAAATGAAAACAGGTAATAAATAACAAAAAATATATATATACACTCACCTAAAGGATTTTTAGGACCACCATACTAATACGGTGTTTGACCCCCTTTCGCCTTCAGAACTGCCTTAATTCTACGTGGCATTGATTCAACAAGGTGCTGAAAGCATTCTTTAGAAATGTTGGCCCATATTGATAGGATAGCATCTTGCAGTTGATGGAGATTTGTGGGATGCACATCCAGGGCACGAAGCTCCCGTTCCACCACATCCCAAAGATGCTCAATTGGGTTGAGATCTGGTGACTGTGGGGGCCATTTTAGTACAGTGAACTCATTGTCATGTTCAAGAAACCAATTTGAAATGATTCGAGCTTTGTGACATGGTGCATTATCCTGCTGGAAGTAGCCATCAGAGGCTGGGTACATGGTGGTCAGGAAGGGATGGACATGGTCAGTAACAATGCTCAGGTAGCCCGTGGCATTTAAATGATGCCCAATTGGCACTAAGGTGTGCCAAGAAAACATCCCCCACACCATTACACCACCACCACCAGCCTGCACAGTGGTAACAAGGCATGATGGATCCATGTTCTCATTCTGTTTACGCCAAATTCTGACTCGACCATTTGAATGTCTCAACAGAAATTGAGACTCATCAGACCAGGCAACATTTTTTCAGTCTTTAACTGTCCAATTTTGGTGAGCTCGTGCAAATTGTAGCCTCTTTTTCCTATTTGTAGTGGAGATGAGTGGGACCCGGTGGGGTCTTCTGCTGTTGTAGCCCATCCGCCTCAAGGTTGTGCGTGTTGTGGCTTCACAAATGCTTTGCTGCATACCTCGGTTGTAACGAGTGGTTATTTCAGTCTAAGTTGCTCTTCTATCAGTTTGAATCAGTCGGCCCATTCTCCTCTGACCTCTAGCATCAACAAGGCATTTTCGCCCACAGGACTGCCGCATACTGGATGTTTTTCCCTTTTCACACCATTCTTTGTAAACCCTAGAAATGGTTGTGTGTGAAAATCCCAGTAACTGAGCAGATTGTGAAATACTCAGACTGGCCCGTCTGGCACCAACAACCATGCCACGCTCAAAATTGCTTAAATCACCTTTCTTTCCCATTCTGACATTCAGTTTGGAGTTCAGGAGATTGTCTTGACCAGGACCACACCCCTAAATGCATTGAAGCAACTGCCATGTGATTGGTTGTTTAGATAATTGCATTAATGAGAAATTGAACAGGTGTTACTAATAATCCTTTAGGTGAGTGTATATATATATATATATATATATATATATATATATATATATATATATATATATATATATATATATATATATATATATATATATACATACATACACTAGCCGTTCCCTGTTTCGCCTCCAGGACAAACTTTAAAAATCAATAAGCAAAACATTATCGCTACCTAAGCGGAGGGAAAGTACACTCTAAAACGCAGAGGTAGACCGACTCCCCACAACACTTCCCCCTCCCCTCAGTCCGAAGCCTCTGTCTTGGATTAGCGTGAATATATTGCTCCTTATGAATTTTAGCGTGATGAGAGAAGTCACAAAATCAACCGGAATGTTAAATAATAATAGAAAAAAGCCCGATCTAAATCCATTAAATAGTTGTCTCATTCGCTAGCTAAGCGGAGGTAAGGTATGCCCCGAGGCTGGCACGTGAGTGAGGAGGGCCCTGCCTACCTCCCCTTGTTGTGAGAGAAGTCACAAATATCAGCTGGCACCCCATCTAAATCCATTAAGTAGTTCTCTTATGAAAAGCAGACAGACATACAGACGCCGGATTTTATATATATAGAGATATGTATTTGTATATAGTCATGCATGTGCCTGGGGACCACCTTCCAAGGTCTGATAAGGTAAGAAATAACCACTCCAGCCTCAGAGGGAGTGCTTTGTCATTTGCATCTTATTGCTAATAAGGAGCCATTAAAACACTGAATGCAGCTGTCTTAAGACTGAAATGAGCAATTAAGGATGGGAAACCTTGACAAGCAAGACTGCCAACATAAATGCATCAAAATGTCACTTGAGCAATAAGTGCTTCATCAGCAATAACTGACTTCTCATTAAGAAACTTGGGTTCGAACAAAAACCTTTAACCGCTGCGGCCCACCAGAGCCAACATTGCCCACTCCTGGTATAAATGAACAAAACATACACAAATACATTGTGACAGATGCCGTTACAGCCAGAATAGGCCAAGGTTTCTTACCTGGATGGGAGGCTAGCCCTTCAAGGCAGGCAGAAGATGCCAGTGTGGCAGTGGGTACACTGGTAACCCGGCAAGGTTAGATCAAGGAACAACCTGGCAGGATTACATGCTATCCTGACACACTAGGTGGCAGCCTCCTAGGGTAATGCTACCTGCATGGACACCTGCAAGGCACTTTGGGAACTGTAGTCCCTTAGGGTAGCATTGTTGGGTTCCACGGGTGCCACCAGCTGGTGCTGTAGTGATCTATCATCCTGACATTGTACACTGCTAATAAGAGGCAGGGGATGATTAGGGGGTCAGGTAGACCAGGCTGTGGTAGGCTATTTAGCCAGGACATTGGGATTTATTCTACTGTTTATGAAGGATGCCCTGGGATCTTTTATGATCACAGGTTTTACCGCTCGGATGGTACTCTTTGTCTTTGACCCAGAGAACACGATATTTGTAATTTCCAAAAAACTATTTGAAATATTGGCTTTTCAGACCACAAATCATGATTTCTCTGTGCTGATTTTTATCTCAGATGACTGGCATCTGTGGATAGAGTGGTGAATTGTGTTCACTGGCACAATAGATAGATAGATAGATAGATAGATAGATAGATAGATAGATAGATAGATAGATAGATAGATAGATAGATAGATAGATAGATAGATAGATAGATAGAACTTATTTGTCCCCAGGTGGAGATTTGGATTTTAACAGAAGCTCTTTGAATAAATAAATAGGTAGATAAGTAAGTAAATAAATAAACAGACATATTGCTGTATATTGTGGGTATAAAGGACCCCCCCCCCTGGTGTTCCTTGACACACTTCTGCTGTTGTTGTCTGAAAGTCCTCAGTGTAGGTGTGTCAGAGAGAGGATGTACTGCCTTGGCTTTGTGCTTAGGGTCATTGTCTTACTGGAAAGCGGAACACTCTGCCCAGTCTGTCGTAATTTTATTTATTTATTTATTTGGTTTGTACAATGCTATATACTGTATACCCTGCCATTCTTTCTTATATTCTGTAAGTGCCTTGAGCATGGGAAAGGCTCTATATAAATAAAATGTATTATTATTATTATTATTTGAAGCAGGTTTTCATTAAGGATATCTCTGTGCTTTGCTCTGTTCAGCTTTTCCCCCAACCCCATCTAATATGCCAGTCCTTTCTGCTAAAAAACAATTCTACAGCATGATGCTGTCACCACTGTGCCTTATTGTTGACTAGCATTGTTCATAATGACATTCAGTTTTGTTTTCATTCTGTCCTCCATTACGACCACCATGGGGTCCAGAGTATGTCCTATAACTGAGACTGTCATTTTAATTAGCCTGTTAATTCAGTGGGCATCTACTGAAGTGATGTTAGCGGCCCAGCACACAACAGTGTAGATAATCACACTGGCCACCACAGAGTTGTAGGAGATGTTCAGTCAAAATGTGTTGCAGAGGGTTACAACACATCAGTACATCGGTCATTCATCTCTGTGCTGTGTGAAATATTGACATGCTGATAAAATTACATGCTAGGATTCACAGGTCTAAGGCTGGGTTTATACTTGACACTCGCTTGGATCATGGCTGCTATGAGTTCCCAGTGCTCTTTTGACGCATCCTCTGAGCACATCGTAAGAAATTAACGTGATGCATGCGTGTGTTGCAGTACCAGCAAAAATTTAGGTGGTGGGTGTGTTCAAGTTTTGGTATGTGACGCATCTCCACAGAGATAGACATGCCTGTCAAAACAGTTGGCGTCAAATCGGCAGCTCTTTGAAAGCGGATGTGAAAACATGCAAGATAATAAGGAAGTAAATTTGAGAGAGATATGTCCATGCAAAGTGGAAAATATTTGAGAAAATAAGTGGGTACTTGGCAAGATAACGCAGTGTGGCAGCAAGCCACATTGCAGCTCCAATGAGATCAATGTGCGTGCTTTGATGTTTGATGACTAGTTCGATGTGGTGAAGCAAATCATCAGACTTAAATGCAGACATACGAAAGAATTCATGATGCATTTCCTTCATTCATTTCTCTCGTAGACAATGCAGGTTTTGCATATTCCCCATTGTAATGACGTGATACATTTAAAAGTTTTTATCTTCAGCATCCATTCTTCTCTCAACTCACAAGAAAGCAAATCCAGGGGCCTCATTAAAAAAATGGTGCGTACGTCCCGTTTCCATGCTCACTTCAAGATGTATAAAAACTAAACTTGACATAAAGCCACCAGCCTTAACCTCGGTGTACGCAACTTTCCACTCGGCTTTGCAAACTGGCGGCACCCAGCGTCAAAGCAGTGCTTTTGTTCCAGTGTGGTTTCCCTTTCTTTTTTAGATTCACATCCCTGCTTTATCAAATAAACTGTAATTAACCACATATCATGTATTAGTTTAAGGCAACTGATTTTAATCGATCTGTAACAATATAATAGTCCACAGAATGGCCAAACTATTCCAAATACCATAGCTGCTTTAGCGTTGTTGCTCTCAGTGTACCACTCAGAATATTTTAATCCACTGTATCTTAGTGTGAAATCACAGCTCTACAGCAGCTGACTGGAAAGAGGATCATCGGGATACAGCATCTAACACTTGCTGCCTCAGCCATGCGCACAGTCTATTTGAACTTCCCCCAACATGCAAACACCTCAGAGCCTTTCCTGCATGAACCTTGCGATTCAGAAACAGTTTCATCCAAAGAGCTCTAAACGCACTCAATCAGTCAATCAATCAAGTGCTCCCGCTAGATCTGTTTGTACTTAGAATTACAATTACCTTATTGGAAACTTGCGCTAGAGTTGTAATATTGCACAACCTGAGCCACTTTAAGAACCATTTTCACTCTCTGCACTATTATGTACATGTATATTGTACTTATGCTTTCATATTGCATATTTTTCATTGTTTTTATTGTATTATTATTATTGTTGTTATTTTATCATTTTATAGGAAAATAAGTTTACGGAGGATTTGCATATTGAATCTCATTGTACCATAAAATATCAATAAAGGAATTCAATTCAATTTAATAGAAGAGAGAGGGTATTTACAGATGATGATGACTGGCTTCTAAGTCGATTTAGATTTCCAAGCACTATCTTTTTGGTGCTCTTGATATCATTTTTAAGATGAGATTCCTTCAAGTATGTATATTACATTATACAGATAAATTTCTAACTTCATTTAAATAATGTATACTGTTAATAATTAAACATGTGGGCACAGTGGTTCAGCAGTACAGATGAGCTGCCACCCCGTCCAAGGATTGGTCCTGCCTCATGCTGCATACTTGCTGGGACTGGCGCAACCCTGGATGAATAGAGGGGACTGGGCGGTATCATGGTCTGGAATCCCTACAGATTTTATTTTTTCTCCAGCCGTCTGGAGTTTTTTTGTTTTTCTGTCCCCCCTGGCCATTGAACCTTACTCTTATTCGATGTTAATGTTGATTTATTTTGTTTTATAATTATGTCTTTCATTTTTCTATTCTTTAATATGTAAAGCACTTTGAGCTACTGTTTGTATGAAAATGTGCTATATAAATAAATGTTGTTGTTGTTGTTGTTGCAACCCTGGATGAATAGATGGATGGAATGATTAAACATGTAATACAAAGATATTTCAATGTTCCTTAAAAGTTTTGAAGAATCGGCGTTCTAAGCTTACAGATGGGTTGACTTTTATTAAAGTGCTTATTGTGTAGCGAATGGTGATGTGGAGAAAGAAAAGGAAGGTCAGGAATTGGGGATGGTACGTTTGAAAGAGACATTACGGCTGCATTAAATTATTTCATCGAGGGTCACGCATGGCCCAGCAAGCCTCTTGTGGGAGCCAGGAACAATTTTTGGACGGGGAGCCAGCTCATTGCTACCACTGCGCCACCGTGCCCTTATGTTTATTATGTGATTTAATTCATTTCATCATGAAAATGATAATCAAATATACATCTTAGTATTTAAATTGTTCAGGGAGCTGTAATATAATGAATGTAATATATTTTGTGTCCTGTCGGCATAAGAGAAAGCCTGTTTAAGAAGCATGCATTTATTCACACGTAGAGCACAAAGAAGAACACATAGAACATGAAGCATTTAACATGCTACTTTAGTTATGATTTGATCTGAGAAACTCTAGTAAATTAAACATTGGTTTTAAGATTAAGTTTACAATGTTCTACAAAGTACTTTAATGACAAAATAAACTATGAGATTAAAGTGGACATTTTGACTTTTTTTTCCAGTGTCCATTTTTCTTTTCTCAGCTCCCTAATACACTTCTATATGACACTCCAACGGTGGACTACGACTCACCTTTTCATGGTGACTTTTATATTAGACCACTTCTTTTTTAATTTTGGGCACTTTGTGACTTTCTGAACTTGAACTTTCGAGTGTCTGAGCTATTGGGTATCACTTGATCCACTTCCTTTTGTTGTTTATACTACTGCTTAAGCCGACAAATAGTACATTTTTCCTTGCCACCACTTTTCATTTGCCAAAATTCTTTTTTTCACATGCTTTTGCCATTGTCTTTTAACAAAACACTGAAAGGGAAAGGTGATATTTATATTGATTTGCATATTAAAATATGCAAAATTCGGGGAGGAGTCGGGGTGGGGCAGCAGCCATGTGAGCAGGCATTACTTTTCACGCTGACTGGGATTTATGGAGCTCAAGTGCATGGAAATTGGCTTATGCATGGTTTTGAGCATCTGAATTTTTTTGTGCATACGCACATTTCCACTTTTGTCTGTATGCCGTGTTTTAGTGTGAGTTCTATGCACGGTGTTATGCATGAGGCCCCAGGTGTTGTTTTCTCAATGGGATGATGTCTTACACTGCCACCTAGTGGAATCCTCCAGATACACATAAAATACGCATACAGACAGTACACTGCTTGCATAGCAGCAGCGTACGCATTGTGTAGTGTTAAATATATCCTGTCCCTATATACTAAATATGTAATATCAAGAAAGACATGTCTCAGTTAAGCCACCTCAGCCCACCCCAAAATGATTTATTTTTAGTCAGCCACATTGCAGAGATGTATAAACACTTCATGGATGCTTTGTAAGGGCTGGATTAAACTTCACTCTCAGAACGCTCAAGGCTGCCACGTGTTCCCATTGTTCTTTTAACGTGTCCTCTGAGCACGTCGTCAGAAATTACTGAGATGTGTGAGCAAGTTGCAGTACCAGAAAAAATATGGGTGCCGTGTGTGTTTAAGTTTTGTTACCTGACGTCTGCATCTGTGTTGACTATCAATATGTGACAGCGAGCCGCATTGTAGGATCAGTGTGCGTGCTTCTATGTTTGATGAATGGTTCAATGTGGTGATGCAAATCATCAGACTTAAATGCTGACATGTAAATGTCTTCATGGTGCTCTTCTTCAACCATTTCTCGCACAGGCAATACAAACGTTGCATATTCCCCATCGAAACAATGTGATAGATTTAAATATCTCACATACCATCTTCTGTGTTGCTGTTGACGGCTTTTTGTTTTTTTTTCACACCTTTGCAAACAGCATCAGAATTTTTCTCTTTAACATCTTTCTTACTTCAACTCACAACACAGCGAAGCCAAGCGTTGTTTTGTGACCGTGATGATTTCTCACACTGCCACCTGGTGGAATCCTCCAGATTTACATAAAGTATGCATGCAAGAATAGTCAGTACACTGCTTGCGTAGCAGCAACATCCTTAAGCTCACGCATCAAGTAACGTTAAGTAAATCCTTGGCGTAAGCGTTATGAAGACCCAAAGAAGCCTTTGTTAAGGTGTTGTTACATAATAATAAATGAGATTCAGATGCATTTCTGCAGCACCTAAAACTAAAGCGTGATTAAAGCTTTTTATAGGCACTGGATGTTAGCAGGAAATCATTTTCTGTTATGGAAAGTGGAACTTAATTACACAGTGCATCTACTTATTTGCATTTATTTCTCTGAGAATTCTTCCTAAAGCTCACTCATAAAGACATATAGAAGTATTATAAATCATAAATATACAGCATATTGTATAACTGTTTCATTTATTCTTGCTTCTCTCTATAAGAAGAGGGCCTTCAGCGATTTACTTAACTGCAATTCAGCCTGGCACATTCTTTGTTCAAAAAGTAAACTCTGCGACAAATAAACCCTGCAGTGATTTGGTTTACAGAGATGTGTCCTAAGGGCACCTTCTACAACAAATAAACCCCTGAGGTTACATTCTCAACTGTCACGAGCAGATATGTATTCAAACATATCTGCTTCCAACAAGGGAGGAAAAATAAAAATAAAAAATAAAAACAACCCTGGCAGAATTCATCAAGAAAAAACAGCAAAAAGCAATTCATCTGTTGCTTCATCACGGGTTTTACATTACTGCATGTAGTTATGAATGCATGAGTGACTTTAGGACAACATTTGGAAGACGGTATTGCAAAAAAAAGAGCAAAACAAAAAACCTGTTACAGCATTGAAGTATGAAAGAAGTAAGAATATCATGTTCCTTGGGTCTGCTATTGAATGGGATCAGGTGGCACCACCTATATGTGGCATCAAATCTCCATCCAGATTCTTATGATGTGTAGCTCTGAGATGGTTCAACATGCTGCCCACCTCCATTCAAATTGCTGACTCCATCATTATGTTCCAGAAGTGTTGGATGATGGTTTTAATGTGAGGTTCTTAAAGTCTATGAAAAGAGTAACCGTACAGGCACTCATAAGTTTCTATGCTCCTTCTCACCCACTTAGGACTGCAAGTGAATGAAGTCTGGTAGTACCATCTCCATGTGGTACAAAATCTCAATACATTCCCTTTTCATGTGTAGATCCTAGTGTTGGAACAAGCTGCCCTCCTCTGTCTGAGAGCTAATACTACATTGGCTTCCTGGAGGTGCTCAAATTATAAAGAAGTACTTGATACCGTTCTACATGGTAGTCAGCAACTACAGAAGATATCTGGAGACACTTGTAAGATCCTGTGCCCCTTCTTACACACTGTTATTGAATGAGGTCTGGTGGTACCACCGCTACATGGAAACAAATATTGATCATGTGTAGCTTTGAGTCAGTGGAACGAGCTGCCCACCTCCATCTAAACTGGTGACTCCCTCAATGTGTTTAAGGAGTATATGAAGGCTCTCTTGGAATGTGATTTTTTTTCAAAATGATTATCTTTTTTAAACATGAGTGCCATTATAAACAATTCTGCAGATCATCTCCCTGACACACTAATAGTGAACACATTCAGACAGCGAACCATTCAGCAGAAGTGTGTCAGGAAACGCTATGGGGGACCTATATATGAACAATACAACTGTATAATGCCTCATTGTGAGTATAACTCAGCTTTTACATCTATCTATATATCTATCATATAGTGCCTTTCACATTGGTTGGTCTGTCTATCCATTTATTATATAGTGCCTTTCATATCTATCTATTATTATAATACAATGCCTTTTATATCTGTCTATCTGTTTATCTATTTGTAGCTTCAAATCCACAAAGAGAGCAAATGAATTATGTATCTTAAAACAGTTTTTTATTCTTAAGCTTTCATTAGCTGCAGTACGCAGTGCCAAAAACACATAGTCTGCATGTAGGAGTGCCAGCTGCAGCACCCCCTGGCGGCACCTGCAGGACCCAACAGTGCTACACCCAACTCCAATTTCCATGGAGCCCTGTGGGAGACCGAGGCACCACTCCAACCCAGGGGGAGATATTGAAGTCCATGGGCTTCTTCTGGAATCGTTTAAATATTGTCATGCATGAGTATCAGAGGATTGCCTTCTGGACTCACCTAAGGCACGTGGTACCACCCCAGGACATGAGACGGTGCTGTTGCTAACAGTCTTGTCTCCTTTTTCCTTTATAGCCTCAAGACACTGCCCCTTCAGGGCAATGGAGTCAAAGATGCCCCACCCCTTCCAGTCCGGCCAGTATAAAGTAGGGGCGCTTCTAAGAGATGATGTCCCAGTTCAGACCTGACAAGCCACGTGGAAGGTTATGCAGACGCCACAAAGATCTGCACACAACTGCAACTAACCGATCCTTATTGTGCAATTCCACGCTCCTTTCTGTTAAAGATTTAGCTTTCTTTCTGTGACAACATATTAAATTGAGTTTTGCCTGAATGACACCCCAATTATTATATAGTGCCTTTCACATCTATCTATCTATCTATCTATCTATCTATCTATCTATCTATCTATCTATCTATCTATCTATCTATCATATAGTGCCTTTCTATCTATCTATCTATCTATCATATAGTGCCTTTCTATCTATCTATCTATCTATCTATCTATCTTTGCAGTTAAAACAAGTTAAACTAATCTTGTTGTTCTGTTTAGTTTAGAGTCCTTCATTGTGACGGTTCATTTTGTAACCTTATTCTGTAACACTTGTTTTAAAGCAGACCCCCAAACTGGTGTTTATTTAATTATGTTCACCTCTTTTGTAATTCACTTTGGATAAAAATGTCTAAGTAAATAAATGTAAATGTAATGCTAATATAACTGATATCAATATGAAGACCACCCACAGCTCACAAAGATTAATAATGTTTCTAAAGTGGAGCATACAGTCTGATGATTTTGTTCTCAATGCACTTGCTTTGCATATTATACCTAATAATGGAAGAGTTTCCAGAAAGCAACAACATGAAATTGAGGGTAGAGAATTCTAATGCTGTAGCCAACAAGAATCACTTGCATTATCATCGCTTTAAAGTTTTGACTTGAGGCAAATGATGATCTTATTTGGAGAATCCTTTACTGTTTCTCTTTAAAAGTACAAAAAAGGAAGCCAATCACATAAAGAAAAATAACAAACAAAACAAAAGAACAAAAACCCACAAGTAAAAGTGTACCAACCTGGGTAAGCCAGACATTTGTTGTCATTATCTGTTCCCTTTCATTCTGTCATAAAAGAAAAAGAAAGCGTAAGCATTTAAAGTGTTCTACATGAGTATGACAGTTTTTTTCAGTTTCCTGTTAAATTATTAATTTGTGGTGAGTTTAGATAAGCAACTTCAACAATATGGAATTTGGTTTGGTGGAGCTCATTTTTAACATATAGCTTCATGTCCACTGTAATTCTTATTTCCCAGCAGCCCCTCAGTCAAACAATGTGACTTTGGGAGGAAACGGTAGAGGCACTACCAACCGCCTCAGTATCACCAGCACTCAGGTGGAGAGGGTGGACAGATTCAGATATCTCAGTGTCCACATCACTGAGGATCTGTCCTGGTCCAGACACTTTGACACCTTGGGGAAGAAGGCACAGCGATGCACGTCAGATGCCTCAGGGATTTCAAGCTGTTCTGCCAGATCCTAAAGAGCATCCATACATCCTCCATCCAAAGTATTCTGGCAGGAAGTATCAGTGCCTGGTTTGGGAACAGCAAAAACCAGGACCACAAGGCTCTTCAGAGAGTGGTGTGGTCAGTCGAGCGTATTGCATTGCGTGAATTTTGCTTAATATCAAAATGTATTAAATTAGTATATTGAAGTAAAACCTTGATTTGTCATTGTCATCGGGAACAAACTTACCTGTTTTCACTGTGACAATCAACGTGTCAAAGATGATAAATGTTCTGTTGAATGTCTGACAGCTAAGCTGTGATCTTTGTCGTCTGATTGTAAATCACAGACCTAGCAGTCTTACTTTTCAAATAACTATTACATCTCATCAAATCATTTTCATTGTTGTCATGCATACATTTGTAACTTTCCAGAATCACTTAATGGTAATTGTTTTGTTACTGGCGTATTTATTGATATTTTTTAACACATCACCATTTTGTAGACCGTTTTCTTCACTTTGCTGTGTTATATTCATGGATTTGATGTAAGTCATGATGCTGGTTTCTATCATTTGACTTACTGACGTCATGATATGTGATGTCATCGCATAACTATAAAAAATGGAGGTGTAATTAGTTTAGTGTTCCAGCTTAATCTCTTGTCACACATGGTAGGCAGCTAAATGTCCTGAATAATGGTAGTTCCACGCCAGACCAGGGGGTGGCGAAGTGAACTGACTTTCTCTCTCAATCCTCTGTAGGACCATCCCACATAGTTCCATCGCCCATTAAGTTGTCACTTCTGGCCTTTGAAGGTGTCAATGATCATTTCACTTCCGGCACCAACTATGAAATCACTTCTGGTCTTGGCCTTTAGAAAACGCCATCTTTACACCTCTCAAGCTGATCTGTTTTGGACTTGAACTTGAACACAACAACAATCTTAAACAACCACATTTAGATAGATAGATAGATAGATAGATAGATAGATAGATAGATAGATAGATAGATAGATAGATAGATAGATAGATAGATAGATAGATCCCAAGGGGAAATTTACATACTTCAGCAGCAGCATACTGATAAAAAACAATATTAAATTAAAGAGTGATAACAATGCAGGTATAACAGACAATTACTTTGTATAATATTAATGTTGGGTGGAATTAAAGAGTCGCATAGTGCGGGGTCTCCTCAGTCTGTCAGTGGAGCAGGACGGTGACAGCAGTCTGTCACTGAAGCTGCTCCTCTGTCTGGAGATGATCCTGTTTAGTGGATGCAGTGGATTCTCCATGATCGACAGGAGTCTGCTCAGCGCCCGTCGCTCTGCCACGGATGTCAAACTGTCCAGCTCCGTGCCTACAATAGAGCCTGCCTTCCTCACCAATTTGTCCAGGTGTGAGTCGTCCCTCTTCTTTATGTTGCCTTCCCAACACACCACCGTGTAGAAGAGGGCACTCGCCACAACCATCTGATAGAACATCTGCAGCATCTTATTGCAGATGTTGAAGGATGCCAGTCTTCTAAAGAAGTATAGTCTGCTCTGTCCTCTCTTGCACAGAGCATCAGTATTGGCAGCCCAGTCTAATTTATCATCCAGCTGCACTTCCAGGTATTTAACGGTCTGTACCCTCTGCACATAGTCACCTCTGATGATCACAGGGTCCAGGAGGGGCCTGGTCCTCCTAAAATCCACCACCAGCTCCTTGGTTTTGCTGGTGTTCAGGTGTAAGTGGTTTGAAGCCAGGGCATAATATACAGGTGGCTGCCCCAAACCTTTTTGATGTCTTCTCTCTCTTCTTGTGACACTAATCAAATAAAACTTGTTTCTATGCTAGATCTATTAAGGCCTTCAGACGTCACCCTTTAATAGGTGTTATCAGACATCCCATCCCGGTTTTATGCTTAGCGTCCCAGAATTTAAAAAAGTGTCCCATTTTTTTAGATGTTTAAGATGTAAAGAGGCCCCCTACACACACACCCTTTGATTTCATGTGATTTTACAAGGCAACACAATACTCAAACTCCCACGTCTAATTTTATTTGTGTTTAGGACAATCACTGGGTTAATGAGTGGTATCCCATTTTGGATGCATGACATGTGATGTTGTCACGCCACCATAAAAGATTAGTTAGTTCAGTATCCCAGCTTAATCTGTTCAAATAAAACTTAATTCTATGCTTGATCTATTAGGGAAAGCACAACAGAAAGAGGCCCTGTAGGTATCACCCTTCAATGGGGTTATCAGACATCCCGTTTATAAGCACTGCTTCATTTTTTATTCTTAGAATCCCAGAAATGAACAATGTGTAACCATTTTTTAGATGGCCAAAACCTGAAGGCCAACCCAATTGATTTCATGTGCATTTTTACAATGAGTCTTTCTTTTTATTTGCATCTAGCAAACTCCCAGGATTAATGAGTTATGTTCCATTTTGAAAACGTAATATGTGATGTCATCACGTCACCGTAAAAGACGGGGCTGCAATTAGTTAGTTCAGTATCCCAGTTTAATCTGTTTAAACAAAAAAAGAAATGGTTCTGTGCTAGATCCATTAGGGAAAGACCAATAGAAAGATGGCCTTTAGGCATTACCCTTCAATAGGGTTATGAGATGTCCCATCCTGTTTTGGGGCATCACGTTCCATTTCTTGCTTAGAGTCGCAAAATTTGAACAACATGTTCCATTTATAGATGGCCAATACTCCCCAAATTCTTGATTTCATGTGTATTTTCACAAGGTAAATGATACTTCATGGGGAACTTACCCCCCGGACACGATGTCTTCAGTTTTATTTGCATCTAGCACATTCAGTTGATTAATGTGTTCTGGTCAACCTTACGCTAGATTAAGAAGGAAGGTGATGATTAGTGAGCAGCAGCATGGCTTCATGCCGGCAAAGAGCACCACAGATGTGATGTTTGCTCTGAGGGTATTGAGAAGTATAGAGAAGGCCAGAAGGAGGTGCATTGTGTCTTTGTGGGCCTAGAGAAAACATATGACAGAGTGCCTCAATCGGAGTTGTGGTATTGTATGAGGAAGTCGGGAGTGGCAGAGAAGTATGTAAGAGTGGTACAAGATTTGTACAAGGAACGTGTGACAGTGGTGAGGTCTGCAGTAGGAGTGATGGATGTGGTTAAAGTAGAGGTGGGATTACATCAGGGATTGGCTCTGAGCCCTTTCTTATTTGCAATAGTGATGGACAGGCTGACAGACGAGATTAGACAGGAGTCCCTGTGGACTATGATGTTTGCTGATGACATTGTGATCTGTAGTGAGAGTAGGGAGCAGGTTGAGGAGACCCTGGAGAGGTGGAGATATGCTCTAGAGAGGAGAGGAATGAAGTTCAGTAGGACCACAAAGACAGAAGACATGTGTGCAAATGAGAGGGAGGTCAGTGGAATGGTGAGGATGGAGGGAGCAGAGTTGGCGAAGGTTGACAAGTTTAAATACTTGGGATCAACAGTACAGAGTAATGGGGATTGTGGAAAAGAAGTGAAGAAGAAAGTGCAGGCAGGGTGGAATGGGTGGAGAAAAGTGTCAGGAGTGATTTGTGTGTGTGATTTGTCCACAGGACAGTAGTGAGACCAGCTATGTTATATGGGCTGGAGATGGTGGTTCTGACCTAAAAATAGGAGACAGAGCTGGAGGTGGCAGAGTTAAAGATGCTAAGATTTGCATTGGGTGGACAGGATTAGAAATGAGGACATTCGAAGGTCAACTCAGATCGGATTGTTTGGAGACAAAACTAGAGAGGTGAGATTGTGTTGGTTTGGACATGTGAAGAGGAGAGATGCTGAGTATATTAGGTATATTAGGAGAAGGGTTCTAAGGATAGAGCTGCTAGACCAGAGGAAAAGAGGAAGACCTAAGAGAAGGTTTATGGATGTGCTGAGAGGGGACATGCAGGTGATGGGTGTAACAGAGCAAGACACAGAGGACAGGAAGACATGCAAACAGACGATACGCTGTGGTGACCCTAACGGGAGCAGCCGAAAGAAGACGTTCAGCCTATACACGTGTCCTAGTTTGGGATGTTGAAAGTCTGGTCCCAAAATTGAAAATCTGGTCTTTTTCTTTATGGATTTAATTTTTGCTTTTGGGGTTTCATTTATTTGACCTTGACGGTTTTCTGATGTTGCTTTCTGGTTTTACACCCCTTCATTTCCAGGTCTTAAATCTAAATATAACTGTGCACCTTGATTAGTAATACCGGTTTGTTTATTTATTTATTTTTTTTTTGTTTCAGGTGAATTTTTAATCCGATGCTAATTCTGGCTTACATGAATCATTGAATGATTTTGTTAATTATTATTTTTTTTTTCACTCAGGATGTGAATTTAAAAATAGCCTGCAGATGTCTTTACAAGTTTCCTTTTAGCAAACTGATTAGAATTCTCTTTTTTTCGCTGCTCCTGCTAAGGAGGCTGTTCCATTATTTCAGTTTAAATACCACTAATTTGCCATACAGTGCAGTCAAGTAATCAGATACAAAGACAGGAGTGCATATGACAGGACAGCTGCTCCTATTATGTCATCGGCACCTGCCTCTGCGTCTCCTGAATTGTCTACCTTTCGAGATCTATTTCAAGAGAAGTCGTCACAGATCACTGAACACTGTCTTGTTTGTGAGCATTCATAATTTCAGAACATGTCTCTTGGTCTGGCAGATGGTATTACAGCAGTTGCAAACTTATCATTTCACCAGGTACATTAAGCACTTAAATTAGGGACAGGGTGGGGATCTCCACTAAAATTAGGACAGGGTGGGGGTGACAATAAATATTCTAGAAAAAGCCAATCTTCTCTGAAATTTTAAAGGATTTAAATAAAGGAGACACAGATTTGGCATGGTGGTTCACTGGTAGCGCTGCTACCTCACATTAAGGAGACCAGGGTTCGCATCTTGGATCCTCCCTGCATGGAGTTTGCAGGTTCTCCCAGTGTCTGCATGGTTTCTTCCGGGTACAGGTTAAATGGCCTTGTGATGGCTGGCACCCTGAAAAGGGTTTATTAGAAAATGACCGATAAAGAGAAGGGAGGTGGGGGACAGGAAGTATGGATCACCTAAGAAGGGATGGTGTGCAGAAAATCAGTCAACCTCACATCGACAGGTACACAGCAGATTTCTGGGGGTAACCATCACAAGATCATATAATTGGAGGATGATATGGGGTTGTCAGAGTGTGCCCCAGTGCTGTTATGTTTCAGTCACGGTTGCCTTCCTGACTAGGGTTCAAACTTCTCTTTAATGTCTGTTCATTTAGTTTCTGGGTATTGTTGAAGTAGGCTGATGCAGACACTCTTTGGCCCAATGAAGGCAGCTCAGAGACTTCAGAACAGACAGCAGAATCAGACTTTATTGTATGGCACGCATACATACTCACTTAAGAATGAACAATGAGCCCCCAGCAATGGGCACCTTTTACTTTTATTATAATTCTTATTATTGCAGCCATTATTCTTCCTCATTTGACTTCTAGCACTCCATTGCTTCAGTCCTGCCTCGAATTGATTCCCACCGATAATTCTTAGTTGAGGGGGTGTCAAACCCTACTCTGTCCATCTTATCTGTTTGATAAGGACTATCCTTGCTTGCTAGGATAATTTATAGCCAAAGAGTTCTCATCGTCTCTCTAAGCAAGCGGCCCAAGCTTCTCCAGCTCTCCTGCATGTCCAACCTTTGGCTTAATAAACTGTTGGTGGTTTCCAGCTCACACAGAATAATAAAAAATATGTAGGCATAAGTCTTTTCAATCCTAATTCTTACATCTTAATGCTTAGTAAAATATAGCATCTATTTTTCTAATACAAAGAGATTACCAATTTTAAGAATAGATGTTCCTATAGTTTCTATGTATCTTTTACTATGTGCCATGTTTCTTGTGGGTGGCTCTATCCAACAGGGGGCGCTAGCTCCCTGGTTGGAATAAGTTCTTTTGTAATTGCGGCATGTTGCATAACCTGAAACTATATAGATATAATATAAAAAAGGTGATACCCTCCCTTAGTGAGTAAGAAATCACATCAGAGAAATAACTTTACGCGGCATAACAGACGTGGATGCCATGACAAGACTTTTCACCGAAGTGGGAGCTCGATGTATACAGTCTGCCATTTTTGTCTCTGCGCTGGAAGGATCTCCCATCCGTCCGTCGGCTTCAAAGGTGTGCCGGGCAATGTTCCAAGGCTTTATATCTTTTCTCCATGTGCAGGCCCCCACTTAGGTAAATCATGCCATCCCCAAACAAAGAAAAGAAGATCCAATGTCATGCTGACTCTGTCACACAGAAATAGTACAATGCTCATTTTAGCAGTTGTCAGTTTCTTGTCTTCTAATGCTCAATCAATCAATCAATCAACATTTATTTATATAGCACATATTCATACAAAAAATGTAGCTCAAAGTGCTTTACAAAATGAATAGAGTAATAGAAGACACAATAAAAGATAAACATAAGTCAACATTAATTAACATAGAATAAGAGTAAGGTCCGATGGCCAGGGTGGACAGAAAAAACAAAAAAAACTCCAAAAGCTGGAGAAAAAAATAAAATCTGTAGGGGTTCCAGACCAAGAGACCGCCCAGTCCCCTCTGGGCATTCTACCTAACATAAATCATCATATTTTCATGGAAGGACCTGATGATGATGGTCACGTAGACTTCTGGCTTTCAGTCAGAACTGACTGCTTGCCTAGCAGTTCTAAATGATGAGCCCCTGTGTGCTAAATCTGGCCTTGTGTTAGCTGTACATGTGAGAAGAAGCAGATTTATAAAATATAGTTTTTTACAGAGCACAGTGACATATTAAACATGTAAACTTATTACAGTGGCCCCCCAAAAAGCAGGAGCCACCTGGCCATCACCGTCAAGGGAAAACCTACAGATCCCTTGCGGTTCATTGAATGCGTTGCTGTTGGTGAGTTTCTATTGTGATTATCCTGTGCTTGTGTGATTTTACAGCACTGTACGCTGTGTTTTGGACTTCTGTGAATTGGGACACATTTCTCTTGGAGTACATTGGATTTTTCAGACAATCCCTGCTATGCCTTTCGTAGCTTCACTGTTTTCAGAGCATTCTATGTTTGCCCTTTATGAGACTAGCCTTGGGTTTGATGGTCCACCTCTTCCCCACAGTGGGCATTTGGTGGTATTGAGACTCTGTTTGCTAAGGAACCGCTAGTTCAAGTCAAGTGTCAAGGTGCACATTTATTATTTGTGGGGTATCTCCTGTGGCCCTAACATCGGTGGAAGTTGGATTCAGAGGGTGTCTGTGTTTAACGAAATAATTAACGACTGTACTGCTAATAACTGAGTGACATCTCTGTTTCTCTTAAATCCTAGCTCTTGTTACAACATACGTTGCCCCCAAATGACATATATCGTGAATAACTAAACAGTACTTGGTATACACTACAGCTAGTGGTTGATTTACAAGTTCATACTGTAGAGGGGATAGTTTGTTTCTTTTTCTCAGTACATTATTTATTCAGTTATTTTAATTGTGTGAGGAGTGATGGCTCCTAATTGATAAGGAACGTCATAAGTCACACAGTCTGAATTAATGACCTAGGTGCCTGGTGTTTAAATGGTCTCCATGAGAGAATAGGAGGCAAAGCTCCCTTCATTAAAGCACCTTGTTATCAATCCTGGCATTTTTATCTGAAGGTGAAATCTACCACGATTCATAATAAAGTGGGTGTATACTTATGTGATCAATTTGACATTTGCCATTCAGTTGGACCACTTTTCAGAGATCTATGCCGATTATCTCAAAGGAAGAAAATGTCCCAAACTGGCTCAAAAAAGTCAGTGCGGCACACATATGGTCCTATCCTTAGAAGAAGGAGTTGTAGTATTTCATCAGTTTTCCTAATTTTTGAAACTCCTAACGTCACTAGGATTCAGGAAAGCTTTTGAACTGTCCTAACTCACTAGGATTTGTTGAAAATGATGTTCAGGAAGAGATCGGCACACACATTCCAACAAACAATGACAACAATGAAGTGATAGATAGATAGATAGATAGATAGATAGATAGATAGATAGATAGATAGATAGATAGATAGATAGATAGATAGATAGATAGATAATGTCACACACGTGCGAGTAGGAGGCAGATAAAGGGCCTAGGTAATTGTAATAAAACATCCGACCAGGGGGTGGCAGAGTGTGCTGACTGTCTTTCTCAGGGCCCTACAGACCTTATCTGGAAAATCCTGCAAGGTTTCCGGTGCATCAGAAGACATCACTTCCAGTGCTGACCCCTTTGTTGACATCAATTCTGAACAAGAAGACACCACCTCCAGTGCCAGCCCCTTTGCCGACATTACCTCCGATCCAGAAGACATCACTTCTGATTCTGGCCTTTTTCTGTTCTATGCACACACCGTGCACTTAAAAACTCTAACTTTTGCTGCCAGGAAAACAATATACTGGTGGCTGCCCAAAACCTAAATGATGTATTGGTCTAATTATTATCACAGTGGCGTAGCTGGCAGGATGAAGTCCCAGAAGAAACCAGGACATCAACATATAAGAAACCAGGTAGGAAAGTACCGGGACTGAGTTTCTGGGGCGGGGGGAGTGTGTTTGGGAGTCAGGAAGGACTCAGTACAGGCTCCGCTCCCAAAATACAAAACCGGGCTTGTAACCTGCCAAGGGGAGAGTGTGAAAGGGACACACAGACGTAGGCTGGCTTCTGGGGATGAAATGAAAAGGGCTTATTATGCTCTCTCGGAGGAGAGAGCTGAGCCACCCATTGGATCTGAGGTCCCAGTTAAATATGGGCTATCCCCAGTCCAGCAGGCAGGAATAATAAAAGAATGGGAATTTGATCCAGAGAGATCAATCCAGAGGCAGGCTATGACCCTCTGGGAGCAGGTGGCCTTATGGCATTTGAACTGACCACCTGCCAAATAGTACAGCAGGTAGCCTGGTTTATTTTTCTTCAGGGCCTTCCCAAGAACTTTATGGGCGGCACGGTGGCGCTGCTGCCTCACAGTTAGGAGACCTGGGTTCACTTCCCGGGTCCTCCCTGCGTGGAGTTTGCATATTCTCCCCGTGTCTGCGTGGGTTTCCTCCCACAGTCCAAAGACATGCAGGTTAGGTGGATTGGCAATTGTAAATTGGCCCTAGTGTGTGCTTGGTGTGTGGGTGTATTGTGTATGTCCTGTGGTGGGTTGACTCCCTGCCTGGGACTGGTTCCTGCTTTGTGCCCTGTGTTGGCTGGGATTGGCTCCAGCAGACCCCCATGTCCCTGTGTTAAGATTCAGCGGGTTAGAAAATGGAAGGATGGATAGAAGAGCTTATACAGCCTCGATATATGTGAGAACAGAACAGTCCTCTAGTGGATTTCCTAGAGATTACATCCTACAAAATAAGTCTCTTCAACATAAATCGGAGCCTGTTTCTGAGTTCCCAGGTCGCGGACTGTAGGTGGAGGGGGAGGGATGGTTTGTGCACTATGGCCAACCCCCTGACGTTATCAAATATGGGACCTATAGTCATTAATGGCTATAAAATTGAAGCCTTGTTTGATTCCGGCAGCAACTTTTCTATTGTTGATTGCCGATATGTCTTACCGCGACAAAGAATTAAAGAAAATAGCAAAATTAAATATATAATAGCTTTTAGTTACAGGGCCCCTAAACTGTGGAATGGTCTGCCTGCTTCTATAAGAGATGCTCCTTCGGTCTCAGCCTTTAAATCCCGGCTGAAGACTCACTACTTCAGTTTAGCATATCCTGACTAGAGCTGCTGATTAACTGTACAGACTCCATCTCGGTTGTTAGTCATTAGCACTAAAACATAAATAACATGATAGTTATAACTGAATACTAACCCTCAACTATTCTGTTTCTGTTTTTGGTACTCAAATGTGGCACTAGGTGCCACGGCCCACCTGCCAAGTTGTTTTGCCTGCCTAAGGTAAAATCATCCCTGATGGAGAATCACAGGAATCATGGGAAAGAGGGGTCCTTTCATCGGATTGGCTGGCCCAGCGCTGTTTCAGCCATGGAATGGCCAAATGGAGGAGGCAGTTTGATGGATGAGGTTTCCAGGACTCTAAAAATATCCAAATCTTATTATGTGATATCATCTACTGTTATATTCTGCTCCGTACTTCTAAAATTGTTATTTTTATGCTGTATTGAGGATTGGTTCTGTTCTGTGTATTGTATTGTCCCCCTTCTTTTGACACCCACTGCACGCCCAGCCTACCTGGAAATGGGTCTCTCTTTGAACTGCCTTTCCCAAGGTTTCTTCCATTTCTTCCCTACAAGGTTTTTTTGGGAGTTTTTCCTTGTCTTCTTAGAGAGTCAAGGCTGAGGGGCTGTCAAGAGGCAGGGCCTGTTAAAGCCCATTGCGGCACTTGTGTGATTCTGGGCTATGCAAAAAAATAAATTGTATTGTATATACATGGAGACATCATAACCAGCATCCTCTGAACCCCACCTCATCAATCCCCCCAACCCTACCACCACATACACCTATCCTCCCCTCCTTATTTAATATATATTGCATTGGATTCATGTAATTCTAATCATTTTTCTCTGATGATGGTTCCTGGTTGAAAGCTTAAGAAAAAAAAATATTTTAAGACACATGATTCATTTGCTCCCTTTGTGGATTTCCAGCTACAAACAGACAGACAGATAGATAGAAGTGAAAAGCACTCTGTAATAGATAGATAGATAGATAGATAGATAGATAGATAGATAGATAGATAGATAGATAGATAGATAGATAGATAGATAGATAGATAGATAGATAGATAGATAGATAACTATTAACTAAGAGGCTTCTTTAATCTTTTTCTCTGGTGCTTCACTTTCGCTTTGTTAATTCTAGTGTTAAGTTTGCAGATGATACCAAGATAGGCGGATTAACAGATACAGTAATTTGGAATCCATTATATCATTACAGAAGAACTTGAATAGACTACAGGCTTGGGCAGATTTGTGGCAAATGAAATTTAATGTCAGTAACTGTAAAGTATTACACATGTTAGGTTTAAATACACAACGGGCGGTCAGAAAATCGAAAGTACCCCTTATGAGAAGCATTTAGGAGTCATATCGACTGAAAGACAGTATTCAGAAGCCATTAAGAAGGCTAACAGAATGTCAGTTTATATAGCGCCTTGATGTGTGCAGTACAAGTCCAAGAAGGTTCTGCTCAAGCTTTATAACACACTGGTGAGGCCTCATCTGGAGTGCTGGGTGCAGTTTTGATCTCCAGGCTACAAAAAGGACATAGCAGCACTAGAGAAGGTCCAGAGAAGAGCGACCAGGCTGATTCAGGGACTACAGGGGTTGAATTATGAAGAAAGATTGAAAGAGCTGAGCCTTTACAGTTTAAGCAAAAGAAGATTAAGAGGTGACATGATTGAAGATTTAAAATTATGAAAGGAATTAGTCCAGTGGATCAAGACAATGACTTTAAAATTAGCTCATCAAGAACACGGGGACACAGTTGGAAACTTGTGAAGGGTAAAGTTCGCACAAGCATTAGGAAGTTTTTCTTTACGCAAACAATGATAGACGCTTGGAATAAGCTAGTGTGGTAGACAGGAAGACTTTAGGGACTTTCAAAACTCGACTTGATGTTTTTTTGGAAGAAATAAGTGGATAGGACTGGCGAGCTTTGTTGGGCTGAAAGGCCTGTTCTCGTCTAGAGTGTTCTAATGTCACTGCTGAGGTAAGTAAAGCTCTAAATGAGGTCATCACTAGGGTGCTTCGCCCTCTGCTCAGTTCGTTTGACAACCGCCAGCACTACGCGCCAGCCACTTCACATCTCCGCCGCTTGTGTTGTGAAGCAGGGGAGGTTGAACGCACCCCAAGAAGATGCAGTCGCTCCTCCAAAACCCCCTCTTAAACGGTGATACAATGGGAAACAAATACTGTCCTTTTGTCTCACTGCCTTGTCTGTCTTCTCCCCCAGACATCCTCTGCTCCTGTTGGGGGTCTTGCTCCTGAAGCACACCCCTATGAAGAGGAATATTTTCTATTCTTTTAATTGAGAGACGGAGCTGTGCCGTCCGACTACACACGGAGCATGATTCACCCCGAAAGAGACTTATGTTTGTTTGAAGTGTATGAATAAAGTTTCTGTCTCTAAAATCTTCTGTGTATCTTTGCAACTCTATGACCCAAGGGTGACAGCATATGTGGATTTCACTTTCACCAAACAACAAATCTTTTAATTCTCGTGGATACGCCTCCTCATTGAGAAGAAACACTACTTTTCCTAGATGACAACACGAATTAGACAATCTACAAGTCTCTGTCTTAACGTTGAAATTCAAACAATATATTTGATCTCTTTTTGCTGTTCCGTTATTTCACCAAGTAATAATTTCTGTTTGTTTGCACTGATGTGATCTTTACTATCATTTTTTTGAGACCTTTAAATTTTCACACTTCCATTATGTTTAACCTGTTCTGCATGTGTGTCATGCCAACGTTATTGAATTCTTAATGAAGTTCTACTTTGTCATCTACTCTTTGTCTTTTATTTCCGACCCCGGGCGTGGTTAAATCTCTTGGCACAAATTCTCGTCTTGAGGGACGTGAAAGTGTCTCTCTGAGAAAGTCACGTCTCATCTCTCTTCCCAAGATTTTTTTATTACAATAGAGGGATCATCACCATCATCTATGCAGTAAAGTCCTTGCATTACTATCAGAAAACTACAAAGCATCCTCAGGATTTCTAGGGAAATTACAAAACTTCTTCATGAATGCCATTTTGCAGATTTGGGTGTTGTGTAATTATGACATCATTCATTCTAAGAAGTGTAGGACACTTTAGTACATTAGAACAATCTAGACGAGGACAGGCCATTCAGCCCAAAAAAGTTCACCAGTCAATAAAGCCCGCCAGTCATAACTGCTTCTCCTCTCCTACTCTGTGGTAGAACAAATTAATATCGTAGTCTGACTTTTAGTACAATTCCTAAGACTAATTCTGAGACACTTGATAAATATGAACACAGGTCTCCATTCAAATTCACCATTTCTGGCTTGAAAAAGGCCGATCACTCACAATCCCCAATCAACCTTACAGAGCTTGATTAGTTTGGCAAATAACATTGGAGTTAAAAGTGCAGTTTTCAGGTGTGCAACGCTTATAGTAAGAGAGACAAAGATCCGAGCACACAGATTCTGAGATCTCATGGCTGCCAAAGGTGCTTCTGCTAAATACTGACTTGAAGGGGGGTGAATACTTGTGTGATCAACTATTTTGTATTTTACATTTAAAATTAACTAGCTGAATGTAGTCTTTGGGATAAAAAACAACTCAAACCAGCAGAGAAGAGGACGCTCACCTGTGCTTGCTGCCCCTCTGGCTTTCGTAGAAGACACTCGCATACCATCTCTTAGCCATCTTATTAATCTTTGTCTCAAGAAAATACCTCTTGATGTGATGTGTTGTTCTCTTTTAGCCATCCATCTGTACCGTTCTTGTCTCTTATTTCTGGCGCAAATCCACATTCACCTCATTTTCTACAGAACATTACGAAATACAATTCGTGTTTTCAGATGACATCATTTGGCAGCACGGCTCCTACCGAACAGTCTAGGTTTATGCTGACATTTAAAATACTGGGGCAAACCCCAAAAAAAAGATTTATTGGGGAAGTTCAGGAACTGTCAACATCGACAAAAAGAGTCAGGTTACACAGAGAAAGTGAGACTGAAGCAAATCGAGAGAGAAGGCTCGCTGATCAACGTATACGACGATCACAATTGAGGGCCTCACAAACACCCGAACAACGTGCTGAACAGAATAGGATTCGACAGATGCAGTCTTCACAGACTACCACGTCACACAGGCGTCAGTTGCCTGATGCAAGCCACAAATTCCTCCAGATTATGCATTTTATATTTTTTTCCTTCTGCTCAGTGAGCGAAGCCACTGGGTAATCTGCTAGTAAGTTGATAAATATTTTGTATGTCTTTATTTGTAATTTAGACAAAGCAATGTAAAATTAGCGAGAAGCATTCATGTTTACAACCTCCCTCCCCCACCAGGACTAAGTCAGGAAAGTGAACTTAACACTAGGGTTGGGGAGTGCCTAAAACCAGTTTGGCAAGTGTGTCTCTGCTAAAGTCTTCCAACCCCCATAGGAAAGCCAGGCTGCCTAACTGCCAAGTTTTACCTTAACATATGGTTTTGGGGGATGACAGGTGTAAAGATGTTCTATGTTAAGATAATGTTATGTTAAGATGTTTTATGGTGCGACTCAAACCACCTACAACTGAATACCATCAAAACCAAGGAGCTGGTGGTGGATTTTAGGAGGACAAGGCCCCTCATGGACCCTGTGATCATTAGAGTTGACTGTGTGCTGAGGGTACAGACCTAGAAATACCTGGGAGTGCAGCTGGATGATAAATTGGACTGGACTGCCAATACTGATGCTCTGTGCAAGAGCGTACAGAGCTGACTATACTTCATTAGAAGGCTGCCGTCCTTCAACCTCTTCAATAAGATGCTGCAGATGTTCTATCAGACGGTTGTGGCGAGTGCCCTATTCTACGTGGCGGTGTGCTGGGGAGGCAGCATAAAGAAGAGGGACACCTCATGCCTGGACAAACTGGTGAGGAAGGCAGGCTCTATTGTAGGCACGGAGCTAGACAGTTTGACATCCGTGGCAGAGCGACGAGCGCTGAGCAGGCTCCTGTCAATAATGGAGAATCCACTGCGTCCACTGAACAGGATCATCTCCAGACAGAGGAGCAGCTTCAGTGACAGACAGACTGCTGTCACCGTCCTGCTCCACTGACAGACTGAGGAGATTGTTCCTCCTCCACACTATCTATCTATCCCCCCATTGGTCTGAAGTATGGCTGTTTGGAACTGTCTTGTAATCAGAAACCTTTTACTACAATGTCCTATTGGCTCTAGGGGTTGGACAGAGCATCTATAAATTAGCTTGCTTTACTCACTCTCTCTCTCTTACCAAACTGATCCATGAAGTGAAAGGACAACACAATGAAGAGCACAGCTCGGCAGCCATATTGAAACAGGCACGGGACCTGCTCTGTAGAAAGCTGACCACAAATGCTGCCTTAACTAGAGGCATTTTAAGTAACTAACATGTCTGTGTGCTGCCTGAAACTACACATCAGCATTTTATCAGGTTGTATGGTTGCCAATATTCAAATGTACTTTGCATATTGTTATTATTTATGAATATCACTAGCAGAATACCCGCGCTTCGCAGCGGAGAAGTAGTGTGTTAAAGAAGTTATAAAAAAGAAAAGGAAAAATGTTAAAAATAACGTAACATGATTGTTAATGTAATTGTTTTGTCATTGATATGAGTGTTGCTGACACATATATATATATATATATATATATATATATATATATATATATATATATATATATATATATGTAGCAGTGCTACCATTGGTTAGAACTGCATCTCCCAGCAGTCCTTGCAGGGCTGTTGGGGGCAAAGGTGGCCAGAGGGGTTCAAAAGGAGGGCAGGGGACGAAGAGGAAAAAGTTTTGTTTTGGTCGTTTGCTGCTTGTATTTATCTGTGGAACTGCCTGTCGTTTGCCTGCTTTACATCTTCGTGTCCTGGATTGTGTTGTCTGTTGGGGTCTGGAATCATTCGTCTACCTGTTTACTGTTACTGAGGACGTTGTCTGGATTATTTGGCTTTCACGGAAGAAGGAGCGCTCCTGAACCATTCATCTGTCAACTTACTTCAGCAACTACCGGTAGGACTGTGTTTTTCCATTTCCCTCGCTTCATTCAAATCACTGGACATAACTTCACCGCTATTATTTCATACATGGACTTTACTGCGTGTTTGTCATGTTTATCTGTTAATTGTAATATCGCGAAGGGATCAGGGGTGGTATTATTGTTTTCATTTAGTAATTTAATTTCATTATACTTTTTGTCGCTTAAGTTCCCAGTGGTTTTCTTTGTCTCTGTAGTGTGTGTGTGTGTGTGTCGTGCCAAGGCTGGGGTTGTCCCTGGTAATCCTCATATAAAATAAATAAATCACCGTCTTTCTCGACGGTGTGAATCTTAGCGGCTTCTGACCGCTACAGATTTTGGCGAGCCGGGTAGGAGCCAGGGTTATTTACGACACCTTCTAGTGCGACTTCACTACACTCTTTCAGAAGCATGTCTGTTGTAAGCGCAGTGCAGGGCGAGGAACTTGAACTTAGTGAACCGCTGGTTGATGTCGTCCGCTGCCTAGGCGCGCCACGTTACGGTCAGAGCCCTCTCGAGGAGGAGTTGAGCCTGCTGGATACCCTTTGTGTCTCCAGTCCGGAGCAGCCCGAGATCAGCGAGGGACAGCTTCTGCAAGACCTGACGTTGCGCCTAGAACAGCTAGAGACGCGGGTTGATGACATCGCCCGCAGTTTTCTAAATCGTGATGAAACTGTCCATGATCTTATCGATGCCACGGCCGCCCGAAGTTTCGGAGAGGCGGTTGTGAGGGTGCAGCGCCTGGAGCAGTCCTTCGCGAAGTGTGTGCAGCGCCTGGAAGCCAATATGAGAGAGGAGATCAGGAGGCAGGTGCAAGAGAGCTGGCGTGCCGTCACGCAGCCACTGGGGCAGTCGACTCCTGTAGCGGGAGTGAGGAACGACTGGGGACAGTCGGCCTTGTCCGTCCGCGGTACCGCGGATGGAGTTTCCAAAGCTGGCCCCTCAGTGTGCACCCACGGGCATTGTCGACTTTGTAGAGGAGGTCGACGTGTTCGTGGAGCTGCATCCTCTGAGTGGAGCCGAGCTGCGGGGATTCCTGAACACGGCACTCAGCGGGCCGGCACGCTCTTGGTGGTTTGCTGAGCGGCACAAATACAACTCCTGGGCGGAGTTTCGCGCTGCTTTCCTGAATGCGTTCCTCTCTGACGAATACCAGGCGCTGTTGGAAGAAAAGCTCCGGACCTTTGTGCAAAAACCATCGCAGAGCCTCCGGGACTTTGTCTTTGAATTCCGTGCGTTGTGTCTGAAGTGGCGATCTGACATGCGTGAGGAAGAGATATTGCGACGTGTCCTTGATGCATGTGACCCTCGGGTGGCTGCTACTCTGAGGGGGGTCGTGAAATCGGTCGATGAGTTGGTGAAGGTGGGGTCCCGAGTGGAAAAGGATTGGGCGGCTATCGGGCTGAGTGGGTCTCGAAGGGTCTCACGTCTTGAGATGTCCCCTGTCCGAAACCACGAGGGAAAGCCCCAGTGGATCCCCGGGCCGATCTCACCTTGGTGCAAGCCACCTTGCCCCTCTTAGTGGTGCCCATACAAGTGCGGGGTGTCACTGGAGAGGCAGTCGTAGATACAGGGAGCACTTATACCCTTATGAAATACAGCTTGTGGGAAAAGCTTAAAGTGCCTCATGAGCAGTTAAGGGAAAGTGCAAAAGTAAAATTCTTTCTTGCGGATGGAAGGGCGACGGGCAAAGGGCAGGGTTCCCATGAGGTTCTGCTTACATGAGACACACTGGGAGACAGAAGTTTACATCCTGGAAGATGACCATCTGTCAATGCCCTTGTTACTGGGAATGGACTCTCTGGTGTCGGTAGGTCTTACCATCCATCTGTCGCGCTGGAGTATGAGTTGCCGGGGTGGAGTCCATCGGTTTGGGACGAAGGCTCAAAGTAATCTGGTTTGGCCTAACTTGTGTTATTACCTCGCGCAGTTGGTGGACGAGCCCAGCCCAGTAGAGAAGGCTATTCTTGAACAGCCGGAGCTTGTTCAGCCGCTGCTTAGGAGGTGGCACTCTGTGTGGACGGACAAATTGGGTCGGACTGAGGTGGTGTGTCACCACATTCACACAGTCGACCCTGTCCCTGTTCGGCACAGAGCTTACAGAGTGTCGCCTCTGAAAAGAGGAATAATCAAGGAGTGGGTCGACCAGATGTTGGCGGATGGGGTCATTGAGCCTTCCACCTCGCCTTGGGCTAGCCCTGCGGTGCTCGCTCAGAAGGCCGACGGGACCTACCGATTCTGTGTTGACTATCGGGAGCTGAACAAGAAGACCTTAGATGACGCTTACCCCATGCCCCTCATTCATGACATCTTGGAATCTTTGCATGGGGCAGTGGTTTTCAGCTCCCTTGATCTGAAGTCCGGTATTGGCAGGTGAGGATGGGGAAGAGTAGTATGGAGAAGACTGCCGTCATCACCCGAGGGGTTGTTCCAGTTTCGGGTGATGCCCTTTGGACTTAAAAACGCTGGGGCGTCATTCCAACGGCTTATGGAGCAGGTCCTCCGGGGACTCATTGGAAAGACCTGTTTCGTGTATATTGATGACATCATCGTATTCTCCCCATCTGTCTCACAACATCTGAAGGACCTTGATCACATCTTCCAGCGACTGCAGAAGGCTCATCTGACACTCAACACCGCAAGTGTAGATTTCTACAGGACCATCTAAACTTCCTCGCCATTTGGTGTCGGCAGACGGGTCCGGTAGACCCAAAGAAAATTAAGTCCATCTTGGACTACCCAGCCCCAGGAGGTAAAAGTCTCCAGCGCTTCCTGGGGATGGCTGGGTGGTTCCACAAATTTGTGCATGGGTTTGCTGACATCGCTGCCCCTTTGTTCCAGCTGCTGAGGAAGGGATCCCCCTGGGAGTGGTCACCAACGTGCCAGGACTCCTTTGAAAGACTTAAACAGGCATTGATATCACCTCCAGTCCTGGCACAGCCTGATCCCAAATTAACCTTTCAGGTCCACACAGACGCAAGTGACCTCGGACTCGGCGCCGTTCTTGCTCAAACTAACCAAGGAGAAGAGAGAGTGGTGGCCTATGCTTCACGGTCACTGAAGGGCACCGAGTATAATTATTCCACCACCGAGAAGGAATGCCTCGCTGTCGTGTGGGCCGTGGAAAAGTGGCGTCACTTCCTGGAGGGGACATCCTTTGAAGTCTACACCGACCATAGGGCTCTGACCTGGGCATTCAATTGCCGAAGACCACGCCTAGGCTAACAAGGTGGGTTTTGCGCCTCCAACAGTTCACGCTCAGGGTGTGCTATCGGAAGGGTTGTGCTAATGTGGTGCCCGATGCCTTATCCCGGGTGCACGAGCCCGCACCGATGGTATGTGCGGTATCGGTCTCTAACCCTTGGCCTGATCTTCCCCTGAACATGCAGGAAATTGTTCACTCTCAAGCAGCCAGTCCTGTGTGTCAGGGGTTGAGAGAGGGCTCAGGGGGGAGGTCTGACCGCATACATTATAGGGAACTTCAAGGGGCACTCTATCGCTGTGTTCCAACAAAAGACCGGGGTTACCATTATCAGTTGGTAGTGCCCGAGACATACGTGCCCAAGTTCCTACAGTATTACCATGACAGCCCGATCGGTGGTCACCTTGGACGTACTAAGACACTGTTTAAAGTCTTGGAGGTGGCATGGTGGCCGACGATACGCAAAGACGCCTGGTCCCATGTCCAGACTTGTACCACCTGTCAGCAATACAAAACCCCACCTGGTCTCCCCTCAGGTCAACTCCAGCCAGTAACCATCACTACCCCGGGGGAGAGCCTAGGCGTGGACCTAATGGGACCATTACCCACTAGTAAGGACCGGAAGACCTACCTGATGGTGGTTGTGGACTATTTTACCCGATGGGTGGAGCTATTCCCATGGCTAATGCCACAGCCAAGAAGATATGTTCCACCCTGAAGGATGAGATCTTTACCCGATGGGGGGTGCCGAAGAACATCATCTCAGACCGGGGCCCGCAGTTTACCAGCTCAGAGGCGAAGAATTTTGGAAGCAATGGGGGGTGGTGCACCTGAAGACAACAGCGTACCATCCCCAATCTAATCGCACTGAGCGGGTGAACCGGACCCTGAAGACAATGATTGCATCCTTCGCCGGAGACCATCATCAGGATTGGACAAAGTGGCTGCCTGAGCTGCGGTTCGCATTGAACACGGCGGTGCACGAGGTTACGGGTGAGACCCCTGCATTGTTAGCTTTAGGCAGACAGCTAAACGGTCCACTAGAGAGGTAATTAATCATAAACCACCCAATCCAGACACCTCAATACATGATCATTTGCAAACACTACAACTTATCACACAACAGGTAAAGGAGAGGATGGTGAGGTCCCAGTCCAGACAATCTCAGTCGTACAACCGGAGACATAAGCCTGTGCAATTCTCAGTTGGGGAGAAAGTCTGGATCAGGACTCATCCCCTCTCCAAAGCCTCCGATAAATTTACAGCTAAACTGGCTCCGAAGTGGTTCGCCCGCAACTATAGTCCAAAAGAAAGGACCAGTGACCTATGCAGTAGAGTGGGGATTGCCGGGGACGAAGAAAGTAGACACTGTTAACATCGCTAACCTCAAGCCTTGGTTCGGCCGTACACCACGGCCTGGGGAGGGGGATTGTAGCAGTGCTACCATTGGTTAGAACTGCATCTCCCAGCAGTCCTTGCAGGGCTGTTGGGGGCAAAGGTGGCCAGAGGGGTTCAAAAGGAGGGCAGGGGACGAAGAGGAAAAAGTTTTGTTTTGGTCGTTTGCTGCTTGTATTTATCTGTGGAACTGCCTGTCGTTTGCCTGCTTTACATCTTCGTGTCCTGGATTGTGTTGTCTGTTGGGGTCTGGAATCATTCGTCTACCTGTTTACTGTTACTGAGGACGTTGTCTGGATTATTTGGCTTTCACGGAAGAAGGAGCGCTCCTGAACCATTCATCTGTCAACTTACTTCAGCAACTACCGGTAGGACTGTGTTTTTCCATTTCCCTCGCTTCATTCAAATCACTGGACATAACTTCACCGCTATTATTTCATACATGGACTTTACTGCGTGTTTGTCATGTTTATCTGTTAATTGTAATATCGCCGAAGGGATCAGGGGTGGTATTATTGTTTTCATTTAGTAATTTAATTTCATTATACTTTTTTGTCGTTTAAGTTCCCAGTGTGTTTTCTTTGTCTCTGTAGTGTGTGTGTGGGTGTGTGTCGTGCCAAGGCTGGGGTTGTCCCTGGTAATCCTCATATAAAATAAATAAATCACCGTCTTTCTCGACGGTGTGAATCTTAGCGGCTTCTGACCGCTACATATATATATGTATATATATATGTATGTGTGTACATATATATATACACACATATACTATGGGGTGCCAAACAAGCAAATACATTGATTTTCTGAATATATAAAGTCGGCGTCAGAATATATAAAGTCAAAACCTGAATATATAAAGTCAGCGTCAGAATTTATAAAGTCATTTCTGATTATATAAAGTCAACATCGGAGTATATAAACTCACTCCTGAATAAATAAAGTGAAAGTCAAAATCTATTGATTGAAACGACTCTGAACTGAACTCTGAAGTTAACAAAAACGTATTCAGAAAAATAAATTAAAAAAACATTGGTTAATGTTTTGAAAATGATGCATGTGCCCTGCCCAGGATTGGTTCCTGCCTTGCACCCAGTGTTGGCTGGGATTGGCTCCAGCAGACCCCCGTGACCCTGTGGTCGGATTCAACGGGTTGGGAAATGGATGGATATTCCAGCGCTGACTTTGTATATTCCGACGCTAACTTTATATATTGAAGTTTTGACTTTATATATTGCAGCGCTTACCGTTACTTTATATATTCCGGCGCTGACTTATATATTTAAGATTTGACTTTATATATTCCAGCGCTGACTTTATACAGTATATTCTGACGCTGACTTTATATATTTAAGTTTTGAATTTATATATTCCAGTGCTTACTTTATATATTCCGAAATATTCCAACGCCGTCTTTATATACTCAGGTTTTGACTTTATATATTCCGACAGTGACTTTATTAAATCAAGTTTTGACTTTATATAGTTAAATTTAGTCATCATTGCATAACTTTTTCTTCACCATAGAAATTTAAAGACTAAATTCAACTTCCATTCCTAACAAAGATATTTCTGGCGACTAAATAGAAGCTACTTATATCCAAATTCGAGCTATTGAGCAGTCGCCTGCCTGCCCGAATAAGTCACCTTTGCTTCGCTCTTACTTTTTTACCATTCATTTAATCATGGCTAGTGGCGGAAAAATTATAAAATGGAAGGAGGATTACACCGAGTATGGCTTTACCAAAACAATTATTGATGGCGAATCAATTATTCATAAAGCTTCAATTGGTGATCTGTTTTTCTGTGTTAACCTCATATTTTTTCATACTTCTTCTCAAACCAAGGGGGTACGAGGGTAAAATGAATCGGGAAGCGCTGATCAATGTAATCGATGTACCAGGAAATCATGCACTGACAAAAGTTTCCCTATGCTTGGAATGCAAAGTGTGATTAAATGCGTTATTTTTTAATGTGTTATGGAGCACATGCATCGAAGCTTCACAGCTGTGCTTGTGCTAAGAAAAGGAAACATTTTAAAAATAACGTAACACGATTGTCAATGTAACCTTTTGTAAGTAATGCCTGGAGGGTTCAGTGTGGAGAAACTCTAGAGACAGCGTGTGTATTAACTTGTGGATTTTTCTGTGAGTATTTGGTGGTAGCGTCACAAAGTCGTAACACTGCGTCAGCTGCGGAGCTCAGCTCAGATAGAAATGAGGTGAATGGGAGGGGAGATGATGACGTGACTCCCCCACCCGCCTTAACTGTCAATCCCCCACAAACACAGTCTCTCGGAATTTGCATAAGCACAGCCCCTCACCAGTAATTTTAACTTAGTTACAAAGTGATCAAAACTCTTGTTTATATCCTGCGTCCTCTCATTAAACTTGTATCCCGCATTACCCGTGGGCATGACAAACGCCAGCGGCAGCCTGTCTATGAACTTAATTTAAACTTTAGGTTTACACCGTGCTTTGTTTCCGAAGTAGCAGCACTCATGAATATGGTAGTATATCTCACTCGCTCGCTTCTTATTGTTTCACTGCCTTCTCAATTATATAATGCATGTTTTCTTCAGCGCTTTTTGGAGCTCTTCCTGGTTTTCTATGTACTGCGTTGACAGTCAGTTCACGTGATTACGTGGGAGGCGTGATGATGTCACACGAAACTCCGCCCCCCACGGCTTTCGAGCTCAACTCCATTACATTATATGGAGAAAAATAGCTTCCAGTTATGACCATTGCGCGTAGAATTTTGAAATGCCCAACTTTGAAAGGAAGCTGTAAGGAATGAGCATGCCAAATTTCAGCTTTCTACCTACACGGGAAGTTGGAGAATTAGTGATGAGTCAGTGAGTCAGTCAGTCAGTGAGGGCTTTGCCTTTTATTAGTATAGATCAATAATACAGTACATTAAATTGTAACTTAACTCCTGCTTGTCTTTTACTACACCTAATTGTGTAAGGTTATATATGTAGAAGGGAAGGTGGGGAGAAGTTATATACTATAATCTATACTAATTAAAGGTAAAGCCCTCACTGACTGACTCACTCACTCATCACTAATTCTCCAACTTCCCGTGTAGGTAGAAGGCTGAAATTTGGCAGGCTTATTCTTTACAGCTTACTTACAAAAGTTAAGCAGGTTTCATTTCGAAATTCTATGCGTAACGGTCATAACGGTCAACAACGTTCGCCATGTTGTCTTTCTTATTTATGGCTCCATCTTCACGAAATTTGGTAGGTGGCTTCCCTGTGCTAACCAAAACTGATGTACGTACTTATTTTGGTGGTATGATGCCACTGTCGGCCGCCATATTTAACTTTTCAATGGTCTTTGTTACTTATGGGCCCATCTTCAAGAAATTTGGTACGCGGGTTCCCAACGGTAACTGAATCCTACTTACGTACATATATACGTCCTTAGCCTGCAGCTCAGTCACCGTGTGAGGCGGCGTTGAGTCCCCCATCCCAACACCTCCCGCGTTGTTGGCTGCCTGCCTATATAAGGCCGTCCGTCGCTCCGGTCTCTACATTCCCTTCCTTGCTTCGCCACGGGATTCACATTTCCCTGTTGATAAATACAGCCTTTCTATTTAATCCACGGCTTCTCCGCTGTTTTATTGTTTGTTTATTATGATTATAGTTATTGTGTAGGTATTTTACACTTGCTTTACATTGTTCAGGTACCCATTTCCTTTATCGTTCCAACTGTACCTCCATTAACATGTCTATCGAGGTGATCACTATCGATCAAAGAACCGTCACTTACCGAGTGGTTACCATGTCCGGAGATGGCACCTACCTTTACCATTCTTTGTGTTACATATTGCACAGCCATATCGGCTCACTCTTGATATCCGGAGGAACATTGTGTCTTATGTATTGAATGACTGGGACAGGTTCACGGTGTGGACTGATGACGGTACAGGAGATAATTATACTACACAGGAGCACTAGAAGAGTGAAATGCTTAAGCCCTTCACCTATGGTTCTGCATGTGAGTTGATGGCTGCCGCTGAATTGTTCGGTTGTCACTTTCAAGTGTACCGAAATGGCCAAATATTTTTCACCTTTCGACAACTGCCAATGCCTCTTAAACATCTTAGACTCACAGGTGACGATTTCAGTAGTGGACACATAGATGTTTATGAATGTTTAAACTCTCAAAAGCTGGATGTGAAGTTATCGATGAAACCGGTTGTATACTTACAACGCTTGACAGATGCCGAATGTCACTTCAACACAAGTCCTGCAAATACTGTCGTAATTGAAACAAACCATGAAACTCAAACCGATTATGACAGCAGCAGTCCAAGCTGTGAGATTTGAGACAAGATTACTGTTCACATGGCCGACTGTAAGTTACATGCTCAAGAGTAAGCTCAGCGCACAGCTCGATCATATTACAACCAGAGGGCTGAACTCACAATGTGGTATACAGAGAGATCATTAACAAATAATTATTGGCATATTTTCCCTCAGTTTAAAAAGGTTTAATTTTCTTCTTAATAAAAATTTTAAGGCAGTACTTCGCCGCTGCAAAGCGCGGGTATTTTGCTAGTAGTTTATAAACAGTGGTAAGTCTGTGAGATTAGAGGCGTTCTGACAAAGGCTACTTATTAATACTACAAAAGGGGAAAGTAGAGCAATATATTACTCTACCAAGACAAAACACGATGACAGAAATATTTCACATATGAGCAACAAATTGAAATCCAAATTATCAGTAACAATAATAAGCAATGTACTGTAATGTTATGCTAATTAACCTGTCAGAAGATGTCAGACTTGATAAAAACAGCTTTATGGAGAATCACGACAGCTGCTCATATTCACACTTTTGAAATAAAATTGAAATAATAAGATTGAGCAGCAGTATTAAAAATGACAGCAATTAAAGTTTTTTTGTTTTACTTTAAAGGCAGAATGAAGTACTTACCACACTTATAAGCTGTGACAGGGACACTTGAATTGCTATTGTCACTAACTGGCTTTTGTTTACTGCCGGTCTAATGAGTTTGTTATAATTTTCTGCACTCAGGAGGTAATTAACTAGCCGTTCTTCCGCATCAGCAGCGGAGGCATCTACAAAACAGACAAAAAAAAAGAAAAGAAAGAAAATTACTATTTGATAATAATAGCATATTAAGTTCTTTTCAAGGATCTGTAACATTATGTTAATTATTCGTATTAAAACATTTTGCAATTACATAAAATGACATTCTGGCAATATTTTCGTTTTGGCTGAAAGCTAAATAATGTTTTTTTTTATTATGTCTACTATTAATTATATTTCAAAATTCATGGAAACAATTAAAAGAAAAGACACATTCTGTTAAAGTTAACACAGTCCATGCTGTCATCGACTGCTAGTATCCACAGGACCTGAGGTGAAATGTTAGCGTGCCAACCGGGTCTGTAATCAGAATATATGTTATAATATAATGTCACTGTGCTCTGTGCAAACATTTTAAATATGCTTTTTTTTTTTTCTGGGAGGCACGGTGGCGCAGTGGTAGCGCTGCTGCCTCGCAGTAAGGAGCCCTGGGTTTGCTTCCCGGGTCCTCCCTGTGTGGAGTTTGCATGTCAACAACAACAACATTTATTTCTATAGCACATTTTCATACAAACAGTAGCTCAAAGTGCTTTACATAATAAAGAATAGAAAAATAAAATACACAATAAGAAAGCAAAATAAGTCAACATTAATTAACATAGAATAAGAGTAAGGTTCAACGGCCAGGGGGGGACAGAAAAAACAAAAAAAAACTCAAGACGGCGGGAGAAAAAAATAAAATCTGTAGGGATTCCAGACCATCAGACTGCCCAGTCCCCTCTGGGCAGTCTACCTAACATAAATCAAACAGTCCTCTTTGGATTTAGGGTTCTCATGGAAAGACTTGATGATAATGGTCACGTAGACTTCTGCCTTTTAATCCATCCATCATTGTTGAAGCATCATGAAGCTTTGAGTAGGTGGAGGTGGCGCAGGCGACCACCACAAAGAAACCGGAAAAAGAAACAGAAGAGAGAGTAGGGGTCAGTGTCCTCCTCATGTCTGCGTGGGTTTCCTCCAGGTGCCCCGGTTTCCTCCCACAGTCCAATGACATACAGGTTAGGCGCACTGGCGATCTGAAATTTCACCAAAGACCCTGGTTCACTTCCTGGGTCCTCCCTGCGTGGAGTTTGCATGTTCTCCCCATGTCTGCGTGGGTTTCCCCCAGGTGTGTGTGTGCCCTGAGATAGGCTGGCACCCTGCCCGGGGTTTGTTTCCTGCCTTGCACCCTATGTTGGCTGGGATTGGCTCCAGTAGACCCCCGTGACCCTGTAGTTAGAATATAGCGGATTGGATAATGGATAGATGAATGATTCACTGAAGTGGGGGCCTGCACATAAACAAAGAGTATAAAGCCTTGGAACATTTCCCAGCACACCTTTGAAGCCAAAGGACAGATGGGAGATAACATCATTCGATCTGGAAAGTCCTTCCAAAGCAGCGATGAAAATGGCAGACAGTATACATCGGGCCCCCACTTCGGTGACGGTCGTCATTGGCTTCCTTCGTCTGTTATGCCATGTAAACTATTATTAAAGAAAGCTAAGTTATTTCTCCTATGTGATTTCTTACCGCCGTATCACTAAGGGAGGGGTATCACCTTTTTATATTTTATCTATATAGTTTTAGTTATGTAACATACCGCAATTACAAAAGAACTTACTGCAACAATTGGAGCTAGCGCCCCCTACTAGATACACCGGGCTTTCCCACTTACTTCTATCACACAAGAATAAAATAACAAATGTGCAATGGCGCAAAAACAGAATAGAAATCATTAAAGCTGTCGGCTATTATAACGTTTCATAATTAGGTTTGTCAGGCTTTAACACTTTAAAAAATGTTAGTGACAGCACCCTCTCTCACCATGGCGGGTTATGACATATCTCGATTGAGCCTGTGAGGAGATCCTCCGACGCGCATGCATGACACCTTTCTAATTCTTTGTCATTATGAATAATTGAGTGTAAAGTGGCTCATTTATCCATTTAAAGTTAAATCTACAAAACCAGAAAGTGAAGGGGACTGAATACTTTTTGAATCCATGTATATCTGTTAGTGCCAATGGGTGAAAAGCAGGTATTGTATAGAATGTCTTGGAAATCAATAAAATGTGTGACATTTTAAGGCAAAGCATAAAATGTCTGTTTTACTTTAATATGTTAAGTACTTTCCCTAGGCATTGTATATAATATAGAGGCATTATACAGAATGACAAATACTGTTTAAGAAAGTATGAAAGTGAGTCATGGTTGGTCTCGTCCGATGCGAGAGATGGACGTCTGAAGTGGAGCTCCGCTAGCAGTGGTGCTATTTTTCATATTATTTGCTTATTATTCTGAGATATCCTGTATTTATTCAACCCGAGAGGGACCGCTACAGTATATGTAAACACATATAAACATGGCCAACAAGAAGGGGGGTCCGAAAGAATCGAAGACTAAAGCTACATCCAAGCTGCGATCAGCAAGCCCTAGTTCGAGATACGGCCTCTCAGAGACAGACCTGGATCAGATGGGCGAAAGTACAGACTCCTCGGGACCACGGTCCGCTACATCGTCGCCTGCTGAGAGCGAAAAGGGGAGCGAAGGTGCGATCGTGAGTGCAGATGTGGATAGCTCGCCGATTGGAGAGGATTACCTGAAACTGGAAAAGGCCGGGAGGTCCGCGACTTCAGTTACGCAATCACGCGGGACTGGAGCAGCGGGACACCGCTTCAGCAGAGTCTGCTGCTTCATCTACGGTACAAGAAGGCACATTTGAGCTATCTGAACTGAAAGTGTTGCTCGCTGAGCTCAGGCAAGATATAAAGAAAAGCGAGAAGGCTAATGAGAAAGCAACGGCAAAGGCACATGAGAGACTGAAACAGGAATGGAAACAGGAGATGAAACAGGCCAATGAATGTCTGCGACAGGAAATCCAACAGGCAAATGAAAGGCTGCGCAAGAGGTACAACTTGAACTTCGACAGGTGCTGGGTAAAATTGAAGAGCGCATTGAGAAAAACTCGCTAAACTGAGCACGCTTGCTGATCGATTGGAGCATCTTAGTGAGACATTCACGAATCGGATCGAAATAGCCGAACATCTAGCTGCCAGTGCCGAGGAAAGAGCAGTAAATGTCAGTTCGAATGTAAAAACTCGGAGAAAAACTTGGAGACAGACTGGCTGCTTTAGAAGATGGGAATAGAAGGTATAATGTCAGAATTGAAGGCTTGCCGGAGAATCGAAAGTTTAAACCCGTGAAATTCGCAACTGAACTTTTTCTAAAATAATCGGCGACTTTAAAGCAGAATCTGAGATAGCAGCGGCTTACACGCGCTGATCAAACACCGTCAGACCCGACCAAGATCTTTTATAGTCCGTTTTGAACGATTATCATTTAAGTTAGAGGTGATGGAACTCCTCAGGAAAAAAGGAAGATATTATATATGAAGATTGCCACATTCGCGTCTTCCCTGACTTCTCTCCAGCAACAGCTATCAAACGCGCGCCTTCTATAATATTAAACAGCGCTACGGCAAGCCAATGTCAAATACGGCCTCCTGTATCCGCAAAACTGAAAGTGGAATGGCAGGGTCATTTCTATGTTTTCGCTAGCAAGGAGGAGGCAGAAAATGAGTTAAGAAAGCTGATCCCGGACTATTCTGATACATAATTGTGAGTCATGGCGGTAAATGATAAAGCTAGGATTAATAATCTACTGTCTGATCTATTTGTTTTAAAATACGGGTTTTTATCAGCATATATTCTCATATTCTTATATTATTATTACTTACTTATTACTTATCATTACTTAGTATTACTAGGGCTAAATGTTTATGTTTTATTGTGCTTAATTACGTTTTCCTCCTCTTTTTTTTTTCTTTTCTAATTATTTCATGTGTACCCTAAATGAGACTGTTCAATATCATACCCTTGGTTTGCTGTTATTGCTATTACTGCATTAAGACTTGTTATGCTTGTTGGGATATCATCTTAATGCACTAAAATTGATGAAGATTATATGTATGTATGTATGTATATATATATATATATATATATGTATATATGTATATGTATGTATATATATATATTAAGTGCAAAATTCTTTTCTTTCTTTTTCCTCTTTTAAAGACTATATTGGTAACAGATATCTCTATCTTTTAACCTTAAAGCGCCACTGCATGGGGGCTTGATGTGCTTTGGACGTGCTCTGTCTCTGGGTATGTCAGAGGACTGGGACTGCATGAAGTGGGTTTTAGCCTCACCTGGGGAGGCAAAAAGGAGGGTGGGGGTTAAGGGGAAGAGAAAGAGAGCAGGCTTGATCTATATCTAATCTATCATCTCAATCTTTATAATTATAACTATCAACGTAATAATAAGCTGCATGGCAACAACTCTTGGGGGAATAGGAAATTAAGACCTAAACTATTTCACTTCCAGTTAAGACTATAATATGACACCAAAAACTCAGAATCAGTGTCTCCATGATGGGACAGTTAACTTCGTAAGCTGGAATGTTAAAGGCCTGAATCACGAATTAAAGAGAAAGAAAGTACTTTCTCACCTAACAGGTCTAAATGCTAAAATAGTATTTTTACAGGAAACCCACTTACTAAGTAAGGATCAGTTCCGCTGCAAAAGACTGGACTGGCCAAATGTTCCATTCTAGTTTTACAAAGAAAACTAGAGGGGTGGGAATTCTCATACATAGAACAGTACCATTTGTAGCATCAGATGTAGTATTGGATCCTGAAGGGAGATATGTGATGGTCATGGGAGACTTATCTAACTGTAAAATGATTTTGATAAATGTTTATGCACCTAATGTTGATGATAAGGAATTTATACAAAATTTATTTGCATCCATTCCCAATCTGAACACTCATAAACTTATAATGGCTGGGGACTTTAATTGTGTTCTAAATCCACTTTTAGATAAGACTTCCTCCACAGGGGAACGCAACTAACACCGCAAAGATAATTACAAAGTTTATAACTGATCACAACTTATCAGATCCCTGGAGGTTTTAAACCCAAATTCAAGAACATATTCTTTCTACTCACCAGTACATCATTGCTACTCAAGGATTGATTACTTCTTTATAGATAATAACTTCTTGCCTAAGATTAAATCTTGTAAATACGATGCTATTGTTATTTCAGACCATGCTCCGATGATCTTGGAGCTGAAATTACTAAGCCCCATACACTCACCCGCAGATGGCGCTCAATCCGCTTCTATTAGCTGACGAGAATTGTACTGAATTTATATCCAAACAAATTGAATTCTTTCTAGAGACAAATACATCCCCTGAGATCTCTGCAGGAATACTCTGGGAAACTCTTAAGGCCTTCTTAAGAGGACAGATTATCTCATATCTTTCCCACAGAAATAAATCCGAGCGAAGAAAGTAGCAGAGATAAAAGCGAAATTACTAAAATAGATGAAGAACATGCCAGACTACCAAGCGAGACTCTACATAAGAGGAGGCAGGCTCTACATTCAGAATTAAACCTCTTGACAACTAAAGAAACCGAACAACTAATTTACAAATCCAGACATCATTATTATGAACATGGAGAGAAAGCTAATAAGCTTTTAGCGCAACAAATTCACAAGCAAGAAGTGCAACGCAATCTCGTAATTACTAACACGAATGGAGATAAAATCATCGAACACAAAAATATAATGTACACTTTTAGAGACTACTATAAATCCCTATATACTACTGAGTTTAAAGAAGACAATATACAATCTAATGCATTTCTGGATAAATTACAGATACCACAAATTGACGCTATTAGTGTGGAGGAGCTCGATAAACCTCTGTCATTATCAGAATTACTGGATGCTATAAAGTCACTCCAAGGTGGAAAAGCAGCAGGCCCTGATGGCTACCCTGCAGAGTTTTACAAGAAATTCTCCGCTCAGCTAGCTCCCTCCTATTAGCAACATTTACAGAAGCCAGAGATAACCAATCTCTTCCACAAACCTTTCGCCAAGCACTAATCACTGTCTTTCCAAAACAAAATAAGGACTTATTACAATGTGCATCATACAGACCAATTTCACTTCTGAATAACGACGTTAAAATACTCTCTAAAATCATAGCTAGAAGGATGGAGAAAGTGCTCCCTCAGTAATATCACAAGACCAAACTGGATTTATTAGGGGCCGACACTTATCTTCAAATCTTCGACGCCTGTTTAATGTAATATACTCACCAACTAAATCAAACACCCCAGAAATATTATTATCATTGGATGCAGAAAAAGCATTCGACATGATTGAATGGAAATACCTTTTACTATTTTGGAGAAGTTTGGGTTTGGCCCGAACATTTGTGCATGGATTAAATTACTGTATACTAACCCAGAAGCTTCAGTTTGCATCAATAACATTTGCTCAGACTACTTTAAACTAGAACGTGGCACAAGACAAGGATGCCCTTTGTCACCACTGCTGTTTGCAATTGCCATTGAACCACTGGCAATACATTGTCGAAATACTGATCAGATAAAGGGGATTAGCAGAGAAGGACTGGAACAGAAAATCTCATTATATGCAGATGACATGGTACTGTATATATCGGACCAGAAAATTCTGTGCCTGCAGTCTTAGCAGCACTCACAGAATTTCAAAAGCTCTCTGGTCTCAGAATTAATCTGAATAAAAGTGTACTCTTTCCGTGAATTCGCAAGCATATAATATTAGATTAGACACCCTTCCTTTTATCATTGCAGAACAGTTTAAATACCTCGGGTAAACATCACAAGTAAACATAAAGCTCTTTATCAACAAAATTTCGTGTCTGTATGGAAAAAATTAAACAAGACTTGCATAGATGGTCAACCCTTCATCTCACACTAGCTGGAAGAATTAACACTGTTAAGATGAATATTCTTCCTAAGCTCCTTTTTATTTCAAAACATACCAATATACATTAATAAATCGTTCTTTAAGCAATTAGATTCAACAATAACCTCATTTATTTGGAATTCTAAACATCCACGCATCAAAAGAGCGACCCTACAAAGACAAAAGGCAGAAGGCGGCATGGCTCTACCTAACTTCCAGTTTTATTACTGGGCGCAAATATACAGTCGATAAGAACCTGGACACAAATAGAAGAACATACACAGGCATGGACCGCAATAGAAGTAAAATCCTGCAGTACTTCTTTGTATTCCTTGCTTTGTGCTCCAATAAACACACGTTATCGGCAATACACTAATAACCCAATTGTGCTCCACTCACTTAGAATCTGGAACCAATGTAGAAAGCATTTTAAGACGGAGAAGCTTCTTTCTGTGGCACCCTGCAAAAGAACCACCTCTTTCAACCCTCACAAACATATGCAGTTTTAATATCTGGAAAAATTTGGAATTAACTTGCTTAGAGATCTTTATATAGACAACGTCTTTGCATCCTATGAACAATTACATTCCAAATTTAACATTCCAGCTACAAATTTCTTTCACTTCTTCAAATCAGGAACTTTGTTAAACAGAACCTTCCAGATTTTCCTCATCTTGCACCCTCATCCACGCTGGAAAAATTATTGCTCAATTTCAAGGAGTTAGACTCCATCTCTACAATATATAAAATCCTTTTACAATCCCTTCCTTTCAAAGATCCAAGAGGACACTGGGAAAATGACCTCTCAATTAATATATCAGAAAAGGAGTGGAAAGTAGCAATGCAGAGAATTCACTCAAGCTCCATATGCGCAAAGCATACAATTATACAACTCAAAATTATATATCGAGCACATCTGTCTCGACTAAAACTCTCCAAAATGTTTCCAGGGCATGATCCAACCTGCGAACGTTGCAACCAAGCCCCAGCCTCACTAGGTCACATGTTCTGGGCCTGCACCAAATTAACATTATTCTGGACAAAAATTTTTAATTACCTCTCAGACAGTCTTGGACTCACAATCCCTCCTAACCCATTAACAGCTGTGTTTGGGGTTCTTCCAGAGGGTCTTAAAGTGGAGAAAGACAAACAAATTGTGATTGCATTCACTACACTGCACTTATCAGACTTATTCTGATAAACTGGAAGAACCCAAACTCTCCTCTTTTAAGTCAGTGGGAAACTGATGTGTTATATTATTTAAAATTGGAAAAATCAAATACTCAGTTAGAGGATCTGTGCAGACTTTTTCAAAACATGGCAGGATCTAATCAGTAATATTTTGAAATGATTTTATAAAGCACAGAGAATTTGTTGATTTAGGTATTTTTAAAAGCCTTAAATTTTACACCGTTTGGCTTGCTCTCTCTCTCAAGGGTGGGGATCGATCTGTTCTTAGCATAATTCTTTTTTTTGTAAAAACTTGATTGCTATGTATTGATTGTAATAAAATTAATAAATAAATAAAAAAAAAAAAAAAAAAAAGAAAATCGAGAAAGTGAGTCATGAAAAGGCTTTTATTGAAAATACGTATATTAAAATGAAAAATGACTTACAAAATAAAGTACAGGACCTTCTTGTTGCAACAAGGAAGGCTAGAACAGCCTGTACACTCAGCTGATAAATTAATATTAACTACTAACAGAATATAGATATTGCACATATTTAATTTTGTCATAAAACTATTTAGCAAAATTGCATAATTATTAAGTGCACAAGGTCAGGTCAGGTCATGTTGAGGAACCTGCACTGGTACAGGGTGTTGCTGCACCCACCACATGATGAAACAGCTCGGGACCCTGGTTGGCAACCCCCCAGGCAGACACACGGTACAGTCCCACCCTCCGGGAATGACCATCTACCTGGCACAGCCAGGTGTTAAGTGGGCATCCCCTTGGCCTGGTCCAGCTGCTCAGATCCTCAACAATGAGGATCACCCTCGGGTAATCGCGCCACAAGGCCATAGTGTCGTAACTGACGCTCCCTCACAATGCAGGTCATGTGCCTCATTCAGGACTCCATGAGCAACACAAAGCCAAACCAGCGGTAACCAAGGATTCTCTGACGAGACACAGTACTGAAGGAGTCCAGTCTTCATCTCAGGTCACTGGATAGCGTCCATGTCTCGCAACCAAATACCAAGACAGGAAGAATCAGGGGCCTCATGTATAACACCGTGCGTAGAACTCGCACTATAACATGGCGTAAGCACAAAAGCCGAAATGTGCTTACGCACAGAAAAATCCAGATGCAGGAATCTGTGCGTACTCCAACTTCCACGTTCTTCCGCTACATAAATCCCGATCAGCGTGAAAACTAACGCTCGTGCACGCGCATTATGTAACGCCCCAAATCCTCCCAGAATTACGCCTATTTGAATATGCAAATCAATATAAATCGCCCTTAAGCGCAGCCTTCTGTGAAAAGACAATGGGAAAAGCACGGGGAAAATATAAGAATTTCAGCGAATACCAAGTGGAGGCAAAGGAAAAACATACTATTTGTTCAAATAAACCATGGAATAATCAACAAAATTAAGTTGATCGAGTGACATAGCGTGTTGGAGAAACTTGAAAGCTCACGTTCACAAAATCACACACTGTCGGAAATAAAAAAGAAGTCACATATCAAAGTCGCCGTGAAAAGAAGAGTTGTAGCCCACCGTCTGAGTGTCATATGAAAGTTTATTAGGGTACAGAGAAAAAAGGCACACGGTGGGGAAAAAGCACGAAATGTCAACTTTAATCTCGAATTTTCCACTTTAATCACGTAGTTTATTTTGTCATTTAGTAGAACATTATAAACCTTATCTTAAAATCGTTTAATTAACCAGATTCTCAAAATTACATTGTAATTAAAGTAGCACGTTAAATGCTTTGTTTTGTATTTGATCTTCTACTCGTATGTGATCTATGTGTGTGAATCACTACTTGCTTCTTAAACCGGTTCTCTTCCTCCAACTGGACACAGAGTCCATTACATTTGTGATATTACAGCTCTCTAAATAACTAAAATACTGAGATGTATACGTGATGTCATTTTCATGATGATGGGAGCTAAAGCACATTATTAAGCGTGTTTCATGAGCCTCGTGCTCATGACAAGCATTTATCTTTTGTCGAAATTTGTCGCTGCGTTTTTAGCTGTGTTGTTATTTTCTCTTTCTGTTTTATATTCAATATATATTGGCGTGGCCGCCCCAAGAGTCCTTGCTTTTCTTTCCCCAAATAACCGATCGCCATACAATCAGCTCTGTAATAGACGTTAAGCCATCTGTAAGCTTAGCGCCGATTCTTCAAAACGTTTAAAGAACATTGAAATATCTTCGTAGTACATGTTTAATTATTCTATCCTTCACGACACTCCCAGTGAAGAATATAGATTATTTAAATGAAGTTAAAGTTTTATGTGTATAATTTAACAAACATATTTTGCTGCATTTCACCTTAAAAATGATATCATCATCATATGTAAATACGCGCTTTATAAAGTGGCCCAGGTTGTGAGATATTATAACTGTAGTGGAAGTTTACAGTGGGGTGATTGTACTTATAATTACAAACAGTTCTACAAGGAGCAATTGACTGAGTGCATTTAAAGTTCTTGGGATTAAACTGTTTCTGAACCGCGAGGTCCGTACAGGAAAGGCTTTAAAACATTTTGCAGTGGCTGAGACAGCGTGTCTTTGAAGCTGTATACCGATAATTCTCTTTCCGATCAGCTGCTGCTGTGATTCACACTCAGATACAGTGATATAAATACTCCGAGTCGTGCAGTGAGAGTAATATGGAAAAAGATGATCCGCTGTGGCAACTCCTAACGGGAGGAGCTGAAAGAAGAAGAAGAAGGAGAAAGTGAGAGCAGTTATGGTATTTGGAATACTATGGCTGTTCCCTGGACCATTATATTGTTACGAGTTAATTACAATCAGATGCGTTACAATAATAAACAATATGCGGTTAGTTTCGGTGTATTTATAAAGCCGCGTCATGAAAATAAGGAGTAATCACACAAGAACAGTAGCACTGGTTTGACGCTGGGTGCCGCCAGTTTGCAAAACCGAGCGGAGAACTTGCGTCATCACAAGGCATGAGGTACCGTGGAAAAGTGCGTGGCTTTACGCCAAGTGTAGGTTTTATACATCACGATTTGAACGTGGAAAAGTTCTTACGCAACATTTCTGTGCGTACGCACCGTTAATACATGAGGCCCCAGGACTCTAAAGACTTGGATCTTTGTCCTTTTTTAGAGATATCGGGAGCACCATACACCCCTTTCTAGCGACCTCATGACCCCCATGCTCTTCCAATCCATCTGCTGACTTCATAGGAAGAGTCACCAGAGACATGGATGTCACTGCCAAGGTGATTAATTAGAGGAAACATTGGTCACTAACAGAAGTATTTTATACTTTACCAATTTGACTTTTGGCATTGCATAGAATGCCTAGGAAATGTTTTAAAATTTTAACCTTTTCATATTTTTTTTAATCGTTTCATATTTTGACATCTCATTTTCAGCATTCTATAGATTTCCTAGGTATTCTATACAATGCCTACTTTCACACATTGATAGTAACATATATAAAAAAATAACTTTCAGGTTCTGGATTTCTGCTTGTTCTTAGTTTTTAATTTTAGTTTCCTTGTTTACCCCCAGAAAAATGTGCCAAAACTGTTTTTTTCAACATGTCACACAAGTGTGCCTTGGGGACAGCTTAAAGGCTCTGGTGGTGGTGAATGAATGCTGATCCACAAGGTGGCGATGTATACAGGGTGGTCCAGATCTAATTATGCAGATCATAGATCATCTGGATGACTATGATTTATGCGGGGACGATTCCAGTTTGGCGCGAAGATGATTCTTCATGTCGTCAGTTCACACACATCGATTTTTCGGGTGATTTTCTATGTAATAAATTTAATTAGTTATAGCATAATGACAATTACATAATTAGATCTGGACCACCCTTTACTAACGCCTCTTCTCTTCCTCCCTCTGTGGACCGGATGATTGACAGCCCGACCACCTCTGGAACCGCCTCTTCCTGCCTGGCCTGCACTTAACAGTCGTCATGAATATTGATGAATTACCATAAACTAGTAAGACACATAGAAACATTCCTGTTATTTTTGCAGTAGATTTTACAGAGTGATTCTAATGGGTGGGGCCCTGAATTATGACGTGTTACATTATTAATAATGAAGCAATCTAAATGAAATAAAGATCACAGTATTTCTGGATGAATGGAGGAGTGAAGGTAATTTCCAGCAAGATGGGTCAACCTGGCACATGTCAACTCGCAATTGAATCATTTTTTGGCATTTGGCTCATTTCAAAGTGACTGTGGCCACCTCCTTCCCCGGACTGGTCACCTCTGGAATTCTTCCTTTGGGGAGGCAAAGCCTCGTACACTGGAACTCCACAAAGCATTGAATAGGAAATTGCTGCCATCAGCCCTACAATGCTTTTGTGGATACCTTTACCAATATGGAGTGGCGTGTCGATCTGTGTTTGCAAGAAGAAGGCGACCATTTCCAACAACAAATGTGACTGGATCATATACACACCTATCAAGGTATGCACTGCATTTATTTTGTTTCCGTTGCTTCATTATTACACGGGTAACTCATCATAACTTGGAGGCTCGCCCATTAGAATCTCCCTGTAGTTCATCTACAAGATGGCAAGCATTATTCAGGCCTAACAATCTATATCTTATCAAAATCGGTAAACCCACATACTTCTCAGGATTAACTGTTGTCATAGATGGCCAGGGCTATTGCCCGGCCAGGACACCTCTGCCTCGGAAGGACTGGGGTAGCAAGTATGGACAGAACATCACCTCCCCCGGAACGCTAGATTGCAGCCCCCCTGGATGGCAGTGGTACCTCTGACTCCAGCTTCATGGGAATTGGAAGTTCGTTACAGCCTTTTTGGGATCCGGGGGCACTGCCAGGGTGTGCTGCAGCTATTCCTGAGCCTGTGTGGACGGTTCTTCCGCCACACCTGGAAGTGCTACCAGAAACAGGTCAACTAGCACCTGGAGCACTACTGGGTGACCTATATAAGGGACCCTATTCCACGAGCCAGAGTCGGGAGGAGTGGAGGAGAAAAAGAGGAGAGGAGAAGAGAAGAGAAGAGAAGAGAAGAGTATTGTGTGTTGTGATTGTGCTTATTAGGACTGTGTTGTGCCTGTGGGATAATGTGGAAGGCGTTTCCCACAGGTGAAGAAAAGAAAATAAAACATTTGTGTTTCTATAAGTGTGCCTCCCATATCTGTCTGTGTCAGGTTGGGTGGCTGGTCTTGTCATACTATATTTACAAAGAAGTCCAAGCTCAAAAGACACTGAAGGTTATTTATTAATAGTTTTATGTGTAGCACTTTTATAATTACTATGTAAACGAGCGATTGTTTCTCATTGGATCTGAAGGGGTAGTTGCTCTGTAAGTTTGTTATACATTGTATAATGACAAAAAAGGCTTCTAATTCTATTTAATGCAAGTTCCACTGTCTGTCTGATTTCTCTTACTCCCATGATTCAACACCTAAACTTACTAAAGTATCCATGATTCAACAACAACAGCATTTATTTCTATAGCACATTTTCATACAAATGCTCTAGCTCAAGGTGCTTTACAAGATGAAGAAAGAAAAAAGAAAAATATAAAAATAAGATTAGGCAAAAACTAAGTAAAAAAGAATAAAGTGTGGTCTGATGGCTGGGAGGACAGAAAAAGCAAAAATATAAAATTCCAGAGGGCAGGAGAAAAGAAACAAAAAACAAAATCTGCAGGGGTTCCAAGGCCATTCAAAACCTCCAACTCTCAGGTATTCACCAATAATTGCTTTCTACTACAGAAAATCATGTTAGCTGCTCTCAGACTGAACATGAACAGTGACTTTATTGCATATCCACATTAGGTTTCTGAAAGGCTTAGGCTTTTAGGCAGATTAACATACAATCCAGTACAATGGGTCATTACTGAATCACCGCTGAAAAAGTCTAACCTCCAAACCATCTAATTACTCAAGACTATAATTTCATACCAAAGCGGCACTATTCCTTATTTGAATAAAATAAAACCTCAGTATTACATGTAGCAAACATCACTGTTATTACCATTTGAATCTTAAAATTCTTATAAATTCCTCCAGAGCTGTAGAGTTTTAGGTTGCCACTTCAAAGCAGACAGATGTTTGCCTTCGAGCAGAAATTTGTCAGATATTAAGCAAAGGCCCGGAAAAAGAATCAGCCCATGGCTCAACAAGCCAATCAAGCATAAATGTCTCCAAAGTTCTTTCCAAGTCACAGCCACTCTTCAGAAATTCGTGTTGTCGCAGCAGGGAACAAAATCATTCTAAATGTAGCACGAGTCTTTGGATTTTATGCCAAGAGAACTTACAGAGACCCTAGAGCTAATTTTGACATTTTCAAATCAAATGTTAGATTTTGTTGAAGCAACTTGGGACATTTGCAGGTGCTGTTTTTGTTAATATTAACCATACAATGGAGCCGCTGAATTGCTATATAGAGACGTGGACAAACGGTTCCCTTACAGCTCATTGAAAAAGTGCTGCGTGCCTCCTGATAAATGAAAAGCAATTGTCTCCCTGTGTACCTTTATGCCTTTGTTGTGTCATCAATTAAAGCAAAGCAAGTGTGACAAGAGGTCAAGTGTTCCTTATTCTACAAAGATATTCTAAAATGGCCTGGACACATTTGTTGGGACCCTTAGAAAAGATCCTAAAAAAATTCGGATCAGAGGGTTTTACTAGCTCTTTTCTTGAATTCATAATACATATGTCTCTAATCGTGCAGTCTGTCATTCAGATTTAAATTAACAAAAGTCGTCACTTTGCTGTTTGGTGTCATCGTGTGTCCCACACTGAACGAGGACCAGAGAAAGCAAAGGAGAGAGCTGACTGAGGAGATCAGAAAGAAAATGATAGACCAGCATGCAAAATGTAAAGGCTGGAAGACCATCATCAAGCAATCTGATGTTCTTGTGACAACAGTTGCAAATAATATTAAGAAGTTTAAGCTCCATGGGACTATAGCCAAACTCCCTGGATGAGACCTGCAAGAGGAAAATCAGTCATAGAATGGGCAGAAGGATAGTGAGAATGGTAGACAAAAAGCGAAGGACAACTTCCAAAGAGATCCAAGCTGAACTCCAAGGTCAAGAACTTCATTAGTGTCTGATCACACCATCTGTTGCTTTTAGTGACAGTGGGCTCAATGGAAGAAGACCCAGGAGGACTCCACATATAAATGCCAGCTTGCAATTTGCTAAAATGCATATTGACAACCCACAATGCTTCTGGGACAGAATGTCCTTTGGACAAATGAAACAAAACTGGAGCTTTTTTGTCAAGTCACATCAGCTCTTTGTCCACAGACTAGAAAATGAAGCTTTCAAAGAAAAGAACAGCAGACCTGCTGTGAAACATGGAGGTTCATTTAGGTTTTGGGGCTGCTTTGCTGGATCTGACACAGGGTGCCTTGAGACTGCAAAGGGAACAATGAAACCTCAAGACCATCAAGACATTCTGGAGCAAAATGTACTGCCTAGTGTCAGAAAGCTCTGTCTCAGTTGCAGGTCATGGACACTTCAGCAGGATAATAAGCCAAAACACACAGCTAAAAGCCCCCAGAATGGCTACGAACAAAGCATTGGATTATTCTGAGGTGGCCTTCTAGGAGCCTTGATTTGAAACCCATCGAACATCTATGGAATGAAGTGAAACATGGAGTCTGGAGAAGTCCCCCTTCAAACCTGACACAGCTGGAGAAGTTTACTCAAGACGAGTGAACCAAACGACCTGTGGACAGGAGCAGAGGGTCCCATGCAGATCTCCAGGAATCACTTGTTTGCACTGATTGAAAACTCTAAAGGTTGTGCAACAAAATATGAGGCTAAAGGTCCCATCATTTTTGTCTATGCCATTCTCATTTGTGTTATTATTTAAAATATTTAGAGTTGAATCAAAATTCTAAAGCAAAGTTGGACTTTTGTTAAATACGGCATTAACAATAATGAATACCAATGACTTTCATCACTTTCAGGTTATTTCAAAGGCAATTGTGGATTCTTCTTTTCTCATATAGGGGTCCCAACAATTTTGTCCACGTCTGTATGAGTGAGCATAGGGGGTCATGAGGTTGCTGGAAAGGGGTGTGTGGCGCTCTCAATATCTACGTAAAAGGACGAAGTTCCAAGTCTTTAGAGTCCTGGTGCTCCTTATATGGTTGTGAGACATGGACGATATCCAGTGACCTGAGATGAAGACTGGACTTCTTCAGTTCTGTGTCTCTTCAGAGAATCCTTGGTCACCGCTGCTTTGACTTTATGTTGCTCACAGAGTCCTGAATGAGGCACATAACCTGCACTGTGAGGGAGTCAGTTACGGCACTATGGCCATGCGGCACGATTACCCGAGGCTGATCCGGCTTGCAGGATACTCATTGTTGGACCAGGGCAAGGGGATGCCCACATAACACCTGGTTTCAGCAGATGGATGGTCACTTCTTAGTGGTGGGACTGGACCGCGTGTCAACCTGAGGGTGTTGCCAACCAGTATCCTGAGCTGTTTTCATTGTGTGGTGGGTGTAGCAATGTGCTGTACCGGTGCCTGCTCCTAACCTGACCTGACCTATATGATTGTATTTATTTTTGTAACTACTGTTGCAGCCAACAGTTTTAAAAGTTATTGTTAAAGAAACATTTCTACTTACCAGAGTGTAATAAAATTAAAGTTAATAGTTAAGAATGATTTGGTTTTTAGTTCTTGGGTCAATGAGTTTAGGAATCAAATGACCTTAAGGTTAAGGAACTTACCCTATGTGGTTTGTAGTGACGGCCAACAATTTTTTTTTATTTTCTTTTTCTTGTAGAATAAAGATAACAAAGTTTCTGATAGATCAGGCATGTTTGGTGCTGGAATCCCGTATCAGAAGCCTTTAAGTACTATGACATCCTATTGGCTGTAGGGGTTGGACAGAAAAGCTATAAATTTGCTTGCTTTATTACCCCCTTACCAACTGATGAAAGAAAATCATACACCATTAACTAAAAAGGACAACACAATGATTAGCACAGCTCAGCAGCCATATTGAGACAGGCATGCACCCTGCTGTGAAGAAAGCTGACCAAAAATTAGGACTTATGTAGAGACATTATAAGAAACAAATAAGTCTGTGCGCCGCCTGACACTACACATCAACATTTATCAGGTTGTATGGTTGCCAATATTCAATTGTACTTTGTATATTGTTATTATTAATGAATATTATCAATAATACTTCATTTAAATTGTAACTTAACTCCTTCTTGTCTTTTACTACACCTAATTGCCCGAAGTTCTAAATGTAGAAGGGAAGATGGGGAGAAGTTATAAAGTACAATACCTTATAAACAGTGCTAGGTCTGGGAGATTTGAGGCATTCTGACAAAGGCTACACATTAATAATACAAGAGAGCCGCAGTAGCCCAGATGGGATGAGAACGAAGACTATGCAAGGAGTCTGTTAAAGATGGACCTTAGAGTGAATTTGCAAGATCAGAATACTGAAGTAACATGGAAATGAGATAAGAAGCAAAACACAATAAAAATAAATAAATCGAGAATCTCAGAGCATGCAGGATCTGAGCAGGGGCAACGCACTCTTGGGGTACTTGGCTGATCAGGTATTCACGTGCAAATGCGAGTGGGTCAGTCAGGTGCCTCATTCACACCTCGGAGAAGGAGGATAGCACCTTTACCTGATCAGGCAGTATGCAAGGAGCCTGTACTGTAGAAGGGAGGAAATCAGATCAAAAAAGGAGAATCAAGAACGAGAGTGCAGTGTCGGGTGCCAGAGAGCCAGCTGGAAAGTCAGAGAGAGGAGGCAGAGGCACCAGTAGACTCATGGTGGAGCAAATGATTGGCACTCCATGAGGCAGTATATCTTTCTTTCTATCATATAGTGCCCTTTACATCTATCTGTCTATCTATATAGATAGATAGATAGATAGATAGATAGATAGATAGATAGATAGATAGATAGTCTAATTTCAGAAGGCACTACACAGTACATAAATTGGACATTTATCTATTTTGATATGAAAGCAGCAATTAATCCATACAAGTGTCACTAGCACCTTTAAATTCTAACCTTAAATGATTGTCGGTCGACTCCATTGGACAAAGCGTGTTATTTTCTTTCAGCTATTGCTACTTTTTATTGGCTAACAATATGCAAGCTATCGAGGAAACTTAGGCCCTTTCTTCAGGCAAGATGTAATCTTCTCACTACATTCATAATGGCTAACATGGTACAACACCCTAGTTCTACAGCTATGGCTACGAAATCAGTGTGTATATTCACCTGTTCACTTCACTAAATTTAATGAACAAGATAGAATTGACCTCCAAAGAAATGTGTCTTCTGGGAATGTAACCACTGTTTTAATGATGAGGCACATACCAGTCACAAGAGACCTTTGAGAGAAGGTTTGTTGCCTTAAGAAGCAAAACACCCTGCCAGTGTCTCAGCCCACCTGAATACTTAAGCACTTGGGCTATGATCACTGTTGATCACCGAAAGGGAGAAAGCTAGTTCAGAAAATGTTTGAATGTAAAGAATAAATTAAAAATAAATTAAAAGCTACTCTAGACTGCAAAAATACATCTTATTTATTCATGAAATTCCTGGTGTCTCTTCAAATATACTAAAAATTAACGAAACTGAAGCATAACTCATAACCTAATAGAGATGCCAACAAAGTCCAGGACTGACAGGCACTCATAAAAGATGCATCTCTTTGTGGAAATTTGCAGTTCTCTGGAACACAGGGTGAATAATTCATAGAAAACTTTGACGATTTTAAAGAATAGCCACAAAGTGAGGATTGCATTTTAGGCTTTCATTTCTCTTTACGCTGGGGAAGAAAAGGTAAGAGTTGCTATAACCTCGTATTCACTCACAGTCACTCTGCTTATCCTTAGAAGGGTCATGGTGGCAGCATACTGAGCTGGACTGATCAGGCCAGTTTCGCCTCTGCCATTTCTCCGAGTTCTTCCTGAGGAATCCCCAAACACTTTCAGGTTCCTTGCAAGATATAATACCTCCGTCACATCCTTAGTCTTCTCACAGTGTGTCATTCCTCTGCTAGAAACATCTAGGGGCCATCCATAACTACATGCCCAAACCACATTAACCTCCCTGGTGTTAACACTAGAATCCCTGAAGTCTACGAAAAAACTTGTAATCCCAGGCCACCTTAAATTCCCTCGTACCTCCTCATCAACGTCTTTTGTTTTGCAAATGTGTCGATCAGCACAAACAGCAAGCAGCCTGCTATCCCATCCCCTTCCATCGCATGTCTGTTTATCTGGGTGTGAGGTGCCTGGAGTTGCATTGGGTAAATAATATATCACTATTTGAAATACATGAATTTCATGTGTGTTCTGTGTCTACAATGATCTGTGTAAATGTAGGATGACAGGAAATGCGAGGCAAGAAATGTTGAACACATAACTAAACCAGAAACTTTTTTCATGTTCTACTAATTATTGGCAAAATAATTAACGTGAAGTGTATAATATGTGAAGACTGGAGTCCAAATGTCAAGTAAACACTTTCACAAAAGACACAGATATAACAAAACAAGTGTGCTTTTTTCAAGAATTTAACCAAAGTAAAACTGGGATAGGGTACAACACCCACACCCACATATACGTCTGCTTGGCTGGTGTAGAGATAAGAAGTGCTGTCTCCAAGTCGAGAGGTCGGGGGTTTGATTCCAGGTCTTTCATGCATTGAACTGTTTTGAGTACTGAGCGGCTATTATTATTACTATTATAAAATAAAAACATACATTTGATTTATTTGAGTCTGCAACAGCCGGTGTAAATTTATGGTACTTGTAAAGATTAGCGTTTTGTTACATTATTCACTTTTATTCTCTCAATCACGTTCGCGCTCCCCCGATCTGACTCTGATAGTTTTCAAATAAAGATGTGCTATAACAGAGGTCAACTCAGATGAGGACGAGGAGAACAGAAGCCCTCCCTGCAAGAAACGTCCACTCACATATAAGAACAATGCGGCTGCACCAGACATAAAGGCAAAAGATGGCATCAAGACGTTGGGCATCACTCTGCCAGTCAGTTTGCCACACACCTGTTCTTCAACGAAGCAGCAGGGCCTACAGAGCTCAACCAAGGTATCGTGCAAAGTCCTGTTTATGATTATGTTTTGTAATGGTCTTTACATAAAAAACATTTATATGTTACTTATATAAACGCCACATCGAATTTTATTTACTTTGATTTATTTAATTATCTTCCTACAGCAGCGTTTCTCAACCTTTCAAGTATTTGCGACCCGAGTTTTCAGAACAGTTTTAATCGCGCCCCCTAACGTTTTTCTGAGAACCTAATAAAATTTATTCCTATATTTTTTGCTGCCGATACACCACTACAAGTTTTATTATACCTACTTAACTTTTATCGACATTTATCTAACTCTATATTTATTTTTCCATTATCAGAATGTAGTTTAAGTTCATTTGTTTTGGTTTCAATAGATGTATTTTTCATATTTTTGATTCTTGTTTTCTTTTTTTCACATCTTCGCATCCCCTTTTTTGTTATTTCAGGGGGCACGGCCCACAGGTTGAGAACCGCCATCCTACAGTGTCAAGTACACTGCAGAGGTTCCTCTGTTTGATCGACACAGGGCATGCTCACAAAGTACATGTGTACTGAAGTCACTACTGCCGCACTTTACGCAACTGTTATGTTAAACCCAAGCATGGCTCAGGCTTGGAGTTCTATGTAACAACGATTTTTCCGGAGTCAGACTCAAGGTGATATATAACAGGCCGCTGTGCAGTTTTAAATCTGGCTAAGACTCTGAACAGTATTTTGCTGCCATCTAGAGGATGAAATAACATCATCCTGCCAAAAATCATTAAGATTTCTATGCATTTTGCCACACTAAAGTAACTCATCAATATTCATGAGGGGTGGAGTCTTTAACCAACACACAACAGCATGTAGACGAGAACCTATAAAGTCTGTTTTAGAACAAACTGAAACAAAATCATTTGTTGAAACAAGTGATAGTGATGAAATTTGGTCATCAGGCCTTGATATGGACAGTAAAACTGATGCATACAGCATTGCTTGTCTGAACCGCCGTGATATGCCTGGTGACTTCAGTTGCATAACGTTGCAGCAGGGGGCTTGTAGGTATGGACAAAAAGCCAAAATGTTTGCAATCAAGTGGAATAACTAAATGGTTGGGTAGGAAATCAACCATGATCCCCGTTGAGATGCTAGTCCATCCATTCTGACACTTACAACTCTTGTAGACCTTACACGGATACTCCTAAACCTTCTCCCTGTCGGCATAAGGGAAAACAGACTGTGGGGTGATGGGAAGGATCATTGATTATGCTGAAAGCTCTGCAAATGCAGCATTGATTGTATATGTCCAGTAGAGGCAATGAGGCATCAATTATCTTTTCTCACTATACTTTTTTATCAGTGTCTTTCATCCACTATTCCTGTTACCAAACCAAGAGGCAATACAATAACTGAGTACGCTTTCAGTGGTTCCTCTGTAGAAGATGGTTATGGCTGGAGTGGGAAGGTCTACTTCCTCCCACCTTTGTTCCAGTGGGAAACTGGGGATGCTTTTTGATAATGGCTGAATTGTTATTATTGGTGGTCATATCATCAGTCAAATGTACTCCGCATAGCCAAACTTGGTGCTATTAACCCGCTCCACAACAGAGCCACTGATGATCAATGGAGAATGATAACTGGGCTTGACCTTCCTAAAGTCAACAATCACCTCTTTTGTTTTGTCAGTGTAAGTCGCAATGGATAAAAACTTCCAGCATAATACTACTACTACTACTACTAATAATAATAATAATAATAATCTACTCCATATATATAAAATCCTAAGCCTAAAAGTGCAACGATTTTATGTCACGTTTTTTGTCACGCTTTAAATCGGCTTATTTTAAAACCTACATATACATGTTTTGTATCATTCTTCTCAGAATTTATTGAACATTAATGTGATGTTGTTAGATTTTCACATTCTTATTCCATTTTTAAATTATAAACTAAAATATCAAGAACTTGCATCCCGCGAGATGAGTCTTTCTGCCAACAGATTTGCCCGGGGTCGTATATAAAAGACAAAAGTGTAGATGTAGGGTTGGTCTCGTCCGATGCGGGAGATGGACGACTGAAGTGGAGCTCCGCTAGCAGTGGTGCTATTTTTCATATTATTTGCTTATTATTCTGAGATATCCTGTATTTATTCGACCCGAGAGGGACCGCTACAGTATATGTAAACACATATAAACATGGCCAACAAGAAGGAAAGAACGAAAGAATCGAAGACTAAAGCTACATCCAAGCTGCGATCAGCAAGCAATAGCTCGAGATACGGCCTGTCAGAGACAGACCTGGATCAGATGGGCGAAAGTACAGACTCCTCGGGACCACGGTCCGCTACATCGTCGCCGGCTGAGAGCGAAAAGGGGAGCGAAGGTGCGATCGTGAGTGCAGATGTGGATAGCTCGCCGATTGGAGAGGATTACCTGAAACTGGAAAAGGCGGGAGGTCCGCGGCTTCAGTTACGCAATTACGCGGGACTGGAGCAGCGGGACACCGCTTCAGCAGAGTCTGCTGCTTCATCTACGGCACAAGAAGGCACATTTGAGCTATCTGAACTGAAAGTGTTGCTCGCTGAGCTCACGCAAGATATAAAGGAAAGCGAGAAGGCTAATGAGAAAGCAACGGCAAAGGCACTTGAGAGACTGAAACAGGAATTAAAACAGGAGATGAAACAGGCCAATGAATGTCTGCGACAGGAAATCCAACAGGCAAATGAAAGGCTGCGACAGGAATTCCAACAGGCAAATGAAAGGCTGCGTCAAGAGGTCCAACTTGAACTTCGACAGGTGCTGGGCAAAATTGAAGAGCGCATTGAGAAAAACTCGCTAAACTGAGCACGCTTGCTGATCAATTGGAGCATCTTAGTGAGACATTCACGAATCGGATCGAAATAGCGAACATCTAGCTTCCAGTGCCGAGGAAAGAGCAGTAAATGCCAGTTCGGAATGTAAAAAACTCGGAGAAAAACTTGGAGACAGACTGGCTGCTTTAGAAGATGGGAATAGAAGGTATAATGTCAGAATTGAAGGCCTGCCGGAGAATCGAAAGTTTAAACCCTGTGAAATTCGCAACTGAACTTTTTCTAAAATAATCGGGCGACTTTAAAGCAGAATCTGAGATAGCAGCGGCTTACGCGTCTGCGGATCAAACACCGTCAGACCCGACCAAGATCTTTTATAGTTCGTTTTGAACGATTATCATTTAAGTTAGAGGTGATGGAACTCCTCAGGAAAAAAGGAAATATTATATATGAAAATTGCCACATTCGTCTTCCCTGACTTCTCTCCAGCAACAGCTATTAAGCGCGCGCCTTCTATAATATTAAACAGCGCTACGGCAAGCCAATGTCAAATACGGCCTCCTGTATCCGGCAAAACTGAAAGTGGAATGGCAGGGTCATTTCTATGTTTTCGCTAGCAAGGAGGAGGCAGAAAATGAGTTAAGAAAGCTGATCCCGGACTATTCTGATACATAATTGTGAGTCATGGCGGTAAATGATAAAGCTAGGATTAATAATCTACTGTCTGATCTATTTGTTTTAAAATACGGGTTTTTATCAGCATATATTCTCATATTCTTATATTACTTATTATTATTATTACTTACTTATTACTTATTATTACTTAGTATTACTAGGGCTAAATGTTTATGTTTTATTGTGCTTAATTACGTTTTCCTCCTCTTTTTTCTTTTCTAATTATTTCATGTGTACCCTAAATGAGACTGTTCAATATCATACCCTTGGTTTGCTGTTATTGCTATTACTGCATTAAGACTTGTTATGCTTGTTTTGGACACATCTTTAACACCATCACCTGGGTTTATTATCTGGGGATATCATCTTAATGCACTAAAATTGATGAAGATTATATGTATGTGTATGTGTATGTATATATGTATATATGTGTATGTATGTGTATGTATATATATATATATATATATATATATATATATATATATATATATATATATTAAGTGCAAAATTCTTTCTTTTTTTTCTTTTTCCTCTTTTAAAGACTATATTGGTAACAGATATCTCTATCTTTTAACCTTAAAGCGCCACTGCATGGGGGCTTGATGTGCTTTGGGCGTGCTCTGTCTCTGGGTATGTCAGAGGACTGGGACTGCATGAAGTGGGTTTTAGCCTCACCTGGGGAGGCAAAAAGGGAGGGTGGGGGTTAAGGGGAAGAGAAAGAGAGCAGGCTTGATCTATATCTAATCTATCATCTCAATCTTTATAATTATAACTATCAACGTAATAATAAGCTGCATGGCAACAACTCTTGGGGAATAGGAAATTAAGACCTAAACTATTTCACTTCCAGTTAAGACTATAAATGACATCAAAAACTCAGAATCAGTGTCTCCATGATGGGACAGTTAACTTCGTAAGCTGGAATGTTAAAGGCCTGAATCACGAATTAAAGAGAAAGAAAGTACTTTCTCACCTAACAGGTCTAAATGCTAAAATAGTATTTTTACAGGAAACCCACTTACTAAGTAAGGATCAGTTCCGGCTGCAAAAAGACTGGACTGGCCAAATGTTCCATTCTAGTTTTACAAAGAAAACTAGAGGGGTGGGAATTCTCATACATAGAACAGTACCATTTGTAGCATCAGATGTAGTATTGGATCCTGAAGGGAGATATGTGATGGTCATGGGAGACTTATCTAACTGTAAAATGATTTTGATAAATGTTTATGCACCTAATGTTGATGATAAGGAATTTATACAAAATTTATTTGCATCCATTCCCAATCTGAACACTCATAAACTTATAATGGCTGGGGACTTTAATTGTGTTCTAAATCCACTTTTAGATAAGACTTCCTCCACAGGGGGAACGGCAACTAACACCGCAAAGATAATTACAAAGTTTATAACTGATCACAACTTATCAGATCCCTGGAGGTTTTAAACCCAAATTCAAGAACATATTCTTTCTACTCACCAGTACATCATTGCTACTCAAGGATTGATTACTTCTTTATAGATAATAACTTCTTGCCTAAGATTAAATCTTGTAAATACGATGCTATTGTTATTTCAGACCATGCTCCGATGATCTTGGAGCTGAAATTACTAAGCCCCATACACTCACCCGCAGATGGCCTCAATCCGCTTCTATTAGCTGACGAGAATTGTACTGAATTTATATCCAAACAAATTGAATTCTTTCTAGAGACAAATACATCCCCTGAGATCTCTGCAGGAATACTCTGGGAAACTCTTAAGGCCTTCTTAAGAGGACAGATTATCTCATATCTTTCCCACAGAAATAAATCCGAGCGAAGAAAGTAGCAGAGATAAAAGCGAAATTACTAAAATAGATGAAGAACATGCCAGACTACCAAGCGAGACTCTACATAAGAGGAGGCAGGCTCTACATTCAGAATTAAACCTCTTGACAACTAAAGAAACCGAACAACTAATTTACAAATCCAGACATCATTATTATGAACATGGAGAGAAGCTAATAAGCTTTTAGCGCAACAAATTCACAAGCAAGATGTGCATAGCGCAATCTCGTAATTACTAACACGAATGGAGATAAAATCATCGAACACAAAAATATAATGTACACTTTTAGAGACTACTATAAATCCCTATATACTACTGAGTTTAAAGAAGACAATATACAATCTAATGCATTTCTGGATAAATTACAGATACCACAAATTGACGCTTTTAGTGTGGAGGAACTCGATAAACCTCTGTCATTATCAGAATTACTGGATGCTATAAAGTCACTCCAAGGTGGAAAAGCAGCAGGCCCTGACGGCTACCCTGCAGAGTTTTACAAGAAATTCTCCGCTCAGCTAGCTCCCTCCTATTAGCAACATTTACAGAAGCCAGAGATAACCAATCTCTTCCACAAACCTTTCGCCAAGCACTAATCACTGTCTTTCCAAAACAAAATAAGGACTTATTACAATGTGCATCATACAGACCAATTTCACTTCTGAATAACGACGTTAAAATACTCTCTAAAATCATAGCTAGAAGGATGGAGAAAGTGCTCCCTCGTAATATCACAAGACCAAACTGGATTTATTAGGGGCCGACACTTATCTTCAAATCTTCGACGCCTGTTTAATGTAATATACTCACCAACTAAATCAAACACCCCAGAAATATTATTATCATTGGATGCAGAAAAAGCATTCGACATGATTGAATGGAAATACCTTTTACTATTTTGGAGAAGTTTGGGTTTGGCCCGAACATTTGTGCGTGGATTAAATTACTGTATACTAACCCAGAAGCTTCAGTTTGCATCAATAACATTTGCTCAGACTACTTTAAACTAGAGCGTGGCACAAGACAAGGATGCCCTTTGTCACCACTGCTGTTTGCAATTGCCATTGAACCACTGGCAATACATTGTCGAAATACTGATCAGATAAAGGGGATTAGCAGAGAAGGACTGGAACAGAAAATCTCATTATATGCAGATGACATGGTACTGTATATATCGGACCCAGAAAATTCTGTGCCTGCAGTCTTAGCAGCACTCACAGAATTTCAAAAGCTCTCTGGTCTCAGAATTAATCTGAATAAAAGTGTACTCTTTCCGTGAATTCGCAAGCATATAATATTAGATTAGACACCCTTCCTTTTATCATTGCAGAACAGTTTAAATACCTCGGGTAAACATCACAAGTAAACATAAAGCTCTTTATCAACAAAATTTCGTGTCTGCATGGAAAAAATTAAACAAGACTTGCATAGATGGTCAACCCTTCATCTCACACTAGCTGGAAGAATTAACACTGTTAAGATGAATATTCTTCCTAAGCTCCTTTTTATTTCAAAACATACCAATATACATTAATAAATCGTTCTTTAAGCAATTAGATTCAACAATAACCTCATTTATTTGGAATTCTAAACATCCACGCATCAAAAGAGCGACCCTACAAAGACAAAAGGCAGAAGGTGGCATGGCTCTACCTAACTTCCAGTTTTATTACTGGGCAAATATACAGTCGATAAGAACCTGGACACAAATAGAAGAACATACACAGGCATGGACCGCAATAGAAGTAAAATCCTGCAGTACTTCTTTGTATTCCTTGCTTTGTGCTCCAATAAACACACGTTATCGGCAATACACTAATAACCCAATTGTGCTCCACTCACTTAGAATCTGGAACCAATGTAGAAAGCATTTTAAGACGGAGAAGCTTCTTTCTGTGGCACCCTGCAAAAGAACCACCTCTTTCAACCCTCACAAACATATGCAGTTTTAATATCTGGAAAAATTTGGAATTAACTTGCTTAGAGATCTTTATATAGACAACGCGTCTTTGCATCCTATGAACAATTACATTCCAAATTTAACATTCCAGCTACAAATTTCTTTCACTATCTTCAAATCAGGAACTTTGTTAAACAGAACCTTCCAGATTTTCCTCATCTTGCACCCTCATCCACGCTGGAAAAATTATTGCTCAATTTCAAGGAGTTAGACTCCATCTCTACAATATATAAAATCCTTTTACAATCCCTTCCTTTCAAAGATCCAAGAGGACACTGGGAAAATGACCTCTCAATTAATATATCAGAAAAGGAGTGGAAAGTAGCAATGCAGAGAATTCACTCAAGCTCCATATGCGCAAAGCATACAATTATACAACTCAAAATTATATATCGAGCACATCTGTCTCGACTAAAACTCTCAAAATGTTTCCAGGGCATGATCCAACCTGCGAACGTTGCAACCAAGCCCCAGCCTCACTAGGTCACATGTTCTGGGCCTGCACCAAATTAACATTATTCTGGACAAAAATTTTTAATTACCTCTCAGACAGTCTTGGACTCACAATCCCTCCTAACCCATTAACAGCTGTGTTTGGGGTTCTTCCAGAGGGTCTTAAAGTGGAGAAAGACAAACAAATTGTGATTGCATTCACTACACTGTTGGCACGCAGACTTATTCTGATAAACTGGAAGAACCCAAACTCTCCTCTTTTAAGTCAGTGGGAAACTGATGTGTTATATTATTTAAAATTGGAAAAATCAAATACTCAGTTAGAGGATCTGTGCAGACTTTTTTCAAAACATGGCAGGATCTAATCAGTAATATTTTGAAATGAGTTTATAAAGCACAGAGAATTTGTTGATTTAGGTATTTTTTACAAGCCTTAAATTTTACACCATTTGGCTTGCTCTCTCTCTCAAGGGTGGGGATCGATCTGTTCTTAGCATAATTCTTTTTTTTATAAAAACTTGATTACTATGTATTGATTATAATAAAATTAATAAATAAAAAAAAAAAGAGTGTAGATGATAAAGATAGCTGCTGTACAGGCTTTTAAATGTTCGAAGTACAGCACAAGATGCAGATCATACAGCACGGCAGCAGCAACAAGCCAGCAGCTGATCGAGCAAAGACGAGGTAAAAAAAAAAACTGTATTTGTTTCCCATTGTATCACCGTTTAAGTGGGGGTTTCAGAGGAGTGACTGTGCCACCTTTGGGGTGCATTCAGCCCCTCTCTTAACAACATGACCGGCAGAGATGCGAAGTGGCTTGCGCGTAGCACAGGCCACGGTGGTTGGTGAGCGAAGCAAGCAGTGGATAATATAATAATTATAATAATACATTTTATTTATATGGTGCATTTTCACCTCCATATTCTCCAACCTGAATGGTGACTGGTCTAAGTGGTTCTTTGCCATGATAAAAATCTGCTGAGAAAATAAATGTAAATGTAAGTGGGGAATATGCCATAACCCTCTTACATGAGTTGAGTGGAAGTGGGCTCAAGAGCTCACCTGACATGGACCATAAGGAGAAAAGATGGCTAGTGCTTGGTGGGGAAATGTATTAAAATGGATTTAAGGGACAGGAGGACCCTCAGGGACATATAGTGTCAAGCAAAGCATTAAAAAGGCATTTGGTTTTACTTTATATTGGTTACAGCCATCCCAACAAAAAAATAACAAAAAAAACAACAACTGATATATAACAATCAAAAGTGAAAACACCCAGGGGGGTTGGGGGGCTTTTTATAGGCAACGTAGGAAAAAAGAACACAGTGTTCCTCAAGGATGACTGTTTTCCTTGAAATAATTCCCTCAAATACAGTATACAGTACATCTTACTATTTTCACTGCAAATGTACAATGAGTAACATGTAAATAAACATATCACGTAGCTTATAATTATCAATTTGTGCAATTTTTACAATGAAGATTTACTTTAAAATTGTTCATCCTAATGCAGAATTAAACTAAAACAGCATTGAACTAATAGGCTCCATTTTCTATTTCTGGCTACCTAGTTTGCTTACTATATATAGCATCCCATAGCCAAGCTGACCTCTTTTATAACTGTCATTTCTAATTTAGTTTTATTCTTCATAACATATATTTAACTTTACCAGAACAAAACATGAACTTATACAAAAATCAAAGAATGTTAATACAGAGAGATTAAAAAAGTGATTTATTTTTAATATGATCGAACAAATTCAATGAAGAAAATGTGTAAACTTATGTTTGGGGTGAAGACATGGGGTACATTACAGAAAATATTATGAACTGAGCTGACATTCTGCTAAAGCTGGTTGGAAACTGACAGTAACACCAAAATGAGTTAACTGTCCCATCTGATGTCTGTCTGCCATCACATCCTCACAATGATGTCAGTAATCAGATTACTACTTTGGTGTCTGGAAACTGGTCTGCTGCTGACAAACAGATGAAACTCTCAACAGGAGAATTTATAGCAGAATACTGAATAAGGTCCCATCTTTCATTTGGAGGAGAATAAACTTTGCTGTCTACAATTTCCTACAGATGATTTAACAAAATATTGGATGTGTTATTATGATTATTACTATTAATAAGAATAGTAATTACAGTGGATTCTGTAAAAATTCAGACAGCTTCACTTTCTGCACACTTTACTGTGTTGTAGTTTCAATTTTAAATGACTAAAATTATCATTTTTGCCAATCAATCCACACTCAATAACCCATAATGAGAAAGTGAAAATACATTTTTGTTGATATGCTACGATAACGATTGCTCTATTTTCATCTTAAGTAGCCAGTATTATAAAATGAAGCCCCAGACATGACGAAAGGCAATGTGAGACCTAATAAATGAACCACAAAGCTGGTCTGTCTTAATATAGCCTGACTGCTAGGCAGCCAGTCTCCAACTATCACCTGGAGGCTTCGGCCTTCTCAAGCCCAAAGTAGGGAATTGGCATTAAAAGTTGAACTTTTTCAAGGCGGATGTCGACTTTTGTCGAAATTCAGGGGTAGAGGACTGTAATCAACTGTAATCTGCCACATAATCTCACTGTTTTGTTTTAGCCTGACTCTCTTTGCGAGAAGGAAAGTTAGCTTTCTTCATGCAATAATAATAATAATTCTTTGCATTTATATAGTGCTTATCTCACTACTCAAAGTGCACAACAATTGCAGAGGCCCAACAGAGAAGAGTCCCTTTTGGCATTTACGAGATTCGAACCGGCAACCTTCCGATTGTCAGTGCTGATCCCTAGCCTCAGAGCCACCACTTCGCCATTTGACCTCAGTTCCCTGCATGTGCATGAATAGCAAAGAGCTATTTAAAAAAAGCAAACATCCTTTAAAATGGCATTGACAACTGGAGAGTGACCAAAGTGAATTTACAAAGCAAAATACTCTGTGGATGACGTTTTGCATGTTATCGCTGAATCGGACCATGAATTGCCGGACTCAGATTTTGTTGCAAAGGATCAGGAGATGGAAATCGAGAACAAAAGTGAGGTACCGGCATCAGCTGATCGTGGTGATCGCGAACACATTTGTGTAGCTGATCTCCCACTGCAACGTTTGCCTGGGAGGACCGCCACTTACGATGACAAGAGGTAGAAATCAGATTGTGTCACACTACGACTGCCGCCGCTGTCCTCCTGCCATACAAAGACAACCAGTCAGCCGGTCCGCCGTGCATTCCTGTTGGCCATCGAGCTGCCCACCACCCTCCCACTGCTGCCGGGGGCGCCAAAGAGGTGCCAACACCAGCCATAGCGCACAGCAGCAATCGTTTTATGTTGATGTTGATTTATGGGTGACACCATTTGCTTTGCTTTTAATAAGAAAACTGAGTTTTTTGGAAACAATATTCAGCCCTCAAAGAGTTAAAATACAAGCAGAGTCTCAAAATTTGTCAAAATGTCTTACAATAGAGTGAAATCTTGTAAAGCTCTGGCTTGGGAAGACAATCGAAACTGGAATCTTTATAAATTTAGGATTAATTAACAAAATAAAAAAATGAAAAAAGAATTTGCTGAAAAGTCCATTCAAGGTGGACTTCTTAAATCCATGATTCAAAACCAAAATCCAAACACAGAAGCAAATAAATCACAAAAAAAAACAGAAAATCCAAAGAAATAAACAATACTCACAAATAGGGCTGGGCGATTTTTTCGATTTTTTTGAATTTACGTTTTAAGACGATTTATTTTTTTATTAAATCGAGGTATAGCGATTTTTTAGTAAAAAATTACATACATTGTAATTGCACCTATGGCAGAATAATTAAGAGACTTGTCCGACTCCGAACACATGATGGCGCGCCTAATTAACCTCTCACCTGTGAGTACAGTGCTCTATGAAGGAACGTAATAGGTTACAGAAATAATATCATAGAGATGGACGGCTCTTCACGTCAGGATGACCTTGTGCCAAAGAAAGGTAGTAACGTTTCCTCTGTGGTTTGGAAATGGTTCGGATTCGAGAGTTCATACGTCGAACAGACTTTTGTCAAATGCAAAATATGCAGAAAGTCAGTTTCAACCGGCAGTGGCAGCACCACTAATTTATTCCAACATTTGCGACAAAGGCACCAAGCTGAATAGGAAGAATGCTCAAAGTTAAGAGATGAAAACAAGCCAAATCCAAGTGCAAAAGGTCCACCTAAAATTGCAAAACGCCAGATGTCATTAGCGGTATCATTTTCCAATTCCATTCCATACGACAAAAAGGCACCCCGATGGAAAGAAATGACAGACGCTGTGGCGTTTCATATCGCTAAGGACATGGTTCCCATATACACCATCGAAAAGCCAGGGTTCATAAAAATGCTACACACTGCTGATCCAAGATACAAGTTGCCGAGCTGCAAATATTTCAAAGACGTAGCTATTCCCCGAATGTACACTGAAACACGTGAAAAAGTAGCGGAGCAGCTTGAATGGGCATCTTTTTTTTCTACGACGACTGACCTGTGGAGTAGTCGTACTCTTCAGCCTTACATGAGCCTTACAGCCCATTATGTTGACGCAGAATGGAAACTGCAAAGTTTTTGCCTTCAGACATGTTATTTTCCCGACGATCATACTGGGGAAATAATTGGTCATGGGCTTAAAGATGCGCTGGCGTCTTGGAAGCTTGTGGAGGATCGACAGGTGTGCGTGACCACTGACAGTGGAACGAACATGATCAAAGCAATGAAGATGAACGACTGGACCCATCTTCAGTGCTTTGGACATCGTCTTCACAATGCCATTGGTAAGTATGATTAATAATTCAAGCATTAAAATCACAGTTATTCAGATGTTATTTCATTAATAGCTGAAATGATGATGATGATTATTATTGTTTTGCTTTTGTAATAACAGTGCCAATCACTTAACATGAGTTTGTTGGTTATAGATTCATATTCTGCAGTTATGAAGGAGAAAGCTCTTTACAATATTTCTGTCAAAGTACAATGAACTGCTATTTCAAATCTTTTTTTTTTTGTTTGTTTTTTGTTTACTGTTGAAAATTTGCATAACTTTTTGAGTTGACTGATGTAATGTTTACATTGGTTAAAATGGTTATTTTCTTACTATATATTCAGAAGTATTTGATGTTTAATTCAAATTGCACAATATTTACTTTCATATTTCATTCAAATCTTCTGCAAAGATATTTAACTCGCGAATTTGTTTTACATTTATTTACACCTTGTTGACCAATTTATGTATGGCATGGCCATTAAAAATACAATGTTCCTTAACCAGATGGTTTTTCAAGTTACTTATAAAGAGGATGTTACTTAAGTCATGTTGTTGTAATGTTTTAAGTTGACTAGTTACACAATAAAAAAAATCGAAATCAAAATCGTGAATTGGTCAAACTTTATGAAAAAACCTAGATTTTTTTTTTTTGCCTTATCGCCCAGCCCTACTCACAAAACAACATCTTACAAACTCAATGACCTACTGCTAGGCCGTGCACTCTGACCTGAATTTAAAGGCAGAGTGAGGACGCAGCAGCAGTGATGTCAGGATGGCCCCGCCTCCTGGGACTCCACCCACGAAATAAAAGAAATGGATGAAAATGTGAAAACACAGCACATTAATACTGAGTATTAAACAAATGTAGCAGAAATTACATATAACCTGAAAATTGCTCCAGGGGTGCTCTGACTAACAAAGGTTATGTGAAAAGACAATTTCCCCCTCAGGGAATAACAATAAATAAATAAATGAGGCGGAGAGGTATCTCTGAGGTTAAGTATCTGGAAGGTTGCTGGTTCAAATCTGTTACTGCCAGAAGGAATCCTATTCCGTTTGGCTCTTGAGCTAGGCCCTTAATCTGAAAATTGCTCCAGAGGCTCTGTACAATGGCTGACCCTGTGCTCAGACCACCAAAGGTTATGTGAAAAGGCAATTTTCCTTTGGGGATTAATACAAGTAGATCAAATATAAAAATACAAATATAAAAAATAATAATTCAAAAATGTCAAAAACAACAGAAAATAAAACAGAAGATTAACGCATACCGAGCGTTATGACTAGGAGTCCCAAAGCGCGTAAGATAGAAAAGTTTCCAAAAACGTCCACTAGATGTGGGAAAGCCAGTCAAAAAACCCTGACTAGACAGGGTTCTTAGAATCTTTATAAACATAAAAGATTTATTCTTCACAAGAAATGTTCTCCAATAACAATGAAGCTCTGTGTAGCAGGAGGCAAAATTGAATTGCCTTTAACATGATAGCAATCCAAATCAAATGAGCCCCAATACAGATACGCCAACAGAAAGGGTCAAAACAAAAAGCAGTAGGTTGAAAAGTATTCAGAATTTTACCACAGCACAACGCACAGCAAAAGACACTGTTACACACATGTGAGTAGGAGACAGCTAAAGGGCCTGAGTAATAGTAATTCTACACCAGACCGGGGGCAGCGGGGTGCACTAACTGTCTTTCGCAATCCCTCACGCCTCCGATGATATCTCTTCCGGTCCTGAAGACACCACGTCCGGTTGTGGTGCTAATGCTGACGACCCTTCCTGTCCCAACAACATCACTTCCGGTTCCGGCCCTGATGACCTCACTTCCTGCCCTGGCCTTTAAAGCCACCATCTTGTCTCCATACTGGCAGTTCTGTTTTGGACTCAGTCTTGTGAACAACTCACAATTATTTTCATCCCTTTTTGCAGCCAAGGCACATTATACAGGTGGCTGCCCCAAACCTTTATGATGTCTTCTTGCCGTTCTTGTGACAACACATAAACTCACCAACTCCGGAGAGCATTCACAATGAATCACCAGGAACAATGGAAATCCCTGCAGAATTATGGCATAGAGGGCAGTGACTGGCCTGTTGCCCCACCTTTTGGGTGACCACCCATAAAACACATTGTATATTCTACAGACTTTGATTCAGATACATAAGACGTGAAAGATTACTGCAAATCAATACTGCAGCGGAAACAAAAACAAACAAAAAGATCCAGACACACGGGACAAAAAATACAATTAGTCAGTCAATCAATTAATGTATACAGTAATCCCTCGCTATATCGCGCTTCGACTTTCGCGGCTTCACTCTATCGCGGATTTTAAATGTAAGCATATCTAAATATATATCACGGATTTTTCACTGGTTCGCGGATTTCTGCGGACAATGGGTCTTTTAGTCTATGGAACATGCTTCCTCAGTTTGTTTGCCCAGTTGATTTCATACAAAGGACGCTATTGGCGGATGGCTTAGAAGCTACCCAATCAGAGCATGTATTAAATATTAACTAAAACTCCTCAATAATATAAGATATGCTTCCCGCGCGGTGCTTGATTGTTTGCTTTTCTCTGTCTCTCTCACCCTCTCTGACATTCTCTGCGCCTGATGGAGGGGGTGTGAGCAGAGGGGCTGTTTGCCTAGAAGATACTGACGCTCCTCTACAAAATGCCGCTTTATCGCGGTGCTTCGGCATACTTAAAAGCACGTATTGATTTTTTGATTGTTTGCTTTTCTCTCTCTCTCTCTCTCTGGCATTCTCTGCTCTTGACGGCGCTCCTTTGAAGAGAAGATATGTTTGCATTCTTTTAATTGTGAGAAAGAACTGCCATCTCAGTCTTGTCATGGAGCACAGTTTAAACTTTTGACCAAAGGGTGTTATTTCATGTCTAGAGGGCTCTAATAATGTTAACAGTGTGGGAGAGTTTATACAAACATATGGTTTCTACTTCGCGGATTTTCATCTATCGCGGGGGGTTCTGGAACGCAACCCCCGCGATCGAGGAGGGATTACTGTATTGTGCAGAAAGAAAAAAATTTAAATGCATTAAGTCCGGGATGTTGGGAGGAAGCCTGATATCCAGTGGGCAGAAAAGACCCCCATATGCTCTTCTTAGCGCACTGAAAAGGAATGGGCCTAAACAAAAATCGTATTAAACCGGAAAAGCACTAAAAGAAGAGAGACTAGGCAGTAAGACAAAAGGACAGCTGCTGTACAGGCTTTCAAACGTTTAAAGCACCGCACAAGATGCAGATCACGCAGCACGGCTGCAGCAGCAAGCCAGCAGCTGATCGAGCAAAGAGGAGGTCAAAAAAATGTCATTGTTTCCCATTGGGGCGGCATGGTGGGTAGCGCTGCGTGGAGTTTGCATGTTCTCCACGTGTCTGCGTGGGTTTCCTCCGGGTACTCCGGTTTCCTCCCACAGTCCAAAGACATGCAGGTTAGGTGCATTGGCGAGCCTAAATTGTCCCTAATGTGTGCTTGGTGTATGGGTGTATGTGTGTGTGTGTGCGCGCGCCCTGAAGTGGGCTAGCACCCTGCCCAGGGTTTGTTTCCTGCCTTGCATCCTGTGTTGGCTGGGATTGGCTCCAGCAGATCCCCGTGACCCTGTAGTTAGGATATAGTGGGTTGGATGATGGATGGATGGATTGTATCACCGTTTAAGAGGGGTTTCGAAGGAGCAACCACATCTCCCCCCTCTTCACAATGACACGTAGCGCTGGTGGTTTTGGGGGGTAGGCAAGCAAAGTGCAGATCTCGTGGCACAGCAGCAAGCCAGCAGCTGATCGAGCAAAGAGGAGGTAAAAAAAATAGTTTCCCATTGTATCACCATTTAAGAGGGTTTTAAAATATGAACAATATGTAAATTGAGGGTTAACAAAGTACATCACTGTACTACACTGGTTACCTGTGTCATTCAGGACACATTACTTTAACATGTCCTTTTTATAACTTCAATTTAACTTAATTTAACTTAATCCTGATACTCTGTATGTTCAATTTCCTCATAATAATTACTCATGGTGGCTCTAAAATCCGTACTGACCCCTACTCTCTTTTCTGTTTCTTTTTCCGGTTTCTTTGTGGTGGTGGCCTGCGCCACCTCCACCTACTTAAAGCTTCATGATGCTCCAACAATGATGGATGGATTAAAAGGCAGAAGTCTACGTAACCATCATCATCAAGCCCTTCCGTTAGAACCCTAAATCCAAAGAGGACTGTTTCATTTATGTTAGGTAGAATGCCCAGAGGGGACTGGGAGGTCTCATGGTCTGGAATCCCTTCAGATTTTATTTTTTTCTCCAGCCGTCTGGAGTTTTTTTTTTGTTTTTTCTGCCCCCCCTGGCCATTGGACCTTACTCTTATTTGATGTTAATTAATGTTGATTTATTTTGTTTTCTTATTGTATCTCTTATTTTTCTATTCTTTATTATGTAAAGCACTTTGAGCTACTGTTTGTATGAAAATGTGCTATATAAATAAATGTTGTTGTTGTATCAAATCAAAAATTGACCAAAACTTTACAAGGAAGTGCTTGAAAAATTAAACAAAGAAATCAATTACAACAGCACTTCCCTTAAAATCCCTTTAATATCCACCTGTTACCACAAATGGAGAGCTAGGGGTTCAACAGCAATTGCAAACAGTATTGGTGATAATGTACACCCTTGTTTGGTTTCACGTTTTAATTTGAAATAATCAGAATTTCTTTAAATAATATGCTTCAGCTTTCTAGACTGCTATATTCTATCTTTTCTACTAACATCCCTTCTTCCCACAAGCATATCTCATTTGGCCAGCTAAAATCTTTATCTGCTCTTTCGCCCAGCAGAGATTGCTCTTTCTGAGCTTGATAAACATCAAAATTGTATGAGCCCTGCACTGGAAATAACTTGATTCTATCTGTTGCACTCTGTTTTGCTTCTTTTCTCAACTTAATACTATATGAGCTTGCAGTGGGGAGGAATTCTACTCTTGTGGGATCTGCCATGTAGCTGCATCTCTCTGCTTGGCTTGTCAATGACATACTTATAATTTCATCTTCTACAGTGCTGGGTTTGGTGTGGGGAGAGTATCGGTGGGGGGTTATTACATTGTTACATTTGTTATAAAATTGTTAATGATTGTTTCTTTTTCTTGCTGAAGTTTGAATACATTTTATTATTATTATTACCAAGCTTATATTAACTTCACCTGTTTGTTGTCTGGTACAAATTTTGCAATCGATATTTAACCCACCTCCTGTTGTCCAAATGACTTGAAATTTTGCACATTTACGTCCAATGACAATACATGAATCAATAATTAGTTTCACTAATTGATCAATTAATCCATGTTAATTAAGAAATAACATTTTTATATGAAGAATAGTTCAAGATTTCACCAACAGATGGCGCTAGTAACGGATAGAAATATCCACTTTTTGCATCTTGTATAAAGATGTGTGTATATAAACGTCAAAGGAAGTGTTAAAATATTGATTACAAAATTATACTAAACCAAACCCAAAACTAAAAAGTTGAAAATAATATATATATAAAAAAATACTTTTTAAAAACCACGCTTATATTAAGTTAAAAGTGTACTAAAAGTAAAAATAAGTCTCTCATACATCACTCGTAAAATAAAAGCGTGGGCGCTTTTCATCAATTAACATTTTAAAAAGCGTCCACGCTTTTATTTTTTTATGAGTGATGTATGAGAGACTTATTTTTTACTTTTTAGTACAGGGTGTTTTTTTTTTCATTTTATTGCAATTCATACAAATCAAGTTTTTACAAAATGAAAAATTGAGTTAAGGACAAATCAATCCCCACCCCTGAGAGAGAAAGCAAGGCAAACGGCGTGAAATTTAAGGCTTGTAAACATGCCTAAATTAATGAATTCTCTGTGGTCTATGAACTTATTTTAAAATATTACTGATTAGATCCTGCCATGTTTTTTAAAAAGTCTGTACGGATCCTCTGAGTATTTGATTTTTTCCAATTTCAAATAGTATAACACATCGCTTTCCCACTGACTTAAAAGAGGAGAGTTTGGGTTCTTCCAGTTTATCAGAATAAGTCTGCATGCCAAGAGTGTAGTGAATGCAATCACAATTTGTTTGTCCTTCTCCACTTTAAACCCATCTGGAAGAACCCCAAACACAGCTGTTAATGGGTTAGGAGGGATTGTGAGACCAAGGCTGTCTGAAAGGTAATTCAAAATTTTTGCCCAAAATACTGTTAATTTGGTGCAGGCCCAGAACATGTGACCCAGTGAGGCTGGGACTTGGTTGCAGCGTTCGCAGGTTGGATCATGCCCTGGAAACATTTTGGAGAGTTTTAGTTGAGACAGATGTGCTCGATATATAATTTTGAGTTGTATAATTGTATGCTTTGCGCATATGGAGCTCGAGTGAATTCTCTGCATTGCTACTTTCCACTCCTTTTCTGATATATTAATTGAGAGATCTTTTTCCCAGTGTCCTCTTGGATCTTTGAAAGGGAGGGATTGTAAAATGATTTTATATATTGTAGAGATGGTGTCTAAGTCCTTGAGATTGAGCAATATTTTTTTAAGCATACATGAGGGTGCAAGATGAGGAAAATCAGGAAGGTTCTGTTTAACAAAGTTCCTGATTTGAAGATAGTGAAAGAAATGTGTAGCTGGAATGTTAAATTTGGAATGTAATTGTTCATAGGATGCAAAGACGTTGTCTATATAAAGATCTCTAAGCAAGTTAATTCCAAATTTTTTCCAGATATTAAAAACTGCATATGTTTGTGAAGGTTGAAAGAGGTGGTTCTCTTGCAGAGGTGCCACAGATAGAAGCTTCTCCGTCTTAAAATGCTTTCTACATTGGTTCCAGATTCTAAGTGAGTGAAGCACAATTGGGTTATTAGTATATTGTCAATAACGTGTGTTTATTGGAGCACAGAGCAGGGAATACAAAGAAGTACTGCAGGATTTTACTTCTATTGCGGACCAAGCCTGTGTATGTTCTTCTATTTGTGTCCAGGTTCTTATCGCCTGTATATTTGCTGCCCAGTAATAAAACTGGAAGTTAGGTAGAGCCATGCCGCCTTCTGCCTTTTGTCTTTGTAGGGTCTCTTTTTGATGCGTGGATGTTTTGAATTCCAAATAAATGAGGTTATTGTTGAATCTAATTGCTTAAAGAATGATTTATTAATGTATATTGGAATGTTTTGAAATAAAAAGGAGCTTAGGAAGAATATTCATCTTAACAGTGTTAATTCTTCCAGCTAGTGTGAGATGAAGGGTTGACCATCTATGCAAGTCTTGTTTAATTTTTTCCATGCAGACGGCAAAATTTTGTTGATAAAGAGCTTTATGTTTACTTGTGATGTTTACCCCGAGGTATTTAAACTGTTCTGCAATGATAAAAGGTAGGGTATCTAATCTAATATTATATGCTTGAGAATTCACTGGAAAGAGTACACTTTTATTCAGATTAATTCTGAGACCAGAGATCTTTTGAAATTCTGTGAGTGCTGTTAAGACTGCAGGCACAGAATTTTCTGGGTCCGATATATACAGTACCATATCATCTGCATATAATGAAATTTTCTGTTCCAGTCCTTCTCTGCTAATCCCCTTTATCTGATCAGTATTTCGACAATGTATTGCCAGTGGTTCAATGGCAATTGCAAACAGTAGCAGTGACAAGGGCATCCTTGTCTAGTACCACGTTCTAGTTTAAAGTAGTCTGAGCAAATGTTGTTGATGCAAACTGAAGCTTCTGGGTTAGTATACAGTAATTTAATCCATGCACAAATGTTCAGGGCGAAACCCAAACTTCTCCAATGTAGTAAAAGGTATTTCCATTCAATCATGTCAAATGCTTTTTCTGCATCCAATGATAATAATATTTCTGGGGTGTTTGATTTAGTTGGTGAGTATATTACATTAAACAGGCATCGAAGATTTGAAGATAAGTGTCGGCCCCTAATAAATCCAGTTTGGTCTTGTGATATTACCGAGGGAGCACTTTCTCCATCCTTCTAGCTATGATTTTAGAGAGTATTTTAACATCATTATTCAGAAGTGAAATTGGTCTGTATGATGCACATTGTAATAAGTCCTTATTTTGTTTTGGAAAAACAGTGATTAGTGCTTGGCAAAGGTTTGAGGAAGAGTTTGGTTATCTCTGGCTTCTGTAAATGTTGCTTATAGGAGGGGAGCTAGCTGAGCGAAGAATTTCTTGTAAAATTCTGCAGGGTAGCCATCAGGGCCTGCTGCTTTCCCGCCTTGGAGTGACTTTATAGCATCTAGTAATTCTGATAACACCAGAGGTTTATCAAGTTTCTCCGCACTAAAAGTTTCTATTTGTGGTATTTGTAATGTATCCAGAAATGCATTAGATTGTGTATTGTCTTCTTTAAACTCAGTAGTATATAGGGATTTATAGTAGTCTCTGAAAGTGTGCATTATATTTTTGTGGTCGACGATTTTATCTCCGTTTGCGTTGGTGATTACTGAGATTGCGTTGCGCACTTCTTGCTTGTGAATTTGTTGAGCTAAAAGCTTATTAGCTTTCTCTCCATGTTCATAGTAATGATGTCTGGATTTATAAATTAGTTGTTCAGGTTCTTTAGTTGTCAAGAGGTTTAGTTCTGAATGTAGAGCCTGCTGTTTCAAGGGTGGTTTTTAAAAAGTCTTTTATATATATATTATTTGATCACAAAAAAGTGACAGCCTGGTAGAAAAGCAGTTAGTAGTGTATCCTCACACTGTCTGTGTGAAGTCTGCTTGGCCCTCTCCCCAAACAGCCCGGGGAAGTATTTCTCCAAACACTCCTATTTGCCTTCTAAATCACAAAGATATTTGTGCTGTATCAATTGAGGGTTGTGCCCTGTTCATGAATGGTACCATACCCATGCACAACAAGCCAAGCGTCAGAACTGAAAAGATTAATTGATAACTAAGCACTACTGAGGAGCAAACCTTCCTGAATTCACTTTTCCTTGAGTTCAGCAAAAATAAGGAAGTGTTCAGGAAATTTAGCAAACTCAGCAAGTCAAAGGGAAAGGAGAAATTAAAGGTATTGTAAGAGTGCAATGGTTTTTGTTAAATTAAAATAGATCTTTATCTTGCAGATCTGAAATAAACGAATCAGGTGAAAACTCAACAGTAGGAAAGAAGATAGGTGAAGGATTTGGAGAAGTGGACAGTGGGAGTACTAAAGGAGATGGCTTTATATTTCACGACATTGTGATAAAGGGACAATTGTGCCACCAGACTTGTGAATGCAAACCCAATGACGTACGTTGCTTTACTTTCATTCAAGGTACCATGCAATCCCTACATTAATGGATTGAAGGCCAGATGTCCACATGGCCACCATCATCTAATTCCTCCATGTGGATCCTGAAAACCATGAGGACTGATTGAGATCATTTATGTTAGGCAGAATGGGTGCTTGGTGGTCTCGTGGCCTCGGGACCCCTGCAGAGTTTGTTTTTTTCTCCAGCTCCCTGGAGTTTTATTTTTGTTTGTTTTTTCTGTGCTCCTGGCCATCAGTCCTTACTTTGTTTGTTACTTAGCATTGCTAAATCTTATTTTTATATTTTTCTTTTTTCCTTCTTCATCTTGTAAAGCATTTTGAGCTACAGCATTTGTATGAAAACGTGCTATAGAAATAAATGTTGTTGTTTTTATTCCTTTATTACTTTATCTCTAAAATACATTTGTATGTTTTGGTTACATGAACAGCACACTTTTGAAAAATACCTAATATTTTTTTTTATTTTTGGGAGTGACAAAGGGTCCCCTCCTATTATATTGTGATTCCAAGAATGAATAAAATAGCAGTGCGAGGACGAGCTTTTAGTTACAGGGCCCCTAAACTGTAGAATGGTCTGTCTGCTGCTATAAGAGATGCCCCTTCAGTCTCAGCTTTCAAATCCCGGCTGAAGACTTACAACTTCAAGTTTAGCACACCCTGACTAGAGCTGCTGATTAACTGTACAGACTGCATCTCTGTTGTTAGTCGGTAGCACTAAAACATAAGTAAAATGCTAGTTAGAATTTGTTAATAACCCTCACCTATTCTGTTTCTCTTCTCGGTACGCAAATGTGGCACTTGGTGCAACTGCCCACCTGCCAAGTTGTTTTGCCTGCCTAAGGTAAAGTCATCCCTGATGGAGGATCGCAGGAATCGTGGGGTAGAGGTTGCCTTTCATCGTATTGGCTAGCCCAGTGCTGTTTCAGCTCTGGAATGGCTAATAGGGGGAGGCAGCTTGATGGCTGAGGTCTCCAGGACTCTGAACAAGTCCAAATCATATTATGTGATATCATCTACTGTTAAATTCTGCTCGGTACTTCTAAAATTTTTATTTTTATACTGTATTGAGGATGGGCGGCACGGTGGTGCAGTGGTTGCGCTCTGCTGCCCCGCAGTTAGGTGACCCGGGTTCGCTTCCCGGGTACTCTCTGCGTGGAGTTTGCATGTTCTCCCCGTGTCTGCATGGGTTTCCTCCGGGTATTCCGGTTTCCTCCCACAGTCAAAAGACATGCAGGTTAGGTGGATTGGTGATTCTGAATTGTCCCTGTTGTGTGCCTGGGGTGTGGGTGTGTGTGCACTGTGGTGGGTTGGCACCCTGCCTGGGATTGGTTCCTGCCTTGTGCCCTGTGTTGGCTGGGATTGGCTCCAGCAGGCCCCCGTGACCCTGTGTTCAGATTCAACGGGTTGGAAAATGGATGGATGTATTGAGAATTTGTTCTGTTCTGTGTATTTTACTGTATTGTATTGACCCCCTTCTTTTTGACACCCACTGCACACCCAGCCTACCTGGAAAAGGGTCTCTCATTGAACTGCCTTTCCCAAGGTATCTTCCATTTTTTCCCTACAAGGGTTTTGTTTTAGGAATTTTTCCTTGTCTTCTTAGAGAGTCAAGGCTGGGGGGCTGTCAAGAGGCAGGGCCTGTTAAAGCCCATTATGGCACTTCTTGTGTGATTTTGGGCGATACAAAAATAAATTGTAATGTATTATAGAAGTCATCTTTCCATATTAAAGTAGCCAACAGCACTGCAAATAAGAAATCTCTCGAAATCAAGCTTGAGCAGTCCTGAGGTAAAACCTTTAAGCGGAAAAATATCATCTGTATAAATCTCTCATGGCATGAACAGTATTTTTTATTATTCACATTTGTCTCTTGATTTTAGCAATGGAAACTTTTATTAAAATGACTTTAGACCCAAGACTAAGAAAAGAAAAATAGTAACCACTTGTCCGCTAACAACGTTATGCAGAAGGCGCAGCTGTGAGGTAGAAAGGGTCATTTCTGTCAGCTGACTCTCTGGACGTCTTAGAAGGGATAATTGAAATTTATTGGTATGAGAAAGACATATAATGCAATTTACTATCATTTTCTAAAGACATCTGACAGTTCTACATGAAAGGTTTTTGATTGAATTACAGTTAGCCACATAATGTTGCTAAGCTAAGCGGAAATGATATTGGCTGACAGAGCAGAAAACGTTAGGTATAATGCTGGGAACATTGTCTTCTTCAGTTTTGAGCAGCTGCAGGTGTGAAGTGTGAGTGCTGCTACACTTCCTTCTATCCATTGATGGACCAAACCACTTACTGCAGTTTTAGGGTTAACGACAGTGCTCGCCATAATATTCAGGGCAAGGACACATTTTTCATTAATTTACTCCTCTACTGTACAGTTTAAAATTACAATTCAAACATTCATATGCAATTAAAGTGCACATTGCAGACTTTCGTTTAAGGGACTGCGTAAATTTCGGTCACAGCATATAGAAATGTCAACACTTTTTCTACATGGTCCCCCCATTTCAGGGCACCAAAATATTTGGGATAATTGGCGTCACAGGTGTTTGTGATTCCTCAGGTGGGTTTCATGGCTTCATAAGACACCTCAGCCTGCTTCTACCCTTTGGAGTCTGTAGTTGCCATTGTTTGATATGAGGACTGGAGCTGTGCCAAAGAAACTGAAAGAAGCCATTATGAGGCTGAAAACCAAGAATGAAACCTTCAGAGACATCAGTAAAACCTTGGGATGACCAAAATCAACTGTCTGGAATATCACGAAGAAGAAAGAACACACAGGTGAGCTCATTAATCACAAAGGAACTGGTACGCCATGGAAGCCCTCCACTGCTGACAACAGAAGAATCCTCACTATTGTCAAGAAAAAGCAGGCTGATGTGTGTGTGTGTCAGAGACGACTATCAGTAGATGACTTTACGAACAGAAACACAGAGGCCACACTGCAAGATGAACACCACAAAAACAAGATGGCCAGATTACAGTTTGTGAAAAAGGACTTAAAGAAGCCTGCAGAATTCTGGGAAAAGGTCTTGTGGACAGACGAGACAAAGATGAACCTCATCAGAGTGACGGTGAGTGCAAAGTGTGGAGACCAAAAGGAAGTGCTCAACATCCAAAGCAGACCACCTCATCTGTTACACATGATGCTGGAGGTGTTATGGCTTGGGCATGTATGGCTGCCACAGGTCCTGGCACACTTCTGTTCACTGATGATGGATCTGCTGATGGTAGAGTCACAATGAATTCTGAGGTGCAGAGAAACATCTCATCTGCTCAAATTCCAGTAAAGACCTTCAAACTTAGTGGACGGTGCTTCATCCTACAACAAGATCATGAGCCAAACACACTGCTGAGGCCACACAGGACATTTTTAAAAGCTTAAAAGTGGAAGATTCATGAATGTCCCAGTCAGACACCTGATTCAAATCCAACTGAGCAGGCCTTCCATATGCTGAAGATAAAACTTAAGAGCACAAGTTCCCGAAACAAGCAGGAGCTGAAGATGGCAGCATTAAAGGCTCGGCAGAGCATCACCAGAGAAGGTCCTCAGCACCTGGTGACATCTATGAATTGCAGACTTCAAGCAGTCATTGCATGCTGGGATATGCGACAAAGTCCTAAATATGACAATGGCTTTAATAGACCAGCCATTGTTGTGTCCCTTTGTCCTGAAATGTGGGGACCATGTAGAAAAAGTGTTGTGAGACCAAAATGTATGCAAATCCTCTTTAATGAAAGTCAGCAATGCACACTTTAATCTGAATTGTTTGATTTGTAATTTTAAACTGAGAAGCAGAGAGGTAATTCAAGGAAAAAGTCTTTGTCCCAAACATTATAGAGGGCACTATATGTCACCCTGAAAGCTCCGGGTGCAAGACATGAATCAACCCAAGCCAGGAAATTGTAGAGAAAGTGCCTGCAATTACCCAAAGTCACACAAATTTGGCAGATATAGAATCACCAATTACCTCTGCCTTTATTTTTAACATAGTGGCCATTATGTTTGACTTTAGATTTCTTTTAAATATGGAGTTTAAGCAGGACATACATCCTCTAAAAGATCAGTGATGACAGCAGTGCACATAACTAACTCTTTAGTCAGTCACTGGGGACGGCTGATAATGAGGACATTGGGAAGGAAGCCAGCTCCTTATTAGCTCTGCAGGACACAGCTCTGCTGCTGAAGTAATAAGGTGAGCGATCATTTAATTTGATAAAAGAAACCGTTTGTATTCTCTTTTGTTTATAACGAAAAATGTCCCAGCAAGGCGTAACTATCTTCTTTCAAAATCTCGTTCTACAGATAGCCATGATATCTTGCTGTTTAAGATTTTTTGGATTAGTCTGAATATATTTTCCTTGTCTGAGTTTTCTTCGATTACATTTATTCATTTCTAATGTCTTTTTTGACAACTTTTGATGACGTCACATTTTGCATCCAGGTGTTCTGTCTCCTATTAGTGAATTTAGAAAGGATTTAGAACAGCGTTTCTATTTGTATTTGCAACCCGAGTTTTCATAACAGTTTTAATCGCGCTCTACCTAACATTTTTTTGAAATGTAGATGCATATTTTATTATACCTACTTAACTTTTATCGACATTTATCTAACTCTATATTTGTTGTTCTAGTATCAGAATGTAGTTTAAGTTAATTTTGGTTTTCAACAGATGTTTTTTTCATATTTTTAATTCTTGTTTTCCTTTTTTCACATCTTCGCACCCCCCTTTTTGTTACTTCGCTCTCCCCTAGGGGGGCCTGCGCCACAGGTTGAGAACCACTGATTTAGAATGCTTCACTTTATGCATACAGTAATTAAATGATTGCCCCAGTGGTACTCGGCAGGTGTCAGTTGGACGGTAAGGAAAATAATAGAGGAGCAGGGTGGCGCTACGAAATGGTTGTTTTTTACTTTCTTGTATACAAAATATAGGGAAAGCATTGTAATCGTCCAAAAATTCATTCAAATTTTGAAGAATCTTGATGTTTTCGACTTCCCTGACTTTCTCGTATACGAAGTATAGGGAAAGTATTGTAATCGTCCAAAAATTTGATGTTGTGATTTTGAAGAATCTCGACATTTTAGACTTCCCTGACTTTCTCGTATACGAAGTATAGGGAAAGTATTGTAATCGTCCAAAAATTGGATGTTGAGATTTTGATGAATCTCGACGTTTTAGACCTCCCTGCATCTGAAAATACCATTTTTGAAATTATATCTGTGTATCTGTCTGTGTGTGTGTGTATGTAAACACGATAACCTGAGTATGCTTTCACGTAGGTCAACCAAAGTTTGCATATAAATATTAGGTACAAAACATAGATTACTATCAACTTTTGAGCTATTATCTGTAACAGAATTATCTTATACTGAAATGCCATCTTAAATAGGGGTCCCATAGTGTACAGATATGGAAGAATTGTCAAGTGAACACAGTGTACTGCATACAAAGCCGTGCCAAGGAGAAGACCAAAAAATAATAACATTAAGTGTAACAAAACATCCCTCTAAAAATCAAGAAGCTGATACAGTCATGTCAAAATATTAAGTTGTACGATTACACAGAGATGCAGGCCATCCACAAAAAAGAGAATGGTTGTGCAAGAAGAAGACTAGTGAGGAAGGCTACCAAGAGTCCTGTGAGAACACTGAAGGAGTTACCAGCTGTTTCAATGAGGGATCGGGATTTGGCATGCATGAACACAAATATCAGTAAAGATGTTAGTATGATGTTGGTATATAAACTTCCATTTTAAAAATTGTGAGGAAGTGAGGAAAGCCACCAAGAGACCTGTGAGAAATCTGAAGGAATTACAAGCTACAGTAGATAGGACTGGAGAGATTCTGCAGACAGCAACTGTTTTAATGTAACTCTGATATTCTGTATATGCATTTAATTTCATGGCTCCACAACCCATACAAACCCCTACTTTCTCTGCTGTTCTCTTTCCTGTTTTCTGTGTTGTTGTGATCTGCGCCACCACCACCTGATCAGGGCACCATGCAGTCCCTATATTGATGGGTTGAAAGTCGGAGGTCCACATTTCCCTCATTATCTAATTCTTCCACATGAAGCCAGAAAACCATGAGGACTCTATGAGGTTATTGATGTTAGGTAGAATGCTTAGTGGGTGCTGGGTGGTCTCATGGCCTCGGAATTTCTGCAGATTTTGTTTTTTCTCCAGCTCTCTGTAGTTGTTCTTTTTTTGTTTTTTTTTCTGTTCTCCCGACCATCAGAACTTACTTTATTCTTTGTTAATTAGTATTGCCTCATTTTAATATATTTAGTTTCTTTCTTCATCTTGTAAAGCTCTTTGAGCTATATCGTTTGTATGAACACGTTCTCTAGAAATAAATGTTGTTGTTGTTGTTGTTGAGTAATTGGGTTTTTCTTCCTCAATTCCTTCATCGGCTTCCTGCAGTGCGTGATTAAGATGGTGTGCCCACGGTGCCTTATAAGAATGAGCTGGCATGAAAAAGGGGGGAAGAAAAAAGAAAAGGCCGGTCGGAAAGAGAAAAATGAAAGAATGGAATAAAAGGCAAGTTAAAAGATAAAGAGAGAGGGAAGGCAGAAGGCGGAGAGATTTGGTGCAAGTGAGAGGATGAGAGGCGGAGAAGGCAGACAGCCTTCCTTGAGGGAGCGTGTGAACGACCGCTCCAACTGAGTGACCTGGAAGCTGGAGTGACAGAAACGCTACACAGTTATAGCGACCCGCCGGAAAGAGAGGCTGAGAGAGGTGGTCTGCGGGTCATGCCAGAGATGTAAGCCTAGCTAGTGGGAGTCTAATGCTCGATGTGGTGCCCGGTTTGGAGTCATTGAGCCTAGGAGAGGGGCACTGAAAATGGGCTTGAGCTGCTGCATAGGGGCCTCCTTGGCTGCAAGGAGACATCAAGTATTAAAGGACTGCACCAGGGCTCATGGTTTTAAGGACAGTTTCCTGCACATGTTTAAACCTTGGGATTTAAGAGATTATTTATGGATTGATTTTAACTTCCACTTTCGCTTTTATGGATTATTTATTTAACTAAGCACTGCACTTTTTGAACGCTGTTTGTTTGGACTTGTTTTAATAAAATCACTGAGCACTTTGCACCTTCCCCTTGCTTTGTGTGAGTGTCCTCATCTGCTGGTTATCGGGGTGGGCGGGTTCAAGACGCTACCAGTGATACAGAAGGGTCTAAGGTCTGATGAGAGCACCTTTGAGCTTTTTGGCAATCAGACTAAATGCCAAAGTAGAAAACTGTGCATTATTATACCAGCATCGTCACCTTGAAGCATGGCCATAGCAGCGTCACAAAGTGAGGATACTTTTCTGCACCACACCCTGAAAGGCTTATGAAGGTAAAATGAATGTCAGGGGAAATTCTGGAGGAAAACCTGATGTAGTCTGCAAGAAACCTGCTTCTTGGGACACAAACAGTTTTCCAGAAAGACAACAACCACAAGCATACAATAAAATTATTTTTGTATAGGCCAAAATCACACAAGAAGTGCCACAATGGGCTTTAACAACCCTCCAGCCTTGACTCTCTAAGAAGACGAGGAAAATCTCAAAAAAAAAAATGGAAGAAACCTTGGGAAAGGCAGTTCAAAGAGAGAGCCCTTTCCAGGTAGGTTGGGCATGTAGTGGGTGTCAAAAAGAAGGGGGTCAATACAATACAACCCAATACACAGAACAGAACACAAATAATCCTCAATACAACATAATAGTAAAATAAAAATATTACAAGTACAGAGCAGAATTCAACAGTAGAGGTTGTCACATAATAGGATTTGGATTTGTTTATAGTCCTGAACACCTCAGCCATCAAGCTGCCTCCTCCAATAGGCCATTCCACCGCTGAGTCAGTGCTGGGCCAGCCAATCCGATGAAAGGACCCATCTACCCGATGATTCGGGCATAAAGAAAAAGAGTCACAGGCATGGTTTCAAAACAACAACGTGAACGCCCTGGATTGGCCGAATCAGAGTCCAGGTGGCGTATTTATCAAGCATTTCAGAGCAGGAAAATGGCTCTCACTGCCTGGAAATTCTCAAAGTGATGCAAACTGGTCCTACTCTTATTATTACGTTTTCCAAGAGACAAGGGGTCCCTTGTCAGAGGCACAGCTGCTAGCCTTAAATAGACCTCTTGAGTAACCTGAATGTCACAATTTGCAGACCTCATCCCTGTAAATACAACACCACTGATAGTAAGTGCAGAAGGAACAATGCAAAGTAAACAAGTAAGGAAATGTAGGCATGGCATAGCGTTCAAATATTCAGCTATGTTCTGAGTAAGTTAAAAATTTTGTTTATTACATACTGTGACAGATAGAGGGCGCTATCGTCCTCTTGAACCCTCAGACAATACGTCAGACACCAGGTAAAAGTCCAATAATCTGACTTTTTATTAATAAACAGTGCACAAAGCACCCTCCTCTCCGCAATACTCATATAAATACACAATAATCAATAAACAAACATTCCTCCACTCTCCCAGATGCGTTGCCACCCTGCCATCCAGCCCAGCTCACTCGTCTGGGATCTCCCACAGTCTTTTATATTCCCCGACCATATATTCCATGTGACTTCCTATCACCTCCGGGTCAGATTAAAAGTCCTCTTCTTCATCCCAGAAGTACGTCATTTCCCTTGTCGCTGTGACTAAGACATACCTCGAGGTTATAGGGCACGTAAGAGTCTCTGGGCCTCAATGCAGTGTCCTCTGTTGGCTCCCAAGGTATCCAGCAGGGCTGTGAAGGAAAACTCCAACGTCCATAATTCCCTGCTGGCATTCGGGGCACCTCCATGATGCAGGGAGGGCTCCACCTGGTGGCCTGGGGGTATTGGCCGGGATGACTGGCCGGCCATAGACCACAACACTTTTGCAAAAGTGTGTAATATTAAATAACAACAGCAATGACAGAATGCAATTACATGTGTTAGTGGTGTACCTAAAATGCTCAGTTTACCTATTGAAACATGTTGAAGAAGTCAACCATCTCCATTGGGTGTACTTGCTTTTTCACACAACCTTACATAATTTGGCTCCCTCAGAGGCAATGAGATTGAGCAACTAACATGGTTAAAATTTCACACGCGCTCCAATTAGAAATCACGTTGAGTCCTGTAGTGTGACATCATGACGCCAATCTAAGTGTTCTTGTCGGTCGGCAATGTCAGAAATGGTCTGAGCCCAATCCCTCCAGTCTTTTGTTTCTCCTGTTTTAGACCCTAAGTCATCCCATCTATGCCTCCGACAAAGTCACATGATGGCGGGCCAGGAGAATCTTGGATCATGTTGTTGTAGCACTAGCTTGGCCAATTTGATTTTCTGCCTCTGCAAAAGCCATTTTCTTGAATTCATCTTGAGTTTCTGTTCTAGTGTTTAATAGTGCTCCTTTTCTGACCTTCAGCCTTTTCGCTTAGTGATTTGGTTCTTGGTTGGATATGTGATACATCCTTTAGCCTTGTTTTTGATACTTACTCCCATAGCCATGAAGTGCTTTGAAAGGCTGGTGCTAGAACACATCAAGGACATCATCCTTGACAGTCTGGACCCCCTCCAGTTTGCCTACCGTTGCAGCAGGTCCACTGATGATGCCATCTCCATAACACTTCACACCACCTTGTCTCATCTGGTGAACAAGAACTGTTATGCCAGGCTGCTGCTTGTAGACTACAGCTCTGCATTTAACACCGTCATTCCATCCCAGCTCATCGCTAAACTCCTGGGTCTGGGGCTTAGCTCTTCACTGTGCAACTGGGTACTGGACTTCCTCACCGGCAGACCTCAGCAAGTGTGTATTGGTGGAAAAACCTCCTCCATCATCACCATCAACACTGGCACCCCGCAGGGCAGCATGCTGAGCCCCCTGCTTTACTCTCTCTACACCCATGACTGCGTAGCTAAGTACAGCTCTAACACCATCCTCAAGTTTGCTGACAATACCACTGTAATAGGTCTAATTAGCTAGGACAATGAGATGGCCTACAGGAAGGAGGTCAGACTCCTGTCAGAATGGTGTCAGGACAACCACCTCACCCTCAACGTCAGCAAAACTAAGGAGATGATTGTGGATTTCCGCAAACAGGCAACAGAGCACAGCCCCATCTACATTGGAATTGAGGCTGTGGAGCAGGTCAGCAGCTTTAGGTTCCCCGGAGTCAACCCCACTGATGACCTTAAATGGTCAAGTCACACTGCGGCAGTAGTCAAGAAAGCCCAACATCGCCTCTACTTTCTCAGGAGACTGAGTAAAGCCCGGGTTGTCCCCACAACGCTGTGCAGTTTCTACAGGTGTACTGTGGAATCCATCCTGACAGGATGCATCACATTCTTGTACAGCAACTGCTCAGTTCAGGACTGCAGAGCTTTGCAGCGTGTGGTGAACATGGCACAGCAGATCACAGGCACACAGCTCCCTGCAATCCATGACATCCACACTACAAGCTGTCTCAGGAAAGTGAACCGTATCAGGCGGGACCCCAGCCACCCTGCACTGTCACTTTTCACCCTCCTCTCATCTGGGAAGCGATTAAAGTTCATTCAGACGCACACCTCCAGATTCAGGAACAGTTTCTACCCAACTGCAATCAGACTAATGAACAATCAGTAACCTTGTGTCACCTCCACTGCTACCTGCGCATACACTTCTGCCACTGTCTCTGTTTATTCCTAGGATTCTAGTTTTATTTATTTACTTATTTATATTCATTTATTTATTGTGTGTGGGGTTGTTTTTTTTTTTGTCTATGTTCACTGTCTGCAGGGGCACATGCAAGCAAGCATTTCATTGTACATGGTACTTGAACACATGACAATAAAGAATCGAAATTGATAACTTTACTTTGAATAGAGAGACAGAGCGAGGAGTCTGGGCTTGCGAGTGTCCTGAATAAAACAAACATCCAGGTCTTTAATGACCTCTTGGGCACGGCCATCAGCAGTTTGTCTGTTTGTGGAGAGAGTGTCGACCTCGTCATTGAGAGTTTTACTTACCTTGACAGTGACATTCATGTCTCTGGTGACTCTTTCTATGAAGTCAGTAGATGGATTGGAAGAGCATGAGGGGGTCATGAGGTCGCTGGAAAAGGGTGTGCGGCGCTCCTGATATCTCAGCAAAAAGACGAAGGACCAAGTCTTTAGAGTCCTGGGGCCTCATGTATAACACCGTGTGTAGAACTCGCACTATAACATGGCGTAAGCACAAAAGCCAAAATGTGCGTACGCACAGAAAAATCCAGATGCAGGAATCTGTGCATACTCCAACTTCAACGTTCTTCCACTACATAAATCCCGATCAGCGTGAAAAGTAACACTCGTGCACGCGCTTTATGTAACGCCCCAACTCCTCCCAGAATTACGCCTCTTTGAATATGCAAATGAATATAAATCGCCCTTAAGCTCAGCCTTCTGTGAAAAGACAATGGGAAAAGCACGGGGGGAAAATATAAGAATTTCATTGAATACCAAAGGAAAAACATACTATTTGTTCAAATAAACCGTGGTATAATCAACAAAAGGAAGATTGATCGAATGACATAGCGTGTTGGAGAAACTTGAAAGCTCACGTTCACAAAATTGCACAGTGCCGGAAATAAAAAAGAAGTCACATATCAAAGTCGCTGTGAAAAGCCGAGTTGTAAGCCCACCGTCTGAGTGTCATATGAAAGCTTATTAGGGTACAGAGAAAAAAGGCACACAGTGGGGAAAAAGCACGAAATGTCAACTTCAATCTCGACATTTCCACTTTAATCACATAGTTTATTTTGTCATTAAAGTAGAACATCATAAACTTCATCTTAAAATCGTTTAATTAACCAGTTTCTCAAATTACATCGTAAATAAAGTAGCACATTAAATGCTTTGTTTTGTATTTGATCTTCTACTCGTATGTGATCTATGTGTGTGAATCACTACTTGCTTCTTAAACCGACTCACTTCCTCCAACTGGACACAGAATCCATTACATTCGTGATATTACAGCTCTCTGAATAACTAAAATACTGAGATGTATACGTGATATCGTTTTCATGGTGATAGGAGTTAAAGCACGTTATTAAACATGAGTTTCACGGTGCAGTGCTTGTGTGCGACCTTCGATGAAATAATTTATTGCAGCAGTTCTCAGGGGCGGCTCTAGGCTTGTGGTGGCACTGGGCAGAGGAAGAATCGGTGGCTCCTTCGCCCGCGAATGTCAGTAAGGTAGCTTATATGGTGGATGGCCTCGTCCGTTGCAGACACTGCATAGCCGCCTCGTGCTCATGACACAAGCATTTAACTTTTGCCGAAATTTGTCGCTGCGTTTTTAGCTGTGTTGTTATTTTCTCTTTCTGTTTTATATTCAATATATATTGGTAGCCGTCCTGCAGTCCTTGCTTTTCTTTCCCCAAGTAACCGATCGCCACACAATCAGCTCTGTAATAGACGTTAAGCCATCTGTAAGCTTAGCGCCGATTCTTCAAATCATTTAAGGAACATTGAAATATCTTTGTAGTACATGTTTAATTATTCTATCCTTCATGACACTCCCAGTGAAGAATATAGATTATTTAAAAGAAGTTAAAGTTTTATCTGTATAATATAATAAACATATTTTGCTGCATTTCATCTTAAAATGTTATCGTATGTAAATTCGCGCTTTATAAAGTGGCGCAGGTTGTGTAATATTATAACTGTACTGTAAGTTTACAGTGAGGTGATTGTATTTATAAGTACTAACAGTTCTACAAGGATCACTTGATTGACTGCGTTTAAAGTTCTTGGGATGAAACCCAACTTTCCGTACAGGAAAGTCTCTGAAGGGTTTTGCTGTGGCTGAGACAGCGTGTGTTTGATGCTGTATACTGATAATTCTCTTTCCGATCAGCTGCTGCTGTGATTCACACTCAGATACAGTGATATAAATACTCCGAGTGGTGCAGTGAGAGTAATATGGAAAAAGATGATCCGGTGTGGCAACTCCTAACGGGAGGAGCTGAAAGAAGAAGAAGAAGAAGAAGAAGAAGGAGAAGTGAGAGTAACAACGCTAAAGCAGTTATGGTATTTGGAATACTATGGCTATTCCCTGGACCATTATATTTTTACAAGTTAATTACAATCAGATGCGTTACACTAATAAACAATATGCGGTTAGTTTCAGTGTATTTGTAAAGCCGCGTCAGGAAAATAAGGAGTAACTGCACAGGAACAGTAGTATTGCTTTGACGCTGGGTGCCGCCAGTCTGCAAAACCGAGCGGAGAACTTGAGTACGACAAGGTATGAGGTACCGTGGAAAAGTGCGTGGCTTTACGCCAAGTGTAGGTTTTATACATTGCGATTTGAACGTGGAAAAGTTCTTACGCAACATTTCTGTGTGTACGCACCGTTGCTCCTGGTGCTCCCTATGTGGCTGAGTTAGTTTGTTTTATTTTCGTGAACATTCTCAAAACTATGTTTTTTTTTTAATACTGAAATGCTTCTGTTTTATATATTGTGAATTTTGTTTGATGTGAATCAATATCAATGTATCTTTTGTATAATAGTTCCTGTTTGCTTGAATTAATGAAACATCCACAGAACGCACATGTAACGTACAGCAGACTCCTGGCAAAAGCTGGATGACGCTTTTGCAGGTAAAGCGCTTCTCAATACTCTCCGTCTCTCGTGTAAGCTGACAAGTTTTGAAATAGTGTATTCTGTCTGAAACTGTATAGAAACCATCACGTCATGTGGTTATTGATGTGTCTTGAGGTTCTGTCGTGACTTTTGGTCGACAGAAATGGATTTTAAAAGTGTTTAATTTAATGGAGATCTAGCCTCATTAGCATATTGAGAGAGCGCCTGTCGCTGCCTGTGCCCCTTACTGCTTGTCTTGTAGTTGGATGACGTTGTTGCAGAATAAACGGCAGAATCCGGATATTGGTGTGTCTGTCTTCTTTCAAATCATCAGCAACCATTTTAAAGCCGCTACACCTATATGGTTGTGAGACATGGATGCTATCCAGTGACCTGAGATGAAGACTGGACTCCTTCAGTGCTGCGTCTCTTCAGAGAATCCTTGGGTGCCGCTGTTGTGACTTTGTGTTGATCATGGATTCCCGAATGAGGCGCATGACCTGCATTGTGAGGGAGCATCAGTAATGGGACTACAGCCATGTGGTGCAATTCCCTGAAGGTCATCCCACTCACAGGATCCTCATTGTTGAGAACCTGAGTAGCTGGACCAGGCCAAAGGTACACCCACGTAACCTAGGTTCCGCTTCTTTTCTCAATCTATATGCTCCCGTTAGGTCAGATTATCTCAAGTTACAACGTGAGCTACCACAGCTATGCTGATGACACACAGCTGTACTTATCAGTAGCACCTGATGACTCCGACTCTCTCGAATCAATAACACAATGTCTGACTGGTATTTCTGAATGGATGAATAGTAATTTTCTCAAGTTAAATAAAGAGAAAACTGAAATTGTATTGATTGGCAAAAACGGATTCAGTGAGGTTATCAGAAATAAACTTGACGCATTAGGATTAGAAGTTAAGACGGAAGTAAAAAACTTAGGGGTAACCGTTGACTGTAACCTGAATTTTAAATCACATATTCATCAGACCACTAGGACAGCTTTTTTCACTTAAGAAACATAGCAAAAGTTAGACCTCTTATATCATTGAAAGATGCTGAGAAATTAATTCACGCTTTTGTTTTCAGTCGACTAGATTACTGTAACGCACTCCTCTCAGGACTACCCAAAAAAGACATAAATCATTTGCAACGGGTGCAGAATGCAGCTGCTAGAATCCTAACTGGGAAAAGAAAATCCGAACACATTTCTCCAGTTTTGATGTCACTACACTGGTTGCCTGTGTCATTCAGGATTGACTTTAAAATACTGCTTATGGTTTATAAAGCCTTAAATAATCTCGCTCCATCTTATATATCGGAATGCCTGACGCGTTATATTCCAAATCGTAATCTTAGATCATCAAATGAGTGTCTCCTTATAATTCCAAAAGCTAAACTTAAAAGAAGTGGTGAGGCGGCCTTCTGCTGTTATGCACCCAAAATCTGGAATAGCCTGCCAATAGGAATTCGCCAGGCAAATACAGTAGAGCACTTTAAAACACTGCTGAAAACACATTACTTTAACATGGCCTTCTTATAACTTCACTTTAACTTAATCCTGATACTCTATATGTTCAATTCATCATAATAACTATTCATGGTGGCTCTAAAATCCGTACTGACCCCTACTCTCTCTTCTGTTTCTTTTTCCGGTTTCTCTGTGGTGGCAGCCTTCGCCACTACCAACCTACTCAAAGCACCATGATGCCCCAGCATTGATGGACTAAAAGCCAGAAGTCCACGTGATCATCATCATCATCATCAAATCCTTCCGTGAAAACCATAAATACAAAGAGGACTGTTTCATTTATGTTAGGTAGATTGCCCAGAGGGGACTGGGCGGTCTCATGGCCTGGAATCCCTGCAGATTTTATTTTTTTTCTCCGGCCGTCTGGAGTTTTTTTTTTGTTTTTTCTGTCCCCCCTGGCCATTGGACCTTACTCTTATTCTATGTTAATTAATGTTGACTTATTTTATTTTCTTACTGTGTCTCTTATTTTTCTATTCTTCATTATGTAAAGCACTTTGAGCTACATCTTTTGTATGAAAATGTGCAATATAAATAAATGTTGTTGTTGCTGTTGTTGTAACACGTGGCTGCAGCAGATAGAGGGTCATTTCCGGAGGATGGGACTGGACCACGTGTCTGCCTGTGGGGGACATCAACCAGGATCCCAAGCTGTTTCATCATGTGGTGGGTGCGGCAACACGCTGTACCAGTACATGCTCCCCCAATTGACCTGACTTTAAATTTGCACTTTTTTTAATGTAGTGCCATTATCCATTTAATTTCTCCACCCGCTTGTTCTACGCCTTTAGACCAAAAAATTATTTAAATAAACATTTGTCTATCTTACAGTCATGACTGGGCCAGATCCACACAAGTACTTTTGTGCACACTCCTCTACAGAGCGCCGCAGTGTGCTGCATTTCTAACCCCCTTTCCTGTCTGCAGAAAGCCCCTTAAATTCTGTCCTTTCCTTCAGGGTAACATGCCCTCTCAATTAGGAGCAAATCTTCGCTCTTTTTTACTTACTCTTCCTTAACTCTTGTCCTAATTTTATTACCTGCAGCCACAACTGCTTTCATGCCAAGTAAAAAAAGTCAATTTTCAGACTGACATAAAACAAATAAGCTCTTAAGCTTAGGACTGCCTGCTGACTGTACTTGCTGACATTCTGACAATACGTTAAAAATCAAAGTAGCAAATCTCTCAGAGGTAGAAAGTGATTAATTCTGGCATTAAGATGTGCGGCTAATTACTTGGCCTTTGTACACCATATGCATTTTGGTCTGCAGGGGGCGCAGCAGAGCCACCAAGCCCCAGACAGAACCAGACAAAAGACATTCCTGAGTTAAAATGAACTTTTTTTTTTTAATTACACAAAATACTGTATCACTGGTTTCTTCTGCAATTCCTCTCCAGTACAAATCTTTTTCTTTCCTTTTCTTCCTTTTCTCCTCCACTCCTTTCCAGGCAAGCATTATCCTTCTCCTCTCCCCACTCCACCTGGTCTATGTTGAATGGAGGACTCCTTTTAACGCAGACCCTGGGAGTACTTCAGAGGTGCCAGCACTCTAGTGATGAAGCCCTTCTGGGTTAGATGGAACCTCCATCCATCAGGCCAGCCTTAAATAGCACCCTCTAGTGTTCAGGAGTTCCATCTAGAAATGCAACTCTCATGCTGGTGTTCAAAATGGAGGTACACCTGAGGCATACAGCCAACCCGTCCTTCTATAATATTGTTCTTACTGGGAAAGGGAACACAATCCATCTCAACCAAGATGCCCATTCACTGACACTCTCTGTCAATGGTTTCCTGGCCAGTGTGAGTGTAGATGGCGCTAAACCAGCACTAAACCCAACACAGACAGACACGGGAGGCACACTTATAAAAACACAAGTTTTTATTTTCTTTTCTTTGCCTGTGGGCAACGCCTTCCCTGTTCCTACAGACACAACAATAGTCCCACTATCCCAATGATAATCACAATACTTCTCTTCCTTTCTCATTCTCCTCCACTCCTCTTCAGGAAGCTTTGTCCTCCTGACTCTGGCTCCTGGCTCCTTCCATAGCCCACCTGGAAGTGCTCCTAGGTATTTGATGACATGATTCCGGCTGCACTTCCATGTGTGGCTGAAGAGCCGCCCACACAGGCTCAGGAACAACTGCAGCACCCTCTGGCGGCACACCCCGGATCCATCCAGCCCTGTGGGAATCCGAGGCACTACTGCCCCCCATGGGTGCTGCCATCTAGCAACCCAGGGGAGATACCGTTCTGTCCATGCTTGTTCCACCGGACCATATCAAGAAGAGTCCACCACACCAGCAGCCTCATATATAATGCAGTGCGTAGAATTCACACTAAAACATTGAGTATGGACAAAAGCGGAAATGTGCGTACGCACAAAAAAATTCAGATGCATAAATCTGTGCATTCGCCAACTTCCACATTCTTCCACTACATAAATCCTGGTCAGCGTGAAGAGTAACACACGTGCACATGCCTGCCATCCCACCCTGTCTCCTCCGAGAATTACTCCTCTTTGAATAAGCAAATCAATATAAATAGCCCTTAAGCTCAGCGTTCTGTGAAAAGGCAATGGCAAAAGCACGGGGAAATAGAAGAATTTCTGTGAATACCAAGTGGAGGCAAAGAAAAACGTACTATTTGTTGGTTTAAACAAAAAAAGGAAGTTGATCGAGTTACATAGAGTGTCAGAGAAACTCAAAAGTTCAAGTACACAAAGTCGCGCAGTGCCTGAAATAAAAAAGAAATTGTCAGAAATCAAAGTCTCCATGGAAAGGCGAATCGTAGCCCACCGTCTGAGTGTCATATGAAAGCTTATTAGGGTACAGAGAAGAAAAAATAGGCACACAGTGGGGAAAAAGCACGAAATGTCAACTTTAATCTCAAAATTTCCAATTTAATCACATAGTTTATTTTGTCAATAAAGTAGAACATCATAAACTTCATCTTTAAATCGTTTAATTTACTAGTTTCTCAAATCCCATTGTAACTAAAGTAGCACATTAAATGCTTTGTTTTGTCTTTGTTCTTCTATGTGCTCTATGTATGTGTATCACTACGTGCTTCTTCCTCCGACAGGACACTGAATCCATTACATTTGTGATATTACAGCTGTCTGAATATTTAAAATACAGAGATGTATACTTGAATAGAATGCCAAAATTTTGTATATAAATTGTTTGTGCCTGAGATGGAATCAGAGCTCAATATGGCTGGTAGGAAATATCAAAGGCCAGTATTTGAGATTTTTGAATACAATATTGAAGGCATTCATTATAAGCACTTTGTCATTGGAGCAGGATATGTTGTGTGCTGTAGACATTGTAACAAAGGTGCTATATAGGCGCCTGACCCGACACAGATAAACACGGAGGCACGTATAAAAAACACAACGACTTTTATTTTTCTTCAGCTTCGTCTTCCCTGTGCCACACAGTCCAAAAACAGCCCCAAAGCACAACAAACAATCCTTTCTCCTTGACCACCACTCCTCCTCAAGCTTAGACCTCCTCATCCCGACTCTGGCTCCTCGAGTGGTGGTGGCTGGGCCCTTTTATAGCCCACCCGGAAGCGTTCTAGGTGATTGACCACCTGGTCCTAATTGCACTTCCGGGTGGGGCTGAAGACTCGTCCAGCTGGGCTGTTGGAAGCAGACAGCTCCCCCTAGCGGCCACCCTGGGCCCCAACCAAGCTGTGGAGGACTCCTTCGCCCATGGAGCCCTGCAGGTGGTTGGGGAATTACCATCGGCCAGGGAGGATGCCACCAAGCATCTCGGGGGAGATATTGGACTGCCCATGGTGGCTCCCACGAAACATAAGCAGCAGGGGCATCCCTGCCGGGCATGGGACCCGGCTGTTCTTCACAACATTTAGAGTAAAAAAACCTTCACACCTTAAAATTCACCTAAATTTCATTACATTACAACTTGGCCCATTCTCGGCAATAAAACAAAAAGTAAAGTGCCAACAGTCAGCGCAGATTTGTTCAGCACAAATGGCATAGAAAATATTTTAAAAATTCTAAAATTGTGTAAAATTGTTCATATTCAGTATCTGGTTTTGATTATGCTTGTTTTTATCAGACAAACACAAAACCAAATACTAAACTGTGTCGTGTAGTGTAGTAAGTTTCCACTAACATTAAACTCATATCGAAACTTGTTAAGTGTAGAGTTCTGTCTCATTACTATAATTACTAAAACTGAAACTAATAGATAGAGTATAAAAATAAAACAGAAATGTATTTGAAAAATAAAAACTAAACTAAAAATGCACAATAAAGGAAAACTAAAACTAAACTGAATTTAGTCAGAAGGTAAGAAAAAATATAGAAATAAATATAGAAATAAAAACTAATATAAAATGGCAAAACTATAATAACCTTGGTCTCCAGGCTACAAAAAAGGGCATAGCAGCACTAGAAATGGTCCAGAGAAGAGCAACTAGGCTGATTCCAGGGCTACAGGGGATGAGTTAGGAGGAAAGTCTTTTCAGTTTAAACAAAAGGAGTTTACAAAAAGACATGACTGGAGTGTTTAAAATTATGTAGGAAGAGAGTGGATCGAGATGGTGACCTTAAAATGAGTTTAAGAACACATGGACACAGTTGGAAACTTGTTAAGGGTAGATTTCACACAAACATTAGGATGTTTTTCTTTTCACAGAGAACCACAGACACATGGAATAAGTGACCAAGTAGAGAGGTAGACAGGAGGTCTTTAGAGATTTTCAAAACTCGACTTGATGTTATTTTGGAGGAATTAAGTGGATAGGACTGGGAAACTTTGTTGGGCTGTAAGGCCATTTCTCGTCTAGATTGTTCTATCTATCTAGTATATAGCACCTTTTCTATCTATCTATCTATGATACCCAGTTGATCCTTCTGTGCAGTTTGCATGTTCTTTCCCTGTTTGATGGGTTTCCTCCCACAGGCAAAAGACATGCAAGTTAGGTGAGCTGGTGTTGTTAACTCTTTCAGGGCTGATGTCGACTTTTGTCAAAAGGAGGAGTTGACAATGATAATCGACTGTAAACTTTGACAAAACCATCCGGTATGTTTTAGTTGAACTCTCGTTGCTAGAAGGAAAGTTAGAGTCATTGGTTTGACCGAGATTTCCTGAGCTCGTGTGAGTAGCAATGCGCAAACAATGGCAAAAATGGCACTGACATTTGGCGATAGATCAAAGTGAATGCATAAGCCAAACACCCCATGGACGACGTTTTGCCTATTCTCTCTGAACTGGACTAGGACTTGTCAAACTCAGATTTTGATACAAGTGATTGAAAACGAATGTGAGGTTCCAGCTTCAGCTGATTGGTCACCAGCTAATCGTTGTACTGACAATGTTCGCCAGGGAGGACTGCAACTTAACAATGATAAGAGGTAGAAACCAGATTGCAATGCACCGTGACTTTGACCCAGCCACGCAAAGACAGCCTGGCATCAAGCCTGCCGCCTATTCTTGGCAAACTGGCAGCCACAGCATGGAGCAACAGATGTTTTATGTTGGTTTCTGTGTGAAACTATTGCTTTTCAGTAACTGTTTTTTGGAAAAAATATTCAGCCCTCAAAGAGTTAAACTAGCCCATGTGTGCGCATGTGTGTGTGTTCAAAGAGTCCTGGTGCCCTGTTCAGGTGTTGTCCCTGCGACCCTGCCCTGGATAAGCTGGTTAAGAAAACTGGTGGATGGATGGAAGACAGTAAGTGTGTGATGTTAGGCTAGGTGAGTAGATATGAGCAGCTCAAACACAAGTACTAATGAGTTCACTTAAATATTACAGCACATAAAACAAGAATATATTTAATGAAAATCAGTAGGTATTTTGTCAAGCTGATGTACCTTTAAGCTAAAATATAATATTCTCTTGATTAGGCATAGATTATTTTTGTTTGTTTTATTATTATTGTGCGTTCATAATTTATAAGTGAGGAATTCACAGAGCTGAGATCTATCAAAAATGAAAAGCTCTTGATATTGAGAAAGCTTTTGCTTGCTCCGCACAATATTCCTCTGTAGCATGCAGTGATTTGCTGCCAGAACGGTTTAGGACAATCTTCTGCACAGATTCCTTCCTCTCTACAGACTTAAGTGCAAGAAACAAAGAGCATTGATGGCTTCACTGCAATAAGAAGAGAGACCTGAGCAAGTACGGGCAAAAAAACAAACAATCTCCCTTCCTACGCATACACAATGGATTCACAATGTTTCACGTTTTGTTATTTTGCAACCTTGTGCTAAAATCGTTTCAATTAATTTTTTCCCTCATCAAGCAACACTCACTACCCCAGAATGACAAAGCGAAAACCGTACTTTAGAAATCTGAACAAATTTATTAAAAAAAAAAACTAATGAAATCTCACATTGATAAGTGTTCAGGTCCTTTCCTCATTTCTTAGTTGAAGCCCCTTTACCAGGGATTTCAGCCTGGAGGTTTCTTGGGTTTGACGTGTCAAGCTCCTCACTACCAGGATTTGGGGGCTTTTTGTCATTCTTCTCTGTAGAAGTAAAAGAATATTTGAAGGAAAAGAGATTGACCACAATACTCCAGGTGATGCCTCCCTAGTGGATTAAATAATTTAAGCATAACCTCCCTTAACTTGTACTCCACACATTATGATATTTAACCTAACATCCTATCAGATTACTTAATCACTTCTGCACACTGTATGGATGTTCATGGTGGTACAACAAAAGTGGAAGAGATGTCTAAGTAAGTGCAGAAAAGTAGGTTGAAGCGGTATGAACATGTGAAGAGAAGAGACAAAGAGTATGTGAACAAAGGATGATGGGAATGGAAGTCCAGGGAAAAAGAAAGTGAGGGAAGCCAAAGCAGAGGTGGATGGATAAAGTAAAAGAAGATTTAAAGGAAAATGGTTGATCAAGCACATCAACCCCACACAGAATTGGGAAAAGATGAAGAGGAGGAAGAGTCTTCTTCTTCTTTCGGCTGCTCCCGTTAGGGGTTGCCACAGCGAATCGTCTTCTTCCATATCTTTCTGTTCTCTTCATCTTGCTCTGTCACACCCTTCACCTGCATGTCCTCTATTATCACATCCATAAACCTTCTCTTAGGCCTTCCTCTTCTCCTCTTGCCTGGCAGCTCTGTCCTTAGCATCCTTTTTCCAATATACCCAGCATCTCCCCTCTGCACATGTCCAAACCAACGCAATCTCACCTCTCTGACTTTGTCACCCAACTGTCCAACTTGAGCTGACCCTTTAATGTACTCGTCTCTAATCACACTCAATGCGAATCTTAGCATCTTTAACTCTGCCACCTCCAGCTCTGTCTTCTGCTTTCTAGTCAGTGCCACAGTCTTCAGCCCATATAACACAGCTGGTCTCACTACCATTCTGTAGATCTTGCCTTTCAATCTTGTTGATATCCGTCTGTCACAAATCACTCCTGACAATTTTCTCCACCATCTCCACCCTGCCTGCACTCTCTTTTTCACTTCTCTTCCACAATCCCTGTTACTCTGTACTGTTGATCCCAAGTATTTAAACTCAACAACCTTCACCAACTGTACTCCTTGCATCCTCACTATTCCAAGAGGAGGAAGAATATGAAGACCAAAACTGAAAACAATACTCCAGGTGATGCCTACTTATCTAGTGTGTTAAATAACTTAAGCATGCCCTCCCATTGGACTTGAACCTAACATCCAATTCAATTTATGGATCACTTCCCTACACTGAGTTCAGGTATCTCGGGGTCTTGTTCACGAGTGGGGGAAGAATGGAGCGGGAGATTAACAGGCTAATCGGTGTGGTGTCTGCAGTGATGCAGGCTCTGCCTCGGTCTGTTGTGATGAAAAAGGAACTGAACCAAAAGGCAAAGCTCTCAATTTACCTGTCAATCTACGTTCCCACCCGCACCTATGGTTATGAGCGATGGGTAGTGACCGAAAGAACGAGATCGAGAATACAAGCAGCTGAAATGAGTTTCCTCTGCTGGGTGTCTGGGCTTTCCCTTAAAGATAGGGTGAGAAGCTCGGTCATCCGGGAGGAGCTCAGCGTAGAGCGAATGCTCCTCTGCATCAAGAGGAGTCAGATGAGGTTGCTCGGGCATTTCATCGGGATGCTTCCTGGATGCCTCCCTGGTGAGGTGTTCCGGGCACGTCTAACCGGGAGGAGGCCCCGGGGAAGACCCAGGACAAGCTGGAGGGACTATGTCTCTCAGCTGGCCTGGGAACGCCATGGGATTCCCCCGGAAGAGCTAGTAGAAGTGGCCAGGGAGAGGAAAGTCTGGGCATCTCTGCTCAAGCTGCTGCCCCTGCGACCCGATCTCAGATAAGTGGAAGAGGTTGGATGGATGGATGGATGGATGGATGGATGGATGGATGGATGGATAGATGGATGGATTCCCTACACTGTATGGATGCTCACGGTGATGAGTCCACCACAAATTCAAGGTCCTTTAATAAGGGGTACTTTCCAGTTTTGGATCTTCCATTGTGTATTTAAACCTCACATTTTTACTTCCTACGTGTAATACTTTACATTTACTCACATTAAATTTCATCTGCCACAAATCTGCTCAATCCGGTATGATATCCAAGCCCCTTTGTAACAATTTAATGGATTCTACCTTTTTAGCTTGGCATCATCTGCGAACTTTCCAGATCATTTATGTGTATCAAAAAGCGCTGCGGCCCCAGTACTGACCGCTGAGGGCCACCACTTCATTCTGTTTTCTACCTTGTTTCCAATACAACAGGAACAGACCCAGGTCCATTTGGCAATAAACTTGATTAAATCATTATTTTTATGACAAATGGACGGATGAACTGAAATTGCCCTTTCATCAAAAAGCAAAAATGTTCCTTTCACTTAGAAAAATAAAATCTTACCACAGTTGATCTCTCGGAGAATCATTAATGTTTTAAAAATCACAAAGGTTTCTTTCAGCCTTCTCAATTATTTAATGAATTTTTTTTTTCCTCAAAAATGCTTTTAGGAAGAGCGCAAAACTTACCACACAGATTTCTATATTGTCGTAGGAAAAAAAAAATATTCTGTATATATCTAAAAATTCAAACTTAGAGATGCATTAAGTGTTAAAGAGTATAGAACTCATCTCTCTTAAAATAAGAAACCTCTCTAAAAATAATTTGGTCCAACAAAAGCACAGAGTCCATAAATAATTAAGACAAATACCATCTGTAGCTCCATTCTACAAAGCCAGTTACTTTCAAGCTTCAACTGTCACAAGCATCTGCATTACGCATTCAGTCAGGGGCTTAAACAATACATTGACTTGAGCTGACAACGTATATTAAATCACAGGGGGTCCGGCCACAGTAGTCTACATGACTTGAATTACATTAGCAATGCGTCTGTATGCATATGCTGAAATATCACATAACTTTCATTAAGAATTAGGGAACAGTTCAGATCAAGAAATATAAAACTGTGAAGTGCTTACATGAGAATTCAAGTGAAACGCTTATAATTCTCGGACGCCAGAGATGTATGAACTGTACAGTGGTGTGAAAAACTATTTGCCCCCTTTCTGATTTCTTATTCTTTTGCCTGTTTGTCACACAAAATGTTTCTGATCATCAAACACATTTAACCATTAGTCAAATGTAACACAAGTAAACACAAAATGCAGTTTTTAAATGATGTTTTTATTATTTAGGGAGAAAAAAAATCCAAACCTACATGGCCCTGTGTAAAAAAGTAATTGCCCCCTTGTTAAAAAATAACCTAACTGTGGTGTATCACACCTGAGTTTAATTTCCGTAGCCACCCCCAGGCCTGATTACTGCCACACCTGTTTCAATCAAGAAATCACTTAAATAGGAGCTGCCTGACACAGAGAAGTAGACCAAAAGCACCTCAAAAGCTAGACATCATGCCAAGATCCAAAGAAATTCAGGAACAAATGAGAACAGAAGTAATTGAGATCTATCAGTCTGGTAAAGGTTATAAAGCCATTTCTAAAGCTTTGGGACTCCAGCGAACCACAGTGATAGCCATTATCCACAAATGGCAAAAACATGGAACAGTGGTGAACCTTCCCAGGAGTGGCCGGCCGACCAAAATTACCCCAAGAGCGCAGAGACGACTCATCCGAGAGGTCACGAAAGACCCCAGGACAACGTCTAAAGAACTGCAGGCCTCACTTGCCTCAATTAAGGTCAGTGTTCACGACTCCACCATAAGAAAGAGACTGGGCAAAAACGGCCTGCATGGCAGATTTTCAAGACGCAAACCACTGTTAAGCAAAAAGAACATTAGGGCTCGTCTCAGTTTTGCTAAGAAACATCTCAATGATTGCCAAGACTTTTGGGAAAATACCTTGTGGACTGATGAGACAAAAGTTGAACTTTTGGAAGGCAAATGTCCGTTACATCTGGCGTAAAAGGAACACAGCATTTCAGAAAAAAAACATCATACCAACAGAAAAATATGGTGGTGGTATTGTGATAGTCTGGGGTTGTTTTGCTGCTTCAGGACCTGGAAGGCTTGCTGTGATAGATGGAACCATGAATTCTACTGTCTACCAAAAATCCTGAAGGAGAATGTCCGGCCATCTGTTCGTCAACTCAAGCTGAAGCGATCTTGGGTGCTGCAACAGGACAATGACCCAAAACACAGCAGCAAATCCACCTCTGAATGGCTGAAGAAAAACAAAATGAAGACTTTGGAGTGGCCTAGTCAAAGTCCTGGGCTGATTTCAATTGAGATGCTATGGCATGACCTTAAAAAGGCGGTTCATGCTAAAAAACCCTCAAATAAAGCTGAATTACAACAATTCTGCAAAGATGAGTGGCCCAAAATTCCTCCAGAGCGCAGTAAAAGACTCACTGCAAGTTATCGCAAACGCTTGATTGCAGTTATTGCTGCTAAGGGTGGCCCAACCAGTTATTAGGTTCAGGGGGCAATTACTTTTTCACACAGGGCCATGTAGGTTTGGATTTTTTTTCTCCCTAAATAATAAAAACCATCATTTAAAAACTGCATTTTGTGCTTACTTGTGTTATATTTGACTAGTGGTTAAATGTGTTTGATGATCAGAAACATTTTGTGTGACAAACATGCAAAAGAATAAGAAATCAGGAAGGGGGCAAATAGTTTTTCACACCACTGTATATGTAGTTGTGGCCAAAAAAACATTGGCAATGCTTTTTAGATAATGCACTAATTTTTCCATATAATTTACACCAGTGAAAAAATGATATAGCACCCTCCACATTCTTTGACACAAAGACACATTTTTCCTCGATTTCTCTCCCTGCACCACAGTCTAAAATTACAAATCAAACAATTCAGACATTGTGATTAAAGTGCACACGGCAGACTTTCACTAAAGGGAATTTAGAGACATTTTAGTCATACCGTTATTTCTACACAGTCCCCCCATTTCAGGGCACAGGGACACAGCAATGGCAGGTCTATTAAAGCCGTTGTCATATTTAGGACTTTGTCGCATATCCTTCACATGCAATGACTGCCTGAAGTCTGCGATTTATAGATGTCACCAGGAGCTGAGGATCTTCTCTGGTGATGTTCTGCCGAGCCACTCATGCAACCATCTTCAGCTCCAGCTTGTTTCGGGGGGCTTGTTTCATTGAATTTTCTCATCAGCATATGGAAGGCCTGCTAAATTGGATTTATATCAGGTGACTGGCTTGGCCATTCAAGAATCTTCCATTTTGTAGCTTTGAAAAACTCCTCTGTTTACTCAGCAGTGTGTTTGGATCATTACCTTGTTGTAAGATAGTGCCGTTCATTGAGTTTGGAGACTTTTATTGGAATTTGAGCAGATCAGATTTATCTAAGAATTCATTGAGCAGCTGTCATCAGCAGTTCCATCATCAATGGAGAGAAGTGCGCCAGGACCTGTGGCAGCCATAAATGCCCAAGCCATAACACCCTCAGCACCGCCATATTTAACAGATAAGGTGACCTACCTTGGATCTTGCCCAGATCCTTTTCATCTCCACACTTTGCTGTTGTCATCACTCTGATGAGGTTCATCTTTGTCTCGTTTGTCCTCAAGACCTTTTCCCAGAATTCTGTAGGCCCTTTGAAGTCCTTTTTCAGAAACTGTAATATGGCCATCCAGTTTTTGTGGTTTGCATCTCTCAGTGTGTCCTCTGTGTTTCTGTTCATGGAGTCTTCTGCTGATAGTCATTTCTGACACACGCATTGGCCCCCTGATGACTGTTTCTGATCTGTCAGACAGGTGTTTGTTGTTTTTTCTTGACCATAGTGAGGATTCTTCTGTCATCAACAGTGGAGGTCTTCCTTGGCCTACCTGTTCCTTTGTGATTACTGAGCTCACCAGTGTGTTCTTTCTTCTTTATGATATTCCAAACGGTTGAATTTGGTCATCCTAAGGTTTGACTGATGTCTCCAATGGTTTTATTCTTGTTTCTTGTAGACATCACCAGGTGCTGAAGATCTTCTCTGGCGATGCTCTTCCAAGTCTATAATGCAGCCATCTTCAGCTTATGCTTGTTTCCGGGGGTTTTTGTCCCCTTATGTTTTCCCTTCTATGTGAAAGTCTCAGAAGATCAGCAGTTACAGAAATACACAAACCAGCAATCATGTAACGTATGAAATCACTGGGATAACATTTGTTCCTCATTCTGGTGTCTGATGTAAATTTTAACTGAAGTTCTGGACAGGTATCAGCAGGACTTTAGACATTGTACTACTGACACATGATTGGCTGATTAGATAATTGAATGGATGAGCAGGTGTTCCTTACAATTTGTTCAATTAGTGTATATACGTATACTCAGAGTGGATGCATCAGTGTTGACCGTCCCAGTCCTATGGCCATGGGCAGAAGGCTCAAGGAAGACATGGTTAGCAGAAAGCAGCAAGCTAATTAACTGTCAGAGTTACACTCTTTTTGATATCTGTAAGTCATTTTGGATAAAAAGTTAAAAAACTCAGGTAATATAAGATTATTCTTTACATTATTTCATTGTTTAAATAAAGCTGACTTTTTCTGACAATTACAATCTATATGAGGTTTATGGTTTGGGCAGGTCATGTTGGGATTGTAAATCAAGAGGCTGTCAATGTGGATTCTCACAGCAACCCTGAATAAATTGCCTTTTCTAGCAGTTCTCACAATGTAGAAATATGGAGTTTAACAGCATGATGTTTGTAACTTGACTTCATCAAAAAAGTAAAAAAAATAAAGGAACATTAAACTAAATATGGATGTAAAAACACTTCATTAAAATATATATTCTAATTCATTCATTTTCTACACCCACTCATCTAGGGTAGGATCATTAAAACATTAGAACAGTCTGGACGAGAATAGGCCATTCAGCACAACAAAGCTCGCCAGTCCTATCCATTTAATTCTTTCAAAATAACATCAAATCGAGTTTCAATGGTCCCTAAAGTCTTACTGTACACCACACTACTTGCTCACTTATTCCAAGTGTCTGTGGTTCTCTATGTGAAGGTAAACTTCCTAATGTTTCTGCGACATTTACCCTTAACAAGTTTCCAACTGTGTCCCCGTGTTCTTGATGAACTCATTTTAAAGTCACCATCTCGATCCACTAGACAAATTCCCTTCATAATTTTAAACACTTCAATCAGGTCGCCTCTTAATCTTCTTTTGATTAAACTGTAAAGGCTCAGCTCTTTAAATCTTTCCTCATAATTCAACCTCTGTAGCCCTGGAATCAGCCTAGTTGCTCTTCTCTGGACCTTTTCTAAATGCTGCTATGTCCTTTTTCATGTCTGGAGACCAAAACTGCACCCAGTACTCCAGATGAGACCTCAGCAGTGCATTATAAGGGTTGAGCAGAACCTCCTGTGACTTGTACTCAACACATCAAGGCGCTATATAGCCTGACATTCTGTTGGCCTTCTCAATGGCTTCTGATCACTGTCTGCCAGTTGATAATTTCGAGTCCACTCTCACTCCTAAGTCCTTCTCACAAGGTATATTTTCCATTTTCAGCCTGCCCATTGTGTATTCAAACCTAACATCTTTACTTCCTACATGTAACGCTTTACATTTTCCGACATTACAATTCATCTGCCACAAATTTGGGTCTGTGTGGTATACCCGAGTCCTTCTGTAATGAAAATTACAAAGAAGGTGAAGCCTATCCTGGAAACTGTCAGGTGCAAGGCCGGAACATTCGTTCGACAGGATGCCAGCCCATCACATTGGGACCACACACACCCATAATCAGGGGGCAATTTGGCATATCCAATCCACTAAACCACCATTTCTTTGGACAGTCAAAGGAAACCTGCATGGTCATGGAAAGAATGAATACATAGATAGATAGATAGATAGATAGATAGATAGATTATTAATCCCTAGGGGAAATTCACATCCAGCAGCAGCATACTAATAAAAAGCAATATTAAATTAATGAGTGATAAAAATGCAGGTAAAACAGACAATAACTTTGTATGGGTGGAATTGAAGAGTCTCATAGTGTTGGTCTCCTCAGTCTGTCAGTGGAGCAGGATGGTTACAGCAGTCTGTCGCTGAAGCTGCTCCTCTGTCTGGAGATGATCCTGTTCAGTGGATTCTCCATGATTGACAGGAGTCTGCTCAGCGCCCGTCGCTCTGCCACGGATGTCAAACTGTCCAGCTCCGTGCCTACAATAGAACCTGCCTTCTTCACCAGTTTGTCCAGGTGTGAGTCATCCTTCTTCTTTATGCTGCCTCTCCAGCTCGCCACAACCGTCTGATAGAATATCTGCAGCATCTTATTGCAGATGTTGAAGGATGCCAGCCTTCTAAAGAAGTATAGTCGGCTCTGTCCTCTCTTGCACAGAGCATCAGTATTGGCAGTCCAGTCCAATTTATCATCCAGCTGCACTCCTAGTTATTTATAAGTCTGCACCCTCAGCACACAGTCACCTCTGATGATCACGGGGTCCATGAGGGGCCTGGTCCTCCTAAAATCCACCACCAGCTCCTTGGTATTATGCAAACTCCATGTAGCGAGTTCAGAGGACTTAAACAAAATTTAAAAAATTTAATTAAATAAAATTTCCTAATAATTTTACTCAAACAAGCACTGCAATGGAATATACGAGGTATCCTGTCAAAAGCTATTCCTGCCTCATGCCCGGTTCTGCCAGTACAAGCTGCAACCCTACCAAGACCTTGAAATTGGTTAAGAATGTTATATTATGTTGGGCTGGCACCCTGCCTGGGGTTTGTTTCCTGCCTTGTGCCCTGTATTGGCTGGGATTGGCTCCAGCAGACCCCCGTGACCCTGTAGTTAGGATATAGCGGGTTGGATAATGGATGGATGGCTGTTATATTATATTTCCTTAATAAGTGAGAAAACCGTGATGGAAAATTGAACTCAATGTGGTGACATAATGTGTGTTAAGACCATAAAATTTTCATTCATTTTTTAAACATTTTTCTTTTCTTTATCAGTGATTAGGCTGTTAGCACTACCACCTCAAATCATGTGTTCTGCTTTCAAATCCCACTGACTATGTGGAGTTTACAGTTTCATTCCTTGTCAATATATTTTTTTTCCCCAGATGTTGCTGCTTTTCAATTATATACCAAAGACGTGCAAGTTAGGACAACAGCACTCCACATGGCTTTGAGTCAGAGGGAATGACTGCTGTTGCTGCTTATTGTCACGCTGAAGATGTTAGATTACACAACTGATTATTGCAGAGGATGACTAATCACGTGAATTTCGGCAGAGTTTCAAAAATCCAAACTGGATTTATAGGAATATATTCTATAAATATATTCTATATATTTGGCTATAGGAATGAATTCCAGATATGGTGAGTTCAGGTACATTGTCAGCTAAGATTGCACAGTATACCGGTACAGAAAACGTCAATTTTTAAAATGGTACAGTACCAGCATTTTGATAATTTACTTACTAGAAATAAATGTTAGTTTTCAAGCATCTCACGCTCAGTCATTTATTAGATAGCTCAGACCTCCAAATGGGGTAGGTCTTCAGCTCTTCAATTTAATATACAGTATGATTTACATCAGTCTCGAATCACCAAGGAAGACTCTCAGCCCACAACCCCTTTAATATATTTGCTATCATTCCTTGTAACTATAATTTTGTTCAGCCCATAATAAACCAGACATGCATAGAATAATAAAAATACCAGAGCTTACTACCTACAAAAATTTTCTGATGGCTCCTCCATCATAGGCTGCATTAATAATGGAGATGAGTCAGAGTACAGGAAAGGTGTGGAGGACTTTGTCTTTTGGTGCAGGGACAACAACCTGCAGCTCAACATCAGCAGGACAAAAGAGCTGGTGATGGACTTCCGCCATGCCAAGGAGCTTCTGAGACCACCAGTCACCATTCAGGTGAAAGGGGTGGAAGGGGTGCAGAGCTACACATAAATAACAAACTGGACTGGTTTTGACAACACAGTGGCGCCGTACAAGAAGGGTCAGAGCAGACTGGTCATCCTGATGAGACTCCAGTGTTTTGATGTGTGCAGCAAACTACTGGAAATGTTCTACCAGTCCATAGTAGCCAGTGTGGAGTTCAACGCTGCAGATTCCAGGGAAGGTCAGAAGAAGAACAAGTCCTGAACAAACTCATCAGGAAAGCCTGCGCCATCACTGGGCCAAATCCTGGGCAGACTGAAAGCTGTTATGGAAAAAAGGATGGTGGCAAAATGAAATGCCATCATGAAAAATCTCCTCCATCCCCACCAGCAGGGGCTCTCTTGGAGCACTTTTAGCCCTGGGCTCATTCCACCCTCGTGTGCTAAGAAGTGTCTCTGGGGGTCTTTTCTACCCAAAGTTATCTGGCAATTCAATGCTTCATCCAGAGGTGCCCTTCAAGTTCATTTTGTAATTTCTTCACAGTATACATTTATTTGTTTATTTTTATAATTATATATATATTTTTTTTCGACTCTCTCGATTCACTAACACAATGTCTTACTGGTATTTCTGAATGGATGAATAGTAATTTTCTCAAACTAAATAAAGAGAAAACTGAAATTTTATTAATCGGCAAAAACGGATTCAATGAGGTTATCAGAAATAAACTTGATGCATTAGGATTAAAAGTTAAGACGGAAGTAAAAAACTTAGGGGTAACTGTTGACTGTAATCTGAATTTTAAATCTCATATTCATCAGACCACTAGGACAGCATTTTTTCTCTTAAGAAACATAGCAAAAGTTAGACCTCTTATATCACTGAAAGATGCGGAGAAATGAGTTAACGCTTTTGTTTTCAGTCGACTACATTACTGTAACGCACTCCTCTCAGGACTACCCAAGAAAGACATAAATCGACTGCAACGAGTGCAGAATGCAGCTGCTAGAATCCTAACTAGGAAAAGAAAATCCGAACACATCTCTCCAGTTTTGATGTCACTACACTGGTTACCTGTGTCATTCAGGATTGACTTTAAAATACTGCTTATGGTTTATAAAGCCTTAAATAATCTCGCTCCATCTTATATATCAGAATGCCTGACACGTTATATGCCAAATCGTAACCTCAGATCTTTAAATGAGTGTCTCCTTATAAAGCTAAACTTAAAAGAAGTGGTGAGACGGCCTTCTGCTGTTATGCACCTAAAATCTGGAATAGCCTGCCAATAGGAATTCACCAGGCAAATACAGTAGAGCACTTTAAAACACTGCTGAAAACACATTACTTTAACATGGCCTTCTCATAACTTCACTTTAACTTAATCCTGATACTCTGTATGTTCAATTCATTATAATAACTATTCATGGTGGCTCTAAAATCCGTACTGACCCCAACTCTCTCTTCTGTTTCTTTTTCCGGTTTCGCCACCACCACCTACTCAAAGCTTCATGATGCTCCAACAATTAAGGATGGATTAGAAGGCAGAAGTCTACGTGACCATCATCATCAGGTCCTTCCATGAAAACCCTAAATACAAAGAGGACTGTTCCACTTATGTTAGGTAGATTGCCCAGAGGGGACGGGGCAGTGTAATGGTCTGGAACCCCTACAGATTTTTTTTTTCTCCAGCTTTTGGAGTTTTTTTTTTTTTTTTTCTGTCCACCCTGGCCATCGGACCTTACTCTTATTCTATGTTAATTAATGTTGACTTATGTTTATCTTTTATTGTGTCTTCTATTTCTCTATTTATTTTTTAAAGCACTTTGAGCTACATTTTTTTGTATGAAAATGTGCTATATAAATAAATGTTGATTGATTGATTGATTTATTGATTCATTGGCTGTATGATCTGTCCTCTGGGTCTGTATGCTTGTGTTTTTATGTTTCTGCTGCTGTATGCATATGAATTTTACTTTGGGATTAATAAAGTTTAGGGCGGCATGGTGGCACAGTGGTAGCGCTGCTGCCTTGCAGTTAGGTGACCCGGGTTCGCTTCCCAGGTCCTCCCTGCGTGGAGTTTGCATGTTTTCCCCATCTCTGCGTGGGTTTCCTCTGGTTTCCTCGAATAGTCCAAAGAAATGCAGGTTAGGTGCACTAGCGATCCTGAATTGTCCCGTGTGTGTGTGCCCTGCGGTGGGCTGGCGCCCTGCCCGGGGTTTGTTTCCTGCCTTGCGCCCTGTGTTGGCTGGGATTGGCTCCAGCAGACCCCCGTGACCCTGTAGTTAGGATATAGAGGGTTAGATGATGGATTAATAAAGTTTATCAAATCTAATCTATTTAACATAATCTTCAATGAATGTTTTACTTTTCTCAGTTTTCCTCTCCAGTCCCTCTGTGGTGACATTCTGCACCACCACCACCTTATTAAAGTCCTGTGCAGCCGCCTGTGATGTTTGATTGTTTGAATGAAAGTGGATTCCCCAACCTGCCTTGAGACCCACTGCATCTAATCCTTTAAAACGAAACCTTTAAAAAAAAAAAAACAACAAAGAATGACCTAGAACAATGTTAGGCAGAGGAGCTAGCTGGTCTTTTGGCCTGGAACCCCTGCAGATTTTATTTTTTTTCCTCCATCTTAACTAGAATTTTGCTATTTTTTTCTGCCCATCCTGGCCTACTTAAATTATCATTATCATTTAGAGACTTAAAAAAATAATAATAATTCTATATTTAAGAGTTCTGTTTTTTTCTAATCATATATCTGTCTTATGTAAATGTACATTATTTTGTGTATATTACTGGAGGCTCTGACCCATGCTTGCTTTGCTTGCCAACCCTCGGGTTTGGTTTACCGGATATACAATTTTAAGAGATTGCTACTTTCATGGGAATTGTTACATATGCATTATTTTCACTTTTACTTTAAAACTTCAGTAAAAACAATATTTAGAATTAACTTTTCTTTAAGATCGTATTGAATTTTGATTCTATGTTTGGACTTACATCGTGACAGCGTAACGCACAACTGCCCATGAGTGAATATTGTTTCTTTCTCTCTAACAAATAAAATTACTTTTTGGAATGTCTGACTCTGATTTATTAATTGTCATAGAAAAACTTTTTCTAATGGGAAACTATTAACATTTTAATATGAATGGCATATCAAGATCTCCTTTGGTGTCTAATGCTATTCGCGGAATATGTACTACATTTCCTTTGTTGTCGCCTGTTAACATTTTACATGTTAGAATTGTTCGACCAATTTTTAATATAACTAATCTTGTCCCATTGCATAGCTCATCACTCAGACATAAATTACGCAATAACATTATGATACATCCTTCTTTCAACAGTCATTTGTGTGGTGGAAGACGGTTGTAGTTATTCTCCGTGATATTGTAAGTTGATGTTTTCAGCTTCCGGACCATCACCACCAACTGTTTCAGCATAGTCTATTGATACGCATTATTGATACGCATTTAACCAATTTGCCGTGTAACCGATCGACAATTTTTGCGTTAATTCATTTGACTTCATCGTTTCTCGCTGCTAGGATATTTCCGTGTACTCATTTCACATTCACACGACTAAGAGCTGAGGACGTAGGAAGTGTGTCTGACAAAAGCATTCTCATGACTGAGAGGTGAGATGACCGTGGTTTTGTTTAAAATGGTTGTAAGTAGGGTGTGACTTGAAAAAATCTCATGATAAATGTCTCCATCTCGCAGGACTGGCTTCCAAAATGTCTCTTCAAAACGTTTTGTCTCATCGCAGGATTAGATAGATAGATAGATAGATAGATAGATAGATAGATAGATAGATAGATAGATAGATACTTTATTAATCCCAAGGGGAAATTCACATAATCCAGCAGCAGTATACTGTGTGAAAGCTGGCCCGGACACAGACAGACGGACAACATGGTTCCACCACACACTGTTTATTTACACTATATACACAAATTTTAAAGTCCAGTGCGCTCACAAACCCCAGTGCCTCCTGCACTGATTCCCCCAGTCCAGGCCTCACAGTCCTACTGCCTTTCTCCTGGCCGCCTCCAGTCCTTCCTCTCGCTCCGTCCTCTTCCACCCGACTTCCGCTCATGATTGGAGGGAGGCGGCCCCTTATATAATGCTCCCGGATGAGCACCAGGTGTTCCCGGCATTCCCTCCTTGGCCACGCCCCAGCGTGGCGGAAGTGCCGGCTGTCCTCCCGGCAGCTCTCCGGGCGCCACACAAAGTCTTCCCCCCAGCACTTCCTGGTGTGGCGGAAGTGCTGGGCTCCAGGGATCCTCAGGCACCAGGGCGCTGCCTGGCGGTGGCCCCCAATAGAACCAGGGCGATCGCCCTCTTTCGGTCTGGAGGAGGCACAAGCCCTCCTCTGGTCCTCCTGGGCGTCCCGGCCAGGGACCACAACTGATACAAAGAAACAATATTACATTAAATAGTAATAAAAATGAAAAAAATAAAAATAAAAAAGCAGACAATAACTTTGAGTAATGTTAGCATTTACTCCTCCGGGTGGAATTTAAGAGTCGCATAGTGTGGGGGAGGAACTTGTCTTGTCTCATCCCAGGATTATTTTATATAATAGAGAGATTCATGCATTATGTTTCTTAACTAATTTTAATGTTTTTGCTTTGCGTGTAATTACGTCTTGTAAAGCACTTTGAGCTACACTGTTTATTAAGTACACCTGTTCAACTGCTTGTTAACGCAAATAACTGATCAGCCAATCACATGGCAGCAACTCAATGAATTTAAGCCTGTAGACATTGACAAGACAACCTGCTGAAGTTCAAACCGAGCATCAGAATGGAGAAGAAAGGTGATGAAGTGACTGAACGTGGCATGACTCTTGGTGCCAGATAAGCTGGTTTGAGTATTTCAGAAGCTGATGATCTACTGGAATTTTCACGCTCAACCATCTTTAAGGTTTACAGAAAATGGTCCAAAAAAAGAGAAAATATCCAGTGGGTGGCAGTTCTCCGGGTGAAAAGGCCTTATTGATATCAGACGTCAGAAGTGAATGGCCAGACTGGTTCAAGCTGATAGAAAGGCAACGGTAACTCAAATAAGCACTCGTTACAACAGAGATGTGCAGAAGAGCATCTCTGAACATTTAACATGTCAAACCTTGAAGCAGGTGGGCTACAACAGCAGGAGACCACACCGTATGACACTCCTGTCAGCTAAGAACAGGTAACTGAGACTACAGTCCACACGGGCTACCATAGTTGGATAATAGAAGATTGGAAAAATGCTGCCTGGTCTGACAAGCCTCGATTTCTGCTGCTACATTCGGGTGGTAGGGTCAAAATTTGGCATCAATAACATGAAAACATGGATCTACCCTGTCTTGTATCAATGGTTCAGGCATGTGGTGGTGGTACTTTAATTGTGTGGGGGATGCTTTCTTGGCACACCTTGGGCACCTTAGTACAAACTGAACATCGTTTAAATGCCACAGCCTACCTGACTGTTGTTGCTGACCATGTCCATCCCTTTTATGACTGTAGTGTCCTCATCTTCTGATGGCCACTTCCAGCAGGATAATACGCCATGCCATAAAGCTCAGATCATCTCAAACTGGTTTCTTGAAAATGACAATGAGTTTACTGTACTCAAATCTCAATCCAGTAGAGCACCATTGGGATGTGGTTGAACAGGAGATTCGCATCATGGACATGCAGTCACTGCGTGATGCTATCATGGACCAAAATCCCTGAGGAATGTCAAAAGGGGGTCAAATCCAAGATTAGCCAGGTGTACTTAATCTACTCTATATATTGTGAACTTTGGCCCGGACACACACAGACGGACAACATAATTTCACCCACACACTGTTTATTTACAGTCTATTTACAAAGATCACGTGCACCACAAACCCCAGTGCCTCTTGCACCGATTCCCCAATGTCCAGGCCTCACTCTTCCAGTGCCTCTCTCTCTTTGTCCGCCTCCCGTCCTCTCTCCAGCTCTGTCCTCTTCCACCCGACATTCACTGCTGACTGGAGAGAGGCGGCCCCTTTTATGGGAACCCGGATGGGCTCCAGCTGCTCCCCGGCACTCCTCCGCAGACACGCCCTTGTGTGGCGGAAGTGCCGGCTGCGCACCCAGAAGCCGTCCGGGTGTCCCCTGTCGTCTTCCCCCCGGCACTTCCTGGTGTGGCGGAAGTGCCGGGTTCCCGGGATAATCAGGCACTGGGGCGCCGCCTGCCGGTGACCACGGGTCCCTACAGGGCTGGGCTTCCAAGCCCTCTACCCGAGGCCTCCAGCATAACCAGGACGGACGCCCCCTCTTGGTCTGGAGGAGGCACAAGCCCCCCTCTCATCCCCCTGGGCGTCCCGGCCGGGCACCACAATATATATTAAATGCTAAGTGTAAAAGTGCAATGATTTTGTGCTACGATTTTATGTGACTTTTTTTGTCACGCTTTAAATCAGGCTTATTTTAAAACTACATATATATGTTTAGTATCATTCCTTTCAGAATTTATCGAACTTTAATAATATGTTGGTAGATTGTTATTCCATCCATCCATCCATCCATTATCCAACCCGCTATATCCTAACTGCAGAGTGATGGGGATCTGCTGGAGCCAATCCCAGCCAACACAGGGCACAAGGCAGGAAACAAACCCCAGGCAGGGCGCCAGCCCACCGCAGAGATTGTTATTCCGTTTTTAAATTATTAACTAAAATATCAAGAAAGTCATGTATTGAGCATAGTGAACCTCAGTTTAACGAGAATACTCCAATAGGTAAGAGAGTAAACATTTTATTCTCATTTCATGATTTTTACTCCATTAAATAATAATTAATTTTTCTTTTACATATTTATAGAATTTCATGATTTTGACGTCAATAAATAATAAAAAATAATTTTTCTTTTCTGCGGTGGGCTGGTGCCCTGCCCGGGGTTTGTTTCCTGCCTTGCGCTCCGTGTTTGCTGGGATTGGCTCCAGCCGACCCCGGTGACCCTGTAGTTAGGATATAGTGAGTTGGATAATGGATGGATGGATGGATTTTTCTTTTGTGCATTTACAGATTTTACTAATATTCTGGCCGCAACTGGAGTTGGACACTGAAGAATGTAACAAACCTATATAAACACACTGAAGACTCCAAGGGGGAGGCTTCTTTTAATAGTTTGTGGAGTGTGGCGTACTTCAGAAGTGCATATGCTTGTGGCGGGGGGAACAAAAAAAAGCGGTACTTTTTAAGTCCGACTCCCTTCTACCTAACTCATATAACTAATGGGGACACCTACTACCCCCCTTCAAGCATATAAATTAATATAAACGTACTGCAGAACAGTTTTGTAAACATTCTGGAGGCTCCTCTTAATGCTTTGTTTTGTGCAATGTACAAGGCGGTGGAGTTGGGGGGCTCACGATTGTGTGGCGGAGCAGGGAGGTATGCATGTTTATGGACTGGAGGAACAAAAAATACGTATGTGGTAGTTTTCAAACATCTTGCACTCTTCCCATTTTTTGCTGAACAAGCTCTTCACTTTAAAATACCTATTACATTTAGCTCAAATCACTAAAGGGGACCACCACCCCTTTCTTTCTGAACTAATTAATATAAACATATTTCAGACTACAAGGAGGAAGAACTACTTATCCTAATACTTTGCAGAGTGCAACGTACATGGGAGGTGTTCCTCTATGCAGTCTGGATACAAAGTAGGTGTGAGGTTGGGGAGATGGGAGAGTCATCCGTTATTTGTTTCAGTACTGTTTTGGTACCAGTACTGAGGTCTGATGCTGAAGTCAGACTTTTGTTACCCACCCAACACTAGTCTTGGCTCATCTTTTACATTTACATTTATTCACTTAGCAGACACGTTTATCCAAAACAGCTTACAAAATCGGTCAACATAATTAAGTAAACATTAATGTGGAGTCTATTTTGAAATGAGTGTTACAGGACAAGGTTACAAAACTGATCATCACCATTAAAAAGCTCTTAACCAAAGTGAATGACACAAGGCTAGTTACTCTTATCTTATCCACTAAGAACCTCACAAGAAATCCCTCATCAATCATGGAGATATTCCCAAAACACCAGAGTCTTCAAACAGCGCTTAAACGCACTGAAGGAGCCAACAGCTCAGATGAAGAGAGTCTGGTTTGAGATATGATTCCACTTAGAGGTGGTAGCGCCAGACACTGTTCATTAGCAGGCCGGAGTGGGAGAGTATAGGACCTTATGAGCGCCTCCATATACAAAGGCCCTGATCCACTGACTACTCTGTCGAGGAGCATCAAGGACTTGCATGATGCAACAGGAAACCAGTATAGTAACACAAAACCTGCCACTGCATTTTGATCCTTGTGCCGTGGCTTAGTAGCTCATGCAGGTGTCCCTGCCAGTCATGAGCTGAAATAGTTCAGACAAGACCGATACCAGAAACAGATGTTTTTCTGCATTCTCCATCAGATACAGACTGATCTTGTGGATGTTATACAGAGTGAATCTGCATGAACAAGAGACAGTTGTAATGTGGTCAGTGACATGAGGATCGTGTAATAATATTATAATAAAAATATGTACAGTAGTGCCTCGTACTTTGAACAATTCCAACTTCGAATGTTCCAGAGTTCGAATGCTAAATTTGAGAAAAATTTGATCCAGAGTTTGAACGATATGTCTACATTCGAATTGCATGCATGGGGAAAAAATGCAGCAACAAATGGCGTTTACACAGCAAGACTCTGTTGTGAGTCCAAGTCGCCTCTCGTTCTCGCTGTGAAAGCTTCTCTTGCGTTACGTTTGTGTGTTTTCAGCCCTTTTTTTACTTAATTTTTGGTGTTTTTTAGTTATATATATATATATCTCCTATCTATTAACCATGGCATCCATGGAAACCTAACAGGAAGTTCGTAGTATTGACAACTGAGGTGAAAATGGAACATGTGGTTGACCTGGAGGCCATGTTTAAGATACCAAAGTATAGTAAATGCAATTTACATTTTAATATACAGTACAGTATTTAGATATTTTATTGTTTTAATGTATGAATTTATTACTTAGAGTACAGGGTGAGGCAGAAAGGATGAACGTTTTTTACAAAATCACAAAATTGTTAATATTTTTCTTACAAAGAAATTTACTGAAAGATTTGAGTTCATATTGAAATAGCATTTGACAATTTGTAGGGATAGAAATGCAGGTCTAAATGCAAAATGCGCCTTACCGAACGGTTACCGAGGCCAAGTTCAGAAGAATGCTTCCGAGCAGATCGACTTGGACTGTGCAGCAGGGCTAGTCGTACACTTTCCACATTTTCAGGGGTGCGCGCCATTCGTGTAGCCCCCGGCGGTCTTTTGTTCATTAGTGTGCCTCGTGTACGATGTGCTTTAACCCAACGTAAAATACTGTTATGAGCGGGAACAGCTTTATTTCTGTGGATATTGAAATGGCAATGAAACTCACACTGAACTGCGGTAATAGATTGGTACTTCTTGACAAAACAGTCATACGCAAAAACGCAGTGTTCTATCGTTCACGGCTCCATGGCTTCAACTAAAAAGAAAATAAAAAAATGCTAAGACTTCGCAAACCGAATGCCACCTACCGCACATCTGTGACTCCACCTAGTGGTGAGTTCTAGCCATTTCAAAGACGTTCGTCCTTTCTGCCTCACCCTGTATTTACTTGTGTTATTTTTACCTTAAATTATGTGTATTTGCTTTTCAGGTTTATTGAAATAGGTATTGTTTAGGGTCTGGGAACAGATTAATTCATTTTTCATTATTTCTAATGGGGAAAACTGATTCGTACTTTGAACAATTCCGACTTCAAACAGCCTCCCAAAATGAATTAAATTTGAAGTTTGAGGTCCCGCTGTACTTAGAAGAGTACTACTAATACTTTAAAATACTTAAAAAACTTTAAAATACTTTAATACTTTTAAAAAAATAATTGTTACACTACCTACTGGTTAAAAATAATATAGAAAAAAAATCAGAAACTGAGTGGTCAGCTAGCCTGGGGGAATACAGATGGACAGAAATGATGGACCATTAACAGACTGGCAGAGCCTGGAATGAAAAGGGTAGATAAAACTTATGACATGCCAGTCAACCTTCTGAGGAAAGCATGGGCTGCAATGGGGTACTGAATCATGACTGAGCTGTCAGGCTTAAATTCATTGAGTTGCTGCCATGTGATTGGCTGATCAGATATTTGCGTTGACAAGCAGTTGAGCAGGTGTACTTAATAAACAGTGTAGCTCAAAGTGCTTTACAAGAAGTAATTACACGCAAAGCGAATAAACACCCACCTATTCAAGAGATTTCTCGAGAAGCCACTCTTTTTTTACCATTTTCCATCCTTAGGGGATGTCATTTCTGTTACCGTATACAGACAGCACGCCATGCCAGACCAGAGAATAAGACAGAGAGCCACCTGGTAATCAATGCATATTGGATACTTAATGTGAATCAGATCCTATTACTATTAATTTGCCAAAATGTATACTTTGCTTGCTTATATTTGGAGTATACCAAATAACACATGAATACATTTGTAACTTTTTCTCCAGCCTGTTCAGGTACTCTATTTACTGTAACTGCATGAGGTTATAGAAGTAAAAGAAAGGGAGATGTATTTAACTTCAGTGACCAAGCTTGTAAGAATAAACATGCAAAGGCTATGGATTTGATATGAGGTCTTCTTTTAAGTCCTTCATTATAAAGAATATAAAGGGGAAAAGGAGGGCAATCCTAGGACGCTATCATAACCAAACATACAGTGAAGGATAACTGGTCACCATTCATCATGCTAAGGTTCTCCCTTGTTCTATTCTATTGTGGTATGACAAACATGAAACGTCAGGCAACAAGCTCCTCTTCTACTTACGTAGCTCAAAACACTTGACATGACCCACCATGACTCACTAAGATTATATAATGAAGACTTCAACTGAAAATTGCTGGAAAATGTCTGTAGTATAATGACAGCTTAATGCTAATTTGTGATTAGCCTTGTATATGAGAGGGTGTGATGCCCTTGTGTCTTCAGTAATGGGAATCCTCTATTACCAGGGACCTCGATAGTCATAAACTGAGACGAAAATGTGATGAGAAAATGTGACACACAGACTACTGAATTTCAGGCAAGTGCAAATTTTGCATTCTCTTTCAATAAATTCAGTGAGTCTCCTACATACAAACCTTTAAGTTACAAACTTTCAAATATGCGAATATGCATGTTCAATAAATTAAAAATTATTGAAATAAGTGAAAAATTAAAAATTGTTGCATAACTTTGAATTTTGCGGTAGCGCACAAGTTAGTTCACATGTCTGGCACTAGGAAGAACGCAAAACCCATGCCATTACTGTTAATATACTCCATCACGTACGTGCATCCTCTACAAGTGGTTCTGTTTTTTACTGTATCACTGTTTACGTTGAATTATCGTGCTTTATTTCACGCCCAAGATGTCTGGAATTAAGAGTAAAGGCAGCCGTGATGTAGCTGGTACTGCTAAGATGCACCAGACGATAACGATGGAATCAAAAGTGAAAATAATTGAGAGAGTACAGCGAAGCGAAAAGATGGTCAATGTTGCTTGTACATATAACATGAACTGTTCAACCAACAGCATGATTCTAACGAACAAGGACAAGATCATGGAACATGAAGTCTTCTGTGCCGATCATGTCGACAATAATATCGAAAAAGTATGGAAAAGTACGGAAGCCGAGAGAGGACATGCAATATCGTTATTTTTTTTAATTGTTTCCTCGAGATAACGGACTAATTTTATCGAGGTCTCGAGAAAATGAACCTTGTTTTCTGGAGATAACGGAATAATTTTATTGCGATCTCAATAAAAACAAAACGTCTTGTTTTCTCAAAATTATGAAATAATTTTATTTAACGTTTACTGTTTAGCTTATTGAAGCCACGTCCTGTTTGAAATGGCAGAAGAGCAGAACTGTATTGATCAGTACGTCACATTTTTGTTCAATCAAGGGCTGACGCAGGCTGAAATATGTTTATACCTTATTTAGAAAATAATAACTTTAGTGTAAGAGTAAGGCTTCAGCTGTATAGGCGTCGCAATCTAAGCGAGCCTGATGCCAGGAGCAAAGGTTAATTTTCTCAAGATCGCAATAAAATTAGTTTGTTATCTCAAGAAAACAAATTTTCATTTTCTCGAGATCTCAATAAAATTAGTCTGTTATCTCGAGGGGACAATTTAAAAAAATAATGATATTGCATGTCCTCTCTCGGCTTCCGTAGAAAAGTGATGAAGAAATAGGAGAAACTTCTCAGTGTGTGGATGCAGGATCAGAATCAGCTTAATGCTGATTCAAGAGAAGGCTAAAAGCCTTTATGAAGACTTAAAGAAGAAACACAGCAAAGAATCGGAGTGCTCATCTTTTAATGCCAGCCATGGCTGGTTTCATCGGTTCAAGGCTCGAGCCAACATTCACAACGTAAAAGTAAGTGGCGAAGCAGCGAGTGCAGATACACTGCTTGGGAATTTCCTGAAACGCTTAAATATTAATTTTCAAAATCATTATCTTATTTACAAATACCTGTACAAGTACATGTTTTCTATAGAAGTTGAGGGTTGGGGGTTGCATTGTGTTTGTTGGGTGCCTAGGCTAACTTTGCTGGACTTATCGGACTTGCGAACACACTCATGGAACAGAACCCATTCTTATATAGGGTACTTACTGCAATTTAATAATAGTATATAAAATCTTCACAGTAAACAATTGTGGACTATCAGGAGGCACACCAGCCACCCAAACACCCGACACGACTGACACAGACACAAATGCCTTTTATTCCGTGGGAAACGTTTTCCAGTCGTTTCCCACTAGCACCAATCACAATACAGCCCAGAAATACAGCTCCTCATTTGTGTCATTAGCACAACGTCATTGTTTGTTCAGCGGTGTTTCCTGCACTCAGGCCTTTCATAGTGAGGTACATGCAAGTGCCGAAAAAATGTGAAAGTGCATGCATGCACCACCTAGTGGCTGTGGCTGAGCATGAGAAGAGCGGACTGCTCCATACACACACACACAGGCCTTTTTAAAGTGTGTTCCTAACCTACAGAAAGTCAAAGTATTCAGATTCTTTCACTTTTTACACATTTTGTTCAGTTACAGCCTTGTGTCAAAATTATTTAAATTAACTTTTTCCCCTCATCAAGCAACACTCAACATCCCAAGGAAAAAAAACAAAACACAGGATTTTAATAATATTCGCAAATCTATTAAAAATAAAAACTGAAATATCACTTTGGCCAAAGTACATTTTAATATGACACTTTAAATGCCTCCCAATCTAGTGACCATTGTTGAGATGTTTCTATACCTTCTTTGGAGCCCACCTTTGGTTAATTTAATTGATAGGAGTGATTAGTAAATGTTCATACAACTTGTCTATAGAAGATCCCAGATTGGACAATGTGTATCAGAGCAAAAAACAAGGCATGAGGTCAAAGGAGTTGCCTGCAGAGCTCAGGGACAGGATTGTGTTGAGGACCAGATCTGGGGAAAGGCTACAAAAGAAATTCTGCATCATTGAATGTTCTCAAGAGCATAGAGGTTTCCGTAATTTTTAAATGGAAGAAATTTGGAACAATCATAACTCTTCCTAGAACTGGCCATCCAGCTAAACTGAGCAATCAGGGAGAAAATGGGTAACCAAGAACCCAACGGTCACTGTGGCTGAGCTTCAGAGAACCTGTGTGGAGATGGGAGAAACATACAGAAGGACAACCATCACTATAACACTCCACTGACCTGGACTTTATGACAGAGTAGCCACAAAACACATGAAAGCTCACCTGGAGTTTGCTAAAAGGCACCTAAAGGACTTATAAAACCATAAGAAACACGATTCTCTGATCTGATGAAACCAAGACTGCACTATTTGGCCTACATTCTAAGTGTTACATTTGGACTACAGCAACCCCTCATTGTTCATGCAATACATTACAATGGCAAGGCATGGTGCTGGCAACATCGCATTATAGGTTGATGTTGGGTGGCAGGGACTATGAGACAAGACAGGGTTGAGGGAAAGCTGCTAATAGCAAAGTATAGAAATATCCTTAATGAACGCCTGCGCAGACCACTCTGGACAACATACTGGGCCGAAGGTTCACCGTTCAAAAGAACAACTCCAAACACAAAGTAAAAACAACACAGGAGAGGCTAAAGAAAGTCTCTGTGAATGCTCTTGAGTGGCACAGTCAGTGACCAGACTTGAACCCATTAGAACATCTCTGGAGAAACCTAAAAACAGCACTTTATCAATGGTCTTCATTACACCTGACAGAGCTGGAGACAATCTGCAGAGAAAAATGGCAGAAAAATCCCCAAATCCTGGTGTGAACAACTTTTCTCATCAGACCCAAGAAGACTCCAGGCTGCCATAATAAAGAACTGAGTAAACAGCACAAATACTTGCCTCAATGGAAAATTTTAATTTTTAAGTTTTAATAAATTTGCAAAAATTCCCAAAAGCCTGTTTTCCCTTTGTCATTCTGGGATATTGAATGTAGCATGAGGAGGGAAAAAAATGAACTTTTGCAAAAAACTGCATCATAATGAATATTTAAAGTGAGAAGGGGGTCTGAATACTTTCTCTAGGCCCTGTAGCTAAGAAGAAGTCGAGCAAATGCACTGTTAACATGGAGACTCTTTTTGCATCTCATCATGAATGTCGTATCTGCTATCTGTGTGAATCCTCACTGATCATTTCGAAAATAGATCAATTGAGAGAGAGATAGCATCACCTTGGAATTAGATAAAAATAAACTTGAAGTCATCCTGTTTAGCTAATAGCTAAGCTGTCCCAATATCTCATCCAGATTCTTCTTAAAGGTTGTCAAGGTTTCTGCTTCAACTCCGTGTCTCGGTAGTTTGTTTCAGAGTCCCATAAATCTTTGCATAAAGAAGTGCTTCCTGGCCTCAGTCCTAAATTCACTTCATCCTTAACTCTCACTGATGTCCTCCAGTATGTGATTCACCCTTAAGCTGAAAGAATGTTGCTGAATCTACTTGATCAATGCCTTTGAGGATTTGAACACCTGGATTAGGTCCCCACGCAATCTCCTCTGCTCGAGACGAAACAGGTTTAATTCCTTGAGTCTGTCAGAGTAGGCCATCTCCTTAAGTCCTGGGATGCACTTGGTTGTTCTCCTCTGCATGGCTTCAAGTGCTGTTATGTTTTTAATATACTGTGGTGACCACAATTGCCCACAATACTCCAGACGTTGTCTCAGTAGTGCATTATATAGTTTGAACATAACGTCCTAGACTTAAGTTCAACAGTTTGTATGATAGAACCCTAAGGTAAATACACAAAGACATAGTCACACAGAAAAAGTTCCCATTAAGGTCCATTTTCAAGGCTATAGAAGAGGATACTCAGGAGAGGGGTGGTTTTAACTAGAAAAATGGATGGAGAGCAAAAAAAACAGCAACTGCTGACCAATGATCCACAAGGTTGAAGGACCATCACACTCATGTTAAAGGAAAAACGTTTTGAAGGATGCCCCTGGATGCACCAGTTGATCCACCTCTAAATTTCTTGAGTATACAATAAAAATTACAAATGTTCACAAGCACCATTAGTCTTTATATTTCTACAAGGGATGTTCAGAATATTTTTCAACTGATTTTATTATGACCATCTTAATCTGATTGTATCTGACCACAATCATTGGATAACATAATGTATTTAAATACACTCCTCACTTTTTTGACATAATCCTCATCATTAGCCATCGAGAAACAATTGCATTTATCCCCATCTTCTCCCAGGATGAATGCTTCTCTCATTGTCACTTCTCCATTTCTTCAAGAACCTCATGTTGACTCCCAAACCTTCTCCCATGGCTGACTTCCATGGGGGGGCTACAAATAGGTGGAAATCTTCCGCAGCAAGATCTAGGTTAATGGGGTGAAAGTGAAAGTCCACTCAAGTTTTGTAATTTGGTGTGTAGTCATGATGAACATGTCTTTTTTTTTCTCTATGAGTGATATGGTTCTTAGCGCTACAACCTCAAACCTCCGGTGTTTTGCTTTCAAATTCCTTCTAGCTCACTGCCTGTGTAGAGTCGGGATGTCACAAGAATCGATACTCTGGTACCAGTTCAATAACTAAAATTATAACAAGTTAGTCAATGTCAGCCTAGCATGACACTCAGGTGCATTCAGAGACCAAGTTAACTGCTATGAAATATGAGGCATTTCACATTTTTATTTACTTCATCTAAGAGTCAGTTATTACATTTTAGATTATTAAATAGTTTTGTAACAATGAGTCGTATTCAAAAGTAACAGCGATAACAGAATGCAGTTCCACGTGTTAGTCGGCGACATTAAAGCCGCATTTTTTAATGGCACTTGGATTGGAAAATGGAACACTCTATCTCCATATGCACACAGCACTCAATTATTCAACTGAAAATCTTCTATTGAGCACATTGATCTCAATTAAAACTATCCAAAACGTTTCTAGGGCAAGATTCAACTTGCAAATGTTGCAATCGAGCTCCAGCCTTATTGGGGCCACATGTTTTGGGCCTGCACCAAATTAACATCTGTGACAATGGATGACGCTATACCAGAGGTTAACCCAACACAGACAGATGCTTGAGGCACACTGATAAAAACAAAAATGTTTTATTCTTCTTCACCACATGGGAAACGCCATAAGAAATAATTAGAATTAGAATTATAGAAATAATTCCTTTTCTTCTCTCTTTTCTCCTCCACCTCTCCTCAGCAAGCTTTGTCCACCTTCCACCCGACTCTGGCTCACTGAGTACTGACTGCTGGCCCCTTAAATAAGGCACCCGGAAGTGCTTCAGGTGCTCATTGCCCCAATTCCAGCAGCACTTCTAGGTGTGGTGGAAGGACCACCCACATGGGCTCAGAAACAGCTGCAGCGGTCCCAGATCCCAACAGGGCTGTGTCCAACTCCATCTCCCATGAAGCACTGCAGAAGTCCGAGGCACGGTTGCCACCCGGGGGAAGGCTGCCATCTAGTGTTCAGGAGCAGGTAGCACTCTGTCCACACTTGCTCCCCCAGGTCCTTCCAAGGCAGAGGCCCCGACCAGGCAAGAGCCGCAGCCATCCATGACACATCATTCTGGACAAAAATCTTTAAATGTGTATCAGATGGCCTTGGTGTCACAATCACTCTGAACCCATTAACAGCTGAGTTTGGTGGGCTTCCAGATGGGCTCAAAGTGGTTAAGGACAAACTGTAATAATTTCCTTTATTTCAATATTAGCACATAGACTTAATCTTGCTCACATGGAAGAATCCCAGCCCTCCACCTTTAAGTCAGTGGGTAACTGATGTTCTATGCTATTTGTGGTGGTGAAATGTCTAAGGAACTGGATTCCAAACTATAAGCTTGTCAGCTCAATTTCCACCTCCGGCCTACTGTGTCAGCCTGAATAAGTCAATTATCCCACCTGAGCTTTAGCTGTTATAAAATACTGTACGGAAAAAGTTGTACTTGTCTCTGTACTTGTGAAGTGCCTTGGGATAGTGTTTGCTATAAAAGATAAAGGTTATTTGTTGAGAAAAAATAACGCACAGTGAAAGGGTCTAAAAATAGGAATGACATTAAAGCAAAATATAATTAAAAAGCTGTAAAATTGTTCAGCTAAGTCAATGGACTAACATCTTCTTCTAGTACTGTTGTCAGCTCTTTGTATATGGGGAAAATTAACTTTCTAACCAGGGCAGACACTCTTCTACCCACTTATGAAAAGGTCTGATTGACTAACAGTAAGCCCCGCCTTCTAGAGTTATTTTATATACAAGGGGAAAAGGGAGAGCACATTCTAAGAACATGGAATGAATCTGGAATACACTGGAGTCAACTAGTTCGAGGTTGGTTGAAGTGACATACTAGCATGAGGAGAAAGGATGAGAAAAGAACCTGAGCATCAATATATGAACAATATATAATTACACTGTTTGGCTGATCTGCCTTATATCAGTTTTGGGTCGGTACTAACATTTTGACTTTCAGACCTCAGAATAGGTACCAAAAGGGTTTTAAAGTTAAAAATGGATAAGATCCCACCTCCAGTCCCCTGCCTCATGGTTAATTTATTCCTCCAGCCTGCAAACATGCGTGTGACTCTCTGGTCCTCCACACAATCACATGTCTCACTACTGCTACACACTTAGCAAATCACTTCGCACTGCATAAAAACCTGTGGTGATTCAAGCTAGAAATAATATGTGAATTCAATTTAACAACAGAAGACTCGGGGCAGGGGGACACATTTATATATGGTCTGGAGAGGAAATGAGCTCAGGAGAGCCGGGATGGGAAGTGAGATCAAGAAGGTCAGGCAGGACTTCCTTCTGATGGTCTGCAATGGAGGAAAGAGAGAAGTGTTATCTGGCAGTGCATCCCTGATCCAGCGGATGATCACACTTATTCAAACCCGTAAACTGTCTCCCAATCGCACGTGTGTGACTATATATGCATAGCCTAAGGGCTCTGATTGTAATTTCCTGTTGCTCCACGTGTTGGTGTTGACCAACACCATCCCAGCCCCACCTCATTGATCCACACCACCCCCTCATTTGCTATATATTACCTTTGATTCCTGTATGTCTAATCATTCTCCTCTGATGAAGATACCTGGCAGGTTGTCGAAAACTTAGGAAGAAAAAACTATTTTAAGATATGTGACTCATTTTCTCCCTTTGTGGCTCTCTTGTTGCAAATAAGAAAATCGTATAACAGACCTTTACTTCCATATCTATGACTATTCATGTCAACATCTGATGACCAATTCACATTGTCAGCACTATTGCTTGATTTGAGCAATGGGTCCATTTCAGTTTGCTTTAAAAATGGTTTTTCATTTGCCATTGTTTTTTGTTTTTTTTGGTTGAAGGCTCCACCCCACTCATGAATATTGATGACTTAACATACTGTAGAGTTACCATAAATGTGCAGAACGCATTGAAATATTCATGATTTATTTTTTGCAGCACGATATTATTTCATCCACTAGATGGCAGCAGGATACTGGATCATTACATGCCACCCTGAATCTGACTCGGGTTTAACTGTGTTTATGTAGAATGCAAAATCCGAGTAATGCTTGGTTTTAACATTACGGGGGTTAATGTAAAGTAAAACAAAAAAGAAATAAAACATAAAACAAATCTACTCTCTCTATATAAAATCCTAAGCATAAAAGTGCAACGATTATATGTGACATTTTTATATCACATTTTTTGTCACGCTTAAAATCAGGCTTATTTTAAAACTTACATATATATATATATATATATATGTATGGTATCATTCTTTTCAGAAAGTATCAAACTTGTAATGTGATGTTAGATTTTCAGATTCCTATTCCATTTTTAAATTGTAAACTAAAAAATATCAAGAACTCACGTCCCGCAAGACGAGACTTTGTGCCAAGAGATTTAACCACGCTCGGGGCTGGAAATAAAAGACAAACTGTAGGACAGCTGCTGTACAAGCTTTTAAATGTTCGAAGCGCCATGCGAGATGCAGATCACATGGCACAGCAGCAAGAGCAAGCCAGCAGCTGATCGAGCAAAGAGGAGGTAAACAGAAAAACTGTATTTGTTATACATTGTATCACCATTTAAGAGGGGGTTTTGGAGGAGCGCTTGCATCTCCTTGATGTGCGTTCAGCCCCTCTCCCCCTTAACAACATGAGAGGCAGAGACGCAATGTGGCTGGCACGTACTGCAGGCCGGTGGGGTTGGCAAGCGAAGCGAGCAGGGGGCAAACCCCTTATTACACATATATATATATACATATACAGTATATATATATATATATACATATACACATTGTCACACACAAGCAACTGGGGGCAATTAAAGGATCCAACGAGCAACGCAAAACCACAAGACAGGAGACTGAGACAGTGTACTAAAGGTGCTCTCTTTATTTCTTTATTTCAGGAAAGTCGAACAACAAAAGAGCACAGCACCTTGAGTTTGTTTCAAAAATCTACTCCAGACGTCCAAGCTGCTTCCGTGTTCCTTGTTCACCTCTAGTCCCTTGCAGATGATGTCACCACCATCCCAAGATCCTTTGCGTCATCTTTCCCAGCATTCCTACTTCCATTCCCACCTCATAAATACGTCCGTGATGCACCCATTGTCTGTCGATTGTACCATTCAATACTGACTGTTGTTCAAGTGCTTATTACTTTGGTTTACAGTATACGGGGACAGAATCCCCAACCCTTAATCTGTGTGTCTGTGTTTTCTTCACAACATATACACACACACACACACTAATGGTTTCTTTGAAGCCATAAGTTTTGATTTAGCACTGGCACACTTCCTAGATTTTTGTCCACTTAATTAAAAAAAGTCTAAACAAACCTGCAGTGGGCTGGCACCCTGCCTGGGGTTTGCTTCCTGCCTTGTGCTCTGTGTTGCCTGGGATTGGCTCCAGCGGACCCCTGTGGTCCTGTAGTTAGGATATAGCGGGTTGGATAATGGATGGATGGATACTAAACAAACATTACAAACTCTTCATATAATGTGCTATTCAGAGGGGTGTAACTTCAAAACTTTGAGTTGGTTCTGTAGATCTATAAAATGAAGTAATAAAGGTGCCAGAGTGGTTCCTCAGAGTGTTGCCATAGGGGAGCCATTCTTAGTTCCCAAAAGACCCACCCACATGAAGTTTCCGGAAAGAACATTTTATTTCTCTAGATCCATAATAGTCTCCACACCATAAATAATCATGAATAGATATTGTGAAATAGCAACAGTTTCATGTTTTGTTTCTGTAAAGCCTCTTGCTGCATACACTCAGGGTGCCAGAGCGGCTCTTCAGAGCAATGCCATAGTGGAACCATTTCTGGTTCTTTGTCAATCTATGGTGGTATAAAGGAACCACATAACCCAGTCACGTGCCGTTAGAGAGAGACATTATTATTTTTAAGAGCGTACCTAGAACTTATCTGTTACCTTTAGCTCTTAAATGTGCTGCACCCTGAATGAACCATTTTCACTTTTTTTTTTTTTTTTACTTCTGCACCATGAAACTGACAGGTTTCAAATCAAATCAAAATCACATCAAATTGTATTTGTCACATACAGTTACACACCTACAGTACGAAAAATGCTCAGTTGCTAAAGTCCGAAAATATAAAAAGGGACTCCAAGAATATAAAAAGGACAAGACACAATAAAGCACGAAAGGGTGGCATTTTCACATTTTTGTTCCCATCCTTTACAAATTTTTCAGTCGTCTCTAGTGACTCTTTTTTTTCCACAACGCTGATTTTCTTTAAAGTAGCCCACCATTTCACACGAGTTATCAGAAAAGAGTGCAACGCAGAAGATGCGCAAGCAAATCCCATGCTGATGCTAAAATCACTTCAGACGACTCTTGCAGACGTAATTCGATAAAAAAAGACCGGGAGCAGAGTTTATCCAATGAGATAATCAGATAACAACAGGATGAGCCACCGATTAGCGTATCTACGCTGCCCCGTAAATGTCACTGATTTGGTTTTCCTCCCACACGAGCGGACACGCAGCTTTTGTACACACGCGTTACTTTTTCTTTTCTTTTCTTCCAGCACACCCAGCTGAAACTTTAGATGGAAACGGCATCTCCATTGAAGTAATTAAGTGTTATGCCAACAATATTTTATGCAGACTTTTGCCCGACCTGAAATCCCACTGCAGCATTTGTAGAAAGGGGTGGGGACGATAATGACCCATCACGTGACCCAGTGGCCGCTATATTGCAGAATAATCCGATCTGTGCGATAATCAGGTTTTATACTTCACTCTCTAGTTCTGATAAATTCACAGATGGATGTTTCCCGATTTTACTCGAAACACTTTTTTTCCCCTTGCAACATTATTAGTAACCTGCGCTTGATTCCGCGTTCGAGATCTGCTCCTCATATTTCAAGAAATATGTAATTATGTAGCAATGAGTACTGATGGACCTGATTTATTTTTATAAAAATGAAAAACAAAAAATGCAAGAAAACTAAGCTGTAGCCTGATCCGATGATTGCTATCTGCAGGCGCTGCTTTTGCAGCATTTTCAATATAAATCTGATTAAACGGAGCATGTATTTGGGCATTTCCACGTGCGCGCTCTCACGCACTTAAAACTGCTGTGCGGGACCCTAAAAGTATCTTCGTGAAATTAAACAGTTTATACTGCCATCTTCTTCAGTCGCCTTATGTTATTTTAAACCCGACACCGCTGTCACCGGAACAAAACACATCTACAGAAGTCGCCGAGCACAACATCCCTTCAAAATTCAATTTTAAAAGTAAACCTGCCTCAGCACCGCTGTCAATCAATCATTAATCCGTCCCTCCTTTTATATAGCGCCAATGACATTATGCTCCGTTACACGGCACTCTAAAGGTCAGACCGCACTGTTCATTGTTATTTTTGCATTAACTGTTTACTTACTTGTGATCGTAAAGATGAGAAGAGAGAGCGACAGGGTCAATGATGAGGCAGCCATCTCCATTTCCCCCGCGGCGTGTAATCAGAAGAATCTGTGGTGGCGGGGCAGTAAGAATACCCAGTTTGAAAGATTTCCAGAGAGTGGAGGGTCCCCTAAGTCAGAAGCGATACCTCTCCATGCACCCCATAAAAACTCAGAAAGCTGACGTTTGGCGGCAGAATACAAGCTGCGATCGTTAAGCCCAAAGAGAGAGAGAGAGAAAGGAGCTGCGAGAAGTTGCTTCGTCCTCAGTTCTGTGGGAGAGGCGGCAGGCAGACAGGCAGGCAGGCAGGCAGGCGGAGACGAGACGAGAGCGAAGTGCACGCCACTTCGTCTTTAATTGTGAGCCGCCCTGGGGAAGCAAGCGGTCACCTTCACCTCTGCTCTTCCACTCGGATTTCGGCACGTATTGCTAAGAAAAATGCATTGTTCACACATTTCTTTTTTGTTATTGTACTTAGAACACAAAATTTCTGACCAACTGCAAGTTGAGTTGTCTTGACTAATAAACTAAGGAGGACCTGTCCAGGTACACGCAGAAGCGATGACATGTGAGCATGAAAGTTTGTATTTTGCTTTATTGTAAGTATTTACACAGTCCAAGAAGAGTATTCCCAGATATATACTGGAGCCACACTTTCCGAAGTAACTCTTGCTAACTCCTGAATTTTCCCATTTTTTTCTTCCGAAATGTGCACGTCAACAGTAGTTCTGGACCATCTTTAAATCACATCTTTTGGTCTCCTTCTCCAGCACAGACACACTAAACTGTGAGACCTGGACGTGGAGTTCGCAGGGCGCCACTCACGTCACTTAAAGTTCACTGAGGAGCTGAGCTAGGCTGGGGTGGGGTGGGCTGGCGTGGGTTGAGGTGAAGGTTTAGAGGAGAGTCACCAGATTGTGTGACATCACAAGCAGGCGCAAAAGCTAATCTCCTAATTGAAGACTTTAGGAGCAAGACTTACATAGAATCTAAGCGCTTTGAGTACGGGGAAGGCGCTATATTAATGAAATGACTAATTATTATTATTATTATTATTATTATTATTATTATTATTATTATTATTATCTAGCTATCTTAAGCAGTGCCTTTCATATGTAGCATGTCATTTATATTCATCTATCTCAAAATGTCGCTACAGTTATATTTTATATAGTGTCGTTCACATTTATCAACTTGATATGTCTCCTTAATTATCAATCCATGTTTTATATTGTACCTTTCTATCTATCTATCTATCTATCTATCTATCTATCTATCTATCTATCTATCTATCTATCTATCTAGTACATTTTACATCTATCTGTGATATGAAGCATTTCCGTATTTGTGTATCTGTTTTATAGTGCCTTTCACATCTATCTATTTCATATTATGCCTTTTGTATCTGTTTCATGTAGTACTTTTCAGATCTATCTACCCAATAAGTTGCCTTTCGTGTCTTTCTAATTTATACCGGCTTTCACATCTATGTCTTTATCTATTAAAATGTCATGTTCATCTGTGATCCCACCAAAAAAGTGTCCCAGAAAGATAGCATAAAGCCAATTTTAATGAACATGGAACCTAAAAGCCAATTAAAATTAAATTAATTTCAACTTCATGTTTGGGATTTTTTTTTGTAGCTAGTGTTACAAATGTAGCACTATATCTATCTTATTTTAAATGCATGGATTTATTTATTAGTTTATTTTCTTCATTATTTTTTCATTATCATTCTTACTCACTTTTTCTTATTCTATCTATCTATCATACAGAGCCTTTCCTATCTATCTATCTATCTATCTATCTATCTATCTATCTATCTATCTATCTATCTATCTATCTATCTATCGTTGCAAATGCCTGGGGGGGGCAACCCGACTGGGACGCCTTGAAGGACCAGAAGAGGGCGTACGCCCACCTCAGACCACGTGGGGGCGACCACCCTGGTTGCTATGGGGACCACGGGTACAGAGCTTTGAAGCGCGACCCTGTAGAGGCCCATGGTCACCTGGTCAATGCCTTGGGGACCCTGGACCTCAGCAGTTCCGCCACACCCGGAAGTGCTGGGGGGAAGAAGTGCAGAGACACCCGGAATGCTTCTGAGGATACAGCCGGCACTTCCTTCACACTGGGGCTTGTCGGTGGAAGATTGCCGGATCACACCTGGAGCACATCCAGGTGCTTATAAAAGGGGCCGCCTCCCTTCATGTGATGGCTGGAATCAGGAGTGAGGAAGACGGAGCTCGGGAGTAGAGGCAAGGAGGCGGCCTGAAGAGTAAGACATTTGAGTTGGCCTAGACTTTGGGGGTTTGTGGTGCACTTGTGACTGTAAATAATGTATAATAAATATGTGTTGGGTGACATCAACATGTCTTCCTGTCTGTGTTCGGGCTGACTTCCACACTGTCTATCTATCTATCTATCTATCTATCTATCTATCTATCTATCTATCTATCTATCTATCTATCTATCTATCTATCTATCTTTATAAAACATGGCATTTTTTAATACATTGATGGATGGATTTTGTTCAATTTACTGAACTTGCGTTTTGCAGAGTTAAACGGAGCCCAGCTTCATTTAGCAGTTAAAGAACCATTTTTAATAGAAGTGCCACAAAAGCACACATATTTTATGAAATATGTATAGGTATAATCATATTCCAATACTAACAGTAAACTGCTTTTTAAATAATTACATGATGGAAGAAAAAATAAATAAGCAGGAGAGAAATTTAAAAAAATACAAAGTAGACAAATTGAGGATTTCAGCTCCTCTTTCCTTGTATGCAGTGGATGATTTTTTAAAACAAGAATACCAAAGATGCCCTGACAATATTACTCCCTCTTGAAGATAAACTGATTTTGTGCACAGTGCAAACCACAACGTGTTGTACAGTATCTGTAAATGAATATTCAGTTGAGTGATTCATCATTTTGCAGAGTCCTGAACTCTTCTTGAAGTCAATGAAATATACATGATACGTGAATAATCCTAAGTGAATGATTTTCCAATGAAGGTCTCCTTCAATTGTGTTTTACTTTGGATGAATGCTCATGTCATAAAGCAATCTGTGTAGGAGAAAGATGGGTCTTATGTGGCTCACGCAACTACCGTACACATGCAAATTTCATTCTTAGCACCAGTGGCCATTTGAAACTTTGGATGAAACCACCATCTCCATCAAAGTAATCAAGTTTTATGTCATCACTATGTTGGTAGTGTATCATGCCCACTTTTCTCAGTCTGAAAATTCTATCTGGTGAGTTTTAGGTCCTCTTGTCCAAACATCCTCGGTTCCAATCCTGCACGTGCTCCTGGTTTGCCATTTCTATCCCATGTTGTTCTCTGGGTGCTCCTTGTGTGTTCACACATCACCAGTGACAAGAGAGTTAAGTTATCTGACGGGTACAGAGTGGCTCTTGTGTGAGTGGGAATGTGGGTGTGTGAGTTGGCTTTGTGAAAAACTCTTGACCACGTCCAGGATTGTTTGTGGCTTAATTTGCAAGTGGTGCTGGGATAGGACTCAATAGCCCTGAATTGCACGGTGTTCATTTTTATTTAAATACTGTAAAAGGAAGCTAAATTAAGGAGCACATTCTCAGACTGTGGGTCGTTTAAGCCTCTTAGCACTTTGGGCCCTATCTTGATTCTCTAGTGGGACTCATTCTGTGAAGAAGAAGGATAATGCCCCCCATTTGCACAGGTTTCATAGGAGATTGTGGTTTCCCCCTGCAGTCCATAGTCATGATATTTGATAGATTGTTAACAATGGACTGATGTCCTACCCAGGCTATGTTTTGCTTTGTACCCCTTACAGGATTTGGCGTACTGCAGCTTCGATGGGAATAAAGCAGATCCATGAAACAAAGCTGTAATGTTTTCAACGGGAAAAATGTGTTATCAGTATTGTGTGTGTGGGTGAAGAAAAGTAAAGAAAGCCCATGAATGACTTCTTCAGGAGGCTGAATCAGGTAGGTCTGTGCCCCACTATTCTGACCTCCTTTTTACAAGTGTGTGGTTTTAGAGCATCCTCATCATCTTCAGCTCGGCTTCAAACAGGAGAGTCCTACAACGAGTGGATAGATAGATAGATAGATAGATAGATAGATAGATAGATAGATAGATAGATAGATAGATAGATAGATAGATAGATAGATACTTTATTAACCCCAAGGGGAAATTCACATAATCCAGCAGCAGTATACTGATACAAAGAAACAATATTAAATTAAAGAGTAATAAAAATGCATGTAAATTCCCTCGGGTGGAATTGAAGAGTCGTATAGTGTGGGGTCTCCTCCGTCTGTCATTGGAGCAGGACGGTGACAGCAGTCTGTCGCTGAAGCTGCTCCTCTGTCTGGAGATGATCCTGTCCAGTGGATGCAGTGGATTCTCCATGATTGACAGGAGCCTGCTCAGCGCCCGTCGCTCTGCCATGGATGTCAAACTGTCCAGCTCCGTGTCTACAATAGAGCCTGCCTTCCTCAACAGTTTGTCCAGGCGTGAGGCGTCCCTCTTCTTTATGCTGCCTCCCCAGCACACCATCGCGTAGAAGAGGGCGCTCTCCACAACCGTCTGGTAGAACATCTGCAGCATCTTATTGCAGATGTTGAAGGACGCCAGTCTTCTAAGGAAGTATAGTCGGCTCTGACCTTTCTTACACAGAACATCAGTATTGGCAGTCCAGTCCAGTTTACCATCCAGCTGCACTCCCAGGTATTTATAGGTCTGCACCCTCTGCACAGTCACCTCTGATGATCACGGGGTCCATGAGGGGCCTGGGCCTCCTAAAATCCACCACCAGCTCCTTGGTTTTGTTGGTGTTCAGGTGTAAGTGGTTTGAGTTGCACCATTTAACAAAGTTCTTGATTAGGTTCCTATACTCCTCCACCTGCCCACTCCTGATGCAGCCCACAACAGCAGTGTCATCAGCAAACTTTTGCATGTGGCAGGACTCCAATTTGTATTGGAAGTCCGATGTATGTTGGCTGAACAGGACTAGAGAAAGTACAGTCCCCTGTGGCGCTCCTGTGTTGCTGACCACAATGTCAGACCTGCAGTTCCCAAGACGCACATATTGAGGTCTGTCTGTAAGATAGTCCATGATCCATGCCACCAGGTATGAATCTACTCCCATCTCAGTCAGCTTGTCCCTAAGGAGCAGAGGTTGGATGGTGTTGAAGGTGCTAGAGAAGTCCAGAAACATAATTCTTACAGCACCACTGCCTCTGTCCAAGTGAGAGAGGGATCGGTGTAGCATATAGATGATGGTATCTTCCGCTCCCACCTTCTCCTGGTATGCAAACTGCAGAGGGTCGAGGGTGTGGTGGACCTGTGGCCTCAGGTGGTGAAGCAGCAGCCGCTCCATGGTCTTCATCATATGTGACGTCAGAGCAACAGGCCGGAAGTCATTCAGCTCACTAGGACGTCATACCTTTGGGACAGGGGTGATTCAAGATGTTTTCCAAAGCCTCAGGACTCTCCCCTGTTCCAGGCTCAGGTTGAAGATGCGCTGTAGAGGACTCCCCAGCTCCAGCACACAGGCCTTCAGCAGTTGTGGCGATACTCTGTCTGGACCCGCTGCTTTGCTGGCACGAAGTCTCCTCAGCTCTCTGCTTACCTGGGCTGCTGTAATTGTGGGTGGGGATATCTCTCCTATGGTGGTATCAGCAGATGGATGCATGGAGGGTGTAGTACTCCGAGGTGAGAGTGGGTTAGGGTGATCAAACCTATTAAAGAAGTTGTTCATTTGGTTTGCTCTCTCCATGTCTCTCTCGATGGTGGCACCCCGCTTCGAGCCAGTGATGATCTTCATCCCATCCTACACTTTCTTCATGCTGTTATTCTGCAACTGCTGCTCCAGCTTTCTCCTGTACTGCTCCATAAGTCTGCAGAGCGGATCATTGACAGCAGCCTACCCAGTATCGAGGACATTTACAGCAGCAGGTGCAAAAGTAAAGCCCCCTCCATTATAGAAGATGTCACTCATCCTGCACATGGATTGTTTGCCCCTCTCCCATCAGGCAGGAGATTGTGCAGCTTACTGGGTGGCACCACCCAATTGAGGAACAGCTTCTTCTTGGATATTATTGGACTAGTGAAATACAATGTCTCTAAATTGGACTGTCTACTCTATGTGACTTATGCTACACTTTGCATTTTGTTTAAGTAGTCTCATGTGCTGAACTACTTGTAGGCCATACTGCAATGATGTTTCTTTTAGCTATAGTTAATTTACTTTGCTTATGTATAAATGTTATTTTGTTTTGTTTAATTGTGTTTATTTCTGATACCTTTGTCACAAAGCTTTGGGGTTTAAGAGGCTACTTACGGGATTCTTTTTATTATAAAGTTTTTCTTTTTATGGCATTGTCGTGCGAGTTAGCAGACCGAGTGGAGGCTCTGAGCTAGGGATCTGCAATGGTAAATTGGAAGGTTGCCTGTTCAGATCCCATATATGCCAAAAGTGACTCTACTCTGTTGGTTCCCTGAGCAAGGACCTTAATGTGCAATTACCTCATCCTGGGTAGGACGTAAATCTGCATCCAGCCTTGTAAGTAGGCCCTCCAACCGGCAGAGAAAAACCTGGGGGATGGTGGCAGAATTGGCACTCCAGCCACCATAAAAAAATTCACAAGGTTCCATTCCATCTGAACTAGTGTGGTACTGAGGTGTCACCTGTTGCATGGCTGCACTCAGGTCCTAATCAACGATCCTGAGTTGGTTTGTCATGTGGTGGGTACGGCAATGCACTATATCGGCGCCTGCTCCTAACTTCTCTCTCTGTGGGTTATTTAAGCCTCACAGCACTTTGGGCCCCATCTTGATTCTCTAGTGGGACTCACTCTGTGAAGAAGAAGGATAATGCCCCCCATTTACACAGGTTTCATAGGAGATTCTGGTTTCCCCCTGCAGTCCATAGTCATGATATTTGGTAGAGTGATAACAATGGACTGGTGTCCTATCCAGGCTATGTTTTGCTTTGTACCCCTTACAGGATTTGGCGTACTGCAGCTTCGATGGGAATAAAGCAGATCCATGAAACAAAGCTGTAATGTTTTCAATGGGAAAAATGTCTGTTATCAGTATTGTGTGTCTATAAAGAAAAGCAAAGAATGCCCACAAATGCCTCTACTTCTTGAGGAGCCTGAAGAGGGCTGGTCTTTGCCCCTCTATTCCGAACTCCTTTTACAAGTGTGTGGTTGTTTATTGTGTGAGTGGTGGCTCTGAGTCTAGGGATCTGAACTGGTAAATTGGAAGATTGCCGGTTCAGATCCCGTAAATGCCAGAATTGACTTTACTCCATTGGGCCCTTGAGCAAGACCCTTAACCTGCAATTGCTCTGTCCTTGGTATGATGTTAAGGTGTATGCAGCCCTGCAAGTAGGCCTTCCAAACTGCAGGGAAAAACCTGAAGGTTGGTGGCAGAATTCTCAAGTTGTGTCAGGATGGATGGAGACCTTTGTTGGATGGCTATTTTCAGGTCACTCCAGAGATGTTCTGTTGCGTTCAAGTCCAGGTTGTGGCATTCACAGGGTTGTCCCTAAGCCACTCATATGTTGTCTTTTCTTTCAGTTTATGGTCATTGGTGCAACTTTGGCCCAGTCTAAGGTCCAGAGAACCTTGATGCAGGTTTTCAGTAAAGGTAGGATTAGGTTTAGGGTTGGGATTTGTACTTTGCTCTGTTCAGCTTTCCCTCAACCCTGCCTAGTCTCCCAGTCTGTGCCGCTGATAAACAATCCCACAGTATGATGCTACCACCACCTTGCTTCAACACTGGAATAGCATTGTGTGGGGTGACGAGTGGCTCCTGATCTTTTCCAGCCGTAGTGCTTAGAATTCTGCCCAAAGTGTTCAATTTTTGTCTCCTCAAACCAGAGAATCTTTTTTACTTGTGATCACAGTGTCCTTTAAATGCCATTTACTCATAAATGGCTTCTGTCTAGCCACTCTAGCTTGAAGACCACTTCGACAGAGTGCTGCTGAGGCGGTCATCCTTCTGACAAGTTCTCCCATTTCAGCAAAGGGCTTATGAAGCTCTGTTTGAGTGACCATTGGGTTCTTGGTCACCTCCCTGACCAAGACTTTTCTTAACTGGTTACTCCATTTCTGGAGATGGTACAATTTTTGTGGAGCAATTTTATCAAGCTGCCTTTGAGAGCATCCTCAATTTTTCCATACCAGTCTGGTGTGACAACGCATCTTCTCACCTGAAACATAAAATGCAAATTGCTATTTGGAAATAGAATTTTCTTTAAGGATAGCTCTGAACTTTGCTCTGTTGAGCTTATTCTCAACTCTGTCTAGTCTCCCAGTCTGTTCCACTGAAAATCCACCCCACAGTATGATGCTGCCACCACCATGCTTCAGCATTGGAATGGTATTGTGCAGGTGATGTGCGATGCGATGCCTGGTTTTCTTCAGATGTGACTTTAATTGAGACCAAACAGTTCAATCATGGTTTCATTAGACCAGAGAATCTTGTTTCTCACAGCTCGAGAGTCCGTTAGGTGCTTTTTATCAAAACTGGCCTTTCATGTCTTATCATTAGAACATTAGAACAATCTAGACGAGAACAGCCCATTCAGCCCAACAAGGCTCGCCAGTCCTATCCACCTAATCTCTCTATTATAAAAAAAAATCTATGTGACATGTGATTTTCTCGGAGACACTTTAACATCCCCCGAGACAAGGCAGTGAGACAAAAGGACAGCTGCTGTACAGGCTCTTAAATGATCGATGTGCAGCGTAACAAGCAGAACACACAGCTCGAAAGCAGCAAGACAACAGCTGATCCGACCGCATCTCCTTAATGTGCGTTCAGACCCCCATCACAACATGAGCGGCAGAGACACAAAGTGGCTGGCATGTAGCACACCCTGGGCATGGGGGGTGAGGGTGTTCGAACAAAGCGAGTATGGGGAAAAGCCCCCTAGTTCTTCTAAAAAAGTATCATGTTGAGTTTTGAAGAGCCCTAAAGTCCTACTGTCTACCATACTACTTGGTCACTTATTCCATGTGTCTTTGGTTCAGGGACAACACCTGAATAGGGCAGCAGAACTCTTTGAACACATACACACATACGGGCTTGTTTAACAACACCGGTTCACCTAACTTCCATGTCTTTTGGCTTTCGGAGGAAACCCACCAAACATGGAAAGAACATGCAAACTCCACACAAGGATCAACTGGGTATCATAGGTAGATAAGACAATCTAGATGAGAACAGGCCATTCAGCCCAACAAAACTCACCAATCCTATCCACTTATTTCTTCCTAAAAAACATCAAGTTGAGTTTTGAAAGTCCCTAATGTCTTACTGTCTACCACACTACATGGTCACTTATTCCATGTGTCTATCGTTCTTTGTGTAAAGAAAACTTCCTAATGTTTGTGCAAAATGTACCCTTAACAAGTTTCCAACTGTGTCCCTGTGTTCTTGATGAACTCAAAATAACAGTCTTGATCCACTGGACTAATTCCCTTCATAATTTTAAACACTCTTAATCTTCTTTTACCTAAACTGTAAAGGCTCAGCTCTTTTAATCTTTCCTCATAACTGATCCCCTGTATCCCTAGAATCAGCCTAGTCACTCTTCTGTGGACCTTTTCTAGTCCTGCTATGTCCTTTTTGTAGCCTGAAAACCAAAAATCGTAAAGGCTCAGCTCTTTTAATCTTTCCTCATAATTCAACCCCTGTAGACCTGGAATCAGCCTTGTCGCTCTTCTCTGGACCTTTTCTAGTGCTGCTATGTCCTTTTTGTAGCCTGGAGACCAAAACTGCACACAGGACTCCAGATGAGGCCTCACCAGTGGATTTCAAAGCTTGAGCAAAATCTCCTTGGACTTGTACTTCACACACCAGGGTGCTATATAATCTAACACTCTATTTGGCATCTTAATTGTTTCAGAACACGGACAGGAAGTCGATATCCTTGGGTACCACTGGTTTCACTTTGTGTTCCTGACAGAGTCCACTATGTTCCTAAATCCTTCTCACAAGGTGTACTCTCGATTTTCCGAACGCCCATTGTGTATTCAAACCTCACATTTTTACTTCCTATGTGTAATTCTTTACATTTACTGACATTAAATTTCATCTGCCACAAATATGCCCAAACCTGTCTGCTGTCCAAGTCCTTCTATAATGATATAACAGATTCCAAATGATCTGCTAAATCCTCCTATCTTGGTATCATCTGCAAACTTAACTAGCTTGTTACTTATATTCCCATCTAAATCATTTATATACTGTATATTAAAAATAGCAGCAACCCCAGTACTGACCCCTGCTGGACACCTTAACGTCATACAATTCTGATCAGGTTCATCACACAATCACCCTCTGCTTCCTGTGTCTGAGCCAATTTTGCACCCATCTACAAACATTACCTTAAACTCCCACTACTTTTAGTTTGATGCCCAACCGCTAATGTGGCACCTTATCAAATGTTTTCTGAAAGTCCAGATTAATCATATCATCTGCTCCACTTTGATTGTATCCTATTGTTGCTTTCTCATACAATTCCAGCAAGTATGACCCCTCACTTCTGAACTCATGCTGACTCTTCAGAAGAACAGAATAACTTTTATTGCCAGGTGTTGCTCAATCTTATCCTTAATTATTCCTTCCATTTATTTTCCTAGGGTGCATGTTAAGCTTACTGGCCTATAGTTGCTTGGATCTGCCCTGTCACCCTTTTTATATAACAGGATAATATTTGCCATTTTGTAGTCTTTCAGAATCTCCCCTGTGCCCAGTGACTTCCTACAGTCTTGCCACACTGCCATAACACTCAGATTAATGGAGTGTTGCAGTGATGTTTGTCCTTCTCCAAGTTTTTCCCATCTGCTACGCTGCTCTTTTCTTCCCTTCATGTCAGGTATCAAAAGATAATTCATCAGTTGCCTTGAGTATTTGAAGTTTTATTTGCTTGGTATCTAGGAGAGTAAAAAGAAATAAAAAATAACTGAGGTACCTGCATGCTTTCCACTTTTTTATTAAAAGAAAGGAAAAACGTTAAAAAAAAAAGATCTCTTAATGTTTATAAGATTTAATTTTAAACAAAAATTGAACGGAGTTCCGCACACTTCATCCTACCTCCAGAAGGCCAAATTGCCGCTCACGAAAGACAGGGAGAGTCCATATAATTGCACCCTGGGCAGAAGCCTGAAAACAATAATGGTTCCTGTCTGTGTTAAGTACACATTTAATGTAACAGGACACAAAAATGTAGGAGAAATACAAATAAAAAAATATATACTGTACATATATGAAAATACAAGCATGACATCGCACATGAATTAACCCTGTTAAACCCACACAGGTTCTTTGGAGCTCAGCCAGTGAGGCTTTCAGACTCTTGATCACCTCACTTATCATGGCCCTTCGCCCCACAGTGCTCATTTTGACCAGGCAGCCAGTTTTAGGAAGAATCGAAACTTCTTCCATTTAAGAGCAGAATCTCTGCATTTTTCCCAGTTGATTCTGTGGATTGTCAGGGGTGTGTTCTGCTCCTACTCTGTTCAGTGCTTGTAGGGTACCAGTTGGTGAAGGGAGAGTCACTGATCTTGACTTTGCTGATGATGCTGTGATCTTCGCGGAGTCAATGGAGGCTCTGATCAGGGCTCTCAAGAGACTAAGCGAGGAGTCTGGGTGTCTGGGGTTGCTAGTGTCCTGATAAAAACCAACATCCAGGCCTTTAGTGACCTCTTGGGCATGGCCATCAGCAGTTTGCGGAGAAAGTGTCAACCTCGTCGAGAGGTTTACTTACCACGGCAGTGACATTTATGTCTCTGGTGTCTCTTCCTATGATGTCAGTAGATGGACTGGGAGAGCATTGGGGGGTCATGAGGTCACTGGAAAGGGGTGTGTGGCACTCCCGATATCTCTACAAAAAGACGAAGGTCCAAGTCTTTAGAGTCCTGGTGCTTCCTGTCTTGCTATATGGTTGCGAGACATGGACGCTATCCAGTGACCTGAGATGAAGACTGGACTCCTTTGGTAATGTGTGAGCCAAGTTATGTATTAACGTTTTTATGTTCAGTTAATTCAAAAGTATGTTAAATTTATTTGCAGTTCAAGATTAGTTTACATATTAAGAACTGGGCTAGATAATTATTTAGCTCTAATGGGGTATTGTTACTTTAAGAAGGGGTGCTGGGTAGCGGGAGTTATGGCAACTACAGTAGGAAGTTATTGTAAGTTTGTGTGTGGATTAAAAGGGCTTTGGAAACACACAGTTTTCTTATCGTGTCTGTCTTGAGTTTCATTCTGACTGTGGAAATATATATAAATATTGTTTTTATAAAACAACGGAGTGGATGAATGTGAAACACCAAGGACTGGACACATGTAAGTTCCTGCTGTAGCCACCCGTTTTGTTTCGCACCTTCAGGTACTGTGTCTTTTCGGAGAATCCTTGGGTACCGCTGGTTTCACTTTGTGTTCCTCACAGAGTCCCGAATGAGGCACATGACCTGCATTGTGAGGGAGCACAAGTTACGGCACTACGGTCATGTGTTGCTATTCCCAGAGGGTGCTGCAGGTTGCTGGAGCAGGCCAAGGGGACACCCACGTAACACCTGGCTGAGGCAGATTGAGGGTCATTTTCAGAGGGAGGGACTGGACTGTGTGTCTGCCTGGGGAGTTGCCAACCGGGATCCTGAGCTGTTTCGTTATGTGGTGGGTGCGGCAACGCTCTGTGCCAGTGCATACTCCCCAACCTGACCTGACCTGAAGTCAATGTGGTCTTGGGACTCTTCGATGCTGCAGGATTTTTTTCCAGATCTAGGCCTCAGCGCAATCCTCTTTAAATACTTTCTGAAGCCAAGGTAAATGCATTAATTCTCATTGCAGTTAGCGTGGCCAGGCAGCAGTAGGAGGGTTTAATATGGGGTCCCCAAAGGAATCCCACTTGAGCCAGAGAGACCCTGCCATCCACTTCAGCCACATGACACACTGAAATCAAATCTGAGGTCCGAGAGCAGCATCTCACAAAGCTAAACCCAGTTTTAGTGTTGGCAGAATCTCATTTTGCATGTTAGCGTCAGTGCACTTCAGCTCTCTCCACATCTGATCAAACGAGCTAATGAGACAAATGGATGAAGCAGATGTTGAGGAGGAGCACTTTAATTGTGTCAATTCATGTAAAAAATGAGACTGCAAAAAAAGGAGAGTGCTGGGAGGACCGGAATTAGATAAAGAAACACTCAAGAGGATCCACATGTACAATAACAACATTAATAATAAAAGCATGATAAAGAATGATGGGAATATTGTGCCTTTTGTAAATATCCAAATGCAAAATAGCCACAAAATGATATAAAAGAGACACAAAGGCTGCCCTCTTCTTAAGCAGATCTAATGGAAGGTGCAAAGTAAAATATTTTAAGTTTGTTTATATCTTAATGATAATTCCATTCATTCTCTGTACCTGCTTTATCCAGGGCTGGGTTAGCCAGGAAGAATTAGCCTATCCTTGCAGCAGTGAGCACAAGGCAGGAACAAATCCTGAATGGGGTGCCAGTCCACTGCAGTCCAGTAACAATTTAAAATGCATTAGTGTTGAGGAATAGGGTTTTATTATGTAGTAGTTGGCTACTAAGGGGACATCACAGACCCCCCCAAACCTCTGACACTGGTGCGAGATTGGAGGAGGCAAGAAGATGTAAAAAAAAATATGTATCACATTTTTGAAAGGGGATATAAGTTGGGGTCTGATTTTATGATCAATCTTTCGTGTTTTAAGACCCGACTTATACGTGAGTATATACAGTATCTATCTGTCTATCCAATATCCAACCCACTATATCCTAAACTACAGGGTCATGGGGGTCTCCTGGAGCCAATCACAGGACGCAAGGCAGGAAACCCACTTCAGGGCGCGCGCGCACACACACACCCACACACCAAGCACAATTTAGAATCGCCAATGCACCTAACCTGCATGTCTTTGAACTGTGGGAGGAAACCGGACCACCCAGAGAGAACCCACACAGACACAAGGAGAACATGCAAACTCCACGCAGGGAGGACCCGGGAAGTAAACTCGGGTCTCCTAACTGCCATGCCTAACCATGCCGCCCACTATCTATCTATCTATGTAAATTTATGATCCTACCAATTATACTAAAATTAACATCTATCTATCTATCTATCTATCTATCTATCTATCTATCTATCTATCTATCTATCTATCTATCTATCTATCTATCTATCTATCTGAAACAGCGCATTGCTGCACCCACCACATGACAAATCACCTCAAGATCCCAGATTAGGACCTGAGTGCAGCCATAGGAAGGCCTACTTTCAGGGTTGGATGCACCTTAACATCATACCAAGGACAGGGCAATTGCAGGTTAAGGGTCTTGCTCAAGGGCCCAATTGAGTAAAGTCAATTCAGGGTTCTCTGGAACTGAGACTGGGCCAAAGTTGCACCAATGACCATAAACGCAAAGCAAAGACAACATATGAGTGGCTTAGGGACAACCCTGTGAATGCCACAACCTGGACTTGAACGTAACAGAACATCTCTGGAGTGACCTGAAAATAGCCATCCAACAAAGGTCTCCATCCATCCTGACACAACTTGAGAATTCTGCCACCAACCTTCAGGTTTTTCCCTGCAGTTTGGAAGGCCTACTTGCAGGGCTGCATGCACCTTAATGTCATACCAAGGACAGAGCAATTGCAGGTTAAGGGTCTTGCTCAAGGGCCCAATGGAGTAAAGTCAATTCTGGCATTTACGGGATCTGAACCGGCAATCTTCCGATTTACCAGTTCACATCCCTAGACTCAGAGCCACCACTCACACAATAAACAACCACACACTTGTAAAAGGAGTTCGGAATAGAGGGGCAAAGACCAGCCCTCTTCAGGCTCCTCAAGAAGTAGAGGAGATTGTTCCTCCCCTGCACTATGCGACTCTTCAATTCCATTCCATTCTTTAATTTAATATTGTTTTTGTATCAATATGCTGCTGCTGGATTATGTGAATTTCCCCTTGGGATTAATAAAGTATCTATCTATCTATCTATCTATCTATCTATCTATCTATCTATCTATTATATAGTGCCTTTCATAATCTATCTATCTGTCTACAGTATCTATTATATAGTGCCTTTCATAATCTATCTATCTATCTATTATATAGTGCCTTTCATAATCTATCTATCTATCTATCTATCTATCTGTCTATCTATCTATCTATCTATCTATCTAACTTTATTATTTAATTACTTAATAATTATTATACCTGTAATGTGTATACTGTATGTGTTATACAGTTACAACTGCTTACATATTTTTAATCTATACTTTTTAATGTTTAACATTTATTTTTTAATGTCAGTCAGTCATTATCCAACCCGCTATCTCCTAACACAGGGTAACAGGGGTCTGCTGGAGCCAATCCCAGTCAGCACAGGGCACAAGGCAGGAACAAATCCTGTGCAGGGCGCCAGCCCACCGCAGGACGCACACACACACACACACACACCCCAAGCACACACCACGGACAATTTAGGATCGCCAATGCACTTAACCTGAATGTCTTTGGACAGTGGGAAGGAAACCGGAGCACCCGGAGGAAACCCATGCAGACACGGGGAGAACATGGAAACTCCAGGTCTCCTTACTGCGAGGCAGCAGCGCTACCACTGTGCCACTGTGCCGCCCCATTTTTTAATGTATACTTTTTAATTTTATTGCACAGTACAGGCCACTCACTGAGCTGTATTTTTGGTATACTCCTATGTGTAAATATGTGACAAATAAAATCTAAATCTTTGTGAAGATGTGTTTGCAATGCTGAAACCTGTAATCTGAAGCTTTAAAGACTCCACACTTGGATTTGTAATAATTTTGCAAATGCCGGAGCAGCAGCAAACTATGAAACTATCATTTAAATATTCCAAAATGAGTTTCAATAACAAAGTATTTGAGGCTACATTTTACATTTTAAATTAGAAGCCTATCTCATTTCTGCTCATTTCTGTTTTTGATGACAATACAGAATAGTTTCTTCACACACTATGGCACAAGCTAAAAGAAACTACATTTGAGAAAGACTACTTGGAGGTTGTAACTGTCAAGCCTGCAAGCACACACATGTGTGGCCAAGTAATGAGGGGCATTTATCAGTCTGACATTCATTGAGGCTACACTTGACCTTGTCAGCTAATGTGTATCAAAGAACATAACAACACCTCCAATAAATCCCTGGTCTGAAGTAAGTAATTGTAAAGTATTACACATGGGAAGTAGAAGTGTTACATTTGAATACACAATGGTGAGGTCTGAAACTAGAAAGCACACCTTATGAAAAGTGGTTATTTTGCACTCATCACTGCTGTTATAGATAACATGGCTTGGCTGGCATCCCACCAGGATGGATGGCTCCTTACCTGGCCAGAAGGCTCTTTTAATGGAAGCATATGGGTGGACTGGCATCCTGACCAATTAGGTAGGTAGGTAGATACTTTATTAATCCCAAGAGGAAATTCACATACTCCAGCAGCAGAATACTGATGAAGAACAATATTAAATTAAAGAGTGATAACAATGCAGGTAAAACAGACAGTAACTTTCTATAATGTTAACGTTTACCCCCCCTGGGCGGAATTGAAGAGTCGCATAGTGTGGGGTCTCCTCAGTCTGTCAGTGGAGCAGGACGGTGACAGCAGTGTGTCACTGAAGCTGCTCCTCTGTCTGGAGATGATCCTGTTCAGTGGATGCATTGGATTCTCCATGACTGACAGGGGCCTGCTCAGCGCCCGTCACTCTGCCACGGATGTCAAACTGTCCAGCTCCGTGCCTACAATAGAGCCTGCCTTCCTCACCAGTTTGTCCAGGCGTGAGGCGTCCCTCTTCTTTATGCTGCCTCCCCAGCACACCACCGCCTAGAAGAGGGCGCTCGCCACAACCGTCTGATAGAACATCTGCAGCATCTTATTGCAGATGTTGAAGGACGCCAGTCTTCTAATGAAGTCTAGTCGGCTCTGACCTTTCTTGCACAGAGCATCAGTATTGGCAGTCCAGTCCAATTTATCATCCAGCTGCACTCCCAGGTATGTATAAGTTTGTACCCTCTGCACACAGTCACCTCTGATGATCACGGGGTCCATGAGAGGCCTGGGTCTCCTAAAATCCACCACCAGTTCCTTGGTTTTGCTAGTGTTCAGTTGTAGATGGTTTGAGTCGCACCATTTATAATTTACTATTATAATGCAATTATAATGGATAGAAAAGGGGAGTCTGCTTTCCAGCATCATGTGCTTCCCCAATACACTGAATGTCAACATCTCTCTGATGTGCATCCCATTTGGACACCTGTAAGGTGCCACTATGAGGAGCAGCTGGAAGCAGATGCTCTGACCATGGGGAGGCTTCTTCCTGTGATACAATGTGATAGCACTCCTGGGTCCAGTACAAAGCAAGCTGCTCCACTTCACCTGGGGAGTCAGAGTCAGGAGAGCAGTCAGACAAACCTCACCTGGATTGAATGGGGAATGGGAGAGCCATATTACTGGAGCTGTGGAGTATATTAAGGTATCTGTGGTAATACATCTCTTTATTGGCATCTGGGACTGTGCCTGTGCTGTTGTGTCTGTGGTTTGGGATGCTGCAACACCTCCTAGTGTTTCAGATTATCTACAGCTAGACAGTGTGCAGAAGGGATCAAAAAGGCTGGTAAGGATGTTAGGTTATACCGTATATACTCATTTATAAGTTGGGTCTTGAAACCTGAAAACGCGATCATGAAATCAGACCCCGACTTATACGGCCGTTCAAAAATACGACACTTACATTTTTTTTCTTTTACATCTTCTTGCCTCCTCCAATCTCACATCAGTTTCTCAGACGCATTGAAATTTGTTGCACCAGCGCAGTTACCAATTTCTTTCGCTACTTCAATGACGTTTAATTTAAAACCAGCTTCATATTTTCTTCTGATGGAACACTACATTGTAGATAAGGGATGCTCTTACGATAATGGTGTATGAGGGTGTGAGATACAAAAAACGCAAATCAGTGCAAACGTCACTTCGAAATAGTTTGGGTATTACTGTGTGGTCACGTAGGCACAATACATAGAAAAGAAAAAGGCAGTGTGCTCCATGGTTAACCTCTCAGGTGGGTGTTAGCATATCATAACCTCTTGGACAAATAGCGTGAGTTTTCCGGCATTCGACTTATACGACCGACATTATAAAATACCAGAAATTATATGATAAAAGTCCCGACTTATCCGCGAGTATATACGGTATATCACAATGTACAGCGTACAACGCAAGGAAGGTTCTGCTTGAGCTTTTTAATGCACAAGTGAGGCCTCACCTGGAGTACTGTGTGCAGATTTTGGACTCCATATTACAAAAAAAAGACGTAGCAACACTAGAGAAAGTCCAGAGAATAGTGACTAGGCAGATTCTGGGACTAAGGGTATCAGCTATGAGGAAAATTTGAAGGTGTTTAACCTTTTCTGTTTGAGCAAACAGAGAGGGGACATTATTGAGGTGTTGAACATTATGAAGGGAATTAGTCCAGTGGATCGAGACTTTGACTTTAAAATGAGTTCAACAAGAACACGGGGACACAGTTGGAAACTTGTTAAGGGTAAATTTGGCACAAACGTTAGTATATTTTTTATCGAACAGAGAACTATAGGCACACAGAATATGTTACCAACTAGTGTGGTAGACAGTAGGACTTAATGGACTTTCACATCATTTATTTCAAATGCAGAAGATTCAAAATTTTTGTCGGCCATCACTGCAGACCACATGGGGAAAAATGACATAAAAACACTATCACTTTTGACTGGAGTACTCCTTTAAGTTTAGACGCTTAGAAACTATGAATGATAATTTTTAAAAATAATTAGAGATTTATATGTATTGGTTTTACAAGGTGCAAGGAATAATGCTGCTGTGTAATGCTCCAGCTTTTGAATCTATGATTTAACTTTGTATATTGACACAAGTGATTTAGGGTGCAATATAAAAGTTGATAAATTCAATACAAATAAAGCACAAATGGTTTATAAATATAATATGGATGGAAACAATAGAGGAGTAATAAAAGTCAAGACATTTTAGCAGGCCTGTCTTCTGCGATGTAATCGATGGAGCCGCTGCAGAAACAAACAATCAGAAAATGAAATGCTTGGCAGTAAATTGAAAGAACAAATACTGAGCAAGAGAAACTGAAAGCTGATTTCAGAAACAATTTCCAAAGGAAACTGATTTGTTTTATTCTGTGTTCCTGCATTTCAGGTGACGCTCCGAGGAAAACTCAACATCCAGGCAGCAAATCAGTGCAGAAGGCACATCAAGATGTAATGACGCCATTAAACGTTTAGAGCGCTTGTGTTATTGTAAGAGTAATGGAAAAACGGTTAAATGTCGTGCTGCTTCAAGTTTACACATTTGCCCCCTTAGGATTACCATGGGAAGGAAAAGGCAGAGAGAGAAAATAAAACTGAGAGTGGAATAATGAAACAAAATTACAATAAATAAAGTAAGAAACTTGCCAAGGCTTCACCTGAAATTTGGCAATATATTTCTTTTTACATTTTCTTCATTGTCCTGTAAAGCGAGCCACTGCTAGGTGAACGACATACTGTACTTAGCACTGCCGCATGACAGATCCAGCATCTTGGATTCAGGAGTTTGTACATTCTTACTATACCTTTGTGGGTTTGTATCGGGGTACAACTTATAACAATACAACTTATTTTTGCATTGCTGTTTTCACTGAGTGCTGGCATAGAACGCTGTAAACAAATCTCTGTTAAAATACAAATACGAATTACAGTCATATGAAAAGTTTGGGAACTCCTCTTAATTATGTAATTATCTTGGTATGGTTCACCGACAAAAGCACGCTAGACATATGAGCCCCGACAAAACCGCGACAGACAAATGAGCGCCGACAAACCCGCTAATTGGTTTTCGACAAATGCGCGCCGACAAAATCGCCACGACAAAATTGCAAGAGAGGCCAAGAGAGTGGGACGCGTACGTGCACATTAGGCTATGTACACATTATGTGCTAGGTTATAACTGTTATAACTGCTGATGGCATGCCGCAAACAAATAACTCAGTCGAGGGTTGGCATAACGCGTCGTATACAAAGCGGAATTACTCAGGCAGCCACCAAGTCTAAATACGCTCAGCTATCAAGACGTCTGGATGCAATTCTTCCTACATATGCAGGGCGTGATCTTAAGGACTATCTGTGTGCCGTGCTGATGGCATGCCGCGTCTCATAATATTGACTTCTAAAATAAACATTATTATATATGCTTTAAACTAGTAATTCATGTTTAATGAAACTTTCGCGATTTTGTCGGCACGATTTTGATGCGGCGCCATTTTGTCAGCGCTCATATGTCTATCGCTCAAATGTCAGGTCACATTTAAGATGACTCAGGTGCACCGGGATTGGCAGCCTTTCCAGCAGCTCTGTGTATGACTTTATCTTTCTTTTTCTCTATTTCACTGATCACTCCTACCACTTTCTTTTATCTGGACTTGTTCCCTAGACACTTTTTACTACTTTTTACTACTTGGACATGGATTTTTACACGCCAAGACTCATCTATTCAGGTACTCAACTTCAATCGCTGAGAACAAAGGCCCGCGCCAGTGTGGTTCCCTATTTACCTGATGAGGTAAGAAGGCTAAGCTAAAAGCCAAATGACTAGCGAGAAAGTGCCATTTGAAACCTTCGGTGCCTTCTGTAATCCTGGGAAATGTGAACTCACTACCAAATAAGATCGACAAACTGACCGTGATGGTGAAAAATGTCAGGACCTACAGAAAATGCAGTTTGTTGTGTTTTTGTAAAACGTGGCTAACAACTAACATCCCAGTTGCTAACGTGGAGCTACCCGGGTTTAGCACAGTAACAGCAGACAGAGATGCAATACTTGAGGCAAGCGGAAAGGAGGAGGACTCACTCTCTATGTAAATACAACATGGTGCAACTCTGGACATGTAAACGTCAAAATCTTCACTTGCTGCAGGGACATCGAACTGTTGGCATTAAGTCTGCGTCCCTATTACTTGCCCAGAGAGTTTGGACACGTCATTGTTGTTATTGTTTACATCCCTCCTCGGGCGGACATGGAGTTAGTGGGTGACATCATCCATTCCGCTGTTGCTACAGTACAAACACAGCACCCTGAGGCGCTTGTGCTAATCGCTGAAGATTTTTACTATGTGACACTGGACGAAATATTACCTGCCTTCTCCCAGTATGTGGATTGTAACACCCGGGGAAATAGGACTATCGACCTACTGTATGCATACGTTAAAGACGCATACAGCGCCACCCCGCTACCTGCGCTTGGGAAAGCAGATCATAACCTGGTTCTGCTTCAGCCTCACTACAAACCAAGAGTGAACCTACAACCACACGATCATTCAGAAAATGGTCTTCTGAGGCAGAGCAGGCTCTGAGAGACTGGAACTATGGACTGGGATATCCTGCAGGGGTCACATAATGAGAACATTGAGGAGGTTGTTGACTGCACTACTGACTACAACTTCTGTATGGACATTGTAGTTCCAGTAAGAAGAGTACGCTGCTATGCTAACAACAAGCCATGGATTACAAGTGACGTCAAGGGCCTTTTGAACCAGAAGAAACGGGCTTTTAAAGACAGTGATCAGCATGAGCTCAAGCGCGTGCAGAAGGAACTCCGAGTCCAGCTCAGAGTGGCAAAGGAGCAGTACAGGAGAAAGCTGGAGCAGAAGTTGCAGAACAACAGTATAAAGGAAGTGTGGGATGGGATGAAGATTATCACTGGCTGCAGGTCGAAGCGGGGTGCCATCATCGAGAGAGACGTGGAGAGAGCAAACCAGATGAACAACTTCTGTAACAGGTTTGACCACCCTAACCCACTCTCACCTCAGAGTACTGCACCCTCCACCCATCCTTCTGCTGATACCAGCATGGAGAGAGTTTCCCCCAATCCACAATTTCAGCAGCCCAGGAGAGCAGAGAGCTGAGGAGACTTCATGCCAGCAAAGCTGTGGGTCCAGATGGTGTATCGCCATGACTGCTGAAGGCCTGTGTGCTGGAACTGAGGAGTCCTGTACAGCGCATCTTCAACCTGAGCCTGGAACGGGGGAGAGTCCCGAGGCTTTTGAAAACATCTTGCATCACCCCAGTCCCAAAGGTATCACGTCCTACTGAGCTGAATGACTTCTGACCTGTTGCCCTGACATCACATGTGATGAAGACCATGGAGCGGATGCTGCTTCACCACCTGAGGCCACAGGTCCACCATGCCCTTGACCCTCTGCAGTTCGCATACCAGGAGAAGGTGGGAGCGGAGGATGCCATCATCTATATGCTACACCGATCCCTCTCCCACTTGGACAGAGGCAGTGGTGTTGTAAGAATTATGTTTCTGATCTTCTCTAGTGCCTTCAACACCATCCAACCTCTGCTCCTTAGGGACAAGCTGACAGAGATGGGAGTAGATTCATACCTGGTGACATGGATCATGGACTATCTTACAGACAGACCTCAATATATGCGTCTTGGGAACTGCAGGTCTGTACTTTCTGTCTGGGACTGTACTTTCTCTGGTCCTGTTCAGCCTATATATATCGGACTTCCAATACAACTCGGAGTCCTGCCACGTGCAAAAGTTCACTGACGACACTGCTATCGTGGGCTGCATCAGGAGTGGGCAGGAGGAGGAGTATAGGAACCTAATCAAGGACTTTGTTAAATGGTGTGACTCAAACTACCTACACCTGAACACCAGCAAAACCAAGGAGCTGGTGGTGGATTTTAGGAGGACCAGGCCCCTCATGGACCCGTGATCATCAGAGGTGACTGTGTGCAGAGGGTACAGACCTATAAATACCTGGGAGTGCAGCTGGATGATAAATTGGACTGGACTGCCAATACTGATGCTCTAAGCAAGAGAGGACAGAGCCGACTATACTTCCTTAGAAGGCTGGCGTCCTTCAAAATCTGCAATAAGATGCTGCAGATGTCCTATCAGACTGTTGTGGCGAGCGCCCTCTTCTAGGCGGTGGTGTGCTGGGGAGGCAGCATAAAGAAGAAGGATGCCTCATGCCTGGACAAACTGGTGAGGAAGGCAGGCTCTATTGTAGGCACGGAGCTGGACGGTTTGACATCCATGGCAGAGCGACGGGCGCTGAGCAGGATCCTGTCAATAATGGAGAATTTACTGCACCCACTGAACAGGATCATCTCCAGACAGAGGAGCAACTTCAGCAACAGACTTATATTACCGTCCTGCTTTATTCACAGACTGAGGAGACCCCACAGTATGCAAATCTTCAATTCATCTGGGGGGGGTATTATAAACGTTAACATTATACAAGATTATTGTCTGTTTTACCTGCATTTTAATATTGTTCTTTATCAGTATGCTGCTGCTGGAGTATGTTAATTTCCCCTTGGGATTAATAAAGTATCTATCTATCTATCTATCTATCTATCTATCTATCTATCTATCTATCTATCTATCTATCTATCTATCTATCTATCTATGTAAATTTGTGATCCTGCCAGCTAAAATTAACAGCTATCTACCTATGGTGCAGTGATAGTGCTGTGGCCTTGCAGTAAGAAAACCAGGGTTCAAATCCTGGCCGCTCCTTCTGTGGGGTTAGCATGTTTTCCCCGTGTCTCTGTGGGTTTCCAGTTTCCTCACAGAGTCCAAAGATATGCAGGTTATGTGGATTATTCATCCATCCATCCATCCATCCTCTTCCGCTTATCCGAGGATGGGTCGCGGGGAAAGCAGCTTGAGCAGAGAGGCACAGACTTCCCTCTCTCCGGCCACTTCTTTCCCGGGGCCTCCTCCCGGTTAGACGTGCCCAGAACACCTCACCAGGGAGGCGTCCAGGAGGCATCCTGATCAGATGCCCGAGCCACCTCATCTGACTCCTCTCGATGCGGAGGAGCAGCGGCTCTACTCTGAGCCCCTCCCGGATGACTGAGCTTCTCACCCTATCTTTAAGGGAAAGCCCAGACACCCTGCGAAGGAAACTCATTTCAGCCGCTTGTATCCGCAATCTCGTTCTTTCAGTCACCACCCATAGCTCATGACCATAGGTGAGGGTAGAAACGTAGATTGACTGGTAAATTGAGAGCTTTGCCTTACAGCTCAGCTCCTTTTTCACCGACAGACTGATGCAGATCCCGCATCACTGCGGACGCCACACCGATCCGCCTGTCGATCTCACGCTCCATTCTTCCCTTACTCGTGAACAAGACCCCGAGATACTTGAACTCCTCCACTTGGGGCAGGATGTACGCTCCCAACCCTGAGAGGGCACTCCACCCTTTTCCGGCTGAGGACCATGGTCTTGGATTTGGAGGTGCTGATTCCCATCCCAGCCGCTTCACACTCAGCTGCGAACCGATTCAGAGAGAGCTGAAGATCACGGCCTGAAGAAGCAAACAGGACAACATCATCTACAAAAAGCAGTGACCCAATCCTGAGTCCACCAAACCGGACCCCTTCAACACCCTGGCTGCGCCTAGAAATTCTGTCCATAAAAGTTATGAACAGAATCGGTGACAAAGGGCAGCCCTGGCGGAGTCCAACTCTCACTGGAAACGGGCTCAACTTACTGCCGGCAATGCGGACCAAGCTCTGACACCAGTTGTACAGGGACCGAACAGCCCTTATCAGGGGGTCCGGTACCCCATACTCCCAGAGCACCCCCCCACAGGATTCCCCGAGGGACACAGTCGAACGCCTTTTCCAAGTCCACAAAACACATGTAGACTGATTGGGCAAATTCCCATGCACCCTCCAGGATTCTGCTAAGGGTGAAGAGCTGGTCCACTGTTCCATGACCGGGACGAAAACCACACTGTTCCTCCTGAATCCGAGGTTCGACTATCAGACGGACCCTCCTCTCCAGAACCCCTGAACAGACTTTTCCAGGGAGGCTGAGGAGTGTGATCCTTCTGTAGTTGGAACACACCCTCCGGTCCACCTTTTTAAAGAGGGGGACCACCACCCCGGTCTGCCAATCCAGAGGCACTGTCCCCGATGTCCATGTGATGTTGCAGAGACGTGTCAACCAAGACAGTCCTACAACATCCAGAGCCTTAAGGAACTCCGGGCGTATCTCATCCACCCCCGGGGCCCTGCCACCAAGGAGTTTTTTAACCACCTCGGTGACCTCAGCTCCAGAGATGGGGGAGCCCACCTCGGAGTCCCCAGGCTCTGCTTCCTCATTGGAAGGCATGTTAGTGGGATTGAGGAGGTCTTCGAAGTACTCCCCCCACCGACCCACAACATCCCGAGTCGAGGTCAGCAGCGCACCATCCCCACTATATACAGTGTTGACACTGCACTACTTCCCCCTCTTGAGACGCCGGACGGGGGACCAGAATCTCCTCGAAGCCATCCGAAAGTCGTTCTCCATGGCCTCCCCAAACTCCTCCCATGCGCGAGTTTTTGCCTCAGCAACCACCGAAGCCACATTCCGCTTGGCCTGTCAGTACCTATCAGCTGCCTCCAGAGTCCCATAGGACAAAAGGATCGTGTAGGACGCCTTCTTCAGTTTGACGGCATCCATCACCGCCGGTGTCCACCAACGGGTTCGGGGATTGCTGCCACGACAGGCACAGACCACCTTACGGCCACAGCTCCGGTCAGCCGCCTCAACAATAGAGACACGGAACATGGCCCATTTGGACTCAATGTCCCCCACCTCCCTCGGGATGTAGTCGAAGTTATTTCAGCCCTTCCAGGTCTCACTGTCATTGCCCATGTGAGCATCGAAGTCTCCCAGCAGAATGAGGGAGTCCCCAGAAGGTATGCCCTTTAGCACCCCCTCCAGGGACTCCAAAAAGAGTGGGTACTCCAAACTGCAGTTCGGCGCATACGCACAAACAACAGTCAGGACCCATCCCCCCACCTAAAGGCGAAGGGAGGCTACCCTCTCGTCCACCTGGGTAAACTCCAATGAACAGGATCCAAGTTGGGGGGCAATAAGTATGCCCACACCCACTCTGCGCCACTCACTGGGGGCAACTCCAGAATGGTAGAGAGTCCAGCCCCTCTCAAGGAGATTGGTTCCAGAGTCCCAGCTGTGCGTCAAGGTGAGCCCGACTATATCTAGCTAGAACCTCTCGACCCTGCGCACTAGCTCAGGCTCCTTCCCCTTCAGAGAGGTGACATTCCACATCCCAAGAGCCAGCTTCTTGTAGCTGAGGATCGGACCGCCAAGGTCCCCGCTTTCCGCCACTACCCAACTCACACTGAACCCTACCTCCTTGGCCCCTCCCATAGGTGGTGGGCCCATGAGAATTAGGTGGATTAGTGATGCCAAATTGGTTTGCTGTTCTTTTGCACTTGATGCTGCAAGCACTGCAAGACCCCCTGATTTAAGAATGTTATGTTGTGAGGATTTTAAATACTCACTTTTGTGTATGTAGGGAGTTAGAAAGGCGCAGTAGACAGGTTTCAAATGAATGCTATTTGCTGTTTGGCTCTAAAATAAACGGCCTGGCACTGCACTCCAACTCAGGTCAGGAAGGAGACAGATGATCATTGACTCCTGGAAATACATCAATGATGGATGCTGGACAGAGTTCACAGTTAATCAGAAGTTCTTCTGTAAAGGCTCCAGATAAATAACAGCTCCAACATGAATGCCAACTGAGCATCTTGGTTGGTTTTGGATGAGAAAAGGTTTTGGTTTTCAGCAGATCCTATGTAGATAATTATTAAAACAAGAAGTATTTAAAGTTAATGAGTGAAAAATTGCTTACATGTACAGTGGACTCAAAACATCTTTTCTTTAAGATGAGACTGAAAAAATGAGTTCCTGTGTTTTGTGCTAATTTTATCATGTTAAGAGTTTACTTTCCACATACTGCACTTCCATTATATTAACTGAACTGTATGATGTAATTATATACTGTATTTCTATTTCTATATCAAGCTAAATGGGTGGACCCATGGAGGCCCGTGATTTAAAGGGCTGTAAATGTCAGTGCTTAGAAATTACTCACCCGGAAAAGGCCAGAGGTGACCTGCCACCAGGCCAATGAGGCATGGAGCAGTTGAGACCACATAAAAGGTGACTTTAGCACGGCAGAGGTAGTAATGACCCTCTTTATTAGGTGGCGGGTGGAAATCAATAAGCAGTGGGAAGCTGCATTTTGTTCAGTTTTCTTGTCTAATTTTGCATTGTCATTATTTCAGTTATTTCCTACTAGTTTTTCAATGAGAGCGGCTTATATGCCAGTCTCTGCCTCTCTGTCTATTGCACAAGGTTCTGCAAAACTTAATTATAAGCACAAAATGTTGACTACCCACAAACAGCCTCTTATTATTATTGTCTTCATGTTTTTTCTGTTCCTAATGAAAATTAAATGTGTATTACAATATACATGAAAAACATGTGGATACTATAATGTACAATATATGTAGTTCAAATATATATTGACTATTATATCTCTCTCTATAAAATCCAACGTCTGTCTGTCTGTCCGTTTTTCACAAATGAACTACTTAACGGATTTAGATCGGGTTTTTTTCTATAATTTGCTAGAACAATCTGCTTGATTTTGTGACTTCTCTCATCGCACTAAGTATCATAGTTCGCTTGCAGTGCCGATTTATTTGCACGAACCCAAGAGACACAGTGGACCGAGGGGAGGGGCCCTCCTCACTCACGCGCCACCCTCTGGGCGTTCCTTAACTCCGCTTAGTTAGCGAATGAGAGAACTGCTTAACGGATTTTGCTTGAACATTCCGGTTGAGTTTGCAAATTCTCTCATCTTGCTAAGAATCATAGTCTGCATGCAGCAGCGATATATTCATGCTAATCCGAGACAGCAGAGGCTGCGGGCCGAGGGGAGGAGGAAGCGTGACGTCAGGAGTGGAGAGCTGGGCAGTGTCCTTCTCGCTGTCCTGTTTTACTACTACATGGACAGAGTCATGGAGGATGGCAAGTTTGAAATATAATGAAACATACATTATCAATTATATACTGTATTGTCTTCATGGTTTTTTTCTGTTCCTTATGAAAATTAAATGTCTTATAATATACATGAAAAAACGTGTGGATACTATATCCATCCATCCATCCATCCATTTTCTAACCGAATACAGGGTCACGGGGGTCTGCTGGAGCCAATCCCAGCCAGCACAGGGCGCAAGGCAGGAACCAATCCTGGGCGGGGTGCCAACCCACCGCAGGACACACACTAACACACCAAGCACACACTAGGGCCAATTTAGAATCACCAATCCACCTAACCTGCATGTCTTCGGATTGTGGGAGGAATCCCACACAGACACGGGGAGAACATGCAAACTCCACGCAGGGAGGACGCGAGAAGCGAACCCGGGTCTCCTAACTGCGAGGCACCGTGCCACCTGGATACTATAATATAAAATATATGTAGTTCAAATATATATTTACGATTATATTTGAAATATAATCAAATATACATTATCAATAATATACTGCATTTTCTTAATGTTTTTTCTGTTCCTTATGAAAATTTAATATAAATAAAATCAATAAAATAAAAAAAGAAAATTAAGTATGTATTATAATATACATGAAAAACATGTGAATAGTATAATTTAAAATATATATAGTTCCAATATATATTTATTATTATATTTAAAACTAGGGGGCCTTGCCCCCTGCTCACTTTGCTCGCCAACCCCTGGGCCTGCGCTACACACTAGCCTCTTTGCGGTTCTGCTGCTCGCATATGGAGGATGCGGACATACAATTTAAACAGATTTTTATTTTCATGGGAATTTTTATCCAGTATATGCATAATAGAACTGACTATTTTACCTTACAGCGAGTAATTAACCATATTAAAAAAGAGTAAAATGTAATAATCTGAAAGTAAATTATGTTTCATGTTGCATTAGAGGGGTGGCGCAGTGGGTAGCGCTGGTGCCTCACAGTGCTGGTGCTCCCTGCGTGGAGTTTGCATGTTCTCCCCGTGTCTGCGTGGGTTTGCTCCCACAGTCCAAAGACATGCAAGGTTGGGTGCATTGGCGATTCTAAATTGTGCTTGGTGTGTGCCCTGCGGTGGGCTGGCACCCTGCCTGGGGTTTGTTTCCTGCCTTGTGCACTGGGATTGGCTCCAGCAGACCCCTGTGACCCAGTAGTTAGGATATAGCAGGTTGGACAATGGATGGATGTTGCATTAGAGTTATTTGTTGTGTAATATGATTTTGTTCTGTTTGGCATTGAAATTAACACACAAATACTTTTTAAACTTACACTTTTACTGTAATTGTTTTCAGTTAAAAGAATTTTTTTAATTAAATTTTTGTCAATATCGCATTGAATTTTGATTCTGTGTTTGGACTTTCATTGTGACAACGTAATATATAACTGCCTGTGAGTGAATTTTATTTCTTTCTCTCTATTAAATAAAACAACTTTTTCTAATGTTTGTCACTGTGATTTGTTAATTGTCTTTGCAAAAGCTATTCTAACAGGAAACTGTTAACATTTTAATACGAATGGCATATGAAGATCTCCTTTGTTGTGTAATGTTATCCGCAGCAGATGTACTACATTACCTTTCTTGGATACATCCTTCTTTCTACAGTAATTTCGGGCAGTCGAAGACTGGATGGTGTTAACGGTTGTAGATATTCTACGGGATATTGTAAGTTGTTGTTTTCATCTTCTGCACCATCACCACCAACTGTTTCAGCAGAGTCTATTGATACGCATTTAACCAATTTGCAGTGTAAACGATTGACATTTTTGGCATTAATTCGTTTGACTTCATCATTTCTCAGTGCTAGGATTGCCTGTGTACTCATTCCTTCTGTTGATAACCCTTTGTGATGAAATTCTTCACTAAGATTTGGACATAATGCACCTTCAATAATTGGGAACGTAAAGTGAGCAAAACAGTGAAATGTATTAGAGTGCAGGAACTGTGTCTGACAAAAGCATTAACACAAATGAGAGGTTGAATATGGTTGAGAGGAAGGCGTGACTTGAAAAAATCTCATGGCCAAAGTCTCATCTTGCGGGACTTGAAAAAATCTTCAAAAAAGTCTTGTCTTGTCACAGGATTTTTTTTATATAATAGAGAGAGAGATATCATCAAACATTACCCATACTGTAATATACTGTATTGTAGTACACATACAGTAAAACCTGAATTGTCCGTCACTCGATTCACCATTAGTTTCTGTTAACCATTAGGGCCAAAGGAAAAAAAAATTGCAGACAACAGAACCTGCCAATTACGTTACTAATAGTGCTGTGTGGTACGCTGTGAGCCATGCACATTTGGAACAACTCTCCCTTGTGCTAGCATATAGTGTTCTTCCCCAGCACCACGTGTCAGGCCGCATTTTGAAGTCACAGTGTCAGTTACATACCTTCAGCTTTAATAACGTTTCGTAGCTTTTCTTTTTTTGTTATAAATAATCTACTATGTATTTTTTTATGGCCGATAAATGTTAGTGTGTGGTGTTGGAATTGTTACAAAAATTGAAATTTTTAAACGTTTACGAAATGACAAGATTGCTTCAATTTACGGAGTAAGAACAACAATGAATGATATAAAGCGTGATGCCGACAAAATAAAAGCCACTGACAGTAATATTCTGTAAAAAGTTTATGTTTAATGTTAATATGCTCTTAATAAAGTAATTATCTATCTATCTATCTATCTATCTATCTATCTATCTATCTATCTATCTATCTATCTATCTATCTATCTATATATAGTGCCTTTCATATCTATCTATCTATCTATCTATCTATCTATCATATAGTGCCTTTCATATCTATCTATCTATCTATCTATCTATCTATCTATCTATCTATCTATCTATCATATAGTGCCTTCTATCTCTATCTATCTATCATATAGTGCCTTTCATATCTATCTATCTATCTATCTATATAGTACATTTCTATCTATCTATCTATCTATCTATCAATCATATATTGCCTTTATATCTATCTATCTATCTATCTATCTATCTATCTCCTTCCTGTTTTGCTGTCGCTGTGCATGCTGGGTGGTTGTCTCGAGTGTGAGCGAGTGGAACTGGTGGTGGACGCTGAGGTGAGTGTGGTGATTCTTTTTCTTCTAATTTTCTAGTTTCTTATTTCTATCTTTTCTTTGGTGAAAACAGCTACACTTGTTTTTGTACTGAGTGGCTTAGGCCACGGCAGCCGCAATGGCTGCTAATCTTGAGCGTTTGAGCCGCCGCCATGGGATTAAACTTATTTCAGAGGAGTTTGTTCCTTTAGAGGCGGGGGTTTTGGCGGTAGGCGAAGTGGTCGGATGTGACAATATTAAGTCAGCTTCACGAATGAGCGGGAATATCGTGGTTTTTTTGAGCTCTGTGGATTTAGTCCCACAGTATTGAGAAGGGGTGGTTATTAATGGCTCCTTTGTACAGGTTTCCCCTTTAGCCGTCCGTCCCGTAGAGTAACAATTTCAAATCGCCGCCTTTCTCAAAAATGAAACTATAGCGAAAGAGTTGGAGCGGCATGGGCGTCTGGTATCGAAAATTCGGCACATTCCTTTAGGGTTGTAAATCGCCTGATTTAAAACATGTCTTGTCATTTAGACGACAAGTTTTTATGGTTTTAAATAGAATGGATGACGAATTAAATGTGGCAATGAAGTTTAGAGTGGACGGTTTCGATTATGTGATTTTCGTCACTTCTAACGAAATGAAATGTTTTGGTGCGGGAGTGAAGCTCATTTAATTAAACAGTGTCCTGAGAGACAGCAAGGGAGCAAGAAAACTGGCCGTACAAACACAGAAATAGAGGGGCAGAAAGTGGAAGATCACGAAATTGTGGCTGATGGCGCAGAGGCGCAAGGTGATAAGAATAAAAATGCTACTAGAGCTGAAGGGCAGGAGAATCAAGTGCCTCCCAGAGATGAGCCGAATGAAGGCGGTAGTGAAACGGTAGATCAAACAGCGGCTGCAGCAGAAAGTGTGTGGGGAGACATTGATATGGATGAGGGAGGCAGCAACGAGACAGAGGAAAAAGTGAATTTAAACGTCCTGCTCAGAAAAGGCAAGGAGAAAGAGAAGATCGGGCACGAAAGAAAATTGTTTTAAGTCAGGGCTCGGGGTCGTTGGAGAGGATCCGCCTATGGTCCTTGTCAGGAGGATTTTCCGTCTTCGCGGAGACGGCCGATAACGTCTCAAATGCGGGAGTGTCGGGGAAGAGCATCGACGGTAATATCTCCGATGGGTCTGCTGCCTCGGAGCCCCCAGAGTTAAAAGCCAGGGGGGGTTACAGCGCTCAAAGTGTGAAAGAGTTTTTGGTGAATACCGCCGGAAAAAAGGGGTGGATGTGGCCGAATTTTTCCCTGACATTGACCTCTTTCTATCGTCTGTCCGCGGGTTGCGATCCGCAATGTTTGATGTTAAAGAGCTCGTGAGGCTAAAGAATTTAACAAGTAAACTGAGAAAACAGTCCAATCTAAACACCACCTAATGGCTAAGCCCCCTGTTAAATCCACTCCACAGTCTTTGTGGTGGTCCCTGTGTTTTATTGTGTGTTTATCTATATATTCTGTTACCATGGCAAGTGTACACATAGGAACCCTAAATATTAACGGTGGGAGAAGTCCAGATAAGAGGGTCGCATTGTTTGATTTTATCAGACAAAAAGACTTGAATGTCACCTTTCTACAAGAAACCCACATTGATGAGCAAATCAGTGGGAGTGGAGCAGGATTGGAAGGGGACATTTTTTTAGTAATGGGACAAATGTTAGTGCTGGAGTGGCTTTTATTTCTTGGGGACTTCAAGTAGAAGTTGCAGTACTGAGGAGCTGGTGAAAGGGAGACTCCTAAAAGTACGGTGAAATTTCATGGCAGTGTCGTCACTTTCATTAATGTGTACGCCCCGAATGAGGGTGAGGAGAGGCTCCACTTTTTTAACAAGTTAGGAGATCTTTTATCCAAGTGTGACCCTGAAGAAGTGGTGGTGTTAGGAGGGGATTTTAATTGTACACTTGATACCAGAATGGACAGAAATAACGGACTGGAACCGCACCCTGCTCAGCACGAGCTTTAGGTAAAATAATTAAGGACTTTGGGCTGGAAGATGTGTGGAGGGCAAAATGGGGCCTGTCGGCAATACACCTGGGGCGGAGAGTGGAAATACGATCTCAATGGCGAGACTCGATCATTTTTATAGTTTTAAGCACCTGTTAGGCTTATTTAAGGTGTGCTCTATTGTGCCTACTGGATTCTCTGATCACAGTTTGGTGTGTTGTACACTTATTTGTAACACTTACAGACCCCGTAGTCCATACTGGCATTTTAACACACTCCTCCTTAAAGATCAGAACTTTAAAGAGTTATTTGTTCATTTCTGGGGAGGCTGGAAGGCTATGAAGAAGGAGTTCACCAGCTTACAACAGTGGTGGGAGGTTGGGAAGAGTCACATCCGGGCCTTGTGTCAGGAGTATACCAGAAATGTCACCCAAGTATTGCGGTCAGAAATGGCAGCTTTAGAAATTAAAATAGCTGAATTTCAACAGCTTCTAGAGAAGGGTCCAAATGAGCAGCTTCAGGCGAGCCTGACTTCTGCTAAACTGGGGTTGGCCACCTGCTTGAGACCAGAGCTCAGGGGGCTTTAGTGAGGGCCCGCTTTCAACGACTGACTGAGATGGATGCACCAACTCAATACTTTTTTGGTTTAGAGAAAAAAAACTCGCAGAGTAAAATCTTACATTGCATAAGAACACCCGATGGCAGAGAGACACAAGAGCCCAGTGAAATAAGGCAGGTGGTCCGCGAATTTTATGAACTTCTGTTTGCTGCAGATGGTGATGGTGGCAGTGAAGACCAACAGGCCTTTTTGCAGGACTTACCGCAGCTGCCCAATGCAGATGTGGCAGAGCTAAATAGAGAGGTGACCTTTGCAGAACTCACCACAGCCCTGGGACAGCTGAAAACAGGGAAGGTCCCTGGAATCGATGGAATACCAGTGGAGTTTTATAAAGAGTTCTGGGATGTCATCGGCCTGGACTTATTGGAAGTGTTCCGGTGGAGTTTTAAGACGGCTTGTTACCACAGAGCTGCCGAGAGCCGTGATCACGCTGCTGCGAAGAAGGGAGACTTGTGTCTCATTAAGAACTGGCGGCCTGTGTCTCTCTTATGCGCTGATTATAAAGTTCTCTCTAAAGCCTTAGCCAACAGGATGGTCCAAGTTTTAGGGAGAGTGGTGCATCCTGATCAGAATTACTGCGTGGCTGGCAGGTCCATCTTTAATAACATTTTTTAATTGGGACATTTTGGCTGCTGCAGAACTGTTTGGTTTTCAGACTGGTCTTATTTTTCTTGACCAGGAAAAAGCTTTTGACAGGGTCAGTCACTCATTTTTATGGAATGCCATGAAGGCGTTTGGGTTTGGGGGGTCTTTTATTAAATATATTCGCTTACTTTATAGTGACATTTCTGGTATCATAAAGGTCAATGGTGGCTTGTGCCCTTTCAGTGTCAGAAGAGGAGTCAGACAGGGCTGTTCTTTGTCCGGCATGTTATATGCTCTGGCGCTGGAGCCTTTCCTGGTGCACCTGAGGAAGGTGCTGACTGGTCTCTCCATCCCCAACTGCAACATGGACCCTGTGAAAGTCACTGCTTATGCAGATGATCTTGCTGTAGTCATCACAAGCCAGAAGGATTTGGACAAATTAACAGAAGGTCTGAGGAATTACAGCAAAGCATCTCGGCTAAAGTGAATTGGAACAAAAGTAGTGCAGTGCTGGTGGGAACTGGAAGGATGTAGTCCTCCTCGACTGGAAGGAGGTCTGCAGTGGACAACTGGAGGCTTCCTGTACCTGGGAGTCCATCTTGGAGATGACCACTACATCCAAAAGAACTGGGAGGGTCTGTTGGACAAGGTTACAGCTCGGCTTGCCAAGTGGAAGTGGATACTCCCTCAGTTATCCTATAGAGGACGGATGCTGGTCATTAATAACCTGGTGACCTCCAGCCTGTGGCATAAGTGTATTTGTCTACAACCTCCACCTTTGCTTGTTCAGCAGATACAGAAGGCGATCATGGATTTTTTTTGGACTGGTACCCATTGGATACAGAAGGGCGTTCTATTTTACCATTGGATGAAGGCGGACAAGGACTTATTGACATTACCAGCAGGATTGCTGCTTTCGCCTTCAGACCATTCAAAACTGTTGTATCCTGTTGAGCAGAGCCAGTGGATGAACTTAGCCGTACTCTTCTTTAAACAGGCCAGGCATATGGGACTTGGGAAAAGTTTACTGCTGTGCCACTTAGATAAGATCAAGACTTTACAGGTGCCAGAGTTTTATAAAAGCCTTTAGCAGCATGGCAACTACTGGATAAAAAGGACTGTGATGACCTCTCCACATTTTGGGTCCTTCATGAACCACTGTTCTACAATCCTGCTGTTGGCACTGCTACAGGATTTCTGAAAACTTTATTAATCATTTCATAATACATGGAATAACCACAATAAAGGACATAATTGACTGGGAAAATTACACTTGGAAAAGTGCACAAGTGGTAGCAGTGGAGACAGGAGTGCACTCAGTCCGCTAATGGAGAAGTTTCTGTGGCAGGTACAATCATCAATGGACAGGGAATCCATGACACTCCTGCACGGAATTTTCTATCACAACTGAAGCCAACTGACAAACGCCTTTTCCAACACTTACTGTGTCTCCGGCTGTTGAACTGAGGGATGGTGCAGACTAATGTTTTAGCCTTAAGTTCTCTAGAGGCGTTATCTCTACCTACAGTGCCGGGGAACAGCTGTACAGGATTTGTGTGAAGGTGAACAACCTGGAGCAGCTGAGGACACAAGACACGACACACCTTGGAGAGACAAGCTTGGAGCCCCTCAGGACTGAACCCCGCATGGAGGTCGTTGTACAAGCCGCCATTGGCCAGTAGGGTGGGAGACCTGCAGTGGAGGTTGGTACATGGGATACTAGCGGTGAACTCCTTCTTATCGATTATATGTCCGGGGGTCTCAGATTGCTGCCCTTTTGTGGTCTGAGGGAAAGTGTCTTTCATGCTTTATGTATTGTGAGAGGCTCCAGACCTTTTTAGTAAAATTGAAAGAATAGTAGAAGGGCTGGGGTCCGTATAATGGCACGGTGTTTGTGTTTGGGGTTAAATTACTAAACACACCAGAGAAAATATGAACTTAATTAATTTTATTATCGGGCAAGCAAAACTGTCAATATGGAAGACCCGTAAAAACAAGATTACTGGGAGAGGAAATGAAAATGTTGTTGTATTTTTTAGAAAAGTATGTGAAAGTAGGATATTAGTGGATTTTAATTTTTATAAGTCCACAAATAATTTAGCAAAGTTTAAGGAAATGTGGTGTGTGAATAATGTGCTTTGTGTATGTGATGAAGATAATTTGCAATTTGTGCTTTGAGTTTGGTGTTTCATTCCTTTATAAATTGGGTGGTAAATTGAGAATAAGTGGGATTGGAGGGTGGAAACAATGGGAGGGATTAGATAAATATATACTCCAAGAACAATATGAATATGTAATGGTTTAAAAATGAATATTCATCATTAGGAATGTGTGTACATGTTTTTTTGTAAGACTTAAGATTTTGAGTTTACTGTGTTTTTTTGTATTTATTCCTGTGTTTATTTAATAAAGTTTGTTTTAAAAATAAAAAAAAAATCTATCTATCTATCTATCTATATATCTATCTATCTATCTATCTATCTATCTATCTATCTATCTATCTATCTATCTATCTGTCTATCTATCTATCTAATATTCTTCTGTATTCTAAATATGTTTTTAAATTCTGTTATGTTATATTTTGTTAATATATTGTGACGTGCAGGCAGCTGGTGGGGCTGTAGGGGATGGGACAGGGTGAAGGGCTTCTGCTCTGTGAGGGGCGAACATGTCTGTTAGGAGATGAGTGACAGGAGAAGTTAGGGGAAAACAAAGGTGTGGCAGAAGGAAGTTTTGTGTAGGGAGTCAGGAGACATTAAACAGGAGTGTTTGCAATAGATAGAAAAAGAGAACTTAAGTGGCAGAAGATAAACTGGTTGTTAGGGAAAGCTTTCTTTTATTGTTTTGGAGGTGTTGTCCATAACTCAGTTAATGAAGTATAAGTCAAGGCACCGTTTGCAACAGGATGAAGCACATATCCATTGTACTCTTTTGAAATTCAAATAATTGACAGCGTCACACGTATGTGCATGGAAGACAGCTTAAGGGCTCTGGTGACAGTAATTACCTGTCAAACCACGGGTTAGTGGGCTAACACTTTCTCTCTTCCTTCCTTTGCAGAATTTGAGACTGAGAGCCACTCCACTGCTAACGCCACTTCCATTGCCCACCCTCCTGGACCCGCTCCTTCCTTCTGAGTGACTTTATAACCCACGAACCAGCCATTTAGTCCTCTGTTCTGTTTTGAACTCCCTTGAACCATTGTGGGTTGCATTATTGTGCATCCTTTCAGATTATATGGGGTTACCAAGGTGATGCCTTAACTCTTTGACCTTGTTGTGTCTCCTTTTTACAACAGCTAAACAACACGGCATTGACTGCACATTTACATGATTACCACTATCAATAATCACCAAATTGCCAGACTCTCTTCTAATTAAGAAATGGAACAATCAAATATTTGTGCTGGCATCTGTCTTAGAATTGGTTCTTACATATCACGTTATTAAGACTAATCATTGTCCCCAAGTCAGTAATAACCAGCCTGTGAAAATGATGGTGACTTTTATTTCATTCCATTAAAAATATTCAGGTCTAAAGCAGTGCCTGCTATTCAGTCCTCTTCCCCTTCTTCACCAGGAAAATTCTTATGGCCTGGAATTGCAGATCATCACATTGGGAAACATTGTGTGTAAGTCGGGGATTTATTTTTACCCTAATAATATGAAATTAGAATAATAGAACAATCTAGATGAGAACAGGCCATTCAGCCACAAAAAGCTTATTAGTCCTATCTAGTGAGTCATTTTCCAACTTGTTATATCCTAACACAGGGGTCTGCTGGAGCCAATCCCAGCCAGCACAGGGAGCAAGGCAGGAACAAACCCCGGGCAGGGCGCCAGCCCACCACAGTGCACACACACCAAGCACAATTTAGGATCACCAATGAACCTAACCTGCATGTCTTTGGACTGTAGGAGGAAACCACACAGACACGGGGAGAACATGCAAATTCTACGCAGGGAGAACCCAGGAAGTGAACCCAGGTTTTCTAACTGCGAGGCAGCAGCGCTACCCACTGTGCCACCGTCCTTTCTGTTTACTCCTTAAATAACATCAAGTTGAGTTTTGAAGGTCCCTAAAGTCCTGCTGTCCACCATGTTATTTAGTCACTTATTCCATGTATCTGTGGTTCTCTGTGTGAAGAAAAACTTCCTAATCTTTGTGTGACATTCTCCCTTAACAAGTTTCCAACTGTGCCCCCGTGTTCTTGATGAACTCATTTTAAAGTCCCAGTCTCGATCCACTGCACTAATTCCCTTCATAATTTTAAACACTTCAGTCAGGTCTCAACAGGCCTCAATAGGCTTTTACAGACTCCGTTTTATTAACACAGGCCATGACTCTCTAAGATAACACAATGAAAGCAAAGAAACTCAAATATTATAGAGAAACAAAGTGGAGGAAATCTTGGGAAGGGCTATTCAGAGAGAGACCCCCTGCTAAATAGGTTGGATGTGCAATGATTGTTAAAAAATGGGGTACATACAACACACAAAACAAAACACAAGTAATCCTCTTCACAGAGCTGAATTGTCCATTTATCATGGTAACCTCAGACATACAATAAAGCAGTACAAACGACTTTGTTTCTACGCAGCATTGCACTGTGACAGCTCTCAAGGTAAAATGCAAGAATTGACGATACAACTCACTAAATACAGAACATTCACATATAAGGATACAGATTTGCGATTTGGGGGTAAAGCCCCCTAGTTAGCATACATAAAAAACAACATCAGTCTATCAAGCTATTTGTAGCACCATGGCTACATTGCAGAATAAGAGTCAAACAAGTCAAACACAATCAGAGTCCTGGAGACCTCGGCCTATAAGGCTTCTCCATTCTATTGGGTATTCTACAGCTGAGTCAGTGCTGGGCCGGCCAGTTAAATTAAAGGAGCCTTCTTCCTGATGATTCCAGTACCTCTTCATCTGAGATGACTTTTCCATAAGCGGGCAAGCAATTTGGTTGTAGAGCAGTGGCACCAAGTGCCATATGAAGGTAACAAGAAAAGAACGAAAATAGGGCTAGTGTTTTGTCTTGGTAGAGTTCTATATGACTCTACTTTCCCCTTTTGTATTATTAATATGTAGCCTTTGTCAGAATGCCTCAAATCTCACAGACTTACCACTGTTTATAAGGTACTGTACCATATAACTTCTCCCCACCTTCCCTTCTACATTTATAACCTCAGGCAATTAGGCGTAGTAAAAGACAAGCAGGAGTTAAGTTACAATTTAAACAATGTATTATTGATAATATTCATAAATAATAACAATAAGCAAAGTATAAGTGAATACTGGCAACCATACAACCTGATAAATCCTGATGTGTAGTTTCAGGCGGCACACAGACTTGTTAGTTACTTAAAATGTCTCCTGTTAAGGGCATCATTTGTGGTCAGCTTTCTTCAGAACAGGCCGCATGCCTGTCTTAATGGCTGCCAAGCTGTGCTCTTCATTGTGTTGTCCTTTTCAGTTCATGGTGTGTGAGATGCTCCTTCATCAGTTGGTAAGAGAGAGAGAGAGAGAGAAGTCAAAGCAAGCAAATTTATAGGTTTTCTGCCCAACCCCTAGAGCCAATAGGGTGTTGTGGTACTTAAAGACTTTTGATACAAGACAATTCCAAACAGCCATACTTCAGACCAGTGGGGGGGACAGATTACCTTCACACCTGCCCCCAAGACTATATGTTAAGGTAAAGCTTAGCAGTTAAGCAGCCTGGTTTTCCTGTCAGGGTTGATTGAGAGAGTCCTGCAGAGAAACATTTACCAAGCTTGTTTGAGGCATGTCCCCCAACCCTGTTGTAAAATTGCAAAGAGACTCATTCCTAACAGGGGGGGAAGGGGTCCTTAACACATCTAACCATTGCTATTATTATCAATAATGTAACACTAATATTACTTTGCTTTATCTAAGTTACAAATAAAGACATACAAAATATTTATCAACTTGTATGCAAAATTTCACATCACAACAGTTAGTAACAGTTAATAAATATGGTATTACTTATATTTTAGAACTAATGACTAACAAGAGAGATGCAGTAACATCAGCAGCTCTAGTCAGGGTATGCAAAACTGAAGTAGTGAGTCGTCAGCCTAATTTAAAAGCTGAGATCGAAGGGGCATCATTTCCCACATTATGAAATTTCAGCTGATCAAAACCATGTCTCATTTGGCAATTAGTTTTGTTACATTTTTTCCTCTTTATTTAGTTTTTGATTATTGTGTGTCTTCAGCATTTAGTATCTGGTGACTGCAAAGAGGATGCAGTGTTGAGCAACGTGGGATGCTCTGTGACCATAATTTAATTTAAAAACCTTAACTTGTACCTTTGAATACTTGTAGAATTCTTTAATAGAGTTCAAGAATTTATGCAATGTTTTCTTTCCTCATCAGTCTGAATGTATTAAAGGTGAGCAATGGTAATGTAACAGAACTCTAAGTGATGGACATTGAATAATACAGTTTTGATGAGAAGAGGCTGCTGAGCCCCACAAGCTCACCAACTGTATAAATCTTATTGCTCTAATATAACGTTGACTCGAGCTTTTCATGACGTAGACAGTCAGATTGGCTCTGTAGCTGAAGAGGATGCCCAGTCATGTGCTCAAGATTCTTTAGTTCAATTTTTAATTCTGAAAAACTGTACACTACATATGAGGTTCATGGTTGTGCTCACTTTAAAACCACTATATATAATAAAGATTGTGTGACCAGCAGGTGGCAATGCAGCAACCCAAACTGCAGGCAAAACCACCACGACACAAGTTTTGGGTTCAGATACAAGTTTTATTAACTCTTTTAGGGCGGATGTCGACTTTTGTCGACAGGAGGGGTTGAGGGCGAATGTCGACTAAAGTCGACATCCAGGGATAGAGGGCGATAATCAGCTGTTAATGGCGACAAATCTCACTGTCACGTCACAGGCATTCCCTCTGTGCTTGGAAGAATGATAGACTCGTTGACTTCGGCAACTAATCCTAGCGTGTCGCGTGAGTTGCGAAATGTAAACAATGGCAAGATGGTATCGACATGTGACAATGGAGCGAGGCGAGTGCAGAAAAGAAAACACTCGGCAGACAATGACAATGTTTTGCGCATTATCGCGGAGTCGGACTCTGATTTTTCAGAATCGGATTTTATTGACAGTGATCAGGAGATTGAGCAAGAGAGTGAGAAGCCGGCATCAGCTGATCAAACACCAGCCGATGCCACGCCAGCGATCTGCTGCCAGTTGAGCGCCGCGCAGCCGATGCATCTACAGCAAGGTTCGCGTGGGATAAATACACAGACATTGATCCGTTGAGAGCCGAGCTGGCTACTGGACTTCACAAGACGGCATGGCTTGCTGTTGGACACGACAGATCACCAGCTGCTGTACTTCAGGCTGCTCTCTCCTGATGCTGCTTTTCAGCTACTGTCAGACGAGATAAACAGGTAGGCAGAGAAATTTTTTCAATTGCGGGCTGCGTTTGCATCGCATTCTCATTTTTCAAAGTGTAAACACACAACAAAAGACGAGATGAAGCGTGCTGTGGTATTACAAATAGAGATGGGACAGAACTGGTGATATAACTTCAGGGAGCATTGGTCCAAACGTGCTTTGTCCCCTGGTGGCTTTGGACAGGTTATGTAGCATGGTGATAGGACGCGTGCGGCTGCAAAGTTTTATTCACTTCTGTAATAAACAGAAGCAAATCCCATGGGGTGAGCCGGGCTATAATGCCATGCATAAAGTTCATAAAGTTTCAGAAGATGAAAAGAGGTGACAATACGGTTTTCATGCGGGCAGAAAACTTGGTGGCAGTGGAATGGCACAATGGCAAAAGGGTGACTTGTCTCTCTACAGCACACACTAACAATATATGTGAGAAAGTGCAGCAACAGACAATTGAAAAGTAGGCACCAAAGCAACACGTATTGTAAGCAGTGCAATGTGGCAATGACTGAAATTGGCTGCTTGGACCGAGATCAGACTTTGCAGGACTTTGCTGTGTAAAATGTATGTGATATGTATGTGAAATCATAGAGTATGCAGGCTCATACAACATGCAAGACAGTAATATTTGTCGAAAGTAAATATTTTTTGTTGATTTGATATGTTAAACAATTGCTTTGTGTTCTTTTTTAAAAATGTTAGTTTTTGGAAAAATATTCAGCCCTGGGAGATAAGAAAAAAAAAAAAAATTAGCCCTAAAAGAGTTAAAATAATAAACCTTACAAAAGGCTTCTCCTTCTCTTTTTCTTTCTCTCCTTCCACTCCTCCAGGTGAGCTTTGTTCTTCTTCCTCCCAACTCCAATTCCTCTGGTTGAGCATCTTCTTTTATCTTAGACCCAGGAGTACGTCTGGTGCTAGGGCATAGCCCAATGGAAACACTTCTGGATCGAGAAGAAATTCCACAAACTAGGGATGATGGATCCCTGCAACACCTCCTGGCAGTACCCACAGAACCTGACAAGGCTACCCTATGGGACTACAGTTCCCAGCATGCCTCTTGCAGGTTTCCACAAAGGTAGTTGTTTTATCTTGGTAGAGTAATATATTTTGCTCTACTTTCCCCTATTGTATTATTAATATGTAGCCTTAGAATGCCTAATCTCACAGACTAACCACTGTTTAAAAGGTATTATTGTATATAACTTATCCCCACCTTCCCTTCTATATCTATAACCTCAGGCAATTAGTAAAAAGACAAGCAGGAGTTAAGTTACACATAAAATAATGTATTATTGATAATATTTATAAATAATAACAAAATGCAAAGTACATTTGAATATTGCCAACCATACAACCTGATAAAATGGTGATGTGTAACTCAGGTGGCACACAGACTTGAAGTTACTTAAAATGTCTCTAGTTAAGGCATTATTGGTGCTCAGTTTTCTTCAGAACAGGCCTCAAGCCTGTTCAATATGGCTGAAGCTGTGCTCGTCATTGTGTTGTCTTCAGGTCATGGTGTGATGGTCTTCTTCAGTTGTTAGTAAGAGAGAAAGATACTTCTACATCATCACAGGTTACCAAGAGAGAGAGAGAATGTGGTTGAGTAAGCAAATTTATAGGTTTTCTGTCCAACCCCTACAGCCAATAGGACATCATGGTACTTAAAGGCCTCTGAGACAAGCCAATTCCAAACAGCCATACCTCAAACCAATGGGGGGAAATAGTACATCTTAACACCTGCAACCCACCCCCAACCCCAAAGACACTATATGTTAAACTAACCTGGCTTTGTGTGAGGGATGAGAGAAAGACTTTAGCAAAGAAACACTCGCAAAACTGGTTTAAGATACATCCCCCAAATCGTGTCGTAAAATTACAAATAGACTCAGTCGTAAAAGGGGGGGCGGTAAACACTAAATTACATTGCTTTGCCTAAATTGCAAATAAAGACGTACAAAATATTTATCAAGTTGAGATATGTAAAATCTCATATCACAACAGTAGTGTTGCCCAGGGAGGCACATCAAGAGAACATGTGTCCCTACCAAGCTGTTCCTGGTCCGGCTCTACTGATATGCCAGGGTACCCCACTGCTACACTGGCATCACATGCCTGTCTCCTGGCTGATGCAGGACAATCCTTGACTTTCTTATTGTACTTCTGAAGGGTTGGATTCCCTTCCAGGTAAGAAACCTTTCTCCATTCTGACCTGGATGCTAGCCCATGAGTGACATCCATCACAAATGTTTCTCTTTCAGGGCAGATGTCGACTTTTGTTGAAATTCAGAGTTAGGGGACGGTAATCAGCTGTAAATTGTGACAAAACCCACCGTTACATTAAAGGTTGACTCTCTTTGCTAGAAGGAAATTTATCTTTGTTAATTTGACCATGACCCCCTACACATGCATGAATAACGAAGAGCAAACAACCTCCAAAATGATGTCATCATCCTGCGAGAGACCAAAGGGAATGCACAAAGCAGAACACTCCATGGGTGACATTTTGGGTAATATATTGCTGAATCAGACTCTGAGTTGCTGGGCTCAGATTTTGATGCAAGTGATCTGAATGATGGAGACTGAAAACAAAAGTGAAGTACCAGCATCAGCTAATCATGGTGCTGATGCCCCTACAGCAACGTTCACCTGGGAGGACCACCACTTATGATCACTTACTAACCAGATTGTGTCGCACTGTGACTGCCACCGTTGCCCACCTGCCTTGTGAAGATAGCCAGGCAGTTGGTCTGTCACGCATTCCTGCTGGCCATTGAGACACCCCCCCCGCCGGAAACGGCGATTATGCAGCACATGGCAACAGTCGTTTTGTGTTGATTTATGTGTGAAATCATTGCTTTGTGTGCTTTAGAAAAAAAATAGAGTTTTTTGGAAAAATATTCAGCCCTTAAGGAGTTAATTTGACTATGGCTGATAAAATTATTTATCACCTATGACTGTATAAAGAGCAAAAGGGACATTTGGTTCCTTCTAACTAAGTGGGCCATGTTTAAATGAGTTCTCTGTGTTGTGATTGTATCTCATTTTTAATCCTGCTTCTAGTTATACTTTCAAGTACTCCTGCAAGCCGTCATTCAGAAAAATCAAATCTGAGACATTTCCAAGCCGAAACAAACAAAAACAACCAGCAGCACAATCTACATACCACACTTTCCTTTCACAAGAACACCAAGCAAATCTAATGTGTCCAGAAATAGATAATTACCCATTGGCGCTGACACAATACGAATGGAATTTCTCGGCCATGTTTAGAGAGCGCAATTAGTTCCTGCAAAGCCAAGAGCATCAACTAATCATTCAGCCACTCAAGGTTAGCCCCATCAATTGCCTTCAATCCACTCTCCCATTGATTTGCCTGCTTCATTTTCATATGACCAAATCTGGAATAAAACCAGAAACTTACTCTGCCAATAGCAAATTTATAATCAACCAAATTGATTGTAGACTCATTTGTCTCTTTTTTTTACTCTTTACTTAAGCTTTGAAGCTGTTATTTATCACTTATTAGCCATATGAGTGTGGCTATGCCCACATAGCAGTGAAACAGGACAAACTTTAAAAATCAATTTAAAAAAAATGTAATTCTGGCCAAGCCGAAGGTAGGCACGCTCCAACGTCAAACGTTGGCACTGTATCTGATCGTGTTCAATTATGACGGGAGAGTGTCCCCCGCATGGGGGAAAAGAACGTGGCAGTGATATCTCTGGCAATCAGCTCTGATTTCTCTCTCAAAAACGTCAAACGTTACTCCTTAATAATGTGTAGATGATAATGTCGGCTGAACAAACAGGTATAACTAGCTAAGTGGAGGCAAGGTGCACTCCAACATATTCCTCCCCTTGGCCCAAGCCTAGATAGATAGATAGACAGATAGATAGATAGATAGATAGATATGAAAGGCACTATATAATAGATAGATAGATAGATAGATAGGTGTAGATAGGCAGAAATAGTAATGAGACTGGCAACACTCAATGAGCGATCTGGCGATCTGGTAACGCTGCGCTGTTGTCCTTGATGGAGAGCACGTGTATCAGTACCCTCCCATAGCTCAGTGCGAGTTTCAACTCCTTCCGTTAACTACGTGATTTTTGTGACTGCTATTAGCGAAGTTGTGTTTTGGTTGTGCGTCACGCAAAATGGAACAGCGGAATTTGGAGCAACGTTGTGCCATTAAATTTTGTGTTAAGCTTGGAGAATTTTTTATAAAGACGTCCTTGAAAGGCTCAGAAAAAGGGTCATTCGCATGAGACCAGACATTGCAGACAAATGGATGCTCCATCATGACAACGCTCCATGTCACACTGCCCTCTCCATAACAGAATTTTTGACCTCAAAAGGCATTCCTGTGGTTCCCCAGCACGCTTATTCACCTGACCTCAGTCCGTGTGACTTTTTCCTTTGTCCTAAACTGAAAAATGTCCTCAAAGGACGTCATTTCGGGACTTTAGAAAACATCCAAAAGAGTGTAACGGACATGCTGAAGACCATACCGGTTGAAGACTTCCAGCGCCGCTACCAACAGTGGGAACAACGACTCCATTGGTGTGTAGCTGCCCAAGGGAACTACTTTGAAGGGGATAACATTGATGTTTGAAAAAAATAAAAACTTTGGTAAATAAAAAATCAGTCTCATTACTTTTCTGCCACACCTCGTAGATAGATAGATAGATAGATAGATAAAGATATTATAAGATATTATAGTGATGGGAGGAAATATATTAGACAAAAGATATTATAGTGATGGGAGGAAATATATTAGACAAAGACAGATAGATAGATAGATAGATAGATAATGTTTTTAGTATAGTTGGCATGATCAGAAATTTATATAGACTGATAAATGTTAAATGTTAAAACAGGTTGCTCCCACCCCCCATGCCAATCTGCATCACTCCACTGGGTGTTGTGTTTAAGACTAGCAGGGCTTTCAAGCTTCCAGTCATATTACATTTTCTCGAGTGATGAAAACCAGAAGATCCCAGGCTGCGTGCCGACTTCACTGATTTCTTTAAAAATGTCAAGGATGGATGCATTCAGGCCCTAGTGGCTCATTTGAGTTTTAACTCTCTAAGACTTTCTGGCAAATTACTCTATTGATGTCTTTTTGTGCTGTGCTGCTTCTTTTTCAGTTAAACCAGCGGCCTTTCCTTGTTGGACGTATGTGTAAAATGAGCTTTTTCCTGTTTTGTGATTATTCATTGCAAACCTTTTTCCAGTGACCTTTTTTTTTATATGCCCTTTAGTTCTCTTAATCAAAATTATTTATTTTTTTTGCACCCTCCACCACCACAACCTATCATCTATGGGTTAGTGAAAGTTTTAGATTCGTCAAAAATTTCAATCTCTGTTTATTACGGATCTCGATGATGGCTGTGTGTGTGTGTGTTTTTGTGTCTGTGTATCACAGTTTCTTGAGGATGGTCTAGAGCAAAAAAGGCCAGACAGAAAACTCAAAGCTTAAGTCTGTTATGAGATGACGATGTGCTGATTAGTTTTTGAGCCAAATCTTCCAAGAGAAAAAGGTGTTCTAGCGGAACCCTCAAATACCACAATTCTGCAATGAATTATGAATTTTTCTTATCAATTGCTATCAGAAAGATCAGCATCAAAGCGATAAATAATTGCTGAAATGTTAAACTATAGTTAATTAGCAGCTAATTAAGGAAAAGGGAACAATTACGGGGTCTGAGTCTTCAAGAGCAAGTCACTTAAAATGAAAGGAAAAAGAGTTAATTAGCAGCAAAAACAGGTCACTAATTGAGAAAAGGGTTAGAATGAAAACCCTCAGCCACTGTGCTCCTCCAGGACTGGAGTTGGGGACCCCTGACTAGACAATTGAGGGCAATTTAGCCAGGGCATCAGGATACCCCCTACTCTTTAAGGATGCCCAGGGATCTTTTATGACCATATAGACTCAGGACCTTGGTTTTATGTCTCACCTGAGGGAAGTACGATTTCTATAGCGCAGTGTCCCCATCACTGCGCTGGAGGCATTGGGATCCACATTCAGAACACAGGGAACGCGCCCCCTGCTGGCCTCACCAACACCTCTAACAGCAACAACCCAAATTTTTTCCTAGATGGTCTCCCATCCAAGCATTGGCTGGGCCTGAACAGGCTTCGGTTCAGGTGGATGACCTCTTCTGAATCGTATGTGCTATGGCTGCTGTCTAATTTTGGCACCTTTCCCTGATTCTTACACTTCTTGCTCTTTTAACGTTTGTCGATTCCCATATACTGTAACTGGAGTAATAATACTTTTTGTTATTCCCCTTTGGTATAAAAATGTTCCAGACAACATTAACATTAACTTCTAGGCCACAACTGGTTATATGACCAATTCTTTGTTTTTATTATTTGAAGAAAATAACATTCCATACAATCAAGTAAACTTATATGGCAAATGATTTCATAGTCAAGCTAGATAAAATAAAGATCACACAATTAAATAAAGAAAATGGGATATAATCAAAAAGAAACAAAACCGAACAAAACAAAATTCAATCTCCACCCTATATATGAGCAAACCTTTCTGATGGTAAGGTTAAGAATAGATGAACAATTGTAAACCTTACCATCGGAACGTTTTTAATTATCACAGTCCATTTTCTTTGTCCCGAGGTTTCCTACTTTTGAATTCTGGTTCTGATCCTTTGTTGTTGTTCATCTCTCATGCATTTTTTTCTCTATGTTTCCCGCAGCTATGAATGAACACTTCTCCGTATTCCCTTTTAAGCGTTAATTTTAATAAAATCTTTAGTATACATAATTATCTGGCCTGATGCTCCCTTGCAATACTCACTTTGAAATTATCTTGGGCCAGAAGGAAATGGCATGCACTCGCTGCAGAGAGGATGTAATTTGTCGTGACACCATCAGTCATTCAAGCCTGTTTTATGCAACTTAAAGGCTTTTTCTTCTGCCTCTTATTATTCATATCAAAAGTACAGCTTGGTATCTGAAGATATTGGATAAAGCATACAAGGTATAAAGTAGGGGTGGCATGGTGGTGCAGTGGGTAGCACTGCTGCCTCGCAGTTAGGAGACCTGGGTTTGCTTCCCGGGTCCTCCCTGCATGGAGTTTGCATGTTCTCCCCGTGTCTGAGTGGGTTTCCTCCCACAGTCCAAAGACATGCAGATCCTAAACTGTCACTGGTGTGTGCCCTGTGGTGGGCTGGTGCCCTGCCCGGGGTTAGTTTCCTGCCTTGCGCCCTGTGTTAGCTTGGGATTGGCTCCAGCAGACCCCCGTGACCATGTAGTTAGGATATAGCAGGTTGGATGATGGATGGTATAAAGTATACCTACACTATGGCTACTCTAAGATTAAAATTTAAACAGTGGCAAGAAAACTTAGCATATCTCCTTCCCATTACTCTTTCAGGGCTTTTCAGGATTTTGGAAATTCACAGTTTATTGGCTATTGTTGGTGTTATTGAATATTGGAATTTAGTGGGCTTGAGATATATTTTGTGTATCTTGATATTCAGATTAATGTTTCCCTTCCATCTTGTTGCAGTGTGTTTCACGCTGGCCATTTTCGCACTCTTATGCCTTTTAGAACATAAGAACATTGACAAACGAGAGGAGATCATTTAATCCATCAGGCTCGTTTTCATACATGTGATTCAGATCCGATCTTTTCAGAGAAGTGTGAAAAGCAAAAAAAATATTATAGCATCGGAATGTTTTAGATGCGATTTAGACCACTTTCATATCTGCTTTACTTGCTTTTGTTATCAATAGGATATGTTTACATTCATTTTTTCCTACATCAAGAAACACTCAATAGCCCAGAAACAAACACGGGATTTCATAATTTTTTACAAATGTATTTAAAATAGAAAAAGAACCTGAAATATTCCATTGACACAAGAAAAACATCAGGGACAGATTCATATTCTGCAAAAGGTACAGGGATTGGACTGCTAAGGACTTCTCTGATGAATCCCCTTTATGATTGTTTGGGGGGAAAAAAGAAATGGTGAGCGGCGCTACCATCAGTCCTGTGTCAGGCCAACAGTAAAGCATCCTGAGACAATTCATGTCACGTGAGGTTGCTTCTCAACCAAGGGAGTGCAGAGCTCACTCACAATTTTGCGTAAGAACACAGCCATGAATAAAGAATGGGACCAAAACATATGTAACTTCTCTCAGCCACCCAAGAACAGTTTGGTGACCAGCAATGATTTGTCTAGCATGATGGAGCACCAGGGGAACAAAACATCAAAATTTTGAGTCCCTGGCCAGGAAACTCCCCAGACCTTAATCTCGTTGAGAACTTGTGGTCAATAGAGACAGAGGCTTGGATGAGGCTCAACTTCCTTCAGCTGAAGAGTTCAAAAACAGAAGCCATCTTAGTTGGTACACCGCACCATCTCCATTCTTCTACTATCACCGGTATCACTTTCTCTGGTCAAAATATCCCTCTTTCCACATCTGTTACCAATTTGGGTGTTATAATGGACTCACAACCCACCTTTGACACCCACATCAAACATCTCTATAAGTCATCTTTTTACCACCTCAAGAACATTGCCATACTATGCCCAACACTCACCCTGGTAGATGCAGAGAAGCTCGTCCATGCCTTTGTCTCTTCCAGGCTGGATTACTGTAATGCGCTCCTCATTGTGATTTCTGGTAAGAGTATCCAGAGACTTCAGTATATTCAGAACAGCGCTGCCAGGATCCTGATGAGGGTGCGAAAGCACGATCACATCACCCCCATCCTGAAAACTCTTCATGGGCTCCCTGTCCAGCTCAGAATAGAGTACAACGTCTCCCTTACTCACCCATCAGTGCATTTATGGACATGCCCCTCTTTACCTACAGGAACTTCTCACTCCTTATACTTCCTCACGTACCATCCGCTCTGTACACATAAACACCCTCCAAGTACCCAGGACTAAGCTCAGCAGCATGGGTGACAGGGCTTTTTCATCTGTGGCACCAAAGCTTTGGAATGCCCTCCCTGATTACCTGAGAGCCCCACAGCCGACTGATGTTTTAAAATGAAACCTAAAAACTCATCTCTTTAGAAAGACTTTTTGTTAAAGTATTTTTTTATAGACTCTTATTTTTGACTCATTGCTAAAATATATAGTGCATTACACATCTAATTTATTATTATTATTATTATTATTTAATCCTCAAGAAGCAGAGGGTGGACAAACAAAAACCCACCAATTCTGACAAATTGCAAGCATTAATTACACAAGAATGGGCTGCCAACAGTCAGGATTTGGCCCAGAAGTTGGTTGCCAGCCTGCAAGGGTGAATTGCAGAGGTCTTGAAAAAGAAAGAAGGGCCAACACTGCAAATATCGACTATTTGTATAAACTTCATGTCATTGTCAATAAAAGCCTTTGAATCTTTTGAAATGCTTGTAATTCTACTTCAGTGTACCATTGAAACATCTGACAAAAAGATCTAAAAACACTGAAACAGCAAACTTTGTGATAAACAATATTTGTGTCATTCTCAGAACTGTAGACAGGGGGGCCTTTGGTGTGGAGTTGAGTGTGACTGTCTTTAATTTCTTTCTGAAATCAACAATGACTTCCTTTGTTTTATTGACATTTAGTAAGAGGTGATTGTTATGCCATCATACAGTCAGGAGTTTTATCTCCCTATTGTAGGTAGCCTTGTTCTTATCACTGATGAAGCCAATCATAGTGGTGTTATCAGTAAACTAGGTGATGCTCTCTCCCTCATGCTTTGCTATGCAGTCATAGGTGTAGCATGGTAGAACATTGATGTTGGAGAGAAGAGTGGAGTTCTCATTGCCAATCCTGTTTGACTGGGGCCTATATGTCAGGAAGTCTAACACCCAGCCACAGAACAAGGTCTCTGATCTCCAACATCAGAATGGAGGGCACAATGGTGTTGAAGACAGAGCTGTAGTCAATTAGCAGTATCCTGACAGAGGTGTTTTTCCTTTCCAGATGTCCAGTGTGGTGTGTTGGGAGAAGAAGCATCATCCACAGATAATCTGGATACAACATTTCGTTTATTTGCCATGAAAATAAGATCTTTCCTTCAAAACGGTACAATACCATTGGACATTAACAATAAATAGGTATGTGATAGACATGTTGTTTTTGTACTGCTTCAAAACAGTCAAACTAGTGTCCCACACATGCGCATGGGAGGCAGCTAAAGGGCTCAAATGGAGGTAATTATACGCCAGACCAGGGGATGGCAGAGTGCACTGATCCTTTCTCTTTTTCATTGGCAGACCGACCAAGGAACATTTCGCCTGGCTTCGATGACATCACGTCCGGTTCCTGCCCTGATGATGTCACTTCCGGTTCCTGCCCTGATGACATAATTTCCTCAATCTGACTTTAAAACCGCCATGTTTACCTGTCTGTTTGTTCATTTTTTGGACTGAGATCTGCTAAGACCAGTTTGATATGAACCAAACCATCATCTTTGGCAGCCATACTTCAAGTATACGGGTGGCTGCTCCAAAAACGTTTCCCGTGTTGTCGGAATCCGTTCACACGAGACATCTTGTAGATATTTCATCACAATTTTTTTCTGGGTCTTCCTGACACATTCACTGACTCTTTTATAGTGTTTAGAACGTTATTTCAACATGTATGGAAATAAGATTCACATTCAAAATACATTTTGTGGTATAAACTTGTTACTTATTCTGCTGCATCATATGTTTACAAAACATATCTATTCTCAAGTTGTAAAAATTCTGAAAGAGCCATGTCTGACTTTCATTTGGAGGAACAGAACATGAATATTGAATGAAGGTTGATAAAGGTATAGCCAGTCAAGTCAAAGTAGCAGAAGACATCATTTTAGAAGCAATGGATTGTTTTTGTAACTTTAAGAATTAGTGGCATTTTCACCAAAGTGACCTCTTATAATAAATCTTTAAATGGGCTGTGATTGCCCATACCCAGCAGAGCAGATTTCAAACAGTGATTTATTGAGTGAAAGTAAAAATCAGGGGCTTACCAAACGAGAAAGTGCAGTCAGTTGAAATGTGCCTTTAAAAAATGTTTCCAGGCTCAGCATAGCTCAAAAGCACATAGATTTTGTTTGTGGCAATCTCATATAACTCTGTAGCACTGTAATTTAAAACTGAAATAGCACTATGGCCGAGCTGACACAGCACTCTAGAAGGGATGGCTGCAAATCAAAGAGTGGGAGGAGGCGGGCAGCTGGGTCATGGACCCTTTGTTAATCGCTGCTGGCTGGAGTTTTGATTTTCTGTCATCTATCAAGTCGGGTCTGCCTCGACTTACATTTATTGTAATGTAACAGATTCAAAAAGACTTACTCCAATTCAAGGAAACCAGTTCATTGCTGGGCCAACTTATACACACCCTTATATGACATCAATGTAGAATATTCAATTAGCTTAACACACATCCCTGAATTTTGGAAAGAAAACCAGAGTAGCCAGAAAAATAAAACAAATGCAGACAGAGGGGTGACATGCAGACTTCGCATTGACAGTGACCACAGTGAATGGATATGCGACTCAGCCACATAGCCACATTATTGGAATGTGAACCTTAGGCTGAGTCTGAGAATCAGAGCACTTTGGAGCAGGTTTTCATTAAGGAGAGCTCCATACATTGCTCAATTTAGATTTCCCCCCAACCCTGACTCATCTCCCAGTGTCGGAAACTGATACAAATCCCATAGGATGATGTTGCCACCACAATTCTTCAATGCTGTAATGATGATGCACAGATGATGTACCATTGAAACATCTGACAAAAAGATCTAAAAACACTGAAACAGCAAACTTTGTGATAAACAATATTTGTGTCATTCTCAGAACTGTAGACAGGGGGGCCTTTGGTGTGGAGTTGAGTGTGACTGTCTTTAATTTCTTTCTGAAATACACAACGACTTCCTTTGTTTTATTGACATTTATTAAGAGGCGATTGTTATGCTATCATACAGTCAGGGGTTTTATCTCCCTATTGTAGGTAGCCTTGTCCTTATCACTGATGAAGCCAATCACAGTGGTGTTATCAGTGAACTAGGTGATGCTCTCTCCCTCATGCTTTGCTATGCAGTCATAGGTGTAGCATGGTAGAACATTGATGTTGGAGAGAAGAGTGGAGTTCTCGTTGCCAATCCTGTCTGACTGGGGCCTATATGTCAGGAAGTCTAACACCCAGCCACAGAACAAATGATGAGCAGTGCCTGGTTTCCTCCAGATATGACATTTAGAATAGAAGCCATACAGTTCAATTTATGGTTAATTATGCCAGAAAATCTTATTTCTCACATGCTATAAGTCCTTTAGATGAGTTTTTGCTAAGTCAACTGGCTTTCATATGTTGTCTGGTCACACCAAAATAAGTGGAGTGTTGTAGCAGTCCGGTCAAAGTGCAGATATCCTCTGCTGAAAGAAATTCCACAGAAATTACAGTATGTTGGTATATTTAAGAGCAGCATTTGATACCAATTACCATTGTATTTGATTACATACAGTAGGCTGGAAAATGATATTGGGCTCTGAGTAACTACCCTTGTGTGGTTTAGTTCTTATTTAATAATAACCTATTTAATAAATTCCAGAATGCACAGAAATGTGCAATCAGGACTCCATTGTTACACTCAGAAGTTAAATATGGCGTCCTGCAGAGCTCAGTACTGGGACATTTGCTATTTTCACTTTATGTGCTTCCACTGGGATCTATCATTAGAAAACATAACACTAATTTTTTCTCATGTGTAGATGACGCCAAATTATACCTTTCTTTTAGATCAAATTACGTTTCATTGATTCTGTCCTTAATTAGTTGTGTCAGTGAGTTAAAGAAATGGATGGGTTAGAGCTACTTGTCTCTAAATGCAGAAAAAACTGAAAGGTTATCTATATGGGGGAATGTTGAGATTGCAACAACATTCTGTCACTTTTTAACATGGTTGGATATACAATTAGTTTTATTGAATCAATGTGCAGTGTAGGTTTTCTCGTTGACACTAACGTCATTTAAAACATTTCTTTCAAAACTATATAAAACATATTTTATCCTACTTAACATGTCATTTTCCAAATATGCAGGATACTGAGAAATAAATTTATGTATTTACTGTATTTCTGGTAGGATTGACTACTGCAGCGTTTCTCAACCTTTACGTATTTGTGACCCGAGTTTTCATAACAGTTTTAATCGCACCCCCTAACATTTTTTTGAAAGGAGCCCACTAGTACCAAATTGTTCTTTTTAATTAATGATATATCATAGATACATATTTTATTACACCTACTTAACTTTTATTAACATTTATCTAACTCTATATTTATTTTTCTAGTATCAAAATGTAGTTTAAGTTAATTTGTTTTGGTTTCAATAGATGTATTTTTCATATTTTAAATTCTTTTCTTTTTTTCACATCTTTGTGCCCCCCTGTGGGGGCCTACCCCACAGGTAGAGGACCACTGGACTACTGTAATGCGTTATTCATGGGCTGTTCAAATTTTTCTTAATACTGTTTTCAGTTAATTCAAAATTCTGCTGCAAGAGTCATTACAAGAACTAGAAAGTATGAACACATAACTCCAGTTCTCAAATCCTTGAACTGGCTTCCAGTTAAGTTTAGGGCTGATTTCAAAATCCTCCTTTTAACATGTACTGCTACAAGATCAGAAAACCTCTATCATGATAGGAGTAATACTTATTATTCTTAATGGAAATCTTCCTATTTAACCCACTCACCACAAATCCCAGACTAGCACTCAATGAAAAGCAGTAAGGAAATGAAAAAGTATATTTACATATAGGCAAGACCAATAAATTGGACATAATCACTGAAACAACAAATAAATTACTAGTGCAAAGTAAGAAGTTAATAAATTAGGATGAGAGATGCCATCTCTATAAATAACCTATTGCTCAAAAATCCCACAGAATGGCACTATGGCCATGTGGCACGATTCCCAGAGGGTGATCCAGTTTGCAGGATCCTCATTGATGGGGACCCAAGTGGCTAGACCAGGCCAAGGGGTCACCCACGTAACACATGGCTGTGGCAGATAGAGGGTCATTTCCGGAGGGTGGGACTGGACCGCGTGTCTGCCTGGGAGGTTGGCAACCGGGATCCCGAGCTGTTTCGTCGTGTGGTGGGTGCAGCAATGCACTTTACCAGTGCATTCTCCCCAACTTGACTTGAATATGAAAAGCCGGAAGCAAAACAGGATATACAGCCAACTGACACTGATAATGATAACGTTTTGTCCTACAGATCAAGTTGGTTGGTCCAGGTTAGATACAAAAAAATGACATCTTCTGAGACGCATCTCTCTTGTATCCCGAAGAAAAAAAATCCATCTTCCAGCAGGTGGCTCCCATTGCAGATTTTCTGTGCTAATACTTTGCAGCTCATTGCTTAACTGCCCGATGTTCCCCGCCTCTCCTCCTCCTTTTCAGGGTTAAATTCTCTTTAGGCAATCAGTCCCATCCGCACTGTATCTCCTCCTTAAAGGCACAGACCTCCATTATGGAGCAAACCTACGGCAACCCATTCTTCTTGGTATACATTAAGGAGAGCTGAAATAACAAAAGAGCCAAAAGTACATGTGGCACCCGCTGCAAACCTATAAAGCCTTAATCAGCCAATGTCATATTTAAATCTGAACTTATCATCACTTACAAATTAAACTGCACATTAAGATCTCATGATGCCAGGAATTAATAAAATAACATTGACAGGTCATGCTTTTAATGCTAATGTAAGAGATATCCTCTGCTTTTAAATCAGTGTGAAGTAACACAATTTTAGTTCAGCATACCCTGACTAGAGCTACTGATTAGCTGTGCACAACACATCTCTGTTTGTTAGTCATTAGTACAAAAACATAAGTAATACAATATTTGTAAACTGTTACTAACCTGCCTCAATTCTGTTTCTCTTCCAAGTATCCTGCTGTGACACTACCAAAAAGTCATATAAGATACTGGAAGCATTGGAATCTTCAGATGAAAAGATTATGTCTTCTCCTTGGCCTGCAGACCATCCACAGGTGATTCCACCTGGTCCTGTTGACGTCACTTCCGGGTCTGAGCCTATGGAGGAAGACCTTGTCGACTCCGGTCCCCTTGATGTCACGTCCAGGCTCGAACCTATGGATGAAGACCCTTATGAGCCTGACCCCTCTGACTTCACTTCCTGTCTTCCCCTTTAAACACCTCCTCCTTTTCCTTATTCCCTCAGTTCTGTTATGGACTCGGATTTGTGTACATCAGTGCTGTATAACATTTTTGCAACTTTGCAGCCAGGATACCAATATACGGGTGGCTGCCACAAACTTGCTATGGCTCTGTGTGGAGTTTCTGACAATGTGTAATAATTCTGTATTTAGTAATCAGTATAATCATTATTATCCTACGATGAACCGGGATTGTTCCTGTCTTGCACCCAGTGCTTGCTGGGATTGACTCCAACCTACCCATGACCATGCTCAGGATTAAGAAGGATTAGACAATGTCATAGTATTGCATAATTTATACTTGCAATTTATTCTGAAAATGTGTTTCAGTGCTCTGCTCTTTCACTTAGCGAAGAGTGCTATACAAAAATTAAGCTGCACTGTAAGAGAATTAGACCACAAAAAACAAAGAAAGAAGTCAAAAACTAAACTAGAAATCCTAAAGCTACCTCAAGTTTTTTTCACTTTAGACTTTAGCTTGGCCTAACGACTTTGTCTCTTTTCCTGATCCTTTTATAAAAATTTCTCTTGCCTTTTCCATCACACATAAAAGGAAGTGTGTGACCCTGACCTTTCAACTCTTACTACAGTGACATCACTTGTTGTGACCGCTGCTAGTCTTGCATAGCAACCTGCCTAGCAACAGTACATAGTCCAAATTACAGCATCCACGAAAAAGCAAAATGACATCTTGATAAGATTTTTTAAGATTTTAACTATTTAAGGATTGTTTCTAGCAAATAATAAACCTTAAATATTAATTCTGCATATTCAAAAACTTCTAATGAGACATAACAGCAATAAATAAATGCCAAATGCACCCATTAACAAAAAAAGAAAAATAGAATCTTAAGAGAATCAAAATGAAACCTGACAAATATTACAAAATGAAACAACTCTGTTGGATTAACTTCATCAATGACTTTGTGAATTTTGAAAATGCTGTGAGAGCTAGCCCGAACACCATCAGACTGACACCAGTATTTCTGTAGAACACCCATTTATTTACAGTTTTGCACACACACAGTGCCCCACACCAATCACCATTACTCGGGTCTTTCAATGTCTGTGGGCCACCTTTCTTCCCTCCGTCACTGGAGCTTCGTCCTCCTCCAGCACCCAACTCTCGCGGGCAGGCGGCCCCCTTTATAGTCACCTGGATGTGCTCCCTGTGCTTGCTGATGTTCTTCCTTCTCAGGTGTGGTGGAAGTACAGATCTCCTGGGCTTTATGAGGCTTGGGGCGCCCCCTGGCAGTAGCCACAGGCTCCCATGGGTTTGAGCCTCCCTGCTACTTCCCCATGGTCCCCTTGCTATCCAGGGCGGTTTCCCCCTAGTGACCCGGGGGACTTATAGAACATTAGAACATTAGAACATTAGAACAATCTAGACGAGAACAGGCCATTCAGCCCAACAAAGCTCGCCAGTCCTATCCACTTGTTTCCGCCAAGAAAACATCAAGTAGAGTTTTGAAAGTCCCTAACGTCTTACTGTCTACCACACTACTTGGTAGCTTATTCCAAGTGTGTATCGTTCTTTGTGTAAAGAAAAACTTCCTAATGTTTGTGTGAAATTTACCCTTAACAAGTTTCCAAATGTGTCCCCGTGTTCTTGATGAGCTCATTTTAAAATACAAGTCTCGATCCACTGTACTAATTCCCTTCATAATCTTCAACACTTCAATCATGTCACCTCTTAATCTTCTTTTGCTTAAACTGTAAAGGCTCAGCTCTTTTAATCTTTCCTCATAATTCAACCCCTGTAGACCTGGAATCAGCCTAGTCGCTCTTCTCTGGACCTTTTCTAGTGCTGCTATGTCCTTTTTGTAGCCTGGAGACCAAAACTGCACACAGTACTCAAGATGAGGCCTCACCAGTGCATTATAAAGGTTGAGCATAACCTCCTTGGACTTGTACTCCACACATTGTGCTATATAACATGACATTCTGTTAGCCTTCTTAATGGCTTCTGAACACTGTTGGGAAGTTGATAGCTTGGAGTCCACTATGACTCCTAAATCCTTCTCATAAGGTGTACTCTCGATTTTCCGACCGCCCATTGTGTATTCAAACCTAATATTTTTACTTCCTATGTGTAATACTTTACATTTACTGACATTAAATTTCATCTGCCACAAATCTGCCCAAGCCTGTATGCTATCCAAGTCCTTCTGTGATGATATAATGGATTCCAAATTATCTGCAAATCCACCTATCTTGGTATCATCTGCAAACTTAACCAGCTTGTTACTTATATTCCTATCTAAATCATTTATATATTAAAAATAGCAGCGGCCCTAGCACTGACCCCTGTGGAACACCACTCTTAACATCGGCCAGTTCTGATGAGGTTCCTCACAGCATCACCCTCTGCTTCCTGTGTTTGAGCCAATTCTGCACCCATCTAAAAACAACAAGAACTCCCACTTCTTTTAACTTGATGCCCATCCTCTCATGTGGCACCTTATCAAATGCTTTCTGAAAATCCAGATAAATAATATCATCTGCTCCACTTTGATTGTATTCTTTTGTTGCCTCCTCATAGAATTCTGACATGTTAGTAAAACACGACCTCCCTCTTCTGAACCCATGCTGACTGTTCAGAATAACTCCTGTCCTTGCCAGGTGCTGCTCAATCTTATCCTTAATAATTCCTTCCATTAATTTACCTGTGAGGCATGTTAAGATTACTGGCTTATAGTTGCTTGGATCTGCCCTGTCACCCTTTTTATATAACGGGATATTATATAAAATAGATATATATATATATAGATCTATATATATATATATATAGATCTCTTCCAGATCCTTACAGGCGTCCTGGCTGGGTCTGGCCCGCAGCCTCCTGCCACAGTGTTCATGAGGTCCACACAGAGCCTCGCCTGCTCGAGACTAAAAAGATTTACTTCTCTGAGCCCTTCCATGTTGGACATTCCTTTTTATGACCGCAGTGCATTTGATTGCTTTTCTCTGCAGATTCAACTCTTCTTTGTAGCTTTATGATGTGAACTGCACATAAGACTCCAGATTCTCTCCCAATAAGCACATGATGCAGTCTGATCATAAGAATGTAAGAAAACTGACCAACGAGAGCATACCATTCAGTCCATCAAGCCTGCTTGTTCATCTAATAGCTATGCTATCTCAATATGTCATCCAGATATTGTTGAAGGTTTTTGAGGGTTCTTCTTCTAACAATTCTCTTCATAAACCATGAACAATTACTTCCTGGCTTCAGTCCTAAATGCACTTCCCCTTCATTTCCATTTGTTCTTATACATGTGATTCTCCATTTAGTTAAAAAAATGTGTCTGGATCTACTCTATCAATGTCAATGAATTGTATAAATCAGAATTAGTGCCTGTTTTGCCTCCACTGTTTGATGCTAAACAGGTTTAATTCTCTGAGTCCGTCACAGTAGGACATGTCCTCAAGTCCTGGGATGCTCCTGGTTGCTCTCCTCTGCACAGCTTCAAGTGCTGCTATGTCTTTTTTGCAGTGTGGTAACCAGAATTGCATATGATACTCCAGATGTGGTCTTACTAGCACATTATATTGCTTGATCATAATGACCCATGATTCATGTTAAACAGTTTTTACTATATAACAGGTTTTAAGTCAGGTCAGGTAAGGTTGGGGAGCATGCACCCATCACACGATGAAACAGCACAGGATCCCGACTGGCAACCCCCAGGCAGACATGAAGCCTTGTTCCACCTGTTTCCTTTTTAGGGTGCAATATACAGTAGCTCCCTAATTGGAATAAGTTCTTTTGTAATTACGGCGTTTTAAGTAACTGAAAACTATATAGATATGATATTAAAAGGCGATATCCCTCCCATAGCGATACGGTGGTACAAATCACGTCTTTACTGACGATTTACGCAGCATTACAGATGGGAAGCCATAATAGCAAGACAATACCAAGGTGGGATCTTGATCTATACACTGCCATTTTTTCGGGACAGATGACGATATCACCCATCCATCCGATCCGTCCGTTGACTTCGAAGTGTTTGGCTGCTGTCCAAGCATTTTATACTGGTTTCTCCACGTGTAGGCCCTTACTTAGGTTCCAAACAAGGAAAGGAAAGGATTCAATTTCATCTCTAACATACAGAAATAGTACAATGCCTATTTTCGCAGTTGTCCCCTTCTCTCTCCAAATGCTAGACTAGCAGTTTCTAAATGCTGACAGCCCCTGTGTACTAACTTTGGCCTGGCCTGTACATGTGAGAGGATTTATAAAATAATTTTTGTACAGAGCACAGTGACATTAAACTTACATTCTTATTACACCACCCTCCAGAAATGACCATTTGCCTCAGCTAGGTGTTACGTGGGCATCCCCTTGGCTGGTTCAGCTACTCGGGTCCTCAACAATGAGGGTCCTGTGAGCTGATCACCCTCTGGGGAACTGCACCACATGGCTGTAGTGCCGTAACTGACGCTCCCTCACAGTGCAGGTAATGTACCTCATTCGGGACTCCATGACCAACACAAAATCAAGCCAGTGGCACCCAAGGATTCTCCATAGAAACACAGTACTGAAGGAGTTTAGTCTTCGTCTCATGTCACAGGATAGTGTCCATGTCTTGCAAACATATAACAAAATAACAAAAAAGAAAGGCTTCATTAGTAAACATGTTATTTGCTTTTTAAAGTGTTTTTGAGTATTGCTTAGATGATGCAAATAATGTGTCAACATAAACCCCTTATAGTTAAAGGTTGGAAGTGTGCCACTATGATCTGTGAGGTTTATCCCCCAGTATGGGATTTTACTCAAAACCAAGACCAAGAATAGACACAGATGAGAATATCTACAGTAAACTATGCAAACCAGCCTACAAGAAGATAGAAAGTGATAAGTGAAGACAACTCAGGCAGACTATTACAAAGTACTGATGTGCTCCATGTTTGGTGATGATCAATATATGGCCAGGGGCCACTGCCAGCCATTCAGAATTTCCCTGTGAATGAATCCAATGTTTGTCAAATGCATGTTCTTATTTTGGAACCTGAGAAAACTCTAAAGCTCTGCCAACTCCACTGAACATTACAGCTCAACTACAGATGGCTGGAAGACATCACTCCTGCCCATACCTAAGAACAGTGCCTCCCGCACTCTCTCTCAAAGCAGGCCAGAGCTGACTGCAGGAAACCCACCAGCTCTCCTTCGAATATCATATTATTGTGAGTGTCCAGCCGACATTAAAAGAAGCCAAGGGTATCCTTTCTTTAGTGTTATGTTTTTTCTTTCTTCATCTCAGAGTCATTGCTGCACCACTAGGGAAGGATATAATATTTTATTTTATCTAAAGAAAGAGTGCTTGTTCCACCTATGCCCGTTAATCTTCAAGATTTACGACATTGAAATGAGGAAGCTGTGAATTCAGTAACCAGAGACCAGTTGACTTGTTTGTGGCAAGAAAGGGTCTACCATTTTGATGTTTGTCACGCTACGTATGGTGAGCATCTTGAGCTGAGTCCGTGCAACCTCAAGGACCATGGGACCAAACTTTGAACTTTCCTCTTTCCAGTGATGTGCGGAATGTTTTTCTGTCATATACAGTTTGTTTGAAATACATTTTTGAAATCTGCCCTTTCATTTTGAATAGCCCTGTATATATTGGGTTACACATGCGTGCCAGAGGGTCAACATCCAGGTTTGCCTAAAGTAAGAAGTACCAACCTGGGGCAAAGGGGGTGCTGTCGCTAACAGTCTTGTCTTCGTCTTCTCTTACCACCTTGAGAAGCCACCCCAATGAGGGCATCAAAGAGAACGAAGCCTCACCCCTTCCAGTCGGCAAAATATAAAAGGTTATGTTGACCCGGCTTTTGTGCTGATCCAAGCCAGTTCTGTCCCAAAGAGAGGACTGTCCTATTGTTAAGAAGCACTTTGAAATGCATAATTTTTGTTTATTTTTTTTTTCAAATTAAATGTTTTTTTTTTTCTTTTTTTGCCCATTTGGCAAGCTACTTTGTCCTACACCATCATTTACATATATACTCAGCAAAAAAAGAAACGTCCTCTGACTTTCAACTGTTTTTACCTTCAGTAAACGTAATGTGTAAATATTTGTATGAACACTAAAAGAGTCAACACCATAAGACATAAACTAAAAATGTTTCACCATGTGTCCCTGAATGAAGGGAGGCTCAAAATCAAAAGTACCAGTCAGTATGTGGTGTGGCCACCAGCTGCTTGAAGTACTGCAGTGCATCTCCTCCTCATGGACTGGACCAGATTTGTCAGTTCTTGCTGTGAGATGTTACTCCACTCTTCCACCAAGGCACCTGCAAGTTTCTGGACATTTCTGGGGGGAATGGCCCTAGCCATCGATCCAAATCGATCCCGCTCCAGGGTACAGGCCTCGGTGTTACGCTCATTCCTTCGACAATAAACACAAATCCGTCCATCACCCCTGGTGAGACAAAACCGTGACTCATCAGTGAAGAGCACTTTTTGCCACTCCTGTCTGGTCCAGCAAAGGTGGGTTTGTGCCCATAGGCGGCGTTGTTGCTGGTGATGTCTGGTAAGGACCTGCCTTACAACAGGCCTACAAGCCCTCAGTCCAGCCTCTCTCAGCCTATTGCGGACAATCTGAGCACTGATGGAGGGATTGTGTGTTCCTGGTGTGAATCGGGCAGTTGTTGTGGCCATCCTGTATCTGTCACGCAGGTGTGATATTCGGATGTACCGATCCTGTGCAGGTGTTGTTACACGTGGTCTTCCACTGCGAGGATGATCAGCTGTCCTTCCTGTCTCCCTGTAGCTGTCTTAGGCGTCTCACAGTGCGGACATGGCAATTTATTGCCCTAGCCACATCAGCAGTCCTCATGCCTCCCTGCAGCATGCCTAATGCACGCTCACGCAGATGAGCAGGGACCCTGGGCATCTTTCACAGTCGGTAGACAAGTCTCTTTAGTGTCCTGCGTTTTTAGAACTGAGACCTTAAATGCCTACTTTCTGTAAGCTGTTAATGTCTTAACGACCATTCCACAGGTGCATGTTAATTAATTGATTACGGTTAATTGAACATGCATGGAAAACATTGTTTAAACCCTTTACAATGAAGATCTGTAAAGTTATTTGGATTTTTAAAACATTATTGTTGAAATACAGAGTCCTGAAAAAGGGACGTTTCTTTTTATATATGAGTATATATATATATATATATATATATATATATATATATATATATATATATATATGTCCATCATCCAACCCTCTATATCCTAACTACAGGGTCACGGGGGTCTGCTGGAGCCAATCCCAGCCAACACAGGGCACAAGGCAGGAAACAAACCCTGGGCAGGGCGCCACACCACGGCAGGGCACACACACCAGGGACAATTTAGAATCGCCAATGCACCTAACCTGTGTGTCATTGGACTGTGGGAGGAAACAGGAGTACCCGAAGGAATCCCACTCAGACATGGGGAGAACATGCAAACTCCACGCAGGAAAGACCTATATATATATATATATTGTAATTGTAATTTGCACAAAGGAAAAAGGTTTAGGGACCATCTCCGTATAATTTCAAAAAGACAAAAGAAAAAGCAAAGACTTTGTAAGTGTTCAAAAAGCATGTATAGTGATTGAAAAATTATCATTCAAAGATGGAGTTTATATACAGAGTACAAAATGGAGAGCGGAAGTGAGTTGGCAGGAGATGTCGTCGAAACTGTGGGACAGATACAACATCACAAAAAAAGGGGGATTGGAAGTGGAAGTGAGGTAATGAAGGAAGCGATGCTATCACATGGAGCCGGTAGTGGAAGGTGCCGGAAGTATTGTCATTGGGAGGTTCCAGAAGTGACATCTCGGTGGCCATCGTGGAACCTGGAATTAAGTAGCATTTTATTTTTCTTCTTTTTGTATGATGAAAGAGAGAAAGATGTTAGTACCACACATCAACCCTTTGTCACACGATATTTCACTTACTTTTGGGGTTATTGACTGCCTCCTAAGTGTATATGTGTGACAATACATACATATATATCATTGAGTGGACTGAGGCAGCTCCTCTTATATTGCCCCTGGGAGTCTTCTAGGTGGTTCGTTAATCACAACTGGAATCTCTCCCATGTGTGGTGAATGCCCAATGTAAGGCTCTGCAGCTCCCCCTGGCAGCTCCCACAGAACCCAAACTCCAGCTCCCTGTGAGCCCTGCAGAAATCCATGGTGCCAAAGCCACCCAGGAGGGCTGCACTCTAGGCAGTGCCATGCAGGTGCCATCTCCTCCAGTTCTTCCATTCAGCTGGCATCCTGGCAGGTTAATGGTCATGGCCTCCCGTCACAACGTGAATTTAGACTTCGCCAATCCCCTCATAAACACTCTGGGGGCTACTCATCCACACTACTACCACATGCTCCTACATCCACCCAGAGTTTGCGCACACAGTTTTAATTTAAAAATAAAATCTCATCATCGCCCCCTGACCTTTATCTCACTTCACAACAGACCCAGCCAGTAATTAACGGAGTTCTCTGGGAAACATCTTAGAATGGACACAGGGCCATGAAAGTGAATTCAGTGGCCTCCTTAGTCACTCATTTTTAGTTCAATAGAATATCAATGGACACAGATGGAAAAAGGCTATATGGATCAGAGTACCACCATTAGATAGAATGGAACATTTGTGGGGATAATTGTAGTTGACATAGACCAGCACTTCTACCCTGCACTTTTAAGACATCAATACCCTAATAAATTCATCCTGCTATGTGGAAAAATGTGGGAGCAGCTCTATTTCATCTAGTCATTTATGTTAAAAAGTCAGAGCAGAAAATCCATTAAATAACCTTTAATGTGCGATGATTCTTTATAATACTTCTATTCTTAAAAAAATGACTCATTAAATGAAGTTACAGTTTTGCAAAGTGTAAAGTCTGTGAGAAGGGCAGGCTTGGAGGCCATCTTATGCACTGAACCAAAGTGACACTGCTTTAGTTTGGATGTGTTGCCGTTTTGAGTTACTGCATGAGCTGGCATCATGGGGCAGCTGAAGAACTTAGGGATGGCTGCTAGGGTTGTGGAGTTTTAATTCTCCTTTTCTTCTGCTTCACTTCCAGTTAGCTTAACCTGCCTTATCTTGATCTATTTTACTTTTACATTTATTGGAGTCCTGAAGTATGAAAATTGTACAGCTGCATGTGCATTAAAGTATTACCATCTAATTATGTTACGTACAGGTATTTATTGCATGCGTTTTCTATTTCACATGTGCAAATCAGTGACACACTGGGAACCTGTCCACCAGAGAAGAGCGGTACGAGAATAAATCTGCAAACTGTTCAGAAAACATATTTTCACTTTGACATTGTGGGTTATTGAGTGTACATTGATGGGCAAAAATGGCAAATTTATTCATTTATAATTAAATCTACAATAGAATAAAGTATATAGAAAGTAAAGGGGTCTGAATACTTCCTGAACCCACTGTAGATAGATAGATAGATAGATAGATAGATAGATAGATAGATAGATAGATAGATAGATAGATAGATGAGGTAATATTAATAGATAAAAATGTATTAATCCCATTGGGGAAATTCAAATGCCAATAGCAGCAGAAACATAATAAACAAGGATACAGGCTCACAGGGCAAATAATGCAGCTAGTTAATCAATTGCTAACATTGGGTGCAAGCATTAAATTGCCTTATCGCAGTGGACAGAAAAGACCCCCAGAGTTGCTTCTTAGCACGCTGTTGTGGAAGAAGCCTCTGGCTAAAAGAGCTCCAAGACAGAACCCCTTGGAGAGGATGGAGGTGATTTTTTTTGATGATATCCAGTTTATCCATCATCTTCTTTTCCGCAGCAGCATCCAGTGTATCCAGGGTTCGCCCTGTAATTCAGCAGACTTTCCTTTTATTGTATGTTATGTTATACCTGATAGACTTTATTCAGGTACATTCAATTAGGTTAACTCCAATAGTTATGTTGAGTTTGCACAATTTTAAGTATACTGCACCTGTAATTCTTGTTACTGCTTTCCCAAGTGGTGTGGACTCCTACTCTATGAATATACACTTATAAGCAAATAAAAGCACTGCCAGAAACCATCCAGATCAAAAATATTTAGGCACATTAGGTGTAGCACTAACAAATAAAACATTTAGTAAATATGAGGAAGCCATTAGAAAGAACAATTTAGCAAAAAGGAAGAAAGACAAACATTGAAGGCGTCACATATGCTTTAATCACAGTCGTGCTGCTGTTTTTCACTCTGTGACATCTTCATTAAACATTAGAATGGTTCTCTATCCTGTTAAGTATGAAAAAAAAAAAATTAAATACCAAATAGTCTGATGGACTCTGTCATCGCTGCCACCATTATGTTTGATAAATCTTGACAATGAATGGCTGCCATACAGATTACAGATTACACTGGTAAAAGATTTTATAAATGTATTTCTTTTTTTTAAAAATGCCAACTGTAGAGAGACTCCGCAGTACTAGGATGTCAGCCGTCAACTTGACGTACAGCTAATAGTCCAAATGACCCCATAAAACCAACTTAATCTCAGTTTTCATGTTAAAAAAATCAAAATGCTGTCGGTTTACACTACCAGGGCGGGGATTTATTTGAAGGAAGATGTGTTGCTGAGTGCCAAAAAAATGAAATAAGTGAGTAAAAATATTGGTTGCAAAAAAACTAAAAACTAATTTAAAAAAGAACAACGGTTTCTCTGATATAACAAAGCTAACCACTGAGCCACAGCGCCACCCAGGGAAACACAGTTTCAGAATTGGGATGTGTCACACATTTCATCTTTCACTTTGCTTGAGGCATCATTTTTACTTAATTATTGGTTCCTCTTTTGTGTGACAGATTTCTTTAATTAAATATTTATATTTTGTCATTTTCAATCTAATTTAATTTGTGCTGATTGCTTATTCAGTATTCATACGACCCTGTCCTTACACGCCTGGAGCTGAAGTCTTCACTGTAAGAAGCAAACTTGGACAATCAATCAAGCAAATTGTCCTACAAACAATTACTAACAATGGACAGTGAGATCATCTCCACCCAAAGGATAAATTCTTCACTGTACAAGAAAATTTTAAAAGCAGCCAAAAATTCTGACTTTGAAGAATACCAGAAACCACAACAAGAAATCAAAGAAAGCATCTGAAAGGTCAGCAGAGAAACCTAAAAGAAATTTGCTAGTGAAGCCAAAACAAACAGTTAACAATTGTTTGTAAAGTGAAAACATGATACAAGAGAATTTAAGAAATCTCAGTTACAAAAAATAAGAAATGCGAAGACGATAGCAAATGGCCTGAACAAATATGAAAAGTTTGGGAACCCCTCTTAATTATTTGTATTTTTCTTTATCATTGGCTGAGCTTTCAAAGTAGCAACTTCCTTTTAATATGTGACATGCCTTATGGAAACAGGAGTATTTCAGCAGTGACATTAAGTTTAATAGATTAACAGAAAATATGCAATATGCATCATAACAAAATTAGACAGGTGCATAAATGTGGGCACCCCAACAGAGATATGACATCAATACTTAGTTGAGCCAACTTTTACAAATCTAACAGACTCTCGACGCTGCCCTCCTATAGCCTTTGATGAGTGTTTGGATTCTGGATGGAGGTATTTCTGACCATTCTTCCATACAAAATCTCTCCAGTTCAGTTAAATTGCATGGACAGCCTGCTTCAAATCATCCCATAGATTTTCGATGATATTCAAGTCAGGGGACTGTGACGGCCATTCCAGAACATTGTACATTGTTGATATTGGGTTGAATTCATCCGACCCTCGACTTTAACAAGGGCCCCAGTCCCTGAACTGGCCACACAGCCCCACAGCATGATGGAACCTCCACCAAATGTGACAGGAGGTAGCAGGTGTTTTTCTTGGAATGCGGTGTTCTTCTTCCTCCATGCAAAGCACTTTTTGTTTTGACCAAATAACTCCATTTTTGTCTCATCAGTCCAAAGCACTTTGTTCCAAAATGAATCTGTCTTGTCTAAATGAGCATTGGCACACAACAAGTGACTCTGTTTGTGGCGTGAGTGCAGAAAGGGCTTCTTTCTCATCACTCTGCCATACAGATGTTCTTTGTGCAAATTGCGCTGAATTGTAGAACGATGTACAGATACACCATCTGCAGCGAGATGTTCTTGGAGGTCTTTGGAGGTGATCTGTGGATTGTCTGTAACCATTCTCACAATCCTGCCTGTTCATACGCCGCTCCTGTATTGTTCTTGGCTTACCAGACCTGCTGGGTTTAACAGCAACTGTGCCTGTGGCCTTCCATTTCCTGATTCCATTCCCTACAGTTGAAACTGACAGTTTAAACCTCTGAGATCGCTTTTTGTAGCCTTCCCCTAAACCATGAGACTGAACAATCTTTGTTTTCAGATGTTTTGAGAGTTGCTTTGAGGATCCCATGCTGTCTGTCACTCTTCAGAGGAGAGTCAAAGGGAAGGACACATTGCAATTGACCACCTTAAATACCTTTTACCACTCATGATTGGACACACCTGTCTATGAAGTTCAAGGCTTAACAAGCTCATCCAATCAATTTGGTGTTGCAAGTAATCAGCATTGAGCAGTGACAGGCATTCAAATCAGCACAATGACAAGGGGACCCACATTTTTACAGAGCCAGTTTTTCACATTTGATTTAATTTCATACAACTAAATACGGCTTCACTAAAAATCTTTGTTCGGAAAACACCTCAGTACTCAGATGTTCCTAGGAAATTAAAAACATATTATGCAGGCTGAGAGGGGTTCCCAAACTTTTTCATATGACTGTAATTGCAATTCATCTGATCCCTCTTCAGAACATTCTGCCATCATAAAAACCGAGGCAGCAAACTTTGTGAAAATTTATATTTGTGTTATTCTCAAAACCTTTGGCCACGACTGCAAACAGACGTTTCCTATCGTACCTTAAGGATCTGCCACGAAGAATGGAATAAATAGCCCAAATCTAGGAGTGCAATGCTGGTAGAGACTTACAGGAGAGGACACGAAATTGCAATTGCTGCCAAAGGGGCTTCTACAAAGTACAGTAAAACCTTGGACTGCGAGTAACTTGGTCTGCGAGTGTTTTGCAAGATGAGCAAAAATCTATACTAATAAAAGGCAAAGCCCTCACTCACTCACTCATCACTAATTCTCCAACTTCCTGTGTAGGTAGAAGGCTGAAATTTGGCAGGCTCATTCCTTACAGCTTACTTACAAAAGTTGGGCAGGTTTCATTTCGAAATTCTACGAGTAATGGTCATAACTGGAACCTACTTTCGTATACTGTATACGGCCATAGCGGGCAGCTCAGTCGCCGTGTGAGGCGGAGTTACGTCTTGCGTCTCGCATCATCACGCCTCCCATGTAGTTGAGTGCTTGTCCATATAAGGCCATCTGTCAGCGGCAATCCAATAGAAACACTCTGCCATGAAGGACTGTGCTCATGGAAAGGAAGATGAGATGGTCAGGGTGGCATTTGGCACAAACTCAGCGAAACTGCGAGAGAAACTTTTAAATGCCGGGGTCTTAGCTAACATTAAATAAAGCCGTGGAGAGAGCTCCAAAGAGCGCAGAACAAAAAAGCGTTACACAATTGAGAAGGCAGCAAAACAATATGAAGCATGTGACACATACAAGCATATTCACACGGTGGAAGAAGTCAATGTCCAGCTAAAGGAACACAGTGTAAAAAAAAAAAACCCTTGCATGCAGTGTGTGATGTCTCAAATATAGAGGAAGACGAGCTGTTTGTTGATGCAGTAAGAAAGGAATCGATAAATGAAACCTGTTATCTTTACAACGGTTGACAAACACGGAATGTAACTTGAACACAACACATCCTCCAAATACGAACCTGATTGAAAGAAATAATGATAATCAAATCCTTGATGACAGCAACACTCATAACAGTGACAAAACAATTACATTCACAATCATGTTACCTTATTTTTAAAATGTTCCCTTTTCTTTTTCATAACTTATTTAACAGACTACTTCTCCACTGCAAAGCGTGGGTATTTTGCTATATATATATATATATATATATATATATATATATATATATATATATATATATATATATATATATATATATTAAACTGCTCAAAAAAGTTAAAGGAACACTTTGAAAGCACATCAGATCTCAATGGGAAAAAGAAATCCTCCTGGATATCTCTACTGATATAGACTGGGTAATGTGTTAGGAACGAAAGGATGCCACATCGTTTGATGGAAATGAAAATGATCAACCTACAGAGCCCTGAATTCAAAGGCGCCCCAAAAATCAGAGTGAAAAAATGATGTGGCAGGCTAGTCCATTTTGCCAAAATTTAATTGCAGCAACTCAAAATTATGCGCAGCACTTTGTATGGCCCCTGTGTTCTTGTATACATGCCTGACAACATCGGTGCATGCTTCTAATGAGATGACAGATGGTGTTGTGGGGATCTCCTCCCAGATCTGGACCAGGGCATCACTGAGCTCCTGGACAGTCTGAGGTGCAACCTGGTGGCATTGGATGGACCAAAACATAATGTCCCAGAGGTGTTCTATTGGATTTAGGTCAGGAAAGTGTGGTGGCCAGTCAATGGTATCAATTCCTTCATCCTCCAGGAACTGCCTGCATACTCTCACCACATGAGGCCAGGAATTGTCGTGCACCAGGAGCCACTGTACCAGCATAGGGTCTGACAATGGGTCCAAGGATTTCATCCTGATACCTAATGGCAGCCAAGGTGCCTTTGTCAAGCCTGTAGCGGTCTGTGTGACCCTCCATGGATATGCCTCCCCAGACAATCATTAACCCACCACCAAACTGCTCATGCTGAATGATGTTACAGGCAGCATAATGTTCTCCATGGCTTCTCCAGACCCTTTCACTTCTGTCACGTGCTCAGGGTGAACCTGCTCTCATCTGTAAAAAGCACAGGGCACCAGTGGTGCATCTGCCAATTCTGGTATTCTATGGCGAATGCCAATCGAGCTGCATGCTGCTGGGCAGTGAGCTCAAGGCCCATTAGAGGACATGGGGCCCTTGGGTCACCCTCATGAAGTCTTTCTGGTTGTTTGGTCAGAGACATTCACACCAGTGGCCTGCTGGAGGTCATTTTGTAGGGCTCTGGCAGTGCTCATCCTGTTCCTCCTTGCCCAAAGGAGCAGATACTGGTCCTGCTGATGGGTTATGGACCTTCTGTGGCCCTCTCCAGCTCTCCTAGAGTAACTGCTTGTCTCCTAGAATCTCCTCCATGCCCTTGAGACTGTGCAGGGAGACACAGCAAACCTTCTGGCAATGACACGTATTGATGTGCCATCCTGGAGAAGTTGGACTACCTGTGCAACCTCTGTAGGGTCCAGGTATCGCCTCATGCTACCAGTAGTGACACTGACTGTAGCCAAATGCAAAACTAGTGAAGAAACAGTCAGAAAAGATGAGGAGGGAAAAATGTCAGTGGCCTCCACCTGTTAAACCATTCCTGTTTTGGGGGTCATCTCATTGTTGCCCCTCTAGTGCATCTGTTATTAATTTCATTAACACCACAGCAGCTGAAACTGATTAACAACCCCCTCTGCTACTTAACTGACCAGATTAATATCCCATAAGTTTCATTGACTTTATGCTATACTCTGATTAAAAAGTGTTCCTTTAATTCGTCAGCGTCACCTTGGGTGAATCCCCAAGTCGAGGCAGATCGGGAAACGCATCACACATAAGTACAGCCTGGCTCGTTACGTGAAGCAATGCTCGTATTTAGATACAAATTTTTCGCTCATACTTTCCTTGTATCTTGAATTTCTTGTATACAGAGCTGTTCGTACCTCGAGGTTCCACTGTATATAAATATATACCCCGATCTACATACTGTGAAATAAACAAACCACACGCCGTGGCGTTAGCCGACTTGCTGACCAACCACAAGCGTTACCTGGTAGGTAGCCAATTATATCTGAAATGTTGTAAGCTGCATTGGAGAAAAGCGCTGGCTATGTAAATGATAGATGAATGAACATTTCCAGTTTTTGATTCTAAATAAATTTGGAAACCTTTGCGAAAACAGGTTTTCACTTTGTAATTATGACTTATTGAATGTGGATTTTATTTTAGTAAAAATGACCGATTTATTCATTTAAGTTAAATCTACAACACAATAAAGTGTGTCCTGCTTACGTTCTGAATCCACTGTAATAGGACAGAATACACTTTTATAAATGAAAGTACGTGAATGTTATTAGAAAAAGAAACCCAAAACTCGAAAGGTTGTTCAGAAGCCACAGTCTGAACTAAGAAACTGGGAAGCGAGAAACTGAATTAAATACCAAGCTCATTTAGATGAACACACGAAAGAACAGCTGCAGTATACAGCCATACCCCATGTGAATGGAGATGTCCAGCGCTACAGATTTGAAATCTTCTCCTCAGGTTATTTCCTCTTCCTTGTCTGTGGTTATCTTGCACTTCACCTACACGCTCTGTTTTAATGGAAAAGCAGACTTGACTTGTAGTTGTCATCAGGCAATTATGGCTTGGAAGATGTTTTGGATAAAAAAAAAAAAGAACAAAACAAATCTCCTAAATTTATGTGAAGTGTCGGCAAGCCTAATTACCACCTCTTTGTTTTTATTACGTGCTCGTAGAAAAGCAATACCTTTTATCAATCCTGAAATCAGGGGAACAGACACAGGGCCTGACAATCTGTCAATAGATACACACTTGACTTGCCAGAAGTCATCAAAGGATTGGGCGCATTCAGCCCTGGGGACTCATGTGGCAGCTGTTTTGTTTTTTAATCAGATGGAGACGGCTACCTCCATTAATCTGATTCTTCATTTATGCGCTCCGTTTGAAGACTTGGTTGGCTATTCTTTCAAACATTTTTGTTGGGTTTAACAACCTACTAATCTTAAGAATATTCATTGAATTATTTTAGTTGTCCATTTATTACTTAATTCCATTCTGGACTGTGTGCCAGTGTCGAAGGATAGCTCCAAAATTGTGCCTAATGCTGCTGGGAGGACCTCCAATTTGTGTAAGTCTGAAATGGCTGGAGGAATTCTGATTAAAGAACGTGTAGATGGATAATATAATAGAATATAATATCCATCCATTATCCAACCCATTATATCCCAACTACAGAGTCACGGGGGTCTGCTGGAGCCAATCCCAGCCAACACAGGGCGAAAGGCAGGAAACAAACCCCGGGTAGGGCGCCAGCCTACCACAAATAATATAATATAATATAATATAATATAATATAATATAATATAATATAATATAATATAATATAATATAATATAATATAATATAATATAAATACATATATGAATAAAGCCCAACCTAGTATTAGTAAAGTGGCCCTAAGAATATGCCTCCTTCTTCTTCTTCTTCTTCTTCTGCTTCTGCTTCTTCCTTAATAGAGGTGTCAGCAGCAATTTTACTGCCAGATTCCTTTCCTGACTCCAACCCTCCCCATTTATCCAGGCTTGGGACGGACACCAAAATGGAGTCTGAGTTGATCCTAAGAATTTGTAAGTGTATAATAACAATAATCAACTATGAGGTTGATACAAGATTCTAAATGTGCCCCATATAAATGAAGGACTGTAGGTGTGTGGCTCCCCATTACACTGAATTAAATAAAAGTGTATTTCAGTAATGGCTGGATATACTGATGTGATTAACTAATTTGAGTTACATTTGCTTGCTAAAACAAGTAGCACTAAAATATGCACAAAACTGAGATAATCAAATCTTGTAAAATGCGGGGCTGTTGTGATCAATCATTAATTTGTATATAATAATGAAAAACACAATGGGCTACGTGGGAATGCACAGGCTCATTTGTTTTGGACTGGTAAAAACTAATAATGCGCCTCTATTGCTAATGACATATCACTCGGGTGACTGATTTAGCGCTGTCATGTCTAACATTACAAGGCACGATGGATCATTTCCTCTTAATATGATTAATTCATTCCTTACTAAGGCATTTCATAAATTAGCAGCATTTTCATTCCTGAAAGCTCCACATTGCAGATGGCTTCATTTTGTTAGCAACTTATTCACAATAATCAATATACTGTGTGCCAAATTAGGTCATTCATCCCCCATAGTTTTTTAGGATTTTAGTTGTCTGCAGAGTTGAAACTGAGCCAGTAGTATTGTACCTAATACTTGTATGCAAAATTTGGTTGACCCAAGTGAAAGTGTACTAAAGTTGGTTCTAGACATGATGATACCAGCTGCTCTATAAAGATCTGCATGCCCTACAGTCTCGGGTTTACAGAGAATGTTGCGATAAAAAAATACCAAGGAGTGGCAGCTCTGTGGAGGAATGAGAAAGGTCAGAGGAGGAGAATAGCCAGAGTCAGGCAACCGCGCAGAAAATCCATAAGAACTCAAATAGTAGCTCTTTACATCAGGACTGTCCAGAAGGTCATTTCTGAATACAAAACATGCCCAATCTTTAAGCAATTGGGACTCCATAAGAAGCAGCAGCATCTTGTGTGAGGCATGAACAATCACTGCGCCTCCGTATTCCCATTTTTAATAAAATGCTTTAACTCCTATCATTATGAAAATGATATCAAGTATACATCTCAGTGTTTTAGTTATTCAGAGAGCTGTAATATCACGAATGTAATGGATTCTGTGTCCTGCCGGAGGAAGAGAAAGTCCCGAAGAACGTAGTGATTCACACACATAGAACACATAGAAGATCAAATACAAAACAAAGCATTTAACGTACTACTTTAATTACGATGTGATTTGAGAAACTAGTAAATTAAATGATTTAAAGATTAAGTTTATAATGTTCTACTTTAAAGACAAAATAAACTACATGATTAAAGTGGAAATTTCGAGATTAAAGTTGGCATTTTGAGCTTTTTTCTCACTGTGTCCCTATTTTTTTTTCTCTGTACCCTAATACGCTTTCATATGACACTCAGATGGTGGGCTACAACTTGCCTTTTCACGGTGACTTTGATATCTGACAACTTCTTTTTTATTTCGGGCACTATGCGACTTTGTGAACTTGAGCTTTCGGGTTTCTCCGACACACTATGTCACTTGATTAACTTCTTTTTCTTGTTTATACCACTGTTTAAACCAGCAAATAGTACATTTTTCTTTGCATCCACTTGGTATTCGCTGAAATTCTTTTTCCCCCTGTACTTTTGCCATTGCCTTCTCGCAGAACACTGTCCTTAAGGGCTATTTATACTGATTTGCATATTCAAAGAGGCATAATTCTGGGAGGAGTTTGGGTGGGGCAGCCGGCGCGTTCACGTGCGTTACTTTTCACGCTGACCGGGATTTATGGAGCGGAATAACGTGGAAGTTGGCAAATGCACAGATTTATGCATCTGGATTGTTTTGTGTGTATGCACATTTCCACTTTTGTCCTTACGCCATGTTTTAGTGTGAATTCTACGCACGGCGTTATGCATGAGGCCCCAGGAAACAATGATTGTTAGGAACATTGATTTTACAGTTCTGTTCAATTAAATTACCATCACCTATTTTGATGAGGAGAGCAGCAAACTCTCCGGGTTTTTTGTCGCAGTTTAAGTAAACCCTCATGTTTATTCTTAAGGTAAGCATGTTAGTCTTAGGCCATAGGTATTACGACTTCAGACATGCTTTAACTTTGTCGGTGTGTGTTCCTCTTGGGACAACTGGTAAGGTCTGCCGGAATTCACCATCCAGCAAGGCTGTCAAGCCTCCCATCATTTTTGTCAACAACAACAACAACATTTATTTATATAGCACATTTTCATACAGATAATGTAGCTCAAAGTGCTTTACATAATGAAGAAAAGAGAAATAAAAGACAAAGTAAGAATTAGAATAAGACAACACTAATTAACATACACTCACCTAAAGGATTATCAGGAACACCTGTTCAATTTCTCATTAATGCAATTATCTAATCAACCAATCACATGGCAGTTGCTTCAATGCATTTAGGGGTGTGGTCCTGGTCAAGACAATCTCCTGAACTCCAAACTGAATGTCAGAATGGGAAAGAAAGGTGATTTAAGCAATTTTGAGCGTGGCATGGTTGTTGGTGCCAGACGGGCGGTCTGAGTATTTCACAATCTGCTCAGTTACTGGGATTTTCACGCACAACCATTTCTAGGGTTTACAAAGAATGGTGTGAAAAGGGAAAAACATCCAGTATGCGGAAGTCCTGTGGGCGAAAATGCCTTGTTGATGCTAGAGGTCAGAGGAGAATGGGCCGACTGATTCAAGCTGATAGAAGAGCAACTTTGACTGAAATAACCACTCGTTACAACCAAGGTATGCAGCAAAGCATTTGTGAAGCCAAAACACGCACAACCTTGAGGCGGATGGGCTACAACAGCAGAAGACCCCACCGGGTACCACTCATCTCCACTACAAATAGGAAAAAGAGGCTACAATTTGCACAAGCTCACCAAAATTGGACAGTTGAAGACTGGAAAAATGTTGCCTGGTCTGATGAGTCTCGATTTCTGTTGAGACATTCAAATGGTAGAGTCAGAATTTGGCGTAAACAGAATGAGAACATGGATCCATCATGCCTTGTTACCACTGTGCAGGCTGGTGGTGGTGGTGTAATGGTGTGGGGGATGTTTTCTTGGCACACTTTAGGCCCCTTAGTGCCTATTGGGCATTGTTTAAATGCCACGGGCTACCTGAGCATTGTTTCTGACCATGTCCATCCCTTCATGACCACCATGTACCCATCCTCTGATGGCTACTTCCAGCAGGATAATGCAACATGTCACAAAGCTCGAATCATTTCAAATTGGTTTCTTGAACATGACAATGAGTTCACTGTACAAAAATGGCCCCCACAGTCATCAGATCTCAACCCAATAGAGCATCTTTGGGATGTGGTGGAACGGGAGCTTCGTGCCCTGGATGTGCATCCCACAAATCTCCATCAACTGCAAGATGCTCTCCTATCAATATGGGCCAACATTTCTAAAGAATGCTTTCAGCACCTTGTTAAATCAATGCCACGTAGAATTAAGGCAGTTCTGAAGGCGAAAGGGGGTCAAACACCGTATTAGTATGGTGTTCCTAATAATCCTTTATGTGAGTGTAGAATAAGAGTAAGGTCCGATGGCCAGGGAGGACAGAAAAACAAAACAAAACTCCAGACGGCTGGAGAGAAAAAAATAAAATCTGCAGGGGTTCTGAGGCCACAAGACCGCCCAGCCCCTCTGGGAATTCTACCTAACTTAAATTTAACAGTCCACTTTGTATTTAGGATTCTCATGGAAGGGCTTGATCTATTTTATATAATATCCCATTATATAAAAAGGGTGACAGGGCAGATCCAAGCAACTATAAGCCAGTAATCTTAACATGCCTCACAGGTAAATTAATGGAAGGAATTATTAAGAATAAGATTGAGCAGCACCTGTCTAAAGCCTCAACACCTGCTCTGTGTGCCATAGTGCATTGATCCCATACAATGAGCTTACAACTGTGCCATGGTCCTCCGCTTGGATATGTTACACATGGGGGAATCAGTATGGGTGAGGTTTAGAGGTAGCCTGAAAGAAAAATGAGCAGTCCTTCCACCCTTGAAGCGGTGGAGTAAAGAAGAAGGGAGCAGTGAGCACGATGAACAACTGAGGAAAGTAAGGAAGCGAGTGAGGAGACACATAAGTTCGGGATGTTGTTAATGTATACAGGCAGGGAGTCAACCACAAGGCAGGTGCGCGGACAGCGGCCGTGCAGAAAAAGAAAGGGGGACCGGGGGCGGCCCTTGTGCATCTCTGCCATGAAATAAATCCTCTGTTAATGGAAATAAGGAATGAAACCGCCAAAGGGAGAGGTCAGTTCTGAAAGTTTGTTCGGGGCACAGTGTGAAATGAAACATACTTAACATTTGTAAGTACAGTGTAAAGGATGAGCATGGGTACTTAACATTTGTAAGTACAGTGTGAAGAAAGTGCATGGGAAATTTGGACTTCCAACGTAAATTGGAAGTCACAGAAATAGTTAGGAGGGGTTTCCCCTATCTATATATACAGTTTAGGGGGTACACCCATTTCCCTCCCTTGGGTGTTGCAATAGGACATGAAACATATCTAACTTTTGTGAGTACACTGCAAGGAATGAGCACATGAAATTTCAGCTTCCCACCTATATGGAAAGTGGGAGAATTAGTGATGAGTCAGTGAGGGCACAAAACACAATCTTTAAGTGCTGGGGAATCTGTCCCCGTATACTGTAAGAACCGGTTTTTGCTTTGGTTTCTGGTCAGTCATAAAATACAACAACAGACAATGTACATGATGATCGGCGGACATTTTACGCTGTGGAGACAGAAATGGAAAGGGAATGCTGGGAAAGGAACCGCTGAGGTAGATGGGATGTGATGACGTCATCATTGGGGGACCAGAGGGAAGGAATGAACTCAGAAGAGGATTGTTCTGCTGGCTTGGGATTTGGGGTGAGCTCACGGCTGCGTTTTCTCGTCTTTCCTGACGCAACAAAGAAAAAGCGATTGGTACACTGCCATTGTCCCCTGATGTGTGATTTCGCGCTTGCTCGTTGGGTCTTTAAGCTGCTCCCTAAACGCTTGTGCATGACAATGCATAGATAATAATACAAAAAAGAAAAAAATATTATCTACTATATAATAAAACACTTAAGTCTGTGTGTCTAATCCCACTGAGCAATCTGAATGTTCGGTTTCGCTTTGGTGTGATTGGACAGTTTGGCATTGGTGACATGATGAAAGAGGAAATGCATGTGTGAGACACACAAGGAGGAGTGAAGACATATGTGTTATGCCGAGAGAGTTGCATTTAAAGAATGGATGTATAAAACCAGACAGGAAACAAGAAAGGCGCCTCAAAAATAATGACAGAGTCTGATATGCAGGTTTTATGGGAACGCGCTCAAGGGTGGAAGCAATGGTTAAGAGACGTTCAAACACGCGCATACAGAGGAAAGGTGTCAAAGGTGCACATAGGGCAAAAGATAGCAAATATTTTTAAACTGCTCTATTATCTGTCTTCGACTGGCTAGTAGAAAATAAATTAGCAAAAGTCTGGATATAGTCTTAGAAACGCTTACTGAAAAATCAGCAGTGTTAAGGGTGAATGTTGTCCAGGGCGGCTTGATTCAGCAATCTGCATGACACATGGGCTTACATTTCTTAATATCCAAATGAAATGTTCTTTCCCTCTTTCCTTCTGATGTGCCTGTGTCTCTGACGTCAGTTTCTATGTCGTCCCTCCTTCTGTCATTTCCTTATGTTGTTACCCTGCTGTCCTTCAGAAGGGCCATAATTCATTTTGAAATTTCAAATGGGGCTCCAGGACATGTGACACTCCACACATTTGAATAGTTAAATGTCCTTATCATGAATGACTCAGCTCCTCTTTGATCTGGTTATGGATGTGTTGAGTCATGGGATGAAAGACCAGTTCACCCTGGTGCAGGCTTTTTGTTGAAAAGAGATAGTGGGGAGCAAGTTGGAAGAATGGAGAAGGGCTTTAATATAGAAGGTTCAAGATAAATACAGTAGGAAGAGGACAGAATAGCTGAGGTTTAATGATAATTAGGATTCAGAAGTTAGCCTGCAGGGAGAACTGTTGAAAAGAAAGGATACATTTAAGTATCTAGGATCGGTGGTAGCCAAAGATGTAAAATTAGATGCAGAGAAAAAACTGATAGAGTGCAGTGTGGATGGATCAATTGGAAGAAGGTATCAGGAGTATTGTGTGATTAAAGAATTAAAAGTAAGGTTTTTAAGACCAGCAATAAAGTATGGACCTGAGACGTAGGCAGTAAAGGAAGCACGGGGAAAGAAGTTAGATGTGGCAGAAATAAGAATGAGGAGATGGGTGTGTGGAGTTACAATAAAGAACAGAATAAGAAATGAGACCATCAAAAAGTGGGAGAGATATCTAAGAGAGTACAGGAAAATGCAGTTGGTTGAAGTGGCATGGACATGTAATGAGGAGAGAAGATGAATATGTAGGCAAAAGAGTGATGGGAATGGAGGTACACGGGAAGAGAAAGTGACTGAGGCCAAAGTGGAGGTGGATGGATAAAGTAAAAGAAGATCTGAAGGAAAAGGGTCTGACTAAGGAGGAGGTGCAGGACTGAGCAGTATGTAGAAGGTTGATCAAGCACATTCCCCTGACATAATGGTGGAAGAAGAAGAAGAAGAAAGTCATTGATCCTTTTCAGACCTTCATACTATTTTCCATTCCAGATATAAACTAACTGAAACGGTCCTTGATCCTGTGGCATTCATACTGTTATCAAATCCCACTATCATTAATTTGTAAGCTGTCTAAAATAGATGCACTGAAGTTATAAATTACTAGTACAATACAGGAGTGTATAAGCGAAAAATACTTTCAATGTGAATTGCCTCTGTAGTTAAATTGGTTTTAAGGGTCTGTGGTGGACGGTCGGCACCCTTGCCCTGCTTGGAATCCCTCCAATGTAGGACTGGGGGAGAGCTTATGCTCAGGGCATTATCGCCCCCAGATCGCTAGGTGGCAGTCCCCCTGGGTTGCTACAGCACCATGAATTCCCACAGGGCACATTGGGAATTGGAGTGTGGTGGCTCAGCCATGTTGGGTTCCAGAAGTGACGCCAGGAGGCCCAGCAGGGACTCCTGAGCCCTAAGCCATTGGGCTTCCCCCTTACCCGGAAGTGCTTCTGGACCAGTCCTATGGAACACCTGAAGTACTCCTGGGGATTAAATAAAAGAAGACAGCTGCCACTGCTCCAGGAGTCCGAGTCTGGAGGGAGGAGAAGAAGCTGCCAGAGGTGGAGTGGAGGTGGACAGAGAGAAAGAAAAGAAGAGTGCTATATTATTGTGCTTCACTGTACTTGGGTACTGTGCTGCGGGAAACGATTGAAAAGCATTAAATTAAATAATTAGAATATTCCATTTATAATTTAGATTGTAGGGGTTATAATAGAACTGCCCATTGTCTAAGCTCTAATAAATTTAGGGTAACATTTTAACATTACTAAGAAAATACTTTTATCAAAATAATCTATCTGTCTATCTATCTATCTATCTATTATATAGTGCCTTTACTCTATGTTTATCTATCTATTATATAGTGCCTTTACTCTATGTTTATCTATCTATTATATAGTGCCTTTAATCTGTATCTATCTATCTATTATATAGTGCCTTTTATATTTATCTATATATTTTATCTATCTATTATATAGTGCCTTTTATATCTATCTATCTATCTATCTATTATATAGTGCCTTTCATATCTATCTATCTATCTATCTATCTATGATTTAGGTTCAGCTTTAGTATGAGTGCATTGTTTGCATTAAAATGTGTATGCCTTACATCTCAATGATTGATTAGATAATAACATGTGCTTATTAATCTCAGTGTGCACATTATAAGTTCATTGCGAGGAACCCTGATCTGACAAACAATTGTAAAGCACATTGTGAACATTAATTTCACAGACTAGATCAGAGCTACTGTTACCCCTGGCACACAAGCTTCTTCATTGCAGAATTGATTAAATTATTAAGCAATCTTAAGCAAATTTCACACAATGAGTGGGATAACAGAAACATAACACACACACCTCGTATAAGAGGAGATCATTTGGAAAAAAATGAGATGGAGCCCTTAAAATAAAGCATAGGATTTATTAACTCTGGCGCTTGGTTATCTCAAAGGTGTAAATCAGGTAAGTAAATATGGGCATTTCAATGACTTTGTTTCTCACATCAGCAGGGTGCTCCTTTGTCTTCATTTTCGCAGTGATTGTCCAACAAAGCCTGTGGCCCTTAGAAGTTAGCTTTTTATATCCAGAGAGATAGAAAGGACTGTCAAATGACTGTCACCTTTGTGTTGTTTGTAATTAATTTTTTCTTTTGTGTAAACCTGGAGCTGCCAAAGCACAGAGATTTAAATACTGTGTGTGAGCACTTTGGAGTTTTTCTTCTTCAGTTAAATTTCTACAGAAAATGGTTTATTTTGGCTTTGCAAATGTATTGTTACAGCATAAGAGTTCAAATTCAAAATATTGAATGGATAATTATGTGTGCAAATATTTTGTCATGCAGAAAATTAGAATGACTTTCAAGGGGATTGAATACTTTTGCATGCCACTGTATTTCCCAGACTTAAGAGGTGCCATTGTAACAAGATTACTGATGTTATTCACTTCACCTGTCAGTGCTTTGAATGTTGTCGCTGACTGGTGTACGGACATGCGCTTATCAGTTTATTAAATACACTCTCCAACCTTCCCAGAGGTTCTACATTCCAAGAAATCATATGTCATATCATGTGACAATGTGTTACATGATCGAGATGTGTGGTATAAATCAGACAGACCAGCGTTTCTAGCAACAGTTAATTTTCATCAGAATGTTGGATTGGGCAACAAGACTGACCTTGGTAACTTTAAACGTAACGTTGTCACAAACTCCACAAAGAGCCATAGCAAGGTTTGGGGCAGCCACCCGTATATTTGGTTTCCTGGCTGCAAATTGTAATAAATGATAGCACTGCTGTGCACAAAACTGAGTCCAAAACAGAACTGAGGGAAGAGGGAAAAGGTGGAGGCTTTTAAAGGGGAAGACAGGAAGTGAAGTCAAAGGGGTCGGGCTCATAAGGGTCTTCAGTCATAGGCTTGAGCCCGGACGTGACATCACAGGGGACGGAGCCGGCAAGGTCTTCTTCCATAAGCTCGGACCCAGAAGTGACGTCCAGAGGGCCAGGTGGAATCTCCTGTGAATGGTCTACAGGAAAGGGAGTAAAAGAGTCAGTGCACTCTGCCACATCCCAGCATGCCTCAGAACTGCCTTCACTCAAGCCCTGTAGCTGCCTCAAAATGTGCATGTTTGTGACAACGTAAAGTCCTGTCATTATGGGATTTTCAAACAGAAATTAGGCTTTTCAAGGGTTTATTGACAATCATGTGAAAAGGAAAAAAAAAACTACCAGTGATCCTGTGGACAAAAACAAAAAAAGCTTGTTGATCAAAGAAAAATAGTGTGAATCATATAAGCAAAAAGATGGACAACAGCCAGACAAATCACATCTGAATTCAACATTGGTGTTCAAAATGTCATCTCAGAATGCACTGCTGCGTTGCCCCAGGTACCTGCACTTATGGGCATCCTTCATCTCCCAGGACATCATTAGTCATAACCGAGGATGGACTACAGCAAGTGAGGACACATCAACAAATTAATGGTGCAAAGTGTGCTTTTATCTGTCAGCAGACAAATGGTGTCCAAAAAGTGCAGTGTATTCAGATCTTCAATGTATAATCTGTTGTGGCCTGCAAGGGGATGCTCAGCTCCCCAAACCAGACACAGACAGATGCAAGTTCAGCAACACATGCTTTTATTTTTTCCATGGTAAATGCTTCCCAAATCATTTCCCACCAGTGCAGTACAGTACAAAGCACAACAGCACAATCCTTTTCTTTTCCTAATCTGGATAGAATTGAGGGTGTAGAGGTGATTGAACCACTAGGGTCAAGTACCATAATGTAATACAATTCTCAGTATTTTGTAAGAGTACAGATGCAAAGACTAAAATTGTTAAGTTGAACAGATGCGACGAAGTCTAAGTAGGATAGACTGGGATAAGCTTTTAAATATGGAGACAGTCGAGGAGCAGTGGAACAGGTTTAAAAATGTTTTACATGTAATGCAGGACAGATACATACCTAAATTTGGAATTATAGGAAACTAAAAAAAACTCCACGATGGATTAATAAAGATTTAAAAAAGAAGTTGCAAAGGAAAAAACTGCTGTATAAGGCATATAAGACTAATGACTGCAAAGAGAATCATAGCACGTATGAGAACATGAGGGCAACCTTTAAGAAGGATATCAGCGAGGCTAAAAGATCAGTTGGAGAGGAATATAGCAGATAAGGCAAAGAAGACCCCAAGAGATTCTTTCAGTATTTTAGTAGTAAAAGATCAGTCAAGGAGGAGGTCAAGTTCATCAGGAATAGTAAAGGGGAATTAAAAGATACAGACAGTGAAATAGCAGATGCCCTAAACTTACATTTTTGAGGTGTTTACAAGTGAGCAAGTGGATAACCTCAGAGGTAACAGGGACTACTAAGGAGGTACTGAGGGATTTGGAAATTGTAGAGAGAGAAGTGCTGCTCAGATTAAATAAGGGACCAGATAATATTTATCCTTGTGTTCTTAAGGAGGCTAGTGAGTACAGATATAAACCCTTGACACATTTTTAGGAAGTCACTGTGCACTGGAGAGATTCCAAAGGACTGGAAAATGGCAAATATCATCCCATTATATAAAAAGGGTGACAGGGCAGATCCAAGCAACTATAGGCCAGTAAGCTTAACATGCATCACAGGAAAATTAATGGAAGGAATTATTAAGGATAAGATTGAGCAACACATGGCAAGGACAGGAGTTATTCTGAACAGTCAGCATGGGTTCAGAAGAGGGAGGTTGTTTTACTAACATGTTGGAATTCTATGAGGTTGCAACAAAAGGATACGATCAAAGTGGAGCTTATGATATTATTTATCTGGACTTTCAGAAAGCATTTGATAAGGTGCCACATGAGAGGTTGGGCATCAAGTTAAAAGAAGTGGGAGTTCAGGGTGATGTTTTTAGATGGGTGCAGAATTGGCTCAGACACAGGAAGCAGAGGGTGATGGTGCGAGGAACCTCATCAGAACTGGCCGATGTTAAGAGTGGTGTTCCACAGGGGTCAGTGCTAGGGCGCTGCTATTTTTAATATATATAAATGATTTAGATAGGAATATAAGTAACAAGCTGGTTAAGTTTGCAGATGATACCAAGATAGGTGGATTAGCAGATAATTTGGAATCCGTTATATCATTACAGAAGGACTTGGATAGCATACAGGCTTGGGCAGATTTGTGGCAGATGAAATTTAATGTCAGTAAATGTAAAGTATTACACATAGGAAGTAAAAATATTAGGTTTGAATACACAATGGGTGGTCGGAAAATCGAGAGTACACCTTATGAGAAGGATTTAGGAGTCATAGTGGACTCTAAGCTATCAACTTCCAACAGTGTTCAGAAGCCATTAAGAAGGCTAACAGAATGTTAGGTTATATAGCATGATCTGTGGAGTACAAGTCCAAGGAGGTTATGCTCAACCTTTATAATGCACTGGTGAGGCCTCATCTTGAGTACTGTGTGCAGTTTTGGTCTCCAGGCTACAAAAGGACATAGCAGCACTAGAAAAGGTCCAGAGAAGAGCAACTAGGCTGATTCCAGGTCTACAGGGGTTGAATTATGAGGAAAGATTAAAAGAGCTGAGCCTTTACAGTTTAAGCAAAAGAAGATTAAGAGGTGACATGATTGAAGTGTTTAAAATTATGAAGGGAATTAGTACAGTGGATCGAGACTTGTATTTTAAAATGAGTTCATCAAGAACACGGGGACACAGTTGGAAACTTGTTAAGGGTAAATTTCACACAAACATTAGGAAGTTTTTCTTTACACAAAGAACATAGACACTTGGAATAAGCTACCAAGTAGTGTGGTAGACAGTAAGACGTTAGGGACTTTCAAAACTCGACTTGATGTTTTCTTGGAGGAAACAAGTGGATAGGACTGGTGAGCTTTGTTGGGCTGAATGGCCTGTTCTCGTCTAGATTGTTCTAATGTTCTAATGTTCTCTGTCTCCTCTATCTCTCTCTCTCTCTGTCTGCTTCTGCCTCCACTCTTCTTCTGGTAAGCTTCGTACCTCTCCACCCGACTCTGTCTCCCGGAGTAGTGGCACCCAGAAGCACTTCTGGTGGCCCACTAGCACAGTCCGGAAGCACTTCTCGGTGAGGTGGAAGACCAACAAAATCTTGCTCCGCAGTTCCTGCTGCACCCCCTGGTGGCACCCATGAAACCCAACAGGCCTGTGCCGAACTCCAGCTCCCATGGAGTCCTGTGGAAGTCTAAGGTACTGCTGTAACCAAGGAGGAGCTGCCATCTAGTGGTTCTGGGGAGATACTGCCCTTTATGCGTTCGATCCAGTCCTTCTATTAGACAGGCATCCCAGCCGGGATGGAGTCCCACACTGAAAAACAGTGCAGTGAGGAAGTAAAATCCCATAAATAAATAAATAAAACCAAGAAGAAGATCAAAGTCACAGCCAGCTTTTTTCTCTCATGTCCAGAGCACTTTCTCTATGTTGATATTGTCACCCCTGCTCCTTCATATGGCATCATCAGCAGGTGAATAATATGGTCCCCTAACTGGCTCTCATCCTAGCCACCTCCAGTGGTACTTGCTGGGACACATTGAGCCTGGCTGCCTCGATTTGCCACCTCTGTTGGTACCCACAGTGCCCCTGGAGCCTATATATATATTGGTAATGTGCAATATACTAATGTATTACAATATAGAATATGTAATGTACTATTCATTAACAGGAGCAGTAACAATTTATGCTGCTGTACTTTGAGCAATAATAATTTACTCTGGTTACTTGATCACTTAACACTGTATACGACATATTTGGAATTATTTGACTTTTCTTGAAATGCACCTTGGGGCTGTCACAAAAAGTAATTTTGTTGTGTTACGCAATGACAATAAAGTGCTTGAACTTGAACTTGCTCTAACTACACAGCAAGTTTGATCCAGCTCAGGAGCGTTGTTCCTCTCTCTCCAGCATGGGTCATCCCCGACCAGTTCTTTCCACACTTACTGGATCAACCACCCAGTTCTGCTCTTCTATCCTCATTTTTTTTCTTCCACCTCTTTTCATTTCCAACTCAGATTATTTATTGTGAGTGCTGGTGTCCTAATTAATCCATCGAGCAATAATGAGGGATGGCTGTGCCGATCGGGCTTGTGAAATGTCCAATCTGCCAATTACTTCATCAGGCACTCTGAAGCTTCACGGCTGTGGCAGTGTGAAATTTTGTATATAAGTTGATAAATATTTTGCATGTCTTTATTTGTAACTGAGACAAAGCAGTGTAATATTAGTGTTTCATTGGTGAGAGGATCTCATGTTTTTTAATCTTTAGGACTAACTGAGGAAAACAATAGATGTGTGTGAATGAGAGGAAGGTCAGTGGAATGGTGAGGATGCAGGGAGTAGAGTTGGCAAAACTGGATGAGTTTAAATACTTGGGATCAACAATACAGAGTAATGGGGATTATGGAAGAGAGGTGAAAAAGAGAGTGCAGGCAGGGTGGAATGGGTGGAGAAGAGTGTCAGGAGTAATTTGTGACAGACTGGTATCAGCAAGAGTGAAAGGGAAGGTCTACAGAACGGTAGTGAGACCAGCTGTGTTATATGGGTTGGAGACAGTGGCACTGATCTGAAGGCAGGAGACAGAGCTGGAGGTGGCAGAGTTAAAGATGCTAAGCTTTGCATTGGGTGTGACCAGGATGGACAGGATTAGAAATGAGGACATTAGAGGGTTAGCTCAGGTTGGACGGTTGGGAGACAAAGTCAGAGAGGCGAGATTGCGTTGGTTTGGACATGTGAAGAGGAGAGATGCTGGGTATATTGGGAGAAGGATGCTAAAGACAGAGCTGCAAAAGGAAGAGAGGAAGAGGAAGGCCTAAGAGGAGGTTGATGGATGTGGTGAGAGAAGACTTGTAGGTGATGGGTGTAACAAAACAAGATGAAGAGGACAGGGAGATATGAAAGAAGATGATCCGCTGTGTAACGGGAGTAGCCGGAAGTAGAAGAAGACTAACTGAGGAATTTTATGGCAGCATTGGGAGTAGCGCCTAAAACCAGTTTGGTAAGGGATTCTCTGCGGGACTCTCTCAATCAGCCCCCACAGGAAAGCCAGACTGCCTAGCTGGCAAGCTTCACCTTAACTAATGGTTTTGGGGGCTGGTGTGAAGGCGTTCTGTGCTCCATTGATCTGAAGTATGGCTGTTTGGAATTGCCTTGTATCAGAAGCCTTTAAGTACCATGACATCCTATTGGCTGTAGGGGTTGGACAGAAAATCTATAAATTTGCTTGCTTTATCCCCCCAACCCCCCCTTATCAAATGATGAAGGAGCATCTCACACACCGTGAACTGAAAAGGACAACACAATGAAGAGCACAGCCTGGTAGCCATATTGAGACAGACATGCAGCCTGTTCTGAAGAAAGCTGACCACAAATGATACTTTAACTAGAGATATTTTAATTAACTAACAAGTCTGTGTGCCACCTGAAACTACACATCAGCATTTATCAGGTTGTATGGTTGCCAATATTCAAATGTATTTTGCTTACTGTTATTAATTTACAATTATTATTAATAATACATTATTTAAAGTTGTAACTTAGCTCCTGCTTCTCTATTACTCTTTGTAATTGACTAAGGTTATAGATGTAGACGGGAAGGTGGGGATTGAACAGACTTCACCACAAACACGTATCAGTCTTTGTCTCAAAAGGGCAACAACAGACACATACCATGTCAGGTACCAGTTTTTATAATTACAGTCATGCGCCTATTTACAGCTGCATTTCGGACCGGCTATTTGGCTGTATGTCAAATTGGTCACATGTTGGTCACAACCGAGGCTCTGTGGATCTGATGTAGGCCACGGGTACACATACTTCAACTGCCAGTAAGGAGCGGCACAAACCATTCTTTGAGTCTCGGCATCCACATACTGGGTCCAAGTCAGGCAGTGTTTCTCAACCATTGGGCCACACCTCCGCTAGGTTGCGAGTTGCTGTTGTTGGAGTGCAAATGGGTTGTGGTGGGTCACCTCAGCCAATGTTTCTCAACCACTGGGTTGGAGTCAGTTGGTCACGAGTATGCAGTTGTTGGTTCATGAGTGGGTTATAGTGGGTTGCTTAAGCGACTGACCGTGAGTTGTGCATGATACATTTCCCCATTTCTGTCAAGTGAGATCATTCCACCAAGGGGAACCCCGGGCACACTCGTTTCAACAAGGGAACAGTTAAAACTGAGTTGCAGGACCATAAAATTTGAGAAACACTGGTGTAAGAGAAGGTCGCAGAGGCTGAGTGCATAAGAATTACCAACTTGGAGCAATGCTGATCAAAACAAACCTTTAAGGGCCCTCCAAGCGTCCGAGAGTCAGAAAATAATAATAATAATAAGGAAAGATTTATTAATGTAGCTGGTTTTGCCAATGTCTTTAACATTATTACGCTATTGTTTTCCTATTACCATCAGCCTATGACCCGAAAGTTCCGGGTGAGAAACATTATTTACCCTGAATCACCTCAACTCGGTTGGCCATAAATTGCAGCTTGACTGTATATGTTCAATTCACTGTAGAACTCATTTTTATTCCTTTTTTGTTATTTCTTTTGATTTTTATTGAGTTATTACATTTTAATATTATATTGTTTGCTTTTTCACGATCATGTTGTTGATCGTTTCTGACCATTTATTTTGTTTTGGTTTAGGGCTCCAACTTTCTTGTGTAATTGAAGTCAACTTTGTCTTTTGATTATTGTATTGGGTTTTGGTATTCTTAACATCCGGATTTTGTTTTGTTTTTTACCTTTGCCTGTTAAACATTCTGTTTTTTATTTCCCACATCTCGCCAACCTTTCCTGATTTGCCTTTCACTTCTGGAACAACACCAGTGTTGCCAGAGAAAAACAAGAAACTGCCACAGCTGTAGTCCCTGGAGTTAATAATGGCAATTCATTCTAAAAAGCATCTCTTCCACAGACCTCCTCAGCGAATTCCCAAAAACAGTGTCCTCTCAGAGCACTGGCACACAAGCCAAGAAGGACCGTGGTCAAAAACTTTTGGTACAGCCACAGACAGGGAGGTCTAACTCCCTCTGGATGGCAACCCTAAATCCAGCAACACTCAAAGTCAATTGCACAACCCAAAAAGCCACGTTTTGAGGAGCCACTTGGCAGCATCTGTACTCTCTGGCAGTCTCTGGCATGTTCCAGTATCTATAACAATAGACTCCATCTGTGAAATCCAATAAAACACAAAATTAGTTTTTAAATAGTAAATCAGTAATAAAGTTCTGAGTCATTGCTATAAATGAAATCAAAAGATGTCCTTTATTTTCACCAAGCTAAATACTAAAGTGGACAAGGGCTGACAGGAGCCATCCTCCAGTTTTTGTCAGTCTGGAATATCCTGGATAGCCTTCAAAATATCATCCTTTTTAACTTCTTCTTAAACATTCTCCTTTATCCCTTTCTTTTCCTACTTCTAAGTCTGATGTCAACCTATGACCATCCCGTCCCAGGAGTCTAAGTAGCCAAGGACTTTAACCGGATCGGTGACTTTACCTCTGTCTGAGAAGACTTCAACTCCTCGTCTTTATTCTGATTCTTAGAGGACTTCAACCCCTTCTCCTTATTCTGAGTGGACTTTAACTCCTCGTACTTGTTCAGGAGAGACTTTAAGTCTTCTTCCTTGTCCACATTTAGAAGTGGAACTTGGGCAGGCACCCTTGCACCTCTTATTGTTGAGTTGGCTCTTTATCTTAACTTTATTCATTAATCTACCATAGGAGACAAGGCTGTGGAAGCCATTTCTCCTCTGAATCCACAGGAGTTTTTTTTGACATGAGACGATTTTCCCGGAATACTTTCCTTTTCTACCTGAGACAAAACCTCCAACTTATTTAATTAAAGTTCAGTTCTGCAACATGATTTACGCATGCACTCTTTTTTTAGCTTGCTCTTTACTCTGCTTCCAACTTATACATATTCTTTATCATCTGCCCTGTATTTTTTTATCTTTCTGATTTTTCGGCTGTTCTATTGCAGCCCCCCAGGAATTCCAGGTGATCCATATCAAAGACTCTGACATACATCCTAGTAAGGAGTCTGGCGCTAAAAATGAAACAAGCAGGCACTTAACCATCTTGGAAGGCATTGTCAGGTCATTCAGCATTTGGATCACGGTCTCCCCCAGGCACCACATAAAACTGACAGAAAATACTACCTTACCTTGTCCAGTGCCGTGAGTGAGTGGGACAGGCCGGATGTGCTCTGAGCGGCAAATGTCAAAGTTGTAATAATAATAACAATAATCTTTATATATATATATAAAATACGCTACCGTGGCTGTTTTTTGTCTGTCCAGGATTTTAAATCACCTGTACCAATTGACCTACTGACCTGAAATTTGGTACACATATACTACGTAACATCTACTGTCCACTTACGGGGTAATTATTGACCTCCAAGGTTATTCCTCTTTTTATTTGTATTTTATTTTATTGTAGGATAAAAGCAGGGTGGCTGTGTGGCACATGCATACGGGCGCCATTCTCATTCCCTACCACTTTTGCCGTCACTTCCCCTACCTCTTCATATCTAAAATCATTCTTGAGGAAGATTGAAGACTTAAGTGAAAAATTAAATAAAACGTACTAAATCATTGCAACACAAACACTGCACAAAGATGCAGACCAAAGAAGAGAAGCAGCGAGCCGCTAGGGTGGAGAAGAGAAGAGCCGCTCAGGAAGCAGCAAGCGCATCAACCTCTGTGCAAATGAATGGTAAACGTACAGAGAAACAGTAAGAAAACTAGGAATGCTCAAGTCAAGTGTATTCAAGTGTAGTGCGCCATTACTGGTAATAATAATAATAATAATAATAAGAATAATACATTTTATTTATATAGCACCTTTCCCATACTCAAGGTAGAATCTCAGAAGGAAAAACAGGGTATATGTAATATTTAATACAAATATTTTCTGTTTAGAACACTTTTCTAGAGTTTGTCCCATGCTGATGCAGGGTTCGCTGCTTTCCATGCCCTTCACCACTTCTTTCGGTGTAGGGTGTCATACAGATTTACATTCATTTGTCACATATGCTGTTTGATCCTGGGCCACTGTTGCTTCTCCACTATGGAGTACATGTCCGTACCATCTCAGGCGTGCCTCTCACATCTTTTCGGTAATCCCCACTACTCACATCATCTTTCTAATATTCACATTCAGGACATGGTCCCGTATCATGTGACTGAGTGACCACGGAAGCATTTTCATTTCGATTGTGTGGAGCACTTTTTCTTGTTGTGCAGTCGAGCGCTTGTTCTTGTTGTATAGTCATCGGCCAGTATTCGGCGCCATAGAGGGCCACAGGTCGGACAATGGTCTTGTACACTTTCACCTTGAGATAGTTGGGCATTCATCAGTCACACAGGACTCCCGTAACTTGCTGCCACTTGAGCATCAGGAGAGCTGCCACTGTAGGTGCTAACAAATGTCCAGGTACTTGAACTCAGTGGTTTTGTTCATGTCTTGACCGTCCACACATATGGTTCAGACCGTCTGCCGGTTGCTTTCGAGGTACTCAGTCTTTTTGATGGTTAGTTTTAGGCCATTTTCCACCAATCGATCTTTCCATTTTTCCACAAGCCGCTCAAGGGCAGATTGTGTGTTTCTTCCATGATCATGACGTTATCAGCATACAGTCGTGTCCACGGGATTGGCATTTGGATGTTTGCCGTGGCTGTATCCAGGCACAGAATGAAAAGGATTTTTGACAGCAATGAGCCCTGGTGGATACCAACAAAGATTGGGAAGGGCGACAATGTTCCAATGGGGCACCTTACTCTGCTTGTCGCATTGGTGTAGAGTATGTTGACCGATCACACATAGGCTTCAGGAATGTTGTGTCCGTGAAGGGCCTTCCAGATCAGGGCATGGGGCACCCTGTTCAATGCCTTTTCTAGGTTCAGAAACGCAATGTGGATGGTCTCGTTGTTTTCTCAATGTCATTCCATGAGCAGGCAGGGAGCATGTACTGTATAGTGCTAGTTGGTTTCACAAAACCACATTGGTTTGGGCTGACAGTCCCAATGCGTCGAAGCCGGTGGTCGAGAATGCATTCAAATATCTTCATTGAATGGTATAGGAGGTTATGGGCAATAATTCTTCATAGAACACTAAAACAGATAAATACAGGAGATGCAAAGCATTAAATAGAATAAAAGACAATAAACAAGAGTAAAATACTAAACTCAATACTAAAAAGAAAAACCTGAAACAAATAACTTCATTAGTGATATAACACACTGTCACAGACGGCCAGAACATTACCTCCCCCGGGACTCTAGATGGCAGCCCCCATGGGTTGTAGCGGTGCCTCGGTCTCTCCCAGGGCTTCATGGGAGATGAAGTTGTCTACATCCCTGTTGGGATCTGGGGACACCACCGGGGGTGCTGCAGCTGCTCCTGAGCTCTTATAGGTGATCCTTTCACCCCACCCGGAAGTAGGTCATCAAGCACCTGGAGGACTTCCGGGTAACATTTAAAAGGAACCAGAGTCGGGAGGAGGGAGATGAAACTTGCTGAGGAGGAGTGGAGGAGAAAGAGAGAAAGAAGAAAAAGAAAAGTATTGTGTGTTTGTGCTTAGTGGGACTGTGTTGTGCCTGTGGGAAATGGAGAAGGCGTTTCCCACAACGTGAAGAAAAATCAAAAACATTTGTGTTTTTATAAGTACCTCTTATGTCTGTGTATGTCAAGTTGAGTGGCTGGTATGTCCTCTATACTTGTCACAACACACACAACTTATCCTGAGAATCTGGACAGAGAGGTAAACTGAAAGAAGAAGAAGAATGTCAGGTTAAGTTAAAAGCCTTCCTTAACAGATAAGTTTTAAAGTATTAAATTCGAGAGGTCATTCCAAAGTCTTGTGTTATACAGCTGAAGGCCCTGACACACAAAGAGTGCAGGTTAGCGTGAGGCACAACAAAACTGCCAGAATCAGAGGACCTTAGTGGGCAAACAGGAGCAGAGTGATGGAGAAGGTCACTGATGTAGTCCGGCGCTGGGCAATTTAAAGCTTTGTAGGTTAATATTAGAATTTTATATTCAATCCTGTAAGACATAGGGAGCCAATGGAGGCGAAGCAGGATGGGTGTGATGTGCTCGCTGTTGCTGGTTCATGTCAGGACTCTTGCAGCAGAGTTTTGAATCAAGTGGAGCTGTGATATAAGATTAGAAGAGGCAGAAGCCAATAGGGAGTTACAGTAATCGATGCGGGATGTGATAAAAGCGTGGACACGTTTCTTAGCATTAGAAAAGGAGAGGAAAGAGCAAACGCGGGATACGTTACGGAGGTGAAAGTAAGAAACTTTCTTAATGTGGTTTATGTGGATGGAATAAGAAAGGGAGGAATCAAAAATGAGACCAAGATCCCTTGAACTAGAAGAAGGTCTGATGAGATAATCATCAAGAGTGATTGAAAAAGAACTTGTTTTCTGGAGTTGCTCTTTAGTGCCAATTTGCAGGATTGAGGTTTGTTGGTTTAATTTTTCAGATTTTAATTTCATTCAGGTACGTTGTGAGCTGAAAATGTTCCGATGAAGTTCCACTTTTAACATTGAAATAGAGTTAAGTATCGTCTGCCTAAAAATGATAACCCTATCCAAAGCTGCTAATAATATGGCTAAGGAGAAGCATATGGATAATGAAGAGCAGAGGGCTGAGAACAGAGCTCTGAGGGGCCCCTTGTGTGACTGGCACTAAACTGGATCTGCTGTTACCAAGACTTACAAACTCTTGCCAATCATGGTGAAAAGAATATTGATTGAAAATTGACATGTACATGAAGTCATTTTGTATATGGAAGAATTGGACTGACTTATAGATGCTAGTAACACGTATTAAATACACTTTATCAATTACAGAAGTGTGTGATTCATTTCATTTCTCATTCTTTGCTAGTTACTGATAAACAGGACCCTTGGAGTCAGGATTCTGCTAAGATGGATTATACTGGTTCTATTATCATTATTATCATTGTGCTAAAGTAACAGCGGGACAGCGTCACAGATCAAGAGGCTTTAATTAAAATGCTTTCTAAGTGCACTAGCAGCAAAAGCTAACAGTTAACAAGGACAGAAAGCATTCAATATAATCAATACCTAATCAATTTGTGAAAACCATATTTATCAGTAATAATCAACTTTCACCATCTCCAGGTGGAATCAGAAGCATCCAAACTAGACTGTTGAGGAGTGGAAAAAAATTGATTTGGTTCAACAATTCCTAGGTTTCTTTTGCAACACGTTATAAGAAAGAATCAGAATTTGCCGCAAGGAAAATTAGTCCATAATGCTGTCCTATTCGGTTTTAACAGTGACAATGTAATGGTGTAGAAAACGTTTACCAGGTACACACAAGGGGACCTGATACCCAAAAGATGAACAGCCTAAATTTAGTTCAGATGATGTAAATGTTAAGTTCATTACAGTAACTGGCAACATGACAGAATGATTAAGCAACAGTGGTCATTAGACTTCTTCTGCTTGTTACGGGTAGCTTCATATTTTCTATAATTTGAATTCTAATTTGATACACAGTAAATCTGTCATTTTCTTACCACTCTGTGCTCTTTATATTAGAGTAAATTAATGTTTTTTCTATTTCATTTATATGCTTTTGAATAGTAATACTAGTTCACTTTGCCAGCAATACTGCTAGGATTAATGAGGCTGCAGCCATACTTTAAATTGGGTGTCACTGGGAGGGCATAGGAGGTCACTAAATAAATAGATTTCTTTAATCCACTGACCTTTTAAATCAGAAATGAGGGTGCATGAGATCAGAATCTAGATCTTCCTAATTGGGTAGCCAGAAAAGGTCAGATATTAATTCTTTTGAATTAAATACTCTTTTACAGCTGTAAAACATAAGGATTGTTTTAAGAAAGGATTAAAAAAAATGACTTAATGCACAGTCTGAGCGCATTCCAACTATATTTGCAGTAAACACGCAATACAGAATATTTAGAAAATATTCTGATCCCTTCATTTTCCGCACACTATATTGTGTTGTAGATTTTCATTATTTAATTATTTATTTCTTATACTTCACTGGGCTCATCAGCAGTATGTCCCGGGTTGAGAGGGTGCGCTGATGCTAACAGCTTTGCCCTGTCCCAGTTGATATCGCTTGTCACACATGTGCGAATAGGAGGCTTAGAGAATAATGTTTATACATCCGCCTGGGGGGCGGCGGGGTGAACTGACTCTCTTTCTAAGTCTCCTGCAGACCTTTCACGGGAAATCCTGCCAGGAGCTGGTGCCTCAGCTCAGAGCACATCACTTCCGGTTCCGACCCCGAGGACGACATCACTTCCATGTCCCGGGCCTGAGGACGACATCACTTCCCTCAGACTCCCTATAAAGCCTCACTCACCTACTCTGGATTTCAGTTCTGTTTTGGACTAAGTCTTGAGCACTACTTTTTGTCTTACAATTCTTTTCTTTTGCAGCCAGGAACATATTATATGGGTGGCTGCCCCGAACCTTTACCATGTCTGGAGTCTCACTAAAATTCATCACCTACTCATTCGGATTGCAAGTCAACACTAAACGGCCATCAGATCCAATCCTATGTTACCAATAGATTCAGTACACTAACTAAAATAATCTTTAGATTCAGTACACTAACTAAAATAATCTGTGGAACATTATAATCTGCTCAAAAGTACTTCAGTTCCTCCTTCCCCTTCGACTTTAATACATTTCACAGAGTTTGGAGAAGTTCCTGAACATTTCTGCAATTTCGCCAAACTTGTGGTGAAGTGAACTCCATGATGTCAAGACGTGCGGTGTGACTCTTATACACAGGTGTGTGACTTTCTAAATGACGGCCAATCAATTTTGTTTACCCTGGTAGATTCTAGTCAAGTTCGAGGCACATCTCAAGGAAAATGAAAGCAAACAGGTTGCACCTGAGCTCAATTTGGAGTGCAGAGCAAAGGCTCTGAATACTTCTAGGAATGAGAGATTATACAGGATGGCCAACAAAAAAGTGGTCCTCCTCCACTGAGACGACTGCACTACATGGTGTTGTGGTGTGAAATTTTGCATATAAGGTGATTCATTTTTTGTATGTCTTTATTTCTATGGTTAAGTACCCCCACCCCCTTTAAGGACTGAGTCTGTTTGTAATTTTATGATAGGGTCGAGGGAAGTGCCCTAAAACAAGTTTGGCAAGGGACTCTCTTAATCAACCCCCACAGGAAAACCAGACTGCCTAGTTGGCAAACATCAGTTCAACACAAATGGTTTTGGGGGCAGGTGTGAAGGAATTCTGTGCCTTGTTGGTCTGAAGTATGGCGGTTTAGAATTGGCTTGTATCAGAAGCCTTTAAGTACCATGACGTCCTGTTGGCTGTAGGGGTTGGACAGAACATCTATAATATTGCTTGCTTTACCCCTCTCTTTCTCTCTTACCAGCTGATAAAGGAGCATCTCACACAAAATGAATTGAAAAGGACAACACAATACAATACAATTTAATTTTGTATAGCCCAAAACCACAGAAGAAGTGCCGCAATGGGCTTTAACAGGCCCTGCCTCTTGACAGCCCCCCAGCCTTGACTCTCTAAGAAGACAAGGAAGAACTCCCAAAAAAAAAACCCTTGTAGGGAAAAAAATGAAAGAACCCTTGGGAAAGGCAGTCCAAAAAGAGACCCCTTTCCAGGTAGGTTGTGTGTGCAGTGAGTGTCATAAAGAAGGGATCAATAAAATACAATACACAGAACAGAACACAAGTAATCCTCAATACAGTATAACAGTAAACTAAAAATATTACAAGTACAGAGCGGAATTTAACAATTTTATTAAGTTGGATAAGGTGATTTCTGTGGGTCCAGCAGTTATTCCTTGTTTGGCATCTTAAGTGTTAATGTTTGCAGTGCACCATCTGCTGGAATACATTTTGTAATGCATGAAGGTATAAAAAGTATTGCATTTTACATTTCAGCAGATGGTGCTTCTCAAACATTAGCACTGCTCTTACAAAAATGCAATACCAAATGGCATATAACAGAGACATAGTAACCGGACAGACACACAGACAGTCACTTATCCTTTTATCAAGTCGGGTAAGGTGATTTCTATTGGTCCAGCAGTTATTCCCTGTTGGAGCACCATCTGTTGGAGTATATTCTGTAATACACGAAGGTATGAAATGCATTGAATTTTTCATTTCAACAAATTGCGCTTCACACACATTAGCACTGTTTTTACAAATACAGTACTAAATGGCACATAAGAGAGACGGAGTAACCGGACAGACACACACAGACACACACACAGATACTTGTCCTTTTATTAAGGTTGATTATTTACAAATGTTTTTTGTCACAATCGGGGAACAGGCCAATTAAATAACTTGATTTGGGTTAATCTGTGATTCAGTGACTGGGACGACTTTGTGGTTTAAAGTCCAGTGCCCCAGCACGTACACCAGTTCTTACTTTCAAATAGAGTAAACTTTTAATTGGAATAATTGCAATGCGTAGCTCTCTTTTCCCCTCTACGGCAGAAGAAATGTTTTCATCCATCCATTTATTTACTGGCTGCCTAAGCCAATGCTGGTTGTCAGAATGCCAAGAGCTTATGCATCAGCAATGGGCATAAAGAAGAAACCAGTGCAACATTCATATTGGCGCACTGAAGACTCTAATTGATCAAGCCGCATATATTTCCATTCTGGGATGCAACCAGAGGCCATATACAATGAAAATCCAATACACCATGCGTTAGAAAAGCTCGTCAAAGAGCAAACTGCAAATATTTGATGAAGAGCAAATCTCTGCATGACAACAAATGGATTTTTAAACATTAAAAATTAATTGAGATTAAATATAGAGCATAGTGGACTTTTGTCTGCATTAAGTAGTTATTTCAGGGAGATACACTCATGATATATATACTGGAAGATTTTCTAATAAATCCTGAGGCGGTTTATGCAGCGGATTTACAATCTCCTAACCGGAATCTGCCTCCCGCATTTGTACGTTCAGTAAGTGGTTTGTCCAGATAGCCGTGTCTTCATTGGAAGGCATTAATATTTCATGGAAAAAGCACTTTCTTAAATTAAATCTGGTGTACTTCTACCTTTGTTGTATATATTTGACAGAAGCAAACTACTGTAGCTTTACCTAAATTCATCAAGGTACACTTTACAGGCCAAACACAGGGATTTATTTTTAATAAAATGTCAGGTATTATAAAACTGTGTGTACGGTAGATCATTGCTTTCTGAAATGATTTCCCAGAAAGCTGCAGGAACAGAACCAATCTTCCAAACTTACATAGAGTCCTTCAGTAGCTCAGCAATAATGTTTTGTCCTAATTTAATTTATAATACCTATAAAAAGTATTCACTCTTTCTGACGTGTTCACATTTTCTTTTCTTGTTATACAACATCTTATCGCAGCAGATTTGATTTGGTTATTTTGACACTGATCACCAGGAAAAGACTCTTAAATGTCAAAGTGAAAGCAGATTTAAATTAAATGGAAATGGAAAAAACAAAATCATTGATCCCATAAGTAATCCCCCCTTTAATATGACACCCTTAAATCTTTCACCTGTGCAACCAATTTGCTTAAGAAGAACAATAATAATAATAATAATGATTCCCTGGTATTGTCATTGTACAGGTACAACGAAATGCAGTTATCGTTGGAACAACTGCAGGTTGATGGTCTTGCTCAAGGGTCCAATGATGGAAAATCCCTGCTGGCAGCAACTGGTGTCACACACGAGCGCTTAGGAGGTGAGCGAAGGGTTATTATCGAGCATTAATGCCTCTCCTCTCCTCTCAACAGAAATAACTGAAGAAAAATAAGAAAACATTTCACCTACCATCTGTAGCACTAGGGTGTTGTACCATGTTAGCCATTATGAATGTAGTGAGAAGTCAAGCAAAATTACACATTTTATAGGCTAACTAAAAAGATTACAATATGCAGTTGAGGCAACTCAGGCCTCTTCTTCAGGCAAGATGTAATCAATCTTGCCTGAAGAAGGGGCCTGAGTTGCCTCAAAACTTTGCAAATTGTAATCTTTTTAGTTAGCAAATAAAACCTACCATCTGCAAATTCAAATCCTCAAAATGGCATTCAGAACCAAACATCATTCCCCCTTCTGGCCCCTCATGTTGACATCACTTCCGGTAGCCGCATGATGACATCACTTCTGGTTCAGCATGATGACGTCACTTTCAGTCCTCAAATGATGACATCACTTCCAGTCTCAGATTGATGATGTCACTTCCGCCTTTTCTGTTGTGATGTCATCTCCCCGCATACTTCCTTCCGGCCACCATTTTGTCTATAAAAGATAACCTACTTACTGCTCTGTGTTGTCCAATTTCTCTGATTTTTGATCCAAACAACTGAGATTTTTTTTTTTGCATATCGTCTGGACATTATAAGGGGCAAGACGCCAACTGTTTTCAAGCCTTCTTGTCTTGTTTATCTCACACTGGATTCGAACCAGCAACCTTCTGGATATCCTTAGATTCATAGCCAGGTTGGGGAGCATGCAACTGGTACAGCGTGCTGACACACCCACCACACAACTAAAAAGCTTGGGATCTTTCATAGTGCTGCTATGTCTTTTCTGCAGCGTGGTAACCAGGATTGCACACGATACTCCGGATGTGGTCTCACTAGTGAATTATATTGCTTGATCATATATACCCATGATTTATATTCAACAGTTTATTACTATATACCAGGTCAGGTCAGGTTGGGGAGCATGCACTGTTTCAGCACATTGCCGCAGCCACCACATGATGAAACAGCTCAGGATCCCGGCTGGCAAAGCCCCAGTTCCCTCCCTGAAAATGAGCCTCTATCTGTAGCAGTCAGGTGTTACGTGGGCATCCACTTGGCCTGGTCCAGCTGCTCGAGTCCTCAACAATGAGGATCATGCGAGCCGGATCACCCTCGAGGAATCGCACCACATGGCCGTAAGTGCCATAACTGAGGCTCCTTCAAAAAGCAGGTAATGAGCCTTGTTTATGACTCCATGAACAACACAAAGTCATACCAGCGGATCCCAAGGATTCTTCAGACAGTCACAGTACCAAAGGAGTCCAGTTTTCATTTCAGGTCACTGGAAAGCGTCCATGTCCTGCAACCATATAGCAAAGCCGTCCAGCGGCTGTCAGGCATCTGTTGGTGAAGAAAGATTCACTGATCTTGACTTTGGTAACGATGCTGTGATCTTCATGGAGTCAATGGAGACTCGGATCGGGGCTCTCGAGAGACTGAGCGAGGAGTCTGAAGGTCTGGGCTTGCGAGTGTCCTGATAAAAACTAAGATCAGGCCTTTAGTGACTTCTTGGCACAAACATCATCAGTGTGTTTGTCTGCAGAGAGAGTGTCGACCTCATTGAGAGGTTTACTTATCGCAGCAGTAACATTCATGTCTCTGGTGACTCTTCCTATGAAGTCAATAGATGGATTGGAAGAGCATGGGGAGGTCATGAGGTTGCTGGAAAGGGTATCTTTGCATAAAGGTTCTCGGCCCTCGGAGCCTAGAATTAGCTCAATAGAGGTTGTCAGTCTGGGGTTCCACTTGATTGTAGTATAAATGCACCTAAATGTGGATGGGCGAACTTCTGATGAGTCAGTATAGTGTATAGTGAATTTCCCCTTGGGATTAATAAAGTATCTATCTATCTATCTATCTAGTGGTCTAACCGACACAATGAAGACAGTAGAACACTCCAAGCAATGCCATGACAAAAGGTGATGGAGACAAGAAAATATCCAACGCATTGAATATCCTTTGGAGTTCAGCTAAAGCGAGTCAATAAGAAATGGAAACAGCATTGCACAGCTGTATATCGACAAAAATGTAGTGATAGTGCCAGAAAAAGACAATTGAGGGTGGCCACAAAGAGCCCTAAGAGAATTCTAAAGGAGTTACAAGCTACAGTCACTGAGATTGGAGAATCTGTGCAGACAACAGAGAACTTCACAAGTTGTAGCTTCATGACAAAGGTTCAAAATCCTGACAAATATATATTTATTGTCACCTACAGAATTAGGTATTTGATAGACGAGAGGAGGCCATTCAGTTCCTGAAGCTCATTTGGTTATCTTATAGATATGTTGTCCAAACGTCTCAGTCATATATATTTTTAAAGGCTTTAAAAGTTGTGCACATCAGCTTGTGACACTGAATTGCATCAAGTAGGTGTCATGAATTGAACGAGAATGAAGTTTAAGGACCCCCTAAAGGCTGCACTGACCGAGCCAGGCCTGCTGTACCTGTCTGGAAAAGACCTTACCATATTGACCTTAATCTCAGATTTACTTGCCTTAAAGACCTGAAGGGGATTTAGGGCTCAAAAATATTCAAAATATATAAAATGTTTTTATTTATGTGGATTTACATTTTTCTTTGTATTTGTCATTGTCTATGGCTTTGGCATGTGCCTTGTGTTTTGTGGATGGTTCCCCAAGAGGTGGGATCATCTCCCCATCACCTGCAGGGACTACCCTCAGTATCCCACCAGCGGTTCATCTTGAATGTGCTAGGGCTGGGGTCTCCAACCATTTTTCCCCCTAGAGCTACTTTTACAAAATGAAAATAGCCGAGAGCTACTCATGTTTTCTAACATTTCTTCTCATAGCTTATTTCAACTCAAACATACTGAATAAGCTTGTTTTGCCTGAACATTTACAAAATATTGGTGTCCACAACTCACATTTTGCATTAAAACATCGCAAAAAAATATTTAGTTTACCTGCAAGTGCATTTTGTATGTCTGTATGCATTTTCTAGTGTATCTCACACTATTGAATTAAAATATCAATGCTGTCAAAACAAAACAATGCAATTTCAAATCCACAGATCTGACTTATTCATTTGTCATTTTGTCACATGTCACTGTGTCACTTTATTCACATGTCCAGTTGCATGTGTGGTGTGTGTTTTAGTTAGTCAGATGACTCAACAAGAGAGGCAGGTGTCTGGTGGAGTGGAGCCACTGAGGTTCACTCTTATGGAGTCATTTAAATGTTCGTCTATCAGTCTTGTTTTGAACTTTAATTTCATGACATTCACGTCAGACTCACCAAGGTATGGAGACCCAAACATAGCAGACATTTTCAGAGCTGCTTGGTGAAGATTCTTATAGTTATCTGGCTCTACTAAGCTCCACAAATGCTGAGAATGCTGTTGAGACTTTAACTGCACATTATTTTGAAGTTTACTAATATATAATATTTAAAATCCAATGTTTGTCTCTCTGTATGTCTGTCCGCTTTTCATGAGAGAACTACTTCACGGATTTAGATTGGTTTTTTTTTCTATAATTTGCTTGAACATTCCAGTTAATTTTGCGACTTCTCTCATTTCTCTATGTATCATAGTTCGCTTGCGGTAGCGATTTATTCGCTCAAATCCAAGAGAGATGCAGTGGGCCAAGAGGAGGGCCCTTCCTCACTTGCTTGCCAGCTTAACTCCGCTTAGCTAGCGAACGAGAGAACAGTTGAATTGAACTTTGTTTGATATTTAAAATAAAGTGTTAATTAGGTCTTGATGAGTTTGAGTCCGGATATTCTGTTAAGTGTATGCCACATTGAAAAGATAGATTGCAATTCAGATTGTGGATCGTGATTTTCTGTTAAAAGGTTTGTAGCTGCCGAAGTGTAAGGGAAGGTCAAGCACGGATAAAACACGTCGAAAGAAATCTCACAGTCCAGAACTTTGTTTTAAAATATTTGGTGAAAGTTAAAAGTAAATAATCCACACAAGAATAAAAGAAAAAATAGTTACACACGTAGAATAAAAGGCAAAAAAAGGAAAACTGTATCTTCTATAAACTTAGCTTTTCTTGAGAAACTTTAGTTTATTTCTATACTTAAAGGTTCTTAAATTCCTCTTCTATATGCTTTAAGCGTACGGTACAGCACTTAAATAAACAAGTTTTCTTTACGTGTTACTTCAAAGAGCCCGTAGGCCATCAGGCACAGTTACGTGCGCAAGCACGATCACGAGTATAAACACGGTTAAAAAACGTATGCCTCTACACCTTATACATGGCAAGGCTGTCACTAACTGAACAACAATGTTTACTCAAAGCTGTTAGAAATGGGAAGAATATACCAATACAATTATGCTTATGGGGGGTTATTTTACCCTCCCATTGTTTATGCTTAGTCACCTAGTAAGATATTTATGAATCTTATAGAACTAGGAAAATGGCTCTTACAAGGATCGTGATATGATTTTTGGAAAGATCGCCCACCCCTAATTTGATTATTCAAGTTTTCCAATTTACGTAGGATTCACTAACCCCTTGGTGAACTACTTGGAAAGGGGTTGCGAGCTACCGACGTGTTGGAGACCCCTGTGCTAGGGAGATGGTGAGTGTTTTTGTGTTCTGCTAGGCTTTTTGTGATTTTTCTGACCATTCTTTGGATTCTGTACTGGGGCTTGGTGGCTCTTTGCAGGCATTGTACAGACATGGCCAAAAGTTTTGAAATATTACTTTTCACAAAGTTTGCTTCCTCAGTTTTTATGATGCCAATTTTTATATACTCCAGAATGTTCTGAAGAGTGATCAGATGAATACAATTAATTACAAAGTCTCTCTATGCCATGAAAATGAACTTAATCCCAAAAACACATACTGAACTGTTGTTGTGAAGAAAGCTTCAGGATGCCCAAGAAAGTCCAGCAAGCACCAGGACCATCTCTTAAAGTGGATTCATGGCTGTCATTTAAATCAAGTAACATCAAATGTAAACATGGAAAACAATTTAGATCAGCTAACATCACATTATAATGTGACCTTGAGAGATGCTCTGGACGCAGTGGCTCCCCTTAAAACAAAAATTGATCAAAGCACATCAAAACTCTCCCTGGTTTAACGAACACACTCAAGCTCTTAAATTGAAATGTCGAAAACTGGAGAGCAGATGGAGAACAACAAAGCTACATGTCTTTCAAATTGCATGGACAGAGAGTGTTAAAAAATATAAAAAAGCTCTCTTTAAAGCTTGCTCAGAATACTATTCTACAATAAGAGATAGCAATAATAAAAATCCTCAGGTACTGTGTAGAACAGTTGCTAAATTAACAAATGGGAATTAAGATTCACAGAGCAAAATACCAACAGATATTAGCAGTACAGACTTTATGAACTTCTTCAATGAGAAAATTAAAAATATAAGATCCCAGATCTCAGCATCACAGTACAAACTGCATACTAGCTTAGCAGACCCTGTCTCACATTGCATTCAGCACTTTAGTAATTTTAATCCTGTAACTGGAAGTCTTAACTTTAATTTCTAAAATGAAACCCACTACTTGTTCCCTAGATCCAGTAAAAACCGCAATGGATGTTCTTGCAGTGCCTATTCTTAACATTATCAATAGTTCATGACTGCATGGCACAGTGCCTGATGCACTAAAAGTGTCAGTCATTAAACCATTACATAAAAAGTCACACCTAGACCCACACATACTAAATAATTTTAGACCTATTTCAGATTTACCCTTTCTTTCTAAAATACTAGAAAAAGTAGTCGTCAATCAGCTTCAGTCACACCTTACGCATTACAATTTATTTGAAAAATTCCAGTCTGGTTTCTGCACTGGTCATAGTACAGAAACAGCACTAATGCAGGTTGTAAATGACATTCTGATATCCTCTGATGAAGGAAACTCCCCTGTAATTATGTTGTTAGACAAGTGCAGCATTTGACACCATTGACCATTCTATTTTACTGCACAGGCGAGAAAATTATGTTGGCCTTACAGGCACTGTGCTCACTTGGTTTAGTTCTTATTTATCAAATTGATTCCAATATGTACAGAAATGTGCTGACAGGACTCCATCATTATACAGTACATAGAAGTGAGATATGGTGTCCCGCTGGGCTCAGTACTCAGACCTTTACTATTCTCACTTTACATGCTTCCACTGGGATCTATCATTAGGAAACATAATGTTAATTTTTACTCGTATGCAGATGACACCCAGTTATACCTTTCTTTTAGATCAAATAAAGTTTCTTAGATATTACTACTTGTCTTCAAACACAGATGAAACAGAGATGTTAATTGTTGGAGGGAATGACACTGATCGCAACAATATTCTGTCATCATTTAACTGAGTTGGAATCACCATTAATTTTACTGAATCTGCCCGCTATCTAGGAGTTATCTTTGACTCTAGCTTGTCATTTAAGGAGCATATTAGAAAGTTGTCCAAATCATGTTTCTTCTATCTTAAAAATGTTGGGAAATTAAGGTGCTTTCTAAATAAGTAGGATTCTGAGAAACTGATTCCTGCATTTATTTCTAGTAGGATTGACTACTGCAATGTGGTGTTCACTGGATGTTAAAACTGTTCTCTATACAGCCTCCAGTTAATCCAAAATGCTGCTGCAAGAATTGTTACAAGAACAAGAAAATACGAACACATAACTCCAGTTCTTAAATCCTTACACTGGCTCCTGGTTAAGTTTAGGGCAGATTTCAAAATCCTCCTTTTAACATCTAAAGCGTTAAATGGCTAAGGCCCGGCTTACTTGTCTGAACTTATCATGACTTACAAACCAGAGTGCACATTAAGATCTCAAGATGCCGGTCTGCTTAGGATTCCAAGGATTAATAAAATAACAGTGAGAGATCGAGCTTTTAGTTTCAGGGCCCCTAAACTGTGGAGTGGTCTGCCTGCTACTATAAGAGATGCCCCTTCAGACTCAGCTTTTAAATCCCGACTGAAGACTCACTACTTCAGTTTATCACACCCTGACTAGAGCTGCTGATTAACTGTACAGACTGCATCTCTATTGTTAGTCATTAGCACTAAAACATAAGTAACATGATAGTTAGAATTTGTTCCTAACCCACACCTATTACGTTTCTCTTCTCGTTACTCAAATGTGGCACTTGGTGTCACGGCCCACCTGCCAAGTTGTTTTGGCTGCCTAAGGTAAAGTCATCCCTGATGGAGGATTGCAGGATTCGTGGGGTAGAGGGGTCCTTTCATGGGATTGGCTGGCCCAGCGCTGTTTCAGCTGTGGAATGGTCAATAGGGGGAGGCAGCTTGATGGCCGAGGTCTCCAGGACTCTGAACAAATCCAAGTCATATTATGTGATATCATCTACTGTTAACTGCTGTTGCCCTGCCTGGGTTTTGTTTCCTGCCTTGCGCCTTATGTTGGCTGGGATTGGCTGCAGCAGACCCCCGTGACCCTGTAGTTAGGATATAGCAGGTTGGATAATGGATGGATATATTATTTGTATTTAAAGCCTTGCATGGTCTCTCACCAAAATACATCTGTGACCAACTTCACCCCTATGTGGCACCAACAGCATTGAGGTCATCTGGACCACTCCTTGTAGTGCCAAGATCTTGGCTGAAGTAGAGAGGAGACCGAGCTTTCTCAGTTATTGCTCCTTTGGAATGACCTGCCTTTGAGGTTTTTAAAAGTCAGCTTAAGACCTCCTTGTTTTCTTCCACCTTTAACTGTGTATAATGGGATTGTGGTGAATGTTATAATTGGCTGTTTAATTAATCTGCTTCTGCATGAATGTTTGCATTGTGTTTATTTTACTGCTTCTTTGTACAGCACTTTGGAGCAACCTCTCTTGTTTTAAATGTGCTTTTACAAATAATTAATCTAATCTAATCTAACAGGCAGGTAATATTGGAGAAACAGACTCAAACTTTCTTGCCCCAACCAAAAAATGGGCAGCAACATTCTGAACCTGCGCATCAGGGATTTGCTGATCCCAGAATACAATGCGTTTTACGGCAGGGGTGCCCAAATCCAATCCTGGAAGGCCGCAGTGGCTGCAGGTTTTCATTCGAACCCTTTTCTTAGTGACCTGTTTTTGCTGTGTTACAGTAATCAAGCTGAGAAAGGATAAAAACAGAAATAACATTCTCAAGATCCCTAAGAGATAAAATATGTTTGCCCTTAGCTAAAAGATGAAGCTATAAAAAGCAACTCTTGGCTACAGAGTTAATCTGTTTCTCAAAAGAGAGGTTTCTTTCAAAAATGTCACCAAGATTACAGACTTGAGGTTTGCAAAAGTCAACGAAAGAGCCGAGGAGTTCGAAACCAATTTCAGCTTTGGCTGCAGGACCAGCTATCAGCACTTCTGTTTTTTATTTATTTTTTTGATTGCGTTTAAAGAAATTGTCAGCCATCCAGGATCTTAGTTCAAAAAGACAATTGTGCAGTTGATTAGTTGCTGAGTTACAAACTGGAATATAAACCTGTGTATCATCAGCATAACAGTGAAAAGAAATATTACATTTCCTGAAAATAGCTTCTATAGGATGAAGATATATAGAAAATAAAATTGGACCCAGAATGGATCCCTGAGGAACACCACATTGCACAGGAGCAACAGATGAAAAAGAGGAGTAGAAAGTCACTGTGTCAACCAGTAAGATATGACCTGAAAAATAGGAGGATGGCCTTCTCAACACCATGATAACGCGTAAAGCCAGACTTGCAGATCTCAAATAAATTATTGAAATTAAGATGATCAACCAATTTATTCATTATTAATAATTCATTCTAATCTTTACACAACGGGTGTCTCTACTTAAAAGCTTACAATCACCACCACTGACAAACATGTGGAAGTCACACAATTAAACATGCAACTCTTTTGGTTACACGCCACTTACAGAACCAAACAATATGTCTTTCTATTGAGGAGCGACCTCTAGCCTTTGATAACCTTGTGAGGAAGTGAACATCCTACACAGGTGTCTTCATTTTCAATTTATGATTTCATTCACACTAGATACAAGAACAAAGCACAGAAAATGTAAAAAATTGAAGTGTTATTTATTATCAAACTAGCAAAATACCCGCGCTTCGCAGCGGAGAAGTAGATGTATTAAAGAAGTTATGAAAAAGAAAAGGAAACATTTTAAAAATGACGTAACATGATTGTCAATGGAATTGTTTTGTGACTGTTATGAGTGTTGCTGTCATCAAGGATTTGATTATCATTATTTCTTTCAATCAGGTTCGTATTTGGAGGATGTGTTGTGTTGAAGTTACATTCCGTGTTTGTCAACCGTTGTAAAGATAACAAGTTTCATTCATTGAAGTGTTCACTACCCAAATCGAATTGCTGGTGACGGCCTTATATGGACAGGCATTCAATTACGTGGGAGGCGTAGTGATGGGTGATGCAACTCCGCCTCACACGGTGACCGAGCTGCAGGCTATGGCCGTACATACGTACGTAAGTAGGATTCAGTTATGACCGTTACACGTAGAATTTCGAAATGAAACCTGCCTAACTTTTGTAAGTATGCTGTAAGGAATGAGCCTGCCAAATTTCAGCCTTCTACCTACACGGGAAGTTGGAGAATTAGTGATGAGTCAGTCAGTGAAGGCTTTGCCTTTTATAAGTATAGACTAGCGAAATACCCGCGCTTTGCAGCGGCGAAGTACTGCCTTAATATTTTTATTAAGAAGAAAAGTAAACCTTTTTAAACTGAGGGAAAATATACTAATAATTATTTGTTAAGGATCTCTTTGTATACCACATTGTAAGTTCGGTCCTCCAGTTGTAATATGACCAAGCTGTGTACTGAGCTTACTCTTGAGCATGCAACGTCTTGCAATCTTGCAAAAAGCAATCTTACCTCAAATCAATGCCAACCTTTTGTAGGGTCTGTCCCTGAGACTTATTAATTGTCATTGCGAAGCAGAGCCTTACTGGAAATTGGAGGCGTTTGAATTGAAATGGAAGATCAGAGGGTATAACGGGGATGCAAGGAAAAAAACTCCCCTGAGCCACCGCCAGTAAAAATAGTTGCCTCAATTAGGTTCTTTTGCAGACATGTGACCTGAAGTCTTGTGCCGTTACAAAGTTTCGGTGGCTGTAAGTTTCTCAGTAACATTATTGGTGCCCCAACCTTCAAAATTAGATTATGCTCAGGAGTGGCAATGCCGCCTCACATGGCGACCGAGCTGCAGGCTATGGATGTATATATGTACGTAAGTAGGATTCACTTAGCGTTGGGAACCTGCATACAAAATTTCTTGAAGATGGGCCCATAAGTAACAAAGACTGTTGGAAAGTTCAATATGGCGGCCGACATTGGCGTCATACCACCGAAATAAGTACGTACATCAATTTCAGTCAGCGCAGGGAAGCCGCCTACCAAATTTCGTGAAGATGGGGCCATAAATAAGAAAGTTTAATATGGCGGACGTTGTCGACCATTATGACTGTTATGTGTAGAATTTCGAAATGAAACCTGCTTAACTTTTGTAAGTAAGCAGTAAGGAATGAGCCTGCCAAATTTTAGCCTTCTACCTACACGGGAAGTTGGAGAATTAGTGATGAGTGAGTCAGTGAGGGCTTTGCCTTTTATTAGTATAGATAATACCAAACAAAATAAGATATGATGGAAAATAAAATTGGATTTAGTCCTTAGAAAGAGCCTACAGAAAATGTCAAGTATTGGAAGTTGTCCTGGGGTGGATTTTGACCTAGCGTTCGGTTCAGTTGAAACGGTCACACGTATCTCGGCCTGCTCTTCTGATGTTGCTTTTGCCCTCTCCTGTTGTCCTTTCTGCCGTCTCTGTTTTGGGTCCGTCGGACAAGCCATATTTATGTTAAAATTCCACTTGGGGCTTTGTGGCATGTGAAATGGGGCTTTGTGACATATGATATTATATGATATTTGATTAGTTAGGCTTTCAAAGCTCCGATTCCAAGTGATCAGTTGGCTGTCCGTCTGATCTTTTCACACATCTCTGTTCCCAGATGATAAAATAATCAACACGGCCTGAGGCAAACTACTGTAACAGATGTTTCAAGACGGTAAATTACTGGTACAATTCAAAAGGAGAAAATGCTTTGATGTTAATTGCTCCAGTAATTTAGCTAATCTTGTTTGTCTGGGCAAACTACAATAAAAGCAGAAGTATCTATTATTATAAAAAAAACTGAAGATCTGACACTTCAGGTCGGGAAGCTTTACATTGTAACAGAGCTTCTATGTGACATAAATCCTAAATTTTATAAAGATCCTGAGTTTGCCCTTGTATCTTACCAGGGTTTGATGATAAATCCTTCCACTAGATGCCATTTTTGGAAGACCTTTTTGAGCATTTTTTGGAACTCTCTTGTGCTTTGGGACTCTCAGGCCTGAGCAGTTCACTTTATGCTCTCATGGCAGTCTCTTTGTTTCAAAAAGTAGCCAATCAAATGAGAGCAGACTTTCTGCTGACCATTACTACTTACATTAATCATCTGCTATTACTACTACACATTACAAATGTTTCCATTAACCTCCATCAACCTTAAGAATACACTTTCTGCTGACAAACACTTCAAATACTGGTAAACAACTTAGGAAACTGCATCTTTTATCAGCCTCCTTAATTTCCTTCATTTTCCTTACACATTAGAATTAACCATTAAGTTGGAACTCCCCTTAATGCCCAGTCAATGAATTTCCTTTAGTTGCCTAATAAGATTCATCTGCTCATGGCTTTACTTATTAAATGGGCTGTATTGCTAAAAATGTAATCACGTATGTATGTGAACTACACATACTTGTAATAAAAGCAATCAGGCGGACAGATCACAGTGGCGCGTTCATCACTGGTGCATTTCCATCTCTGACTGCAAAAGGTAACTCTATTAACCGGAACAAAAGTATCAAAAGTGGAGGTCTGTAATACAAAGCAATGACAAAAAGGGATGAATTCATAATGGGAAAACAAAAAGAATCAAATAAATAAGCATAAAGAAAGTCCTAGCTGCCACATTAGGTCTAGCTCAACAGAGATGGGACCCCAATTCAGGAGAAAAAAATCTGGGACCACATGGAAAGTGCAAATAAAAACAGAAAGCAGTGATTTCACAATTCTATTTGACTTGTAATCCATCACAAACAGTATCCAGACAAGGTATCTAGTGTTTAGTCTGGTCAGCTTCATTTCTTTTTGGAATTATATACATCCATTTTTGCGTTTGAAGTCTTGCAACACATTCACAAAAAAGTTGGGATGAGGCAATTTGGAGCTAATAGATCTATGTTTAAACATAATGTTTCCCCAGAAAGAAATTTGGCTTTTTACAGAAGCCCAGTCGGGATACCCTTTTTGAGGAGAAGACCATGGGAGTGGACATATCATCAGTAGTACGTCCCCTGGGAAACGAGAGGGCAGCCCCGCTGGTTTACATCGGAGCCATGGAACTGGAGCTTAGAAGCTGAACCCTGTGGGGATCCATGACCACCACCATGGGTGCCTTAACAGCTCCGGAGCTTTGGCATGCAGCACTTCCGCCACACCCGCTAGGTGCATCAGGAAGCACCTGGAACATTTCCAGGTGCAGTATAAAGGAGGCCACCTCACTCCATTCGGAAAGGCACAGTCGGGTGGAAGAGGGCGGCACTTGCGAGTGGGGGCAGCAGAAGAAAAGATTAAAAGAAAAGAAGGAACTGAGAGCTTTATTGGTGTGATTTGTGCACTGTGTTCATTGTGTTGTGCAGAGAAGGAATTAAACGTGTGTTTTGGGACATTTGGCGTTCATGTCTGTCTGTGTCCAGGTTCAAGTTCACAATAGATATATAGATAGATAGATTGGACCACCAGGAGATGCACCACCATCCAGACCTGACAAAGACAGATACAGGACACAAGTTCCTCGTGGGAAACAACTTCCCACATTTCCCACAACCACAACACAGTTCCCAAACACAATACAAGACAAATTTATTCTTCTTCTCCTTCTCTTTCTCCTCCTCCAGGCAAGCTTTGTCTTCTCCCACCCAACTCTGGCTCCCTGAGAAGTGGCCGCTGGCTCCTTTTATAAGGCACCATGAAGTGCTCCAGGTGCTGATTGACTGACTTCCAGCAGCACTTCCGGGTGTGGTGCAAGAGCTGCCCATAAGGGTTTAGCAGCAGTTGCAGCACCCCCTGGCAGCACCCATGGATCCCACCAGGGCTGTATCAAACTCCAACTCCCATGGAGCCATACGGGAGTCCGAAGCACTGCTGCAACCCAGGGGGACTGCCACCTAGCACTCTGGGGGAGGTAATGCTCTGGGTACACTCCCCTACACAGGTCATCCACCTCACTAGATAGATAGATAGATAGATAGATAGATAGATAGATAGATAGACAATAGTCTGAACGCATGACAGAATGGCTAAAAAGGAAGAAAACATCTGACTTGGCTGTCACAGTGAGGTATTATGTAGACATATTGCTGTTGGCATAAAGGAGCTCCTGTAATGTTTCTTTACATACTTCTGATGAATAATTCATTGGGTGAAAGTCCTCAGTGTCAGTGTGTCACATAAAGGATGTGCAGAATTGTTCATAATGGCACTCAGTTTTGTTTTCACTTTCTCCTTTGCTACGACTTCCAGGTGGTCCCATAACCGAGTGTCCCCTTTAAATTAGCTTATTGATTTGGCGAGCCTCTCTCTTGAAGTGATGTTACCAGTCCAGCAAACCACAGCATAAAGAATCACACTGGACATCACAGAGTTGTAGAAGATGTGAAAGATGTCACTACCCACATTAAAGGAATGGAGTCTCCTAAGGAAGAAGAGCCTGCTCTGCCCTTATAGATTTCCTCTGTGTTCTAAGAAGAACAAAGTAATGTAGAAAGTGATGATGTTCAACAGGTGATTATAATTATGCTTTGGTACATCCAGAAAGGGCTTAGTCTTTTAGTACCGAAGATGGGCTGAGGATCACCAGTTTTCCCACACATGCATGCAAACATCATTTAGATGTTTAAAAACAATAAACTTAATGAGAAGTCAAGCAATATGACTCCTTTTATTGGCTAACTGAACAGATTACAATATGCAAGCTTTCAAGACAGCCAAATCCCCTTCTTCACGTCAGAGGTAACTGAATACAATCTACATCTGAATGTTACAATCTACATCTACATCTGCAATTAATGATTACATCTTTGCCTGAAGAAGGGACCTTAGCTGCCTTGAAAGCTTACATATTGTAATCTGTTCATTTAGTCAATAAATGGCGTCATTTTGCTTGACTTCTCATTGCAATTATAATGGCTAACACGGTACAACACCCTGGTACTAAAAACAAAAAACCTCAAAGACAGATCGGAAAGGGCTTTGGGTACTTCACCCTCAACAGTGCATCATATAATTAAAAGATTCAAGGTATCTGGAGAAATTTTTGTGCATGATGGGCAAGGATGCAAGCCTAACATGACTGTCCATGATCTACAATCCCTTGGTCAGCCCTGCATCAAGAGCCATCATTCACCAATGAGTAATATAACCACATGTTCTCAAGAGTACTTTGGCAAACCTTTATCAAAGAACACAATTGAGTTAACACATCCACAAATGCTGGTTACAACTGCAGTGTGCAAAAAGGAAGCTAAACTCGGAAGCACCATCAACTTCACTGGGTTTGGAGACATCTGAGATGGACTATCACACAATAGAAACGGGTATTGTGCTGGGATACATAAAGAGCTCAGGAAAAGGGTCCATTAAAAAAAAAAAAAAAACATAATATACATAATAGAAAATACACAAAAATCTTCTTTTTTCGGCTGCTCCTGTTAGGGGTTGCCACAGTGGGTCATCTTTTTCCATATCTTCCTGTCCTCTGCATCTTGTTCTGTTACCCCCATCACCTGCATGTCTTCTCTCCCCACATCCATAAACCTTCTCTTAGACCTTCCTCTTCTCCTCTTACCTGACAGCTCTATCCTTAGCACCCTTCTCCCAGTATACCCAGCATCTCTCCTCTGCACATGTCCAAACCATTGCAATCTCATCCTCTCTGACTTTGTCTCCCAACCGTCCAACTTGAGCTGTCCTCATTTCTAATCCTGTCCATCCTCGTCACACCCAATGCAAATCTTAGCATCTTTAACTCTGCCACCTCCAGCTCTGTCTCCTGCTTTCTGAAAATACACAAAAATATGACACATAAATAATCAAAAACACGTTAATACATAGCAATAAGAATCTTTATAAATGAAGATTATATTTAGAATGAACAAAATGAGGTACAGAACTAGAAAAACAAGGCAAAAAAGATCAAAAAAGATTTGCGCAAAGAGGTAATTCAGAATGAACAAATCCCAATACAAAATCCAAAAACCAGTAATTTAACCACTTAAAAGAAATATTTTTAAAAAATTATTTAAATGGACACCATATGCCTCCAACAAACACAAAGAACCAATGCCTAGATGTTCTCATTTATATAATATAAAGCCTGAGGGTGGTCCCAGCAGCTGTGACATCAGGGTGGCCCACCTCTTGGAGCTTCAACCATGAAGTACACAGAAATGTCAGAATTCTTAGAAACACAGTACACAACAATCAAACAATAAAGAAGCCTAACAAATATTTCACAAAATGTGAAAGATGATCATTCACAAATATAAACAAACAACAATAAAAGGGAAAATAAATATACATCAGGGAAAAAAATCCAAAAACTATGGCTGTAACATAACGTATAGAAACAGGCCCCAACCCTGGCAGCCAGATCCCAAACTCAACTGGCAGACATCAAGGCCTACACAGGCCCAAAATGGGGCCAAAGTTTTTAAAAAGTTAAAAAAAACACCAAAAATGCAGTTTAACAGACAAGATAATCATAAAACTTCAGACTTGAAAAGTCAAAGCAACGTTATTTTCTTCAGTTATAAAGAATTCATTAAAATATTCAAGAATGTAGATGTGATGGTCGTAAGTGATATTTTGGTTCCATTAAGGAGCTGTAATGAATAGGTCCCTGTTTACCCAGTATACCTTAGACTGTAATAAACTACTTGTCTTTAAACACTGATAAAACAGAGATGTTAATTGTTGGAGGGAATGACGCTGATCACAGCAATATTTTGTCGTCATTTAACAGTTGGAATCCCAATTAATTTTACTGAATCAGCCCGCAATCTAGGAGTTATCTTTGACTCTAGCATGTCATTTAAAGCGCATATTACAAAGTCGTCCAAAACATGTTTTTTCCATCTTCAATGTTAGGAAATTAAGGCGCTTTCTAAATAAACAGGATTGTGAGAAATTAATTCATGCATTTATCTCTAGTAGGATTGACTACTGCAATGCGGTGTTCACTGGCTGTTCAAACTGTTCTCTATACAGCCTCCAGTTAATCCAAAATGCCGCTGCAAGAATTATTACAAGAACAAGAAAATATGAACACATAACTCCTGTTCTTAAATCTTTACACTGGCTCCCAGTTAAGTTCAGGGCAGATTTCAAAATCCTCCTTTTAACATATAAAGCATTAAATGGCCAAGGTCCGGCTTACTTGTCTGAACTTATCATGACTTACAAACCTGAGCGCACATTAAGATCTCAAGATGCCGGTCTGCTTAGGATTCCAAGGATTAATAAAATAACAGTGGGAGGTCGAGCTTTTAGTTACAAGGCCCCTAAACTGTGAAATGGTCTTCCTGCTTCCATAAGAGATGCCCCTTCAGTCTCAGCCTTTAAATCCCGGCTGAAGACTCACTACTTCAGTTTAACACACCCTGACTAGAACAGCTGATTAACTGTACAGACTTCATCTCTGTTGTTAGTCATTAGCACTATAACATAAGTAACATGATAATTATATTTGAATACTAACCCTCACCTATTCTGTTTCTTTTCTCGGTACCCAAATGTGGCAATTGGTGCCACGGCCCACCTGTTAAGTTGTTTGCCTGCCTATGGTAAAGTCATCCCTGATGGAGGATCACAGGAATCATGGGAAAGAGGGGTCCTTTCATCGCAGCCACGTTTCAGCCGTGGCATGGCTAAATGGGGAGGCAGCTAGATGGATGAGGTCTCCAGGACTCTAAAAATATCCAAACCTAATTATGTCATATCATCTACTGTTAAACCATACTTTTAAAATTTTTATTATTATGCTGTCTTAAGGAATTGTTCTGTTCTGTATATTGTATTGTATTGACCCCTACTTTTGACACCCACTGCACGCCCAACCTACCTGGAAAGGGGTCTCTCTTTGAACTGCCTTTCCCGAGGTTTCTTCCATTTTTCCCTACAAGGTTTTTATTGGGAGTTTTTCCTTGTCTTCTCAGAGAGTCAAGGCTGGGGGGCTGTCAAAAGGCAGGGCCTGTTAAAGCCCATTGCGGCACTTCCTGTGTGATTTTGGGCTATACAAAAATAAACTGTATTGTATTGTATTGTATTGTAATAAACATGGCTGCATCAGCTTTCTACAGACATTTTCTGGTGACACAGCCATAGTTCAGTCTATCAGAACACTTGTGGGAAGTGAATCACCTGCAGCACTTCAGCATCATGAAAGACAAAACAGATAATCACGGACTTCAGGAAGGTCAAGCCCACTCTACTCCTGGATATAAGTGATGGTGAAGATGTGGAGGTAGTGAAGACATATGAGTACCCTTGAGTGCATCTGAATGACAGGCTTGAGTGGAGTACCAACTCTGAGGCCCTATGTATACAGCAGTGGTCTCAAACTCTGGTCCTGGAGGGCCGCAGTGCCTGTAGGTTTTCATTCTAACCCTGACCAGTTATTGCTGTGTAATAAATGGCTGGGGACCTTGCCCTACCGGGAGGCCTGGAGAAGCAGGGGACCAAGAGAGGGGCAATTTCTTCCCCAGGATGCAAGAGGGCAGCCATCCTGGATAGTGTGGAAGCCACAGAGCTGGAAGGATCAAACCTGTGGGGATCCGTGGCCACCGCCAGGGGGCACCCGAAGGACTAAGGAGGCGGGTGATCATCAGGGAGCACCTGGAACATTATATATATATTATAATTATAATATTATATTATATAAGGGGTGTCTCACTCCATTCAGGGAGCCGGAGTTGGGTGGAAGATGACGGAGCTTGCAGGAGAGGAGTAGAGGTGGTGAAGAAAAGAAAGAAAGATAAGGAAAGATAAGGACCGATGTACTGAAGAGATTTGTGTTGGTGTTGTGTGTGAGAAAAGTAAAAATAAACAGTGTGTGTTTTGGCGACATTCTGAGTCCGTCTGTCTCTGTCTGGGGGTCAAACTCCACAGCTTCTAATTAATTCTTTCTTCCATTCGTTTTAACTGACTTGTTTTTCAAGATTTGTTCCCCTGAATTTCTTCATTTCTTTCCTTAAATGGCACCCAAACAGAAATGAAATGTGAAGTGAGGGAGCCAACAAAAGACCAGCTAAGCCAGGGCCTCAAATGCCAACTAATTTCACTCCAACCAATTGCTTAATTAGAAACTGAGTCTTATTGTTAATTAAACCCGTTCTTTAATTCCATGGCTTGCTGCTGCTCTCATTGTGTAATAGCAGACATTTCTGAGATTGTTGATTTTCTCTTTTCTAAGAGCTCTGATAAAATGTTTTGTGGACTTGAGCAGATCAATATTCCTCCACAGACCTCCACCCTTTTTATTTTCAGATACTGTATGATGGACACAGTTTGCTGGTCATGTTTTGGTTCATTTTGTATCTCATTATTTTTTGCCTGTTAATTAAGGAAAAAGAAACAAATGATGGGTCTGAGTCTTCAAGAACAAGTCAAATAAAATTAATTGAAAAGAACTTAATTAGCAGCTAAAACAGGTCACTGATTAAGAAAAAGGTTAGAATGAATACCTGCAGCCACTGCGGCCCTCCAGGACCGGAGTTTGAGACCCCTGGTATACAGGATGGCTTAGAGTCACCTCTGTTTCCTGTGGAGGGTGAGGTTGTTTGGTGTATGTAGGCTGCTCTTATTTGTTTCCTACCAGTCTGTACAGGCCAATGCATTTTGTCTATGCTGTAGTGTGCTGAAGAAATGGCATTAGTGACTAAACAAACGGGTTAAAAAGGCTGATTCAAACTTAGTATTCAGGCTAGACTTACTGGAGGTAATGGTAGAACAGATGGTCACTCAGAAAGCAGATAACTATTCAGGACAATGACTCCCACCACCTGCATGTGATCTTGGCTAAACAGGGGAGCACCTTCAAAACTGCATTGCTCCAAGGAGCACCTTGTGCGATCTTCACTACCTCAGTCATCAGGCTCTACACTGAGTCACACCTTGACTAAGGCGGCCTTGTTTCCTGTGTGTTAAATAAAAACTTACTGGTCTAGCAGACATCTTAACAGACACTGACGACATGTGCAATATATTGTGACAATGACTGACTTCCTCTACTGTGACATTGTAACTTATAAGTATTTATAATTCTTGTCACTTTACAGTTAGTGAAGCATTTCTGATATGAATGTGAGCAGACAAGGAACAGTCTGATCTTCTTTTCTTTTCACTCTGTACACCTCTACCTATAAATATAATGGCAGGTCATTTCACTTGAAGAAATTCTAAGATCATTTAACATTTATAGGGTGTATTGATGAGGGGGAAGAGGCTGAGGAGAGGAGTCAGGTGGAGAACTTTGCTACATGGTACAGGAAGAATTGTCTTTAACTTAGCAAAACAAAGGAATTGGTTACTCATAATAATAATAACTAGCCGAAGCCCGCCGTAGCATACGGCAGTGTAAGAATAGGAACGGAAAACGGTAAGAAAGGAACTCAATATAACAAAGGTTTAGGAAACCACCGTCGCAGTATAACGAAAATAGCAAGGAGCGAAACCAATGCCAATGGTCGAGAGAGTACCTTCCTGTAGCGGGCTACATAGACATATATAGACAGACGCCGCATTCACTGTGTTGCCCAGTCGACACAATAAGTCAGCGCGTCCGCCCTATTGCGAGAGGTAAAAGAGCCATTTAAACTAATACAGGCAGACGTGGAAACCGGGTTTTCTGATAAAAAAACAATAACGTTTTAAACAGTATTATTTGCATACATATTTTGGCGATTCATTTACATGCAATTATTTATATCCATTTATACACTAAATGCGTGCGTATCCCATGGTATTAGAGTTAGCGATCGTGGCTCTCTGTCTTGCGTGCGCTCTCTATCTTGCTTGCCCTTAGTTAGAGATGGCAGGCGGGGCTCTGTAAGTTAGCGATCTATGTCTTGCGTGCGGTGTAAAGTCAACGTGGCTCAGAGGTGCATGTGGCCTTTGCACAGACAAAAGTGACTGAGGCTGTGTTTGGTGAGTTGTTGCGTGCCTCGAGAGCGACGCTGGACTCGGATGGATGGTTACAGTTGGCGGGCGTGGCTCTATCGTGTGTATCCCATGACACGGTAGGAGGGTTAGAGTTGGCGGGAGGGGCTCTGTCTTGCTTGTACTCAGTGTCTTGCGTGCCCCTAGTGAATTATATATATAGATAATAATCTATACTAATAAAAGGCAAAGCTCTCATTCACTCACTCACTCATCACTAATTCTCCAACTTCCCGTGTAGGTAGAAGGCTGAAATTTGGCAGGCTTATTCCTTACAGCTTACTTACAAAAGTTAGGCAGGTTTCATTTTGAAATTCTACGCGTAACAGTCATAACTGGAACCTACTTATGTGCATGGATACCGGCCATAGCCTGCAAGTCGGTTGCCATGTGAGGCGGAGTTGCGTCCTTCATCGTCATGCCTCCCACGTAATCACGTGAACTGACTGTGAGCACAGTACGTAGAGAACAAGGAAGAGCTCCAAAGAGCGCTGAAGAAAAAATGCATTACACAATTGAGAAGGCAGCAAAAGAATATCAAGCGAGTGACGCATACAAGCATATTCATAAGTGCAGCTACTGTGGAAACAAAGCACGCTGTAAACCGTAAGTTTAAATTAAGTTTATAGACACGCTCCCGCTGCCGTTTGTCATGCCTAAGACGAATACAATATTCACAAGATACAAGTTTAATGAGAAGACACGAGGTATAAACGAGACTTTGGATCACTTTGTAACGGAGTTAAAATTGCTGTAGCGAGAAAGTTTTAAATGCCGGGTCTTAGCTAACATTAAATAAAGCCGTGGACATCGCAAGATCACACAAGAGAGCGGCTCACATGAACTGACTGTGAACGCAGTACGACTGATCACTTCGATGAATCAAACCTGTTAAAAAAACGCATTTCACAATTGAGAAGGAAGCAAAAGAATATGAAGCGAGTGACGCATACAAGCATATTCATGAGTGCAGCTACTTCGGAAACAAAGCACGGTGTAAACCTAAAGTTTAAATTAAGTTCATAGACAACCTGGTGCTGCTGGCGTTTGTCATGCCTACGACGAATATGATATTCGCGGGATACAAGTTTAATGAGAGGACGCAGGGTATAAACGAGAGTTTTGATCACTTTGTAACTAAGTTAAAATTGCTGGTGAAGGACTGTGCTTATGCAAATTCCGAAAGACTGTGTTTGTTGGGGGATTGACAGTTAAGGCGGATGGGGGAGTCACGTCATAATCTCCCTTCATTTCGCTCTGAGCTGAGCTCCGCAGCTAACGCGGTCTTGCGGAAGAAACTTCATGACGCTGCCACCAAATACTCACAGAAAAATCCACAAGTTAATACACACGCTGTCTCTAGAGTTTCTCCACACTCTGAATCCTCCAGGCACTTCTGAGCATAATCTAATTTTGAGGGTTGGGACACCAATAATGTTGCTGAAAACCTTACAGCCACCGAGACTTTGTATGGCACGAGACTTCAGGTAATGTGTCTGCAAAAGAACCTAATTGAGGCAACTATTTTTACTGGCAGTTGCTCAGTTTGTATTCCTCGCATCCACGTTATACCCTCTGATCTCCCATTTTAATTCAAATGTCTCCAATTTCCAGTAAGGCTCTGCTTCGCCATGACAATTAATAAGTCTCAGGGACAGACCCTACAAAAGGTTGCCATTGATTTGAGGCAAGATTGCTTTTCTCCTGGACAGCTATACGTTGCATGCACAAGAGTAAGCTCAGCGCACAGCTTGGTCATATTACAACCGGGGTGCTGAACTAACAATGTGGTATACAAAGAGATCCTTAACTGATAGTTATTGGTATATTTTCCCTCATTTTAAAAATGTTTACTTTTCTTCTTAATAAAAATTTAAAAGCAATACTATATATATAGAAACTAGCAAAATACCCGCACTTCGCAGCGACGAAGTACTGCCTTAAAATTTTATATATAAAATATATATGTACAGTAGATATGTATATATATATATATATGTATATATATATATGTGTGTGTCTGTGTGTATATATATATATATGTGTGTGTGTGTGTGTGTATGTATGTGTGTATATGTATGTGTATATATATGTTGTGGCATGTTGTGGCTTGTGCCTCCTCCAGACCGCGAGGGGGCGTCCGCCCTGGTTATGTTGGGGGCCTCGGGTAAAGGACTTGGAAGTCCAGCCCTGTAGGGACCCGTGGCCACCGCCAGGCGGCGCCCCGGTGCCTGTAGAGTCTGAACCCAGCACTTCCGCCACACCAGGAAGTGCTGGGGGGAAGGAGAAAGGGGACACCCGGAGGGCTACCGGGTGTGCAGCCGGCATTTCCGCCACACTGGGGCGTGTCTTTGAGGAGTGCCGGAAGCAGCTGGAGCCCATCCGGGTTCCTATTTAAGGGGCCGCCTCCCTCCAGTCATTGGTGGATGTCGGGTGGAAGTGGACAGAGCTGGAGAGAGGACTGGAGGCAGCCAGGAGAAAGCCACAAGGACTGTGAGGCCTGGACATTGGGGAATCGGTGCAAGAGGCACTGGGGTTTGTGGTGCACGTGACTTTATTAATTGTATATATTGTAAATAAACAGTGTGTTGGGTGCAAGAACGATGTCCGTCTCTCTGTGTCCGGGCCAGCGTCCACAATGTATATATATGTAGATGTGTATATGTATATATATATATATATATATATATATGTGTGTGTATATGTATATATGTATGTATATGTATATATATGTTTATATGTGTGCGTGCGTGTGTGTATGTGTATATATATATATATATATATATATGACAGCAACACTCATAACAGTGACAAATCAATTACATTGACAATCATGTTACGTTAATTTTAAAATGTTTCCTTTTCTTTTTCATAACTTCTTTAACACACTAATTCTCCGCTGTGAAGCGCAGGTATTTTGCTAGTAATAATAATAATACAAAGATTTGGAAATTGAGATTAGTAGGATGTGAAACTATAAAACTAGAACTGTGCCAGTTATAGTTGGACCATTAGGTACATTAAATACAGATCATGATGAAAACTTGAAGATGCTCCCAGGCCATCCATCAGCTAGTGAAGTGTTAAAGATCGCACTTATGGGCACTGTACACATGCTTAGAATGGTGTTAGGGTAAATCACTTTGGCTTCTTGTTGTAGATTCAACACCTAAAACCGCAAAGACATCACGTGAGAGGAAACAAACACTGATCTAATAATAATAATAATAATACATTTTATTAGCTCTGTGATGGTCAGTGTGATTTTCTATGCTTTGGTGTGCTGCACTGGTAACATCACTTAAAGAGAGGCCCAAATGACTCAACAGGCTAATTAAAAGGGCAGGGTCAATTATGGGACACGATGTGGATGCCCTGGAGGTCATAGTGAAAGACAGAATTTAAAAAAATCCAAGTGCCATTATGAACAATGCTGCACGTCCTCTCTCTGACACACCAACACTGAGGGCTTTCAGCAAACAAATTATTCAGCAGAAGTGGGTCAAGAAAAGCTACGGGGTCTTCTTTAAACCAAAAGGCAATACGCCCATATAATGCCTCTCTGGGACTGGGACTACCAATTCAGACATCTTTTCTTTTTCTTTTAATTTATTTCCTTTTTTTAGTCACTCAGGTGTGTGTTCAGACTATAGTGAGTCTATGCTGTTAATATATATTTTAAGACAAGACAGAACCATTAGAGCGTTGGGGCACCCTTAGACAAACCCCATATAATTGAAGAAATTAAAAAAGCAAACGTGTAAAACACAAAAAGTCTTTTCAGACATATTCAGCAGAATTGTGTCAAGAAACGTGATGGGAGCTCCTTCATACCAACAGCAGTACGTCTGCATAATGTCTCACTGGTGCGAGGGTTACCAAATCACTTTTGTTTCTTTCTCAATTTTCTTTTTTCTCAGATCAAAATGTGTGTATATTTATTTATTTACCTATTTATGAAATAATTTATTTAATGAGCTTCTGTAAAAAGCTAAATTTGCCTCTAGGGACAAATTAAGATCTATCTATTTATCTATCTATGGGAATATAGAGCCTTTCATACCTATCTGCCTCTCTATCAATCTATTATATAGTGCCTTTCATTATCTATCTATCTATCTATCTATCTATCTATCTATCTATTATATATTAACTTTCATATTGCCTCCCTGGTAAGGTGTTCCGGGCATGTCCAACCAGGAGGAGGCCCCAGGGAAGACCCAGGACACGCTAGAGGGACTATGTCTCCCGGCTGGCCTGGGAATGCCTTGGGATTCTCCTGGAAGAGCTGGAAGAAGTGGCTGGGGAGAGGGAAGTCTGGGCCTCTCTGCTTAAGCTGCTGCCCCCGCGACCCGATCCCGGATAAGCGGAAGAGGATGGATGGATGGACTTTAATATCTATCTATCTATCTATCTATCTATCTATCTATCTATCTATCTATCTATCTATCTATCTATCTATCTATCTATCTATCTATTATATAGCACATTTCACATCTATCTATCTATCTATCTATCTATCTATCTATCTATCATATAGTGCCTACCATATCTATCTATCTATCTATCTATCTATCTATCTATCTATCTATCTATCTATCTATCTATGTATTATATAGTGCCTTATCTATCTATCTATTGTGTCCAGTAGGAGGTGCCACTGAGCCCCTTACCCTTATACAAAACTAAACCACACAGTCACTGGTTCAAAGGTGGAGTGTTTTAATTTATGAAAGACCTTTTGCGGGTTCCTCTGTTAACCAAACACAGCCCCCATAACAATTCCATTCTCTTGTTACCTCCTCCACTCTCCACTACTGAGTGATGTCCACCCACTTCTTTCTCTGACTACCTGATGACAATGAGTTGCCTTCTATTATGCCAGATCCGGGAGTTCTTCCAGTGCCACACCATTGCCTGGAGGAAGCACTTCTGGGTCGACCATGTGGAAGTTCCTTAAAGTTGGGAGACCTTCTTCCGGCAGAGCTCTCTGGCAGCACCCAGGGACACCAACAGGGTGGCCCTTTCAAACTACAAGTCCCATGGAACCCTACGGGAGCTCAGACAGGGACAGCACCAGTTAGTAGTGCCACCTCTGTCACTAGGGGGTAAACTATTGATGACACTTTGTCTCCTCCAGTCCATACATTATGTGATTGTCCCTACTAGGATAAGAACCTTCAGCTGACTCAATCAGATTACATCTCCAATTATGTAGTCCATCCATTATGCCCTCCCAGTTGGGTAAATTATTGTTCTCCATCCCAGCTGAGATGCCAGTCCATCCACCCAAGTGTTTACACTATCTGTCTCATTTATTGTATATTCCATAGTTCCTCAGCAACATTGTGGGATTCAGACTACACTGGAAAATTAACATGACATCCTAATAACAGCAGAGTATTTTGTACACTGACTTGAAAACAAAATCGTTAGAAGTAACATCCATTCTTAATTATCCTTGGGCATATTTCTGAACCATTATTTTTCTTTTCCCTTATATATACTTGACTTAAGACTGGTGTTGCCAGTTCAGTTCCAGTTCAGCTTGCATAAATTTGACAGATTTGTCTAAAAATTGTTGTACAGAGCTGAGTTACCATGAAGTATTTTATCTTTATGTTCATCTGTGATCTTAATGTAAAGTGAAAAGTTGGTATAAACATCTAACTGACTGCACTACAAAATTTAGTAGTTTAGACATCCCTAAGATGAAACCTTGAAATTTAAAAGGAAACTCTAAGTTGCTCACTTTGCAAAGTTTTATCTTGGGGAAAAAAGAGAACAGCGAAAAGGATTTTTCACTGATAAGCCATGCAGAACTAGGGAGCATGACAAGCTACATCCATCCATTATCCAACCCGCTATATCCTAACTACAGGGTCACAGGGGTCTGCTGGAGCCAATCCCAGGTTGCAAGGCAGGAACAAACCCCGGGCAGGGAGCCAGCCCACCACAGGGCACACACACGCGCACCAAGCACACACTAGGGACAATTTAGGATCCTGCATGTCTATGGACTGTGGGAGGAAACTCACACGGACATGGGGAGAACATGAAAAATGCACACAGGGAGGACCCGGCAAGCGAACCCAGGTCTCCTTACTGTGAGGCAGCAGCGCGTGCCGCCCTATTTAAAAACAGAAAATATCAAAAGAAATGTTACAGTCACAGAATCTACAAAAACAAACTCATTGGAAAAACTGCTGGATTTCCCTTTCTAGCTGACTTATAAAGTCCAGGGGAGGAGTCAGCGGCAGTGATGCCAGCATGACTCCGCCTCCTGGGACCCTTTCTAGCTGACTTATAAAGCCCAGGGGAGGAGTCAGCAGCAGTGATGCCAGCATGACTCCGCCTCCTGGGGCTCCACCCACAAAGTACAGAAAATGCCAGCACATTTAAAAAGATTACACATAATCATTAAATAATAAATACACATAGCAAAGTCATCATAGAAACATGAATAATAATGAACAAGATAACAACATCAGTAAAACAGTACACATAACTGACACATAACAGAGACAGAGGGTGCAAGTAAGGAGTTTTCTCCTCTCTCTCTTTGATTGAAAATTTTAATTGTCCGGTTTCTTCATTGGGTTGATTGTAAATTTCATCAAAAGAAATGCATGATTCATGTTAAGTACATAAAATATCCAGATATTGTAGAAAAAATGTAGTTCTCTTTCTCTGCGTAACAGGGGGGCTTTCTTACCTTCTCCTCCCATACTTTTTATTTGAGGACTCATTTTGTATTTGCTCTCAGGTAGCCAGTCATGAGAGACTAACAAGTACCAGGGAAGAAGAAGAAGAATCATTCATCAGTGTTGATTTTTCCATAGCCTAGTGCAGCGTGTCTCAACGTATTTGCGACCCAAGTTTTCATAACAGTTTACCCCCCTAACGTTTTTTTGAAAGGAGACCACTAATACCAATTTGTTCTTTTCTTAATTAATGATATATCATAGATGCATATTTTATTATATATTATTTGTTATTATTGAATATATTATTATATATATTTTATTTTATACCTACTTAACTTTTATCGACATTTATCTAACTCTAGATTTATTTTTCTAGTATCAGAATGTACTGGAAGTTAATTTGTTTTGGTTCCAATAGATGTATTTTTCACATTTTTGATTCTTGTTTTCTTTTTGTGCCCCCCTTTTTGTTACTTCACGCCCCCCCTAGGGGGACCCACCCCACAGATTGAGAACCACTGGTCTAGTGTTTATTCTTGCTGACTGCTGCAGTTTGTGTCACGAGTACATCCTTGCATTGGGCTCATCAGCTCAATTCATTCAGATGAAAGACCCACCACACTTTCATGTCACAGGAGCAGGGAATCACTGCAAATTCCATCTTTGTCATTGCTTTTGTACAGCTCCTTCATAACCGGAATGAATAAAAACTAGACTGAGCCAGACAGCAATAATAAAAATTAGCACTACTAAAGAGAAAGAAAATCTCACGTCAATAAGCTTCGAGTGGCTCACTCAATAGCCTCATTGTTTTTATGAAGGGTAAGGGTCGGTCTATTCAATTAATTCAACAAGCGGGGGGGAAAAAAAAACAACCTCAGGAATCATGCAATTCATTTACAGAGTCCCTGAATCCCAGCAGCAGTTGGAGAATATTGATTGATTTGAACTGAAACACATACAAATAGCTGTCTTGGCCAAAATCAATAATTAATTGAATTAGTATTAAACGATAAACCACTATCCTGTGTAACTGACATGGGTTGTATGTAATTGACACCACCTCCCACGTTACGTTTTTAGTAACCTGACAATGGGAGCTTTAAGGACGCACCATACTGTTCACTTATTTATATGTAGCACAAACAAAGCCTTCATTGACCTCTCGTTACATGGCATTAGAACTTCAGAAGGACTTAGACAAGAACGGGCCATTCAGTCCAATATAATTCCTCCAAAATAACATCAAGTCCCTAAAGTCCTACTGTCTACAACACTACTTGGTCATTTATTCCAAGTGTCTGTGGTTCTCTTTGTAAAGAAAAACTTCCCAATGTTTGTGTGACATTTACCCTTAACATGTTTCCAGATGTGTCCCCATGCTCTTGATGAACTCATTTTAAAGTCCCAGTCTCGATCCACTGGACTAGTTGAAATTAGCAGTAAATGGATAATAGATGAGCTACCATTCTGAAGCCTTCATTGGTTCTCATTTATTTATTTTTATGTATACCTTTATTTAACCAGATAGTCCCATTGGGATTAAAATCTCTTTTACAAGAGAGACCTGGCCAAGGTAGCAACTGTACAAACTGACAACATGTTAAAATACAATATCCATCCATCCATTCATTATCCAACCCGCTATATCCTAACTATAGGGTCACGGGGGTCTGCTGGAGCCAATCCCAGCCAACGCAGGGCGCAAGGTAGGAAGCAAACCCCGGGCAGGTCGCCATCCCACCGCAGGTTAAAATACAATATATACAATGTAATATACAACAGAAATTCAATGTAAACATATATATTGTAACATATAGCATACACAATGTAATATACCATCTCCACAAATAAACACACTGACCTCTTAAGAAAAATGTACAATACAATACAATAGCCCACAATCGCACAAGAAGTGCCACAATGGGCTTTATCAGGCCCTGCCTTTTGACAGCCCCCCAGTCTTGACTCTCTAAGAAGACAAGGAAAAACTCCCAAAAAAAACCCTCGTAGGGGAAAAAAATGGAAGAAACCTTGGGAAAGGCAATTCAAAGAGAGACCCCTGTCCAGGTAGGTTAGACATGCAGTGGGTGTTAAAAAAAGGGGGTCAATACAATACAATACACAGAACAGAACACAAGTAATCATCAATACAAACAATAGTGCAATAGAAATATTACAAGTACAGAGCAGAATTCAACAGTAGATGATATTACATAATAGAATTTGGATTTGTTCAGAGTCCTGAAGACTTCGGGCATCAAGCCTGCCTCCCCATATTGGCCATTCCACAGCTGAGACAGTGCTGGGCCATCCAATCTGATGAAAGGACTCCTCTACCCGACTATTCCTGCAATCCTCCATCAGAGATAACTTTACCATAGGCAGGCAACAACTTGGCAGGTGGGCAGTGGCACCGAGTGCGACATTTGAGTACCAAGAAGAGAAACAGAATAGGTGAGGGTTAGTAACAAATCAGAACGATCATGTTACTTATGTTTTAGTGCTAATGACTAACAACAGAGACGCAGTCTGTACAGTTAATCAGCAGCTCTAGTCAGGGTGTGCTAAACTGAAGTAGTGAGTCTTCAGCCGGGATTTGAAAGCTGAGACCGAAGGGGCATCTCTTATAGTAGCAGACAGACCAGTCCACAGTTTAGGGGCCCTGTAACTATAAGCTCGACCTCCCACTGTTATTTTATTAATCCTTGGAATCATAAGCAAACAGGCATCTTGAGATCTTCGTGTATGTTCTGGTTTGTAAGTCATAATAAGTTCAGACAAGTAAGCCGGGCCTTGGCTATTAAGGATTTATATGTTAAAGGCATGTTTATATGTTAAAACATGTCTCCTTTACTACATTCTTTATTATGCTCTTAAATTCACCAATGGGTATAAGTGTATCTAATTTTAGATCTTTCTTCAATATATTCCATGTTCATGCTGCATAATAAGAAAATGCAGTCTTCCACAGATCGCTCAAAACCCAGGCTACAGTAAAATGCAACCACCTGGAGGAGCGTAACTGGGAACTCCCAGAACTAAGACAGAGTAGCATACTAAGATAAGATGGAAGTTTACCCAAAATTGCTTTCTAGATTTAAATATACCGATGCTGTTGTCTGTGAGTGGTCAATGAAGTCCAGCTCCTCCCCCAATCATAAAGAACGCAATGATGAGTAAGAGGCTTTGCATTAGTATGAGAGGGAGTCAAGCTAAAGTAAGAAAACGGGATTTATTAGAAAATGGAACAAACCTTAACAGAACTGGTCATGTCATTTCTCAGTGTCGTCTCCACCATTCTCGATGCACTTGCGCCACCTGCCTAGAAGTGCCAGCAGAATAAAAGATTTTGTTTTGTCTTGTGTTCCATGAGCCCCTACAGTATGCATATTTACATACGTGTTTGTCCCATCACTCGTAAGCTAAAAGACACTTTCTGGTAAAACAACAGCTTGAAGTAGTCGAATGGCTGCTAATCCATAGTGTCCACCAGCAGGCCACGTTGTTTGGTGAAGTCCAGTTGCCAGCTCATCTCCCACAGTTCGATGTCTGTGTAGTCCTCCCAGGGCAAACGTTTTCATGGGCACGTCAGCTGCACGAACATGTCCAGCACTACGATCAGCAGATGCAGGCACCCGACTTTCGTATTCAATATTCAGATCACTTGTATCAAAATCGGAGTCCGATAAGTCAGAGCAATATTCAGCAATAATATGCAAAAAACAAAGAAAGAAATAAATAATATGCACAGAGTATTTGGCTTTGTGCATTTGCTTCTCTCTCTCGCCTGACGTCGATGCCATTCTAGACGTTGCTTACTCTACGCTACTCATGCACACGCATGGTTTCAGCAAGTCAACGAGTCTAACGGTCCTCCAAGCAAAGAAGGTCAACCTATAACGTAACGGTGAGTTTTATCAACATTTACAGCTTTCTGTTGTCCCCTCTGCCGCGGATATCCATCCTCAACCCCTTGTGTCGACAAAATTCAACATCCGCCCTAAAAGAGTTAATTAATTAATTGATGAACTGTGGTTAGTTGACAATGGAGGAGCTTAAATTGTAAAAGAGGAAGTCAAAGACAAAGTTACAGTTTTGGAGACCTCAGCCAACTGCATGCCTACCTGCTCCTGGGTTTTCCATAGTGGAGTCTGTGTTGGCCATCCTATCTAATGAGAAAACTTTTCCATCCGTGATCCTAATAGTCATTTATCTAAGTTGACTTGACCATGGGCAAGAGAGCAGCCTGGCAGTACAGCAGTTGCGATACTGTGATGAGAAAAAAAAAACAGAAGAGGGTTAGTAATGGTTTAAAAATATTGTAATACTTACATTTCTGTACAAATGACTGCACAGCTAATCAGCAGCTCTAGTCAGGATATGCTAAACTGAAGTTGTGAATCTTCAGCAGGGATTTAAAAGCTGAGACCTAAAGGGCATCTATGAAATAGGCAGGCAGACGATTCCACAACTTCAGGGCCCTGTAGCTAAAAGCTCATTCTCCCACTGTTAGTTTATAAATCCTTGGAATCATAAGCAGGCCAGCATTTTGAGATCTCGATGTGGACTCTGGTTTGTAAGTAAAGATAAACTCAGATAAGTAAGCAGTGGCCTCGGCCATTTAAGGCTTTATAAGTTAAAAGGAGGATTTTAACCCTGTGGGAGCTGGCCCAGCCACAGACAGGCAGACACGTCAATGTCACCCACAACACATTTATTACGAAGTGCCATACAAACCCCAAAGTCCCCAAAAGTCCTGGCCACAACACAGTGCCTCACTTCTTCATGCCGCCTCTTTCTCTCCTCCAGAGCTCCGTCCAATCTACTCCTGACTCTTGCCATCTAATGAAGGGAAGTATCCCCTTTTATACACACCCAGATGTGCTCCAGGTGCTTCCCGGCAATCTCCCACTGACACGCCCCAGTGCCGGCTGCGTACCCGGAAGCACTCTAGGTGTCCCCAGTCTTCTTCCCCCGGCCCTTCTGAGTGTGGCAGAAGTGCTGAGGTCCAGGGCTTCAAAGGCACGGGGGCGCCCCCTGATGGTGACCACGGGCCCCTACAGGGTTGAGCTTCTAAGCTCTGTACCAGTGGCCTCCAAAGGAACCAGGGTGGTCACCCCCACGTGGTCTGGGGAAGGTGTAAGCTCTCCTCCGGTCTTCCTAGGCGTCCCGACCGGGTTGCCACCCCAGTCATCTCCGACAACCCTTAAACTAACACATACTTGGGGGTTAATGCACCCCTGGACGCCAAATACTTTTTTGCTGCACCTTTTAAGTAAACCTAGCAATTCACCAAGAAAAAGTGACATTTTAATGGAACACATTTTTTTTTATGCAAGGAGCATCACAATTACTGCAATATCTGATCATTTTACGCACTGCCAATGAACTGTAAAAACAATTTAAAAAACTACTGGAACAAAATGTACAAGGTGCAACTGACGCCATTGATGAAACTCAGTAAATCACCGAGCAAACTGCACTTGAACTGGCCGCACGCAAGCACACAAAGGCCAATGCTGATGCTGGGAGGCTAGTCTAGTGCAGTGGCTGAATCCCAGGGACAGTGAGGCTGCAGTGCTGCGGGGGGCGGCAATAGTCAAGAGCTAGCCGCTCAATGAATGCACAACATGGACTGATCAGCTCCGGCGTGCTGGCAAATTGCACTGGGAAACGACTATAGCTGGTTCCGGTAGTTTAAGGGTTACAATCTGTCCTAAATTTGACTGGAAGCCAGTGTAAGGACTTGAGAACTGGAGTTATGTTAGAATTAGAACAATCTAGACGAGAACAGGCCATTCAGCCCAACAAAGCTCGCCAGTCCTATCCACTTGTTTCCTCCAAGAAAACATCAAGTCGAGTTTTGAAAGTCCCTAACGTCTTACTGTCTACCACACTACTTGGTAGCTTATTCCAAGTGTCTATCGTTCTTTGTGTAAAGAAAAACTTCCTAATGTTTGTGCGAAATTTACCCTTAACAAGTTTCCAACTGTGTCCCCGTGTTCTTGATGAGCTCATTTTAAAATACAAGTCTCGATCCACTGTACTAATTCCCTTCATAATTTTAAACACTTCAATCATGTCACCTCTTAATCTTCTTTTGCTTAAACTGTAAAGGCTCAGCTCTTTTAATCTTTCCTCATAATTCAACCCCTGTAGACCTGGAATCAGCCTAGTCGCTCTTCTCTGGACCTTCTCTAGTGCTGCTCTGTCCTTTTTGTAGTCTGGAGACCAAAACTGCACACAGTACTCAAGATGAGGCCTCACCAGTGCATTATAAAGGTTGAGCATAACCTCCTTGGACTTGTACTCCACAGATCGTGCTATATAACCTAACATTCTGTTAGCCTTCTTAATGGCTTCTGAACACTTTTGGGAAGATGATAGCTTGGAGTCCACTATGTTGTGGTTTGTGTAATAATTCTTGCAGCATCTTTTTGAATTAGCATCAGTTTGTATTTGCAAAGGGAACAAGGTTGAACACGTATGCATGGCAGGTGCATTTGAAAGCTGTGCAGGCATTGTAGCCCTCAATGAGCTCTGCGAGTTCTTTGATCTTAATGGTTCAAATGTGCTCCCTGAAATGTTCTGCCAACCAGTCTTTTTAGTGACCTGAAAAGAGGAGTGTCATGGGCCTGCCTTGCCAGACTGAACACCAGACATACCTCTGCCTTTGGAATCATCTGCACTGGCTTGGTGACACATGCTGGTGCTCATGCCAGCAGAGAGTTGCAGTGGTTCAGATGTGACAAGACCAAAGCCCAGACCAGGAGTCATGCTGCATATTCTGTCAGATATGGTCTGGTCTTGAAGATATTTTCTAGACTGAATCAGCAAGCCCGAGAGACTGCGCAACATTGTCCCTGAAGGACAAGTGGTCATTGATTACCAGATTGCATAGCGAGATGACAGGTGTTAGTGATAATTAGCCAAGTGACAGACCAGCTGGGATAACATAAAGGTCAGCCTTTCCCACATTGAGCTGGAGATGGTGTTCCTTCATCCAGGTTACAATATCAGTAATGCATTCATACTGTAGATTCTAGCTGATGCCATGTGGTCCTCTACAGCGAATGACAGGCACAGCTGAGTATCAACAGCATAGCACTAATATGAAAAATAATGGGTCATGATAATAGGGCCTGGCGAGGAGATGTGTAGAGAGAAGAGGGGAGGAATCAGCCCCGATCCTTGGGGTACTCCCATGCCTTCCTGGTACACCCTTGACATCTCTTTACACCAGGACACATGGTAGGATTTGCCCAAGTGATATGACTCAAACCACCTGAGGACAGTCCCAGTGATGTTGTTAGATTTTTTTAGTTAATGTTATAGAGTCATATGAAAAAGTTTGGGGTTTACTTTCCATGCCAAGAAAAAAACTTGGGGAAGGTACTGTTTTGCCTGTGATTAATTATGGTGACATATTGTATGTATGTGCATGCATCCTCCTCTATTTTATAGAGCCTATACAGTACAGTACTATATACAGTCATATGAAAAAGTTTGGGAACCCCTCTCAACCTGCATAATAATTGACTCTACTTTCAACAAAAAAGATAACAATGGTATGTCTTTAATTTCCTAGGAACATCTGAGTACTGGGGTGTTTTCTGAACAAAGATTTTTAGTGAAGCAGTATTTAGTTGTATGAAATTAAATCAAATGTGAAAAACTGGCTGTGCAATAATGTTGGTCCCCTTGTCATTTTGCTGATTTGAATGCCTGTCATTGCTCAATACTGATTACTTGCAACACCAAATTGGTTGGATGAGCTCGTTAAGCCTTGACCGTCAAAGACCGGTGTGTCCAATCATGAGTGGTAAAAGGTATTTAAGGTGGTCAATTGCAAGCTGTGCTTCCTTCCCTTTGACTCTCCTCTGAAGAGTGACAGACAGCATGGGATCCTCAAAGCAACTATCAAAACATCTGAAAACAAAGATTGTTCAGTCTCATGGTTTAGGGGAAGGCTACAAAAAGCGATCTCAGAGGTTTAAACTGTCAGTTTCAACTGTAAGGAATGGAATCAGGAAATGGAAGGCCACAGGCACAGTTGCTGTTAAACCCAGCAGGTCTGGCAGGCCAAGACAAATACAGGAGCGGTATATGCAGAGGCAGGATTGTGAGAATGGTTACAGACAACCCACAGATCACCTCCAGAGACCTGCAAGAACATCTCGCTGCAGATGGTGTATCTGTACATCGTTCTACAAGTCAGCGTAATTTGCACAAAGAACATCTGTATGGCAGGGTGATGAGAAAGAAGCCCTTTCTGCACTCACGCCACAAGCAGAGTCGCTTGTTGTATGCAAAGGCTCATTTAGACAAGCCAGATTCATTTTGGAACAAAGTGCTTTGGACTGATGAGACAAAAACGGAGTTATTTGGTCATAACAAAAAGTACTTTGCATGGCGGAAGAAGAAACCCGCATTACAAGAAAAACACCTGCTACCTCCTGTCAAATCTGGTGGAGGTTCCATCATGCTGTGGGGCTGTGTGGCTAGTTCAGGGACTGGGGCCCTTGTTAAAGTCGAGGGTCGGATGAATTCAACCCAGTATCAACAAATTCTTCAGGATAATGTTCAAGCATCGGTCACAAAGTTGAAGTAAAGCAGGGGTTGGATATTCCAACAAGACAATGACCCAAAACACAGTTCGAAATCTACAAAGGCATTCATACAGAGGGAGAAGTACAATGTTCTGGAATGGCCGTCACAGTCCCCTGACTTGATAATCACCGAAAGTCTATGGGATGATTTGAAGCAGGTTGTCCATGCTCGGCAGCCATCAAATTTAACTGAACTGGAGAGATTTGTATGGAAGAATAGTCAGAAATACCTCCATCCAGAATCCAGACACTCATCAAAGGCTATAGGAGGTGTCAAGAGGCTGTTAGATTAGCAAAAGGAGGCTCAACTAAGTATTGATGTCATATCTCTGTTGGGGTGCCCAAATTTATGCACCTGTCTAATTTTGTTATGATGCACATTGCATATTTTCTGTTAATCCAATAAACTTAATGTTACTGCTGAAATACTACTGTTTCCATAAGGCATGTCAGATACTAAAAGGAAGTTGCTACTTTGAAAGCTTAGCCAATAATAAACAAAAATCCAAGGAATTAAGAGGGGTTCCCAAACTTTTTCATATCACTGTATATAAGCGTCTACATGAGGAAGTGTGTGTGTCTGTCTGTCCGGCCCCGAAGTTCAAGGCTACACCATGAAGTTCAAAGAGCCGGCAAGGCGGCTCCAAGTTAACGAGTCAGAAGAAGAAAGAAGTGCGAAGCTACAGCATGAAGCTGAAAGAAAGCCAAAGTGAAACTGCAGAGGAAAGACAAACGAGAGAGAAACTTGGTTAGCCACTGATAGACAAAAGGGGCAAGCACATCTATAAAACAAAACCGCCAACTCTGCATTTCGATTTTTTTCTGATGATTTCAATAGTTTTTAGGAGCCCAGGCTTTTTACAGCACGGGCTTACACAGCTAGTACATAATAATCTTTTGCAATTTATTAGAAGTATGGGTAACAGTCACCAGAAAGCAAGGATAAACTGATAGGAAAGCCCACACACTCCTCCTATGAAGCGATGTTAAGATTAAAATGACAATCCGCTAAATACCCCCCTCTTAGTGAAGTGGTGTTCAGAATGATGGAAGAATCAAGATGAGCTAGAAACTATAGGTGGCCTTTGTTGATTGGAAGAAGGTAATAAAGTACTCCATATTAAGAGTCAGATGACGTGATGTTTTAGATGAGGTGATTTAATCAGAAAAAAGTACAAAAGTAGATGAGATATTTGATCGCTCACATTTGTGCATAACTCTGTGCAAAGAAGAAATGTTCGGTGTTCTCATTTGGACTCCGTGACTGCCTTCTGCAAAGATGGAAGGAAATTTTTTCCACGACAAAGGCAAGGTCAGATTGCGAGGCAGGGATGATCCAGTGGTTGACCAGTGGCAGAGGAGAGATCTACCAAGTGAAGAATGTCTCAGTCTGCAGGTATCCTGACATTAGAGGTCTCTTGGGTAAAATATGTTGGGCACAATATAAACAGTGAGACAGGTAAGAGGTTACAGGTAACAGGTTGTAAATTTTGTGGCGGATAGCCAGAACCAGTGGTGTAGCTGGGGGTGGTCTGCCCCGGGTAGCACATTTTTGTGGGCGGCATTATTGGCCAAAAGGCTCAGTACAATTTGTGTGTAAGCAGCAGGGTTCGGAAAAATATCACTCATGAATGAAAAAAGTCAAATTCTCTGATTTTGATCCATAGATGCTTCAGAAATAATTTTCACATTCATATCCTCACCTATCACCTGTACACAACACTGGTTCTGGTTTTCACAGCATAATTATATTAAACTAATAATTAGAACATGGCTTATCGGTGTGTCGATGCTACATTCTTGTCTAGCTGATGCTTATAAATAATTATATGTGAAAAATTATTGCTGTTTCTCTATATATGAATAAATCTAGGCAAAATTAATCTTAATTTTTCTCTATAAGTCATTTTAATTTTCTATTATATTATAATATATTCAGATATGTTGGAGGGCGGCAAACTGAGGCACCACCCCACCCTGAGCGGCACAAACTCGAGCCATGCCACTGGCTGGAACTCCCCTGTATCAGACAGACCGGACGAGAGACTGTGTTCTGGGCATTACCATCCCCAGGAGACTAGAGGGCTGCCATCCTGGCTTGCTGTATGGCCATGGGTTTGGAGATGCTGGGGCCTGAGGTCACTGCCAGAGGGCCCTTGGACTGTATTAGAGCCCTTTGCTGCAGCACTTCCGCCACATTAGGAAGTGCTGCCGGAAGCCACTCAGCGAGCACCTGGAGCACTTCCGGGTGCCTTATAAAAGGAGTCAGCAGCCATTACTCCAGAGGCTAGAGTCAGGTGGAAGAGGCTGAAGAATTTGGGAGGAGGAGTGGTGGCATGTAAAGGCAAAAGGAAGAAAAGAACCTGGGGTTCTTAATGAAGAGCTGTACTGTAAGAATAGGAAGCAGGGGGAAGCTGTTCCCAGATTAAATAATAAATATGCGTTACACCTGTAGTTGTGTCCATGGCTGTCTGTTTTGGCTAGGGTGGCTGGTATGTCCCCTGGTGGTTCAAAATATATAATGAAAACAAGAAAGAAATAATGAAGGCTAGGGAAGCAGCTGGTACCCTGCTTTAAATAGAAAAGAAAATGTAAAATAAAAATACCAGCAAAAATTAACTGTAGACGTTACATATCTGATGCTGCTTCTCTCTCTAGGCTGTTAGCGAAAGAATGCTTGTAGCCATGTTCTCCTATTAATCCAGTTCATCCATCAAAGCTGACTTACTGGACTTTTAGTTTTTAAATGCCATGAGTGGAAGCAGCTGGACCTCCGGGGCCAAAGCAGGTGTGACCTTATTGGGCTTCATTGTCCAGCCTGTGGGTGAAGGAGAAGAATCTGTGAGCAACTGTTTGCCCAGATGCAGGTTAGTGAGTCCTTACCTTTGAATTATCACTTGGAGTCTACAGACATGCACATGTATGACAAGGCATATGGCTGCTTTTGGCATTTCTTCCTATTTGTCATTAATAGATTGTGGAGCCGACCCGGACACAGACAGGCGGACATGTTGTTTTTTAAACCACCACACGTTTATTTACAATTATTTACAAATATAATGGTCACTAAGACTCAGTCAATTGTGCACAAAAACACCCCAATACTCAGTCCTGGCCACAAATGCCTCTCTTCGGGCCGCCTCCACACTCTCCTCATGCCTCGCCCTACTTCCACTCGACTCTAGCCCTGAATGAAGGGAGACAGCCCCTTTTATATTCTCCCGGATGAGCTCCAGGTGATTCCCGACACTCCTTCTTTGGCCACGCCCCAGCGTGGCGGAAGTGCCGGCTGTTCTCGCGGCAGCTCTCCGGGCGCCCTTTTAATTTTTCCCCCCAGCACTTCCTGGTGTGGCGGACGTGCTGAGGTAACAGGTCCCCAAGGCATTGGGGCGCCTCCTGGCGGTGACCACGGGCCACTACAGGGTGGGGCTTCCATGCCCTCAACCCGTGGCCCCCAAAGCAACCAGGAAGGCGGCCCCCACGTGATCCAGGGTGGGCGTAGACCCACATCCGGTCCCTCACGGGGGCCCGGCCAGGTCGTTGCCCCTGGCATCCCTGGATAGATAGATAGATAGATAGATAGATAGATAGATAGATAGTGTAAGTGCCAGGAAGGAAGGACAGGCATCCTGGCCAGGATAAAGGCCATAATGGAAGAATCAGGTGAACGGGCTCACCAGGAGCAGTTCATTCCCCTTTATGGCAGGTGGCAGTGACCCTCAGAACTAAACCCGATCAGGACACCTGCAGGGTGGCATAGGAGTTGGAGTCCCGAGATGTAGCCCCGTCAGGGTCTTTGGAGACCACCAAAGGGCACTGCTAGAGAGTTGGGCTGTGGGACTGCCATGGTTTTCATATGACCCAGAAGTGATTCAGAGGTCTTGGAGAGGGGACCAGAAGCAGTTCCTAGGTCTAATTTAAAAGAAAGCCAGCTGCCTGACTTAAGTAGAGTCAGAGTTGGGAGGCAGTGGGCTACGCTCTCTTTAAGGAGGAAGGAGAATTGTAATAGTGTATTTTACCGGTGTTCTTTTGGAGAATGTGTGATGTCAAATACAATTTCTTTATTTTGAACCTGGAATTGTGTTGGATATAACAGAATGATCATGTGAACGGGCTCACCAGGAGCAGTTCATTCCCCCATATGGCAGGTGGAAGTGTCCCTTTAGAGCTAAACCTGATCAGGACACCTGCAGGGCAGCATGGGAGTTGGAGTCCCGTGATGTAGCCCTATTAGGGTCTTTGGGGACCACCAGAGTGCAGTGCTTTGGGATGCCTTGGATTTCATACGACCCAGAAGTGATTCAGAGGACTTGGACAGGAGACCAGAAGCAGTTCCCAGGTTTAACTTAAAAGGAAGCCTCACTTAAGTTGAGTTAAAGCTGGGAGGCAGTGAGCTACTGTCTCTTGGAGGAGGAAAGAGAATTGTAATAGTGTATTTTACTGGTGTTCTTTTGGGGAATGTGTGGGGTAAAATAAACATAATAATTTTGAACCTGGATTTGTGTTGGGTATTGCTGTCTGTGGTTTGGAGCTCAGTGGTGCCCCTTTTTGTTACAATAGATAGATAGAGTGATGGCCGGCCAGGACCCTTACCTGGCTGGGACACCTTTTTAAAGGATGGGCTGAGGAAGCAGATATTCATAGGGCACTGCCTCCCCTGCAGCGCTAGATGGCAGTGCACCAGGATTGCAACTTTGCCTTTGGATTCCCACATGAGAGCTGGAGTTTGGCGCAGCTCTGTTGGAATCCATGGGAGTTGCCAGGAGGGAGTTGCAGAACCATACTTTGTCAGGCTTTCTGGAGTGCTTCCAGACCTTGCTAACAAGACACATGGAGTACTCCCAGAGGCAGCATAAAAGGAGCTGCATGCCCTCATTCAGGGAGCCAGAGTCGGGAGGTAGAGTACGACACTTTCCAGAGGAGGAGTGGAGGCTGAAAGATAAGAAGAAGTCAAAGAAGACAAAGTGCTCTGTGTGTGTCGCTGTGCTTTATTGTACTGTGCTGGGCAGGTGGGAATGACTGAAAAGCTTCTCCCACTAAAAAAAGATTGGTGTGTTGCTGGACTTGTGTCTAGTGTCTGTCTGTGTCAGGTTGGGGAGCTCTTGCACCCCCTGGTGGCTACAATAGATAGATAGATAGATAGATAGATAGATAGATATGAAAGGAATTATATGATAGATAGATAGATAGATAGATAGATAGATAGATAGATAGATAGATAGATAGATAGATAGATAGATAGATATGGCATTATATGATAGATAGATAGATAGATAGATATGGCATTATATGATAGATAGATAGATTTTTAAACCCACTTATCCAGAGCAGCGTTGCAGGGAGGCTGAGAAGCTTTATGCAGATGATGTTGTCCTCTTTGCCTTATCTGACCGTGACCTTCGGCCCTCACTTCATTGAATTGCTGCATAGTGTGAAGTGGCTGGGATGACAGTCTGCACCTTCAAGGTTGAGGTCAAGGTTCTCTCTCGGAAAAGAGTGGATTACTGTCACCAAGTGAGGGAAGAACAACTGCTTTTAGGTAGGAATGTCAAGTATCTGAGGATTTTGTTTTTTGAGTGACAGAAACTGGTATCATGAGATTGACAAGTGGATTGGAGCGGCAGCAGCTGTCCAAAGATGAAACTTTCAGTTTACCGGTCGACCTTCATCCCTGTCCTTATGTATGGTCATGAGTTGTGGGCAATGACCGAAACAATGAGCTTGCAAGTTGAATATAAATGGGAGAAACAAAGTTTCTTTGCTGATGTGATGAGAAGCTCAGATATTCGGTAGGGCTTCAGAGAAGAGTTTCTGCTCCGCTGGTTTGAGAAAAGTCAGTTGAGGTACAGTTACTGTATGTTCAGAATAATAGCAGTGTGTTTAAAAAAGTGGATAAAGCTCCAAATCCTTATAACAGCTTTTATTTCCATACACACAAATGCATTTGGAACACTGCACATTCCATTCCAAATCAAAACATGAATAAAAATTGAAGAAAAGGGAATATTAGGCTGTTCAAAAAAATTGCAGTGTCTGCATTCTTCTTTACAAACTCAAACATTCACTGTATAAACTGAAAACTGTTTCAAGATTTAGCTTTCCTTTGAATCGCTGAATTACTTTGTAATATTTAGTTGTATAACTAACTAATTGATTTTGCGACTTCTCTCATCACGGTAAGAATCAAAGTTCACTCGCAGGAACGATATATTCGCGCTAATCTGAGACAGAGGCTGCGGGCTGAGGGGAGTGGGAAGCATCACGTCAGGAGTGGGGAGCCAGGCAGGGCCCTCCTCACTGCCCTGTTTCACTACGGCTAGTTTAAAATATATAAAGAGCAAGACATGCAGCCAGAATCGTGGTAAAAGACGAGCGTCTGATGAAAAAGGGTACACATAACTAGAGCCAAAAAACCTGAAATGCAATTTGTATTTCACAACCATTGTACTATTTTGAATACAGTTTTCAGGGTTTCAAAGACCAAAGAATCCATCCATCCATTTATTATTTAATAAACCTACTTTACTAGAGCAGGGTTTTTGGGGAAGCTGGTGCCTATCCCAACAAGAATAGGGCTCAAGAGTAGGAAGAATCACAGGACTGGGTGCCAGTCCATTGGAAGATAAAAACACATACAAACCTAAAAGGCCAAATTACCATCACCAGACCATCAAAGCTGCATGTCGTTGGCCTGTGGAAGGGAAACCAGAGTTCCTGGGGAAACCCACATAGACACTAGGAGAGTGAGACTTTAGAACATCGGAACAATCAAGATGAGAACGGACCATTCTGCCCAAGAAAGCTCGCCAGTCCTATTCACTTAATTACTCCAAATTGACATCAAGTTGAGTTTTGAAGGTCCCTCAAGTCCTACTGTCTACCCAACAGGTCCACCTCAGATGCCATCGCTGAGAACAAACATTTTTCCCTCTCCCATCTGGAGAACAAAGACTTCTACATCAGGATGCACTTTGTTGACTACAGCTCCGCCTTTAACACAGTTATCCCCCCTAAACTGTCTGCACTTGGCCTGCACCCCACCTTCTGTGACTGGCTCCTAGACTTTCTGACTGGCAGGCCCCAGTCTTTCAGGACTGGTAATAGGACTTCAGCCACCATTATCACAGACACAGGCACCCCACAGGGATCCGTCCTCAGCCCCATCCTCTACACCCTGTTCACCCACGACTGTGTCACCTCCCACAAACATAGCATAATCCTAAGGTTTGCAGACGACACCACAATGATAGGATGCATCACTGGTGGGGATGAGGTAGCCTACAGGAGGGAAGTGGACAGTCTGGTGTCATGGTGTGAGGACAACAACCTCACCCTCAACACAGACAAGACAAAGGAGACGATAGTGGACATGAGGAAGGAGAGGAGACCTCACTGGCCACTGTTTATCCAAGGGCTTGAAGTGGAGAGGGTGAGCAGCATTAAATACCTGAGCGTCTACATCAGAGAGGACCTCACTTGGACACTTAACACCACATGGCTGATCAAGAGGGCCCAGCAGCGGCTGTACTTTCTGAGGAGGCTAAGGAAGTTTGGTATGTCGACTAAGATCCTCTGCAACTTTTACAGCTGCATTGTTGAGAGCATCTTGACCAGTTGCATCACCGTGTGCTACAGCAACACTACTGCCCTAGACCGCAAATGTCTGCTGTGAGTGGTAAAGACTGCTGAGAAGATCAACAGGACCCCACTGCCCTCTCTGCAGAGCATCTTCAACTGCAGAGTCCGAAAGAGAACTGCCTCGATCCTCATGGACCCAACCCACTACAACGCAAACTGTTCACACTTCTACCCTCAGGCAGGAGGTATAGAAGTATGAAATGCTGGACTTCCAGGCTAAAGGACTCTTTCTTTCCCAAGGCCATTAGACTCCTAAATAACTGACTGGAGTTTATAACTGTGGTTCTCCTCATTCTATCGACCTCACACAACTGTATTTGACTTGTCCATCACACACCTACCTGCACATTACACTTTATACTTCTACTCTGCTTTTATACTTTATGCTGCCTCTATTACTTATTATCTGTCTGCTACTTATTTTTTATGTTTATCTTTATACGTTGGTTTTGGCATTTGGTGTGGACAGCAAAGAAAGAATTTTATTGTACAGGGAAACATTTTTCCTTACTGTGCACATGACAATAAACTTTGAACTTGATATGAGTGAGCTTCAAGAAGCAATTGTTAAAGGCTTGTCTTTTTCCTTCTTTCTCTCAAGCATGTAGCACTGTGTCATGGTTGTTACAGCTTTGCCCTTATCAATGAAGCTGTGCGCTGCCGCTCACTGGCACAGTTGCCTGTTATGTTAGCCTCAGCCTTACAGAATGCTAGTGCAACAAGTAATCATTTATTGAATTATTAATTAGGCAGTCCAGTTTTCATACATGGGCCCTCCTGATCTCAACTCAATTGTTAAGAATTGAATATTTAAGAACTGATTAATAACTGAAAGGCCATCGATCTTAACAGCTCAGGATTAGGCCATAAGAATGAAGGAAGGGGTAATCATATGATGCTTATCGCTGGATGGCAAATATGTCCTGCCAGCAAAAATATTGTTATGGAAAGAAGACTGTTATGGGGATGTCTTCAGGAACTAGAATATTGTTATCAAAAAGGTCTGGAACATCAGGGGCCTCATGTGTAAATGGTGTGTACGCACAAAAATGTTGCGTAAGCCAGTTTCCACGCTCAAATCGTGATGTATAAAATCTAAACTTGGCGTAAAGCCACGCACATTTTCATGGTAGCTAAATGCTTGGAGTACGCAAGTTCTCTGCTCAGTTTTAATAAACTGGCGGTACCCAGCATCAAAGCAGTGCTACTGTTCCAGTGTAGTTTCCCTTTCTCTTTTAGATCCACATCCCTGTGGATCATAAATACACTGAAAATAACTGCATATTGTTTATTAGTTTAATGCATCTGATTGTAATTAACCTGTAATAATATAACAGTCCACAGAATGGTCAAACTATTCCAAATACAATAACTGCTTTAGCGTTGTTGCTCTCACTGCACCTTCTTCTTCTTCTTTCAGCTGCTCCTGTTAGGAGTTGCCACAGCGGATTATCTTTTTCCATATTACTCTCACTGCACCACTCAGAGTACTTATATCACTGTATCTGAGTGAGGAATCACAGCTCTACAGTAGCTGATCGGAAAGAGAATTATCGGTATATAGCATCAAGCACACGCTGCCTCAGCCATGCTGTCTATTGAGCTGCTCTCACACGGCAAATGCTTCAGAGCCTTTCCTTGAGGTTCAGAAACAGTTTCATCCCAAGAACTATAAACGCACTCAATCAGTCCATCAAGTGCTCCTTGTAGAACTGTTTGTACTTATTAGTACAATTACCTCACTGTAAACCTGTGATACAGTTATAATATTGCACAACCAGAGCCACTTTATAAAGTGCGCAGTTACATATGATGATGATATAATTTTTAAGATGAAATGCAGTAAAACATGTTTATTATATTATATAGATAAAACTTTAACTTCATTTAAATAATCTATATTGTTAATAATTAAACATGTGAGGTCATGGTGTTGCAGCACTAGCGAGCCACTGGCGCTCCGTTCATGGATTGTTCCTGCCTCACGCTGTATTCTTGCTGGGGCTGGTGGGACACTGGAAGAATAGATGGATAGAATAATTAAACACGTGCTATGGAGATATTTCAATGTTCCTTAAAAGTTTTGAAGAATCAGCGTTCTAAGCTTACAGATGGCTTAACGTTTATTACAGAGCTGATTGTGTGGCGATTGGGTATTTGGAGAAAGAAAAGTAAGGGCAGGAATTAGGGGTTATTACGTTTGAAAGAGACAGTAATGCTACAATAAATTATTTAATCGAAGGTCGCACTCCTTGCATGAGGCAGGAACAATCTCTGGACAGGGCACCAACTCTTCATTATCACTGTGCCACTGTGTTCCTATGTCCAATAACATGCTTTAACTCCTATCATCATGAAAATGATATCAAGTATACATCTCAGTATTTTAATTGTTCAGAGAGCTGTAATATCACGAATGTAATGGATTCTGTATCCTGATAGAGGAAGAGAAAGCCCATGTAAGAAGCACGTAGTGATTCCCACACACAGAGCACATAGAAGAACACACACAAAACAAAGCATTTAACGTGCTACTTTAGTTACGATCGGATTTGAGAAACTAGTAAATAAAATGATTTTAAGATGAAGTTTATGATGTTCTTCTTTAATGACAAATGATTAAAGTGGAAATTCGAGATTAAAGTTGACATATTGTGCTTTTTTCCCAATGTGTGCCATTTTTTTTTTTTCTGTACCCTAATAAGCTTTCATATGACACTCAGACAGTGGGCTATGACTCGCCTTTTCATGGCGACTTTGATATCTAACAACTTCTTTTTTATTTCGGGCACTGAGCTTTCAAGTTTTTCCAACACTCTATGTCACTCAATCAACTTCCTTTTGTTGTTTATACCACTGTTTAAACCAACAAATAGTAAGTTTTTCTTTGCCTCCACTTGTAGTTCGCTGAAATTCTTCTATTTCCCCCCATGCTTTTGCCATTGCCTTTTCACAGAACTCTGAGCTTAAGGGCTATTTATATTGATTTGCATATTCAAAGAGGTGTAATTCTAGGAGTAGTTTGGCGAGTTGCAGCAGGCACGTGCGTTACTTTTCACACTGATGGGAATTTATGGAGTGGAAGAACATGGAAGTTGGCTGACACACAGATTTATGCATCTGGATTTTTTTGTGCATACGCACATTTCCGCTTTTGTCTTTACGCTATGTTTTAGTGTGAATTCTACGCACAGCGTTATGCATGAGGCCCCAGGTGATTGTTATGAATAAAGGTACTGAGTGGGGTCAACATCTATACAATAGATGTTGGGAAACAAGTCTGGAGATATGAATTGTAATATATTCAGGGCTCTCTGGACATCTCAGGGCTCACTCCAAGAACTGAGACAGGCTTTATGTGCTCTGCAATTGTTTTCTATGCTGTGCAATAAAGTCTTAATTTCTGACTGCCTTTCTGAAGATTTCTCCACAACACCACCTTCTAAGAAATACGTTGATTACAGCAGAGTAACCCAACTAGTTGATATTCAAAACAGATGACAAAGCACAATTAATTAAAGATTTATGATCATCTGCGTGCTTTTAAGCACTCTTTCCTAAACCATGTTATGTAATTTGTTAATTCCTTTGTGACAGTTTTATGTAGCTGCTCTCTGCATTTTCTCTTCTTGAAAGGTAAAGCACAACAGCTTGCCAGAAGAAATTAAATTAGTCATATCTTATAGAATGAGACACTTGCAGGTACAAGGAAGGCTGTAATTCTCTTCCATTGCAGTGACATAAATGTATATTATGGTAGCTGTCATGCCTGTTGTTATGAATTGGGGCATTTGTAGGAGCAGATATTTTTCAAAGTTAGAATAATGGATGTATAAAACTAAGCAGACAACTCAGTTTGGAGTCTTTAGGTAATGGGGAAACGTAGTCAAATTTAGCAAGTGTGATGGACGGCCATGGACCTTGTTCAGCTGGACAAGAGGAGCAGATGTGCACAATACACTGTCTCTCCCAGAGTGCTAGAGGGCAGCCACCCCCGGTTTCTGTGGCTCCATGGATTCCCACAGGGCTTCATGGGAGTTGTAGTTCGGGACAGCCTTCTTGGGTTCTGTGGGGGTCATCAAGGTGAGCTGCAGATCCCATAAATTTGGCTTCCATCACACCTGTGAGTGATTCTAGATCTGGCTCACAGATCAGCCACCTCACTTCACTCAGAGGGCCACAGTCAGGAGGAGGAGGTGGACAAAGCTTCCTGAAGGAGGAGTGGAGATGGAAAGAGGAAGAGAGAAGGCAGAAAAGAAAGGACTGTGCTGCATTGAGCGAAAGAAAACCATTTCCTCACTATAACAAAAGTGTGTTGTGTGGCAAGACTTATGAGATGATACACAAAAATAACCGGGCTGGGCTTGGGGTTTTCCTGAAAAACCGTCTGGTGGTCAGCCAGACGTGAATCATAGAACTTTATCCTCTCCTACACACCCTCTCAAACTGCCACCCAGCCAGTATTTGTACCACAATCGCTACACGAGCTGCCACAGTAATGTCGGGTGAAAAAATCGAACAGTGAATCAATATCAAATTTCGCACAAATTGTCTCTTTTTCCGTAAAACAATTTTTGACTGACAAAAACATTTCTGTCCTCGATCATTCACCCGATTTAGCTCCCTGGAATTTTTACTTGGTCCCGAAAATCAAGTGTCCTGAAGGGAACACATTTTTTCTTCAATGGATGAAGTGAAGAGAAAAACAGCAAGCCTGTTGAAGAGCCTCAAGCAAGAAGACTTCCAGCACTGTTTCAATCAACGGAAGATACATATGGAGTGGTTTAGAGATCGGGAGGGGGAGTATATAGGAGGTGACAATGTTTAGAATACTGCAATTCATCAATAAATATTTTTTTTTTTTACCAATCCGGTTATTTTTGTGTCTCACCTCATATGTCTGTGCCTGCCTGTGTCAGGGTAGAGCAGCTGAAGCGCCCTCTGATGGCCACACAGGCCCTTTTTGTTATCTTGTTCTTTAGACAAAGTCCAGACCATAAGAAAACATCATATTCATGGGTAGGGTCTTCTTCTCCCGTTGATTAGAATTGCTGCTCTAAAATGAGCACCACAAATAAAATTTCTGCAACTCCTCACTCAAGGATCCAAACCCAGATTATAATTTCAATTGTTAAGCTTGTCTTAAAAGAAGATGCCTTCTACCCCAACCAGGCTGTGAGTCTACCATGGCAAGCAGAACTGAGTGCAAAAGAGATGAGTAAACCTCGTAATGTCTTAAAATATCCAGTTATATTCGGAGATAAGATAAGTGGTTAGAAAGTCAGTCAGTCATTTTCTAACCCGCTTAGGGGAATGATGGCACTCCACTCACTGCAAAGAACCTCACATTGTTCAGTGTGGTGCTGAGGTGTCACCCGTTGTGTGGTTGTCCTCAGATCCCAATCCATGTGGTTCATCATGTGGTGGTTGCAGCAATCAATGCATGTTGCCAACCTCTTAGTCCTGAACAGGGTCACAGGGGGTTGATGGAGCCTATCCTAGCTAGCATAGGACACCAGGCAGGAAAAACCCTGAACAGGGCACAAGTCCATCACAGGGTGAACTGCCACCTGTACACACACACCCCAACCACACACTAGGACCAGTTAAGAATCGCCAATTTACCTAACCTGCATGTCTTTGAGCTGTGGGAGGACACCAGAGCTCCATACTGTAAGGCAGCAGCACTATGACAGCACCACCGTCGTCGTCACCTGGTAAGAAATTACAGTGCAATGGGGACGCTGTTCTTGGACACAGCAGCAGGTTATGGAAGAGCTTCTTTAGTAATATAGGTTAAGGTGGTTATTTGTCCTGTTGTGGAATGGAAGGGATGGAAGTGCAGGAGAAAGAGACTACTTCAAGACTGGAGAGACGGTAGGGCTTGGCATTAAAACCAACCAACTTCAGTTCCTGCTTTTTTCAGGAGCTTGTCCCCTTAAGTTTTCTTTTCATCATATGGAAGGCCTGCTCAACTAGATTTAAATCAGGTGACTGACTTGGCCATTCAAAAAATTTCCATTTATTAACTTTGATGAACTTGTGTGTGGCCTCAGCAGTATGTTTGGCTCATTATCTTTTTTTAGAATGAAGCACCATCCAGGGAGTCTGAAGGCCTTTACTGGAACTTGAGCAGATCAGATGTTTCTGTACACCTCAGAATTCATTGAGTGAGTGCCATCAGCAGTTCCATCGTCAATGAAGAGAAGTGTGCCAGTACCTGTGGCAGCCATACATACCCAAGCCATAACACCCCCAGCACCGCCTTGTTTAGCAGATGAGGTGGTCTGTTTTCGTTTCGGGCAGTTCCTTTTCATCTCCACATTTTGCTCTCACCACCACTCTGATCAGGCTCATCATCTTTCCACAAGACCTTTTCCCAGAATTCTGCAGGCTTCTTTAACTCCATTTTCATAAACTGTAATCTGTCCATCCTGTTTTTGTGGCTCACTAGTGGTTTCCATCTTGCAGTATTGCCTCTGTTTCTGTTTCTGTTCATGAAGTCTTCTGCTGATAGTCATCTCTGACACACATACACACACCTGCCCCCTGAAGACTGTTTCTGATCTGTCAGACAGGTGGTTGGAGCTTTTTCTTGATGTAGTGAGGATCCTTCTGTAGTCAGCAGCAGTGGTCTTCCTTGGCCTACCAGTCCCTTTGTGATTACTGAGCCCACCAGTGTGTTCTTTCTTCTTCGTGATATTGAAGAGTTGATTTTGGTCATCCTAAAGTTTTACCGATGTCTCAAATGGTTTTATTCTTGTTTTTCTACCTCATAATGGCTTCTTTGACTTTCATTGGCACAGCTCTTGTCCTCATTTTGAACAATCGCCACTACAGACTCCAAAGCTAACAAATCACAATTATCGAATAGTTATTTTTCAATCCTGGTTACAACTAGTTACTCCAGGCTAAACAAGTGATGAAGGACAGAACAGACTAAAAAGGTCCAGGAGTTCCACCTGATTGAGACTTCAATTCCCAGCATTCTGTGGGATTGTTGCACCTTCAGACTGCTTCTGCGTTCTGCATGGAGATTGCTGGAAGGAAGCCTGTTTGGGTGCTTTTGTTACATGAAGTGTTAAACATGGTGATATAAGGTCGAGACAAACCCCATTCAGTCTGAAATTAAAATAAATGCCATCCTTCCGGAGATTGGTGCCATCCCTAAGGGTTGTGGCTTGAGTCCCCTACTCTTTAACCCAGTGAGCCATGACTGTTGTGCCAGGTGTTGCACCAACCATATCATTAAAGTTGCAGACGTCACAACAGTTATAGGCCTCATTAGTGGTGAGATGGCTTACAGAGTGGAGGACAAACAACTCCTGGACGGGTGTAATAACAAAAACCTCACCTTTTATGTCGATAAAACATGTCGACCTCAGGGAGAACCATGCCACTCACCTTGCCCTCTCTGTCCACTGTGGAGATTGTTGGAAGAACAAATATTCATTAATAAAGAGAGAATAAAAGGTGCAAAAAGGAGTTGCCTACAAGGCAGTTTTAAGACGGTCTCAAAACACAGAATCCAGAATCGTAATTGTTAAGAGGGCCAGAGAAAACTATGAAAATCCAAATAGTACTGCAATTTTACATTTTTATACGTGGTGATCTGTATCTTTTTTAGTTTTGTATCAAGTCAAACTGAGTTGTGGAGGTTTCCAACTATTTTTGTTTGTTTCCACAAAGTTACGTTCTTATTTTCTCTCGTTACGTTCTTTTGTTTATGTGACATATGGGGGATGTGTCACGTGACTGTTATTGGTGCATTTCTACTCGTGGCTTGTGAGACTGTTGGAAAAGTCATTTGTTTTTAACATAGTGAAAAATGCTTTAAATCCAAAAACAAATGTAGTGATTATACCTCGTTGAGCTCTAAAACTTTACTTCACACTTAAGGAAAATTAAGATCATAAAGAAATCATAACAAATTGGACTTGGTTTATTCAACTTCAATTTCTGTCTTAACTTTTTTGGGTTTTGATACTTTTGGTTATTTCTTTACTAGGGGGTTCGCCCCCTGCTCGCAAACCCTCCTCTGCTAGCGCTAGGCCCCAGCTACTTTGCTTCTCTGCCGCTCACGTTGTGAAGAGGGGGCTGAACGCACCCCAAGTAGACACGGTCGCTCCTCCGAAACTCCCTCTTAAACGGTGATACAATGGGAAACAAATCAAGTTTCTTTTTTTTTACCTCCTCTTTGCTCAATCAGCTGCTGGCTTGCTGATCTGTATTTTGTGCGGTGCTTCAAACATTTAAAAGCCTGTACAGCAGCTGTCCTACTCTTTGTCTTTTATTTCCGGCCCCGGGCGTGGTTAAATTTGTTGGGACAAACTCTCCTTCTTGATATTTTTTAGTTTATAATTTAAAAACAGAATAAGAATCTGCAAATCTAACAACATCACATTAAAGTTTTGATAAATTCTGAAAAGAATGATACAAAACATATACAGTATATGTAAGTTTTAAAATAAGACAGATTTAAAGCGTGACAAAAAACATGGCACAAGATGGTTGCACTTTTAGGCTTAGGATGTTATATATATAGAATAGATATATTGTAATGGGTTATTTTCCCAAAAATAAAGCACTTCCACAAAGGAAAAAGTTTTGGGACCGGCACCGTATAATGTCCATCGGACAAAAGAAAATGCAAAGACATTGTAGGTGTTCAAAAAGCATGTATAGTGATTGACAATATACAATTCAAAGATGGCATTTATATACCGAGTAGGCTTAGGATTTTATATATATAGAGTAGATTTTATTGACCTCTGCTAGTTTTCAATAGAGGCTTTTCATCTTAGTGTCCATTTTAGTACATTTTTGCCCTGGTGCTTTGCAATGTTTAATCCTGAGAAAACAGAATCAAATCATGGATGAAAATGAATGATATTATTTATACAGTGAAATGAAAAGAAGGTTAAAGATACGTTTCAGCTATATAGCCTTCTTTGGGTGCAGAACTGAAAAGGAAAAAGCAGCTAACAAATATCGATGGGAACAAAGCCAGGGCAGATGAAAACATAAAAAGTGAGAGTAGATAAAGCTGCCTTTAGAGAAGATGAAGAGGAACATTTGAGGGATCATTATTTTTTTTCCATTTGTTTCCAAAAAACTCAGTTTTCTAAAAAGCTCACATAGCAATGGTTTCAAACATAAATCAATAGAAAATACTTTTTTATGACAAACTTCGCTCTGTTTTATGTTTCACGAGCCTCTACAGTATGTAAATTCACATACTTTTATTACGTGCCTGTTTGTCTCATCAGTCATAAGCTGGTAGGTACTTTCTGGAAAAAACACCTTGAAGAAGTTTAGTGGCTGGTAATCCATAATGTCCACTTGCACGTTGTGTCGTTTGGTGAAGTTCAGTAGCCAGATTGCCTCCCAAGGATCGATGTCTGTGTAGTCCTCCCAGGGCGAATGTTGCCATAGGCACGTCCGCTACACAAGCGTGTTCAGCACTACAGTCAGCTGGGAAACAATCAGCTGGGGACCGATCAGCTGATGCAGGTAAATGTCTTTTGTTTTCAATTTCCAGATCGTTTGCATGAAAATCTGAGTTCCATAAATGCCATAGGTGCGTCAGCTGTATGATCAGCTTGGGGCCAAACAGCTGATGCAGGTACATGACTTTCATTTTTGATTTCCAGAGTGCTTGCATCAAAATCGAAGCTTGATATGTCAGCAATAATGCGTGATAGATAGATAGATAGATAGATAGATAGATAGATAGATAGATAGATAGATAGATAGATAGATAGATAGATAGATAGATAGATAATATGCAGAGAATTTTGCACATTTACTCTCTCACCCAATGTTGATTCCATTCTAGAAGTTGTTTACTCACGTGCACACAGAGATTCGATGTCAGGTTAACGAATCTAGCAGTTCTTCTTGCAAAGATGGTCTACCTAAAGCAAAACAATGTGTTTTATCAACATTTACAGCTTTTTTTCACCCTCTGCCCCAGGATGTCAACTTTAATCGACCTCTTGTGTCAACAAAACTCGATGTCTGCCCTAAAAGTGTTGTTCATTTGTTAGTTGTTCATTAAGACCAGGAGAAATGTGTCACCCCAGGCTGAGAATGAGCTTAGTTTCTTCTGTTTTTTTTGTTGAAAAGTGTCTTTGAAGCCCTGTGAAAGAACACAAACTAAGAGATCAGTGTGGCTATAATCAAGGCATGTGAAGTGATCTGCAAAAGGCATTGTTCACGTTCATGTTTTATGTCTCAGTTCTTCATTTTTGATTCTTTGATTTATGTTGTCAATGTGCATTATTCTTTATTTTTGATTGTGAATTTCCCATTGGGATTAATTTAGTATCTATCTATTGTGGAGGATAGCCGGCCATTTATCCCGGCCAATACCCCCAAGCCACCAGGTGGAGTCCTCCTTGCAGCATGGAGGTCCCCAGAAGACCAGCAGGGCATCATGGACAATGTGGTTTTTATGCACAGCCCTGCTGGATGCCATGGGGGCCACAAGAGGGAGCTGCAGGGAGGACCGAGGACTTCTTTGTGCCCTATGACCCGGAAGTTCGTCATAGGAAGAGTGATGGGCTTCCGGGTTGAAGAGAAGAGCTTTTACCTGACCCGGAAGTGATTGAGAATCACATGGACTGGGGATTGAGAACACTTCCGGGTCAGGGAATATAAAAGGACTGTGGGAGCTCCCAGGCGGGGAGCTGAGCTGGGTGGAAGGGTGGCAACGCGTCTGGGAGCTGGAGGATTGTATTATTGTTAGTATTGTGATTTATATGAGTATTGTGGTAGAGAGTGTGCTTTGTGCACTGTGGCGAATTAATAAAGTCAGAATTTGGACTTTTACCTGGTGTCTGGAGTAAAAGGGGTTCAAGGGAGCGAGAGCGCCTCCTATCTACCACACTATCTATCTATCTGATTGTGTTGATGTTTTAAGCTGCCTGTGTTATGTCTCAAGTGTTTTGTCCCTCAAGAGGCAAAGCCACCTGGCAATCATTGCCGGGAACCGTCCTCCACCCTATACATCTGGAGAGCCCTCCACAGATCAGGTTGGTTAATTGCAGACTTACCTGGGAGTTTATATTTACAGATAATTGTGTTTTGTGTTGTGCTTGTACCAATGGAATTTTGACTTTCGTGCTTTATGTTTCACTACGGCTTTGGATTACCTTAGTGTTTTTGAGCAATTCTTTTCCTTTTCGTGCTCCACGAGCTTAATTGTTACTGAAAAACATTTTGACAATAATCTTCTAATTTTATAAATATTCAGTGCCTGACCTTATTCCTAGCCAGGGTTTGACTGTGCTATCCCCCTGTAGTGGACATTTTAAAGAAGTACTTCTGGAACTTATTAGGATTTCTAGTCCACGGCGTTTGTAAGGGCTCTGATTTCTTTTTTTTGTTTTTTTGTAATCATATACTTTCCTAAAGTATAAAGAATATAAATGAGAAATAGAAACAATGATACCAATGGGTTTCTCAAAAAATAAACAGTCAAAAGAAAACTCTCTAGATTATTTACAACAAAACAGAAGTTCAATATGTCAGAGTTTGATTCAGCAATAATACACAATAAATAGATAGTTAAATAAATAATACGCACAGAGTATTTTGCTTTGCACATTCACTCTTTCGCCCGATGTTGATTCTATTTTAGAAGTTGTTTACTAAATATCAATAATAGCAGCAAAAATAAAACCCCAATACTAACAGAGTTTGCCCTGTGGAAAAGGTAAAGAGGAAGCAGCCTGAGCAAAACCTATGAGGGAAACACAGCCTGACCATCAAACTCCACTGAACCAGGACTTAAGAAGTAGGAGGAAGTCTTTGATTTTAAAGGCTCAAATGTGTGACCTGAAACAGTATGATAGGCATCTTCCTAATCTAGATGGCTGGACACTTCCTACAAACAATGCAGTAAATAAGATTTTAAGCATATTATATAGTACTAGCCAACCTGCGGCGTACCATAAGCTGCATAATCAGGCCGGTTTTTTAATGATTTTTAAGCACAGGGAGAAAATGAACATTTGAAAAATCGGTAATGTAATAAATCAGCAAGAAAAGAAACATTGTAACAATGCACGGAACGAAGCAACACACAATCGTCCGTGACTGAAAACTGGCAGACCGCAATCGCGCCTTCTCTTGCCAGACGGAGGGATGGGGGTGCACGGCGCGGAGTGTGGAACGGAAGGAGAGGAGAAGGACGTCCATTCAGCTCCCTCCGTCATGCTAGTCTGCTGAATTCTCGTTCAGTATGTACTGCCCGCTCATGTGCCCACCTCCAACTCGTCACTTGAGTCGTTGGCTGCTTTTCTATATATAATCCACCAAGACACCCGACCAGAGTAGTAGCGAGGTGGGAGGGGTGTGTGCACAAAGGGTAGAGACGCAACCAGTGGGAGCGTATGAGTCGCACTTAGTGGGAATTCCACGGTTTGCAGCCCGAATGGGGTTCAACGGCTTACCCACACCTAGACACTCGCTCAATCTCATGCATAATTATTTATTGAATGCTAAACACTTCTGGAAAGACACGGTTGTCTAAAACGGGTTGGTGTGAGAATACAACAGTAAGTGAATGAAAAGATGGAGCTCTGGAGAGAGCAAAATACAACACAATAGTGAACCCGCGGCATAACAAACGCCACATAATTATTTATTGATGGTTGAACACTTCTGGAAAGACACAGTTGTCTAAAAAGGGAGGGTTTAAGGATACAACAGAAAGTGAATGAAAAGATGGAACTCTGGAGAGAGCAACATATAATTGTTCGTGAATGAATAAGACGCATGTTGGTCGCGGATGCGAATTGCTATTAGTAGCGTGTGAAACAGTTTGCTATGGTGCACGCGGTCATGCGTCGTAACCGAAAAACTCGGTAAAGGATTGTTTTAAGGATCCCATGGGATACCCCTTACAAACCGTTTTACACGCTGCATATGGCGACTCACCTCCACGAGAAACATGCCTCTATGAACAGTCAAGATGGCTCGGAGGTACATGAAGCCTCGACAACAGACGAATATAAATGACGCCGTTCTTTCTGTGTTGTCGCGCCCGAGTTGGTGGGCATAGCTCTGCGAGTTGTCGTCGTATCCAATGGTCTTGGAGTTGATGGCCATGGCTCCTCCCTGCGTGCGCCATAGGTATCTTACTTGTCGGTGGCTTAGTGAATCCACGCCCCTTCCAGTGTGCTTTCCATGGGTGTCTTGCCTTAGTGAATTATATATATATAGATATGGATCCTTGGTATATATTATAGAGGACAGGCTCTCTGGGATTTCCCTGCCTTGGAGCTCAGGTTTGCAGGAGCACTATGGGGCCACTAGAGGGAGCTCAAGGAGGATAGCTCAAAGGACTGCTAGAGCAGAATACAGTAATCCCTTGCTATATCGCGCTTCGACTTTCGTGGCTTCACTCTATTGCGGATTTTAAATGTAAGCATATCTAAATATATATCACGGATTTTTCGTTGGTTCTCAGATTTCTGTGGACAATGTGTCTTTTAATTTATGGTACAAGCTTCCTCAGTTTGTTTGCCCGGTTGATTTCATACAAGGGGCGCTATTGGTGGATGGCTTAGAAGCTACCCAATCAGAGCATGTATTACATATTAACTAAAACTCCTCAATGATATAAGATATGCTTCCCGTGCGGTGCTTGATTGTTTGCTTTTCTCTGTCTCTCTCACTCTCTCTGCCTGATGGAGAGGGTGTGAGCAGAGGGCTGTTTGCACAGAGGCTGTTTGCCTAGAGGATACGGACGCTCCTCTACAAAATGCCGCTTTATCGCGGTGCTTCGGCATACTTAAAAGCACGTATTGATTTTTTGATTGTTTGCTTTTATCTCGCTCTCTCTCTCTGACATTCTCTGCTCCTGACGGCGCTCCTTTGAAGAGAAGATATGTTTGCATTCTTTTAATTGTGAGAAAGAACTGTCATCTCTGTCTTGTCATGGAGCACAGTTTAAACTTTTGACTAAAGGTTGTTATTTCATGTCTAGAGGGCTCTAATAATCTTAACAGTGTGGGAGAGTTTATAAGGGCTTAAAATATATAAAAATAACCATACAAACATATGGTTTCTACTTCGCGGATTTTCATCTATCGCGGGGGGTTCTGGAACGCAACCCCCGCAATCGAGGAGGGATTACTGTAATGACCCTGGAAGTGATTCGGGGATACACTCCAGAGGTGACACCATGAGGGGCTTAAAAGTCCCAGTTAGAGATCATGAAGGCCTAGTATCAATTACAAGTGGCGATAAGGTAAGGGCTGAGGGTGAACCTGAGCTTGAGTATTTTAGCACATATAGTTTGTACTTTTGTTTGTGTGCCTCATTTTTTGTAAGATAAATGCAAGATAAATAATAAAACTGTCAGGATAATGCATGCTTTCATACATCTAAAAAATATCTTCTTAAATCAATGTATTGAATCTGTCACATTCTGACTCTTGAGACATGATGGAAAAATCAATGTTCTACTGTATTTACATCTCTTAATATAATTTGCTGACAGCATCTCATACTCTGCCTCTGCTAATCTGCATTTATTTGACTAATACTCTTTTAAATTGTGACGAGTTTGTTTTTATGGTGAGGTGTGATACTTCTGCTCCTTTACTTACCCTGAGAAGATACTGAATTTGTCGCAGTCCGTATCTACTGTTATAGCTGCTGAAAATGAGCTGTTGGTGGATTCCAAGTCTGGACAGTTATTTAAATTTCATCACACAGATGCTCTACTGGCCAGAGATCTAGGAAGGGCAAAGTATTAGCCCAAATTAATGTGAAGACCATTTCAGGACATTCCTAGGCTTCTGGTTCTACGGAAGACGAGAGAGGACGTGCAATATCGTTATTTTTTTGTAATTGTTTCCTCGAGATAACGGACTAATTTTATCAGGATCTTGAGAAAAAGAACTTTGTTTTCTCGAGGTAACAGAATCACCAGCAAAATACACTATTACAATTCTCCTTCCTCCTCCAAGAGAGTGTAGCCTACTGCCTCCCAACTCTGATTACTTTTAAGTTAAACCTGGGAACTGCTTCTGGTCTCCTGTCCAAGTCACTTCTGGGTCGTACAAAATCCAAGGCAGGCCCCCCTTCTCAGCAGTTCCCTCTGGCAGTCCCCAAAGATCCCAACAGGGCTACATCTCCAGACTCCAACTCCCATGCCAATGAACTGCTCCTGGTGAGCTCGTTCACCTGATTCTTCAATTATGGCCTTCCTTTATCCCTTCCTGGCCACATTATCTATCTATCTATCTATCTATCTATCTATCTATCTATCTATCTATCTATCTATCTATTATATAGTGCCTTATCTATCTATCTATCTATCTATCTATCTATCTATCTATCTATCTATCTATCTATCTATCTATCTATCTATCTATCTATCTACCTAAAGTTTGTCGAGGTTTCTGTTTCAAATGCATGACTTGGTCCCAGATTCCCACAACTCTAGACTACAGTTAACTTTCTTACATTATTTTATTTAGGTTACTAAGTTATGTATTATTTATTACATATTTATAATTCTGTTAATGATTTTTGAATATTTATAAAATCATTTATTATTTTGTTTTATTTATTTATTTATAGAAGTGCAGTCATTGGAGTGCAACTAAGAATTTCATTACATATTGCGCTGTATTTATACTGTGGACAGTTGGCCTTTCGTATCCATGAGTTTTGCATCCGTGGAAACAACCAACTGTGGATCCAAAAACCATTTTTTTAAATTCAGAAAGTTCAAAAAACTAAAACTTGAATTTGCCGCTCAGTGGGCTCAAAGCTGAATCCACACAAATGAAGTGATCTGTAGGCATACCTTGCTGTAGTCTCCCGCCAAAGGAGTTGGGAGTAGACTTTTCAGACTTTCATATGGCAGCCAATTGCTGAGCCACTACACTGCTCTCCAGTTGGCTAGCTCTGTTCAAATGTAGCATCCATACTCTACTCTGTAGATCAATCAACCTCTTCTTTTTCTTCCTCTTCATCTTTTCTCACTTCTATGCAGGGTCAATTTGTTTGATCAACCTCTTCATTCAACTCAGTCCTACACCTCCTCTCCACTCAGACCCTTTTCCTTCAGATCTTCTTTTACTTTATCCATTCATCTCCGCTTTGCCCTCCCTCACTTTCTCTTCTCTTGTACTTCCATTCCCATCAATCTTTTGCCCACATATTCCTTGTATCTTCTCATCAACATGTCCATACCACTTCCTCCTACTTTCTGTTCTCTCTTAGATACTGTATCTCTCCCTCTTTCATTATTTAACCAAAGATTAATCAATCAATCAATCAACATTTATTTATATAGCACATATTCATACAAAAAATGTAGCTCAAAGTGCTTTACAAAATGAAGAATAGAAAAATAGAAGACACAATAAAAAATAAACATAAGTCAACATTAACTAACATAGAATAAGAGTAAGGTCCGATGGCCAGGGTGGAAAGAAAAAACAAAAAAAAACTCCAAAGGCTGGAGAAAAAAAATAAAATCTGTAGGGATTCCAGACCAAGAGACCTCCCAGTCCCCTCTGGGCAATCTACCTAACATAAGTGGAACAGTCCTCTTTGGATTTAGGGTTTTCATGGAAGGACCTGATGATGATGGTCACGTAGACTTCTGGCTTTCAGTCCATCAATGTTGGTGCATCATGATGCTTTGAGTAGGTGGAGGTGGCGCAGGCCGCCATCACAAAGAAACCAGAAAAAGAAACAGAAGAGAGAGTTGGGGTCAGTACGGATTTTAGAGCCACTATGAATAGTTATTGTGATGAATTGAACATACAGAGTATCAGGATTATGTTAAAGTGAAGTTATAAAAAGGCCATGTTAAAGTAATGTGTTTTCAGCAGTGTTTTAAACTGCTCTACTGTATCAGCCTGGTGAATTCCTATTGGCAGGCTATTCCAGATTTTAGGTGCATAACAGCAGAAGGCCGCCTCACCACTTCTTTTAAGTTTAGCTTTTGGAATTATAAGGAGACACTCATTTGAAGATCTAAGGTTACGATTTGGAATATAACGTGTCAGGCATTCCGATATATAAGATGGAGCACGATTATTTAAGGCTTTATAAACCATAAGCAGAATTTTAAAGTCAATCCTGAATGACACAGGCAACCAGTGTAGTGACATCAAAACTGAAGAAATATGTTTGGATTTTCTTTTCCCAGTTAGGATTCTAGCAGCTGCATTCTGCACTCGTTGCAAATGATTTATATCTTTTATGGGTAGTCCAGAGAGGAGTGCATTACAGTAATCTAGTCGACTGAAAACAAAAGTGTGAATTAATTAATCAACCACGTTCTCTCCCATTCGCCACCTTTATAAGAAGAAAAGCTTTGTCTTCCTCACTTATCCTACCTTGCCTTCTGAGTGCTACCAATCGCCAAGGTGGGAAGCGGATTCCATTTTTACACTACCCCATAGTACTGCCGCTGTTAAACAAAATGTAATAGACCACCACACTAAAACAAAGAAGACAACCATTTCTGACCAAAAAGTTAAACTGAAATCCGTCTCCCTTAAACCATTTCTGTCCCTAAAAAGTGAGTCCGCCCATCAGCTAGCAGACACCTGGCCACAGTATTACCAGGTCTAAGGTTTTCTTGCCCAATTAGGTTATTGTTAATCATTGACTGTGGGAAGAAAATTGGCTTTTAAAGTTACATTTTTTGGGCTACTTTTTAAAGCTCAACAGAGTGTTTTGGGCTGTTTTTCATCTCCCCGCACAATGAAAGTTTACCGTGTTTTTCATCCGTCTGACACCTTTTTCCCTTCCATTCGCACTTGTATATGTTCTTAACTTTTGTGAAATCTCCCAGGAACCCCCCTCTTTGTGTGATGGTATACACCCTTTCTATCACTCTGAAATGTCTCCCCCCCTTAACACTCAGGCTGTGATGTACCTAACCCTCTCACTCTGACACAGCAACCCCCAATTCCAGTACAGACCCCCCCACCCCCCCAATTGCCAGTGTGTCAAATTGTCCGAATCAGACATTGGGCTATTTTTGTTGGGCAAAATTCATTATTTTTCAGTCATTGGGCTATATTTCTTTAGGAACCTGGCCATGCTGTTTGGTCAGGGCATCGGCTCTAAACTTAGGTACTAAGTAGGTACTTAGGTAAAACAGCTTGGGCACACACACACACTGCCTGTAGGTAATCAGTAAACTTTAAATGAAATGCTAAAGGTTCAATCAACAAGCGAGTTATTATTGACAGGGAGACACACCCAGACACAGTGCAAGTGCTGCCCCGCGTTTCTTCAAATAAAAGCCGTTCAGTCTGCAATCCCGACCATAAGGCGGTGTCAGGCTCTTGCCGTCACTTTGTGTGCACCTTTTGTTTCTGTGAAAAAATGGCTCGTAAAAAGCACTTAGGAGGTCAAAGCAATCCCTCAAAGGCTAAGAAGGCGCATGAAGTGCAATCTCTTGACGAGAAAATAAAAATCTTAGATTACTGAAAAGTGGTATGTTGCTTCATATTGGTATGTTATATCATTACTCCCTTAACAATACAGTATAGCAATTATTTACGTAGCGTTTACATTGTACATATAAGTAATGTAGAGATGATTTAAAGTTAAAGGGAGGAAATGCTTAGGTTATTTGAAAATGGTACATAATTTTATATAAGGGGCTGGAGCATCTACAGGGTCCTGGAGCCAATCCCCTGTGGATATGAGGGGCCAACTTTATATGTGAAAAATAAAATTAGATTTGATTTTATTGGATTGGATTTTAGCTTAATTAAAGCATTTTTGCTTTAAAGGTCACAAATGTCCATTACAAATAAAACAAAACAAAACAAAAAAAACAAATTCTGCAAACCACCAGCTATTAAAGTCAGCCAACCGGTTGGGAGGCACTGGTAGCAGTAACATCAATTCTTCACATCTGTTGTTGTTTATTTTCCTGGAAAAATTAACAGCTTGGAAAATCAGTGTGAAAGTATAAAATCATCTTCCGACCACATTAAGTGCCCATTCTGTGCCTGCCACGTAATCCAACAGCAAGCTGCTAAAAGCCTTTAAGCATATGCCTCGTGCGTTTACATAACACATGCAGCTCTGACCCGTAACCCAATGCGGCCTCACACGGTTTTTCAGCCTACACATTGTTCATATTTTTTCATGGTGTGCAAATAATTATATTAATCACTGAAATGTATTGTGACAGAGTGCCAGGCTGGTAAGGTGGTGCCAGACATGGAAATGGACAGAGGGTATACACTGAAATTTTTCATGTGATTTTTGTGTATTTCTGAGTGGTGAATTAAAAAATGAAATCTGTTTTTCTTCATCAAGTAACATTTATTCACAAAGCACCTGTTTTTAGCTGTCAATTATAGGTTTTCTTATTGCTTTTACACTATCTTCCTATATAATACGCTACCGTGGCTGTTCGTTTGTCTGTCCAGGATTTTAAATCACCTGTATTGAACTATTGACCTGAAATTTGGTACACTTATTTATTTATTTATTTATTTATTTATGAAGCACTTTAAAAACAACATCAAGGCTGACCAAAGTGCTGTACAATAAAACCCAACATATAAGACTCACAATAACCAAAGGGTAAAAGAAACAGAAACACATACGAGCTGAAGAAATCCATAATAAAAATTACACAGATAGTCAACATACCATACTGGGTTAAAGGCCAGGGAGTAAACGTGTGGTTTTAACTCTTTGAGGGCTAAATATTTTTTCCACAAAAAACAATTTTTATGGAAAAGCACACAAAGCAATGGTTTCACACATAAATCAACATTAAACATCTGTTGCTGCATGCTGTGGATGCTGTTGGTGCCTGTTCGGCGTCTAGATGCACAGCGGGGCTGGCTGCTTGGCTGTTTTCGTGTGGCAGATAGGCAACGGTGGCAGTTGCAGTGTGACGCAATCTGGTTTGTACATCATCATCATAAGTGACGGTCCTCCCAGGCAAATGTTACCGTAGGCCCATCAGCTACATGAATGTGTTCAGCACCACAATCAGCTGATGCGAGTACCTCACTTTTGTTTTTGATCTTCATCTCCAGATCACTCGCATCAAAATTGGGATTCATGAAGTCAGAATGCAATTCAGCGATAATATGCAAAATGTTTTGCACAGAGTATTTGGCTTTGCGTGTTCGCTTTGGTCTCTCGCTAGATGTTGATGATGTATAGGTTGTTTGCTCTTTGCTACTCCTGCACAGGCAGGGAATCGAGGTCCAATGAATAAAGCTAACTTTCCTTCTAGCAAAGAGAATTGAACTAAAACATAACAGCGAGTTTATGCGCAGATTACAGCTAATTACCGTCTTCTACAGATAAAACAGAGATGTTAATTGTTGGAGGGAATGACGTTTATCATAGCAATATTTTGTCATCATTTAACTCAGTTGGAATCCCCATTCATTTTACTGAATCAGCCCACAATCTAGGAGTTATCTTTGACTCTAGCATGTCATTTAAAGCGCATATTGCAAAGTTCTCCAAATCATGTTTCTTCCATCTTAAAAATGTTGGGAAATTAAGGCGCTTTCTAAATAAACAGGATACTGAGAAATTAATTCATGAATTTATTTCTAGTAGGATTGACTACTGCAATGTGGTGTTCACTGGATGTTCAAACTGTTTTCTATACAGCCTCCAGTTAATCCAAAATGCGGCTGCAAGAATTATTACAAGAACAAGAAAATATGAACACATAACTCCACTTCTTAAATCCTTACACTGACTCCCGGTTAAGTTTAGGGAAGATTTCAAAATCCTCCTTTTAACATATAAAGCATTAATTGGCCGAGGTCCGGCTTACTTGTCTGAACTTATCATGGCTTACAAACTACAGCGCACATTAAGATCTCAAGATGCCGGTCTGTTTAGGATTCCAATGATTAATAAAATAACAGTGGGAGGTCGAGCTTTTAGTTCCAGGGCCCCTAAACTGTGGAGTGGTCTGCCTGCTACAATAAGAGATGTCCCTTCGGTCTCAGCTTTTAAATCCCGGCTGAAGACTCACTACTTCAGTTTAGCACACCCTGACTAGAGCTGCTGATTAACTGTACAGACTGCGTCTCTGTTGTTAGTCATTAGCACTAAAACATAAGTAACATGATCGTTATAATTTGTTACTAACCCTCACCTGTTCTGTTTCTCTTCTCTGCACTCAAATGTGGCACTCTCACCTGCCAAATTGTTTTGCCTGTCTAAGGTAAAGTCATCTCTGATGAAGGATCTCAGGAATTGTGAGAGAAAGGAGTCCTTTCATCGGATTGACTGGCCCAGCACTGTTACAGCCATGGAATGGCCAATAAGGGAAGGCAGCTTGATGGCTGAGGTCTCCAGGACTCTAAACAAATCCAAATCATATTATGTGATATCATCTTCTGTTAAATTCTGGTACGTGCTTCTAAAATTTTTATTTTTATACTGTATTGAAGATTTGTTCAATTCTGTGTATTGTCCTGTATTGTATTGACCCTCTTCTTTTTGACACCCACTGCACACCCAACCTACCTGGAAAGGGGTCTCTCTTTGAACTGCCTTTCCCAAGGTTTCTTCCATTTTTCCCTACAAGGTTTTTTTGGGAGTTTTTCCTTGTCTTCTTAGAGAAACAAGGCTGGGGGGCTGTCAAGAGGCAGGGTCCGTTAAAGTCCATTGAGGCACTTCTTGTGTGATTTTGGGCTACACAAAAATAAATTGTATTGTATTGGATTGGATTGGATTCTAACCCTGAATTTCGACAAAAGTCGACATCTGCTCTGAAATAGTTAAATAGGATTGAAAGACAGCAAGTGAAGGAGCTTGCCTAACGTGCAACGGCAAATCATTCCAGAGTTCTGGAGCTACAACCGAAAAAAACAGATCACCTCTGAGTTTGCATCATGTCTTAGGAACACGTAAAAGCATCTGGTTTGCTGACCTGAGAGAGTGAGACGATACTTAAGGGTGCAGCAGTTCTGACAAATAAAATGGGGCACAACCATTCCAGGATTTAAAAACAAATACAAAGATCGTAAAATGGATTTGAAAATGAACTGGAAGCCAGTGAAGGGAAGCCAAAATCGTGCTCATGCTTGCTTGTGCCACTTAAAAATTGAGCAGCGGAGGCCTGACTAATTCCAAAAAGAAGCGCATTCCAGTAATCTAGACAAGAGATTATAAAAGCATGTATCACTGTTTCAAGGTTACGTTTAGACACAACAGGCTTTTTGACAGCTGTCTCAACTGGAAAAAGCAAGATTTTACCACTGCGTTCACATGGCTATCAAGTCACGCTGGTGCCATTGGGTCTAAATAGTATGACTTCTGTCTTTTTCTCATTAAAATTTAGAAAATGTAATGCCATCCAACTCCTTATATATACATATACTACGTGACGTCTACTATCCACTTTCGGGGTAATGATTGACCTCCAAGGTTATTCCTCTTTTTATTTTTGTTTTGTGTTATTGTAGAATCAACTCTCGGCATACAATTATTTAACTCAAAATTATATATTGAGCACATCTGTCTCGCTTAAAATTGTCCAAAATGTTTCCAGGGCAAGATCCAACCTGCGAATGCAGCAATCGCGCTCCAGCCTCACTGGGTCACATGTTCTGGGCCTTCACCAAATTAACAAGACTCTGGACAAAAAATTCAGACAGCCTGGGTGTCACAATCCCTCCTAATCCACTAACAGCTGTGTTTGATGTTCTTCCAGATGGACTTAAAGTGGAGAAGGACAAACAAACCGTGATTGCCTTCACTACACTATGGGCACGTAGACTTATTTTGCTAAACTGGAAGAATCCTAACTCTCCTCTTTTATGTCAGTGGGTAACTGATGTTTTATATTATTTGAAAATGGAAAAAATCAAAATCTCACTTAGAGGATCTGTGCAGAACTTTTTCAAAACCTGGCAGGATCTAATCAATAATATTTTAGAATAAGCTCTTAAAGCACTGAGGAAGTAACTCTCTTCACATTTCTTTTTCTTCTCAATTTATCTTTATCCGCCTATTAAACTCATCCATTTATGTATTTTTACAAGCTTTAAGTTTTTCTCCGTTGGCCATGCTCTCTTTCTCAGGGGTGGGGTTGATTAGTTTTCTATCCTATTTTTTGTAAAAATTGATCTATTTGTATGGAATGATTACAATAAAATCAATAAAATATAAAAGAAAAAACTCTCGGCAGCAGCCAGCAGGGTGGTCGTGCGGCACATGCGTACGGGCGGCGTTCTCATTCTCTACCATTTTACGCCGTCACTTCGACTACCTCTTTATATCTTAAATCATTCTTGAGGCAGACTGAAGACTTAAGTGCCAGCTTAAGTGAAAAATTAAAGTAATTGCAACACAAACACTGACTTAATCAGTTTTAATTTGATAAGATGCCAACAAAAGAAGAGAAGAAGCGGGCCGCTAGGGTGGAGACAAGAAGAGCTGCTCAGGAAGCAGCAAGCTTATTGACCTCTGAGCAAACGAATGCTAAAAGTCTAAAAACTATGAATGCTCAAGTCAAGTGTATTCACTGCACATTATCGTGTGCAGTGTACCACTACTGGTATACTATAATTATGTAGACTCCTTAGCATTTAATGCTTACCCCTGGAAAAATGAGCCAGAAACTTTGAATTTTTTTCAACAAGAAAAATGGTTATGTGTAAGGACAAAATGTCCAAATAAATACAATAGGAAAGGCCAGTCTAGTGTCCACTGTTGTAGGGATGCAGATTCAGTACACGTCCTTCATGTGACAGTCAGCAGCGCACAGCCCAACATTACAATCAAGTCAGCAGCAGTGTGGTTCTTTGTGCACTTTTCTTATATTTTGTCTGCTGCTTGTGCTGGATAAGGTAGAAAATCAGTGCCACGATCTGCATGATCGGCCTTGTGTTATTATAGCTGTGAAAGGATTCAATTGGTCTTCACAGACATTAGTCCAAAACAGACCTGGCGAGACAGACAAAACATGGCGGCTTTAAAGCCAGGCAGGGGGGAAATGATGTAATCCAGGCAGGAAACGGAAGTGATGTGATTGGGCCAAGAGCCAGAAGTGATGTCATTGAGCCCAGGCGGAGTTTCCCTGAAGAGGAAAAAGAGGAAAAAGAGAAAGGATCAGTGCCACCCCCTGGTCCAGCATGGAGTTATCCCTTTTTGAGCCCTTTAGCTGCCGCCCATGCACATGAGCGTGACATAGCCTACCACAGCACGACTCTTAGTGACGTCCACATTTCTCCGACATGAACATTGCCATTTCCTGCACTGGGATTGGTGCTTGGTAGGCTAACCTCATTCTTGCCCTTTCACTTTATCACAATCATTTTACCTTTTTGTCACACTAAACCTTCAGGAGATCAAATTCACCAGGTATATCATGGTGGTTTGTAGCATGGTCTCATATGCATCAATTTCACTATCTCGTCAATATCTGATGACCAAAAGGATGAAACGTTGGGAAAGGCAGTTCAAAGAGAGACCCCTTTCCAGGTAGGTTGGGCACGCAGTGGGTGTCAAAAAAGGGGGGTACACAGAACAAAACACAAGTAATCCTCAATACAATACAATAGTGCAATAGAAATATTACAAGCACAGAGCAGAATTCAGTAGATGATATTACATAATTTGGATTTTTGGAATTTAGTAGAGCCTAGAATTGATATTGAGCTCAGAAGGAATGGCCAACTAGAGAAAAAAGCTATTGCTTGGTGCCAAAGTCATCATCAGACATAGTTTGGCAGATCCAGATAAAGTGGTGTCACCTCTGCTTCATTTTAGACTCAGCTTAACAAAAATGCTTGTCAAAACACTGTCAAAATATTTGTGTTGGCACTTTGTGGGTTCGTCTGAAACTAAATTGAAAGAGGACTTTTTTTGCTGGGTCTAACAGAAGAAAACGGATTTGGCTGGGCTTTCCCTTAGACATTGTGTGAGAAACACAGACACTTGGGAGAGACTGACCCTCCACATCGAGAGGAGACACCTTGAACACCTCCCTGTGGTGGTTTTAAGGGCACGACCAGCTGGGAGGAAAACCCTGGGTAAGATGCAGGATCCGCTGGTAGGATTGTATCATCCAGATTGCCTGGGAATGGCTCAGTATAAGTTGGCAAGTGTGGCTGGGGAAAGGGACATATGGCCGTCACTGCTAAGACTATTGCTTCCATGACCCAGACTCAGATAAGTGGAAGAAAATGGATGAATGGATATTAAAGGGAGTGAATATTTACAGGATCAGTTATTTTATGTTAATAGTGCCTTGCAAAAATATTCATCCCTGTTTTGTTACATTTTAATCTGGAATTAAAATTGATTGTCATTTGGATTTTATGGAATGGACTTAACAATATGGTCCAAATTGTTGAAATGGAAAGAAAATAAAGTACATTGTGTATGTGTATATATCTATACTAATAAAAGGCAAAGCCCTCACTCACTAACTCACTGACTCACTGACTCACTCACTCACTCATCACTAACTCACTGACTAACTCACTGACTGACTCACTGACTGACTCACATTAACTCACTCATCACTAATTCTCCAACTTCCTGTGTAGGTAGAAGGCTGAAATTTGGCAGGCGTATTCCTTACAGCTTACATACAAAAGTTGGGCAGGTTTCATTTCAAAATTCTATGCGTAATGGTCATAACTGGAACCTATTTTTATCCATATACTGTAATAGACTGGAGCTCGATGGCTGTGGGAGGCGGAGTTGCGTGTCGCATCATCACGCCTCCCATGTAATCACGTGAACTGACTGTGAACGCAGTACGTAGAAAACAAGGAAGAGCTCCAAAGAGCGCTGAAGAAAAAACGCATACAGGCATATTCATAAGTGCAGCTACTACGGAAACAAAGCACGGTTTAAACCGTAAGTTTAAATTAAGTTTATAGACACGCTCCTGCTGCCGTTTATCATGCCTACGACGAAGGAGTTAAAATTGCTGTAGCGGGAAACCTTTAAGTGCCGGGTCTTAGCTAACATTAAATAAAGCCGTGGACATCGCAACATCACACAAGAGAGCAGCTCACGTGAATTGACTGAGCATACGGTGATCACGTCCATGAATCAAACCTGTTCAAAAAACGCATTACACAATTGACAAGGTGGGAAAAGAATATGCTCCGAGCTGAGCTCCACAGCTAACGCGGTCTTGCGGAAGCAACTTCTTCACGCTGCCACCAAATACTCACAGAAAAATTCACAAGTTAATACACACGCTGTCTCTAGAGTTTCTCCACACTCTGAATGTATTCCTTGCATCCCCGTTATACCCTCTGATCTCCCATTTTAATTCAAATGCCTCCAATTTCCAGTAAGTCTCTGTTTAGCGATGACAATTAATAAGTCTCAGGGACAGACCCTACAAAAGGTTGCCATTGATTTGAGGCAAGATTGCTTTTCTCCTGGACAACTATATGTTGCATGCTCAAGAGTAGTCTCAGTGCACAGCTTGGTCATATTACAACCGGAGTGCTGAACTGACAACGTGCTATACAAAGAGAACTATAACAATCGTAATAAACAAACAATAAAACAGCGGAGAACCCGTGGATTAAATAAAAAGGCTGCTTCTTTGGCGAAGCAAGGAAAAAGGATGGCCTTATATGTCGTTCATTTATAAAACAGCAGAGAAGCTGTGTAAAGGCTGCTTCACAAACAAAAGCGGAGCGCCTTATATTAGCAGGCAGTCAGCTAAAGAGGGGAATCAATAAATATCTATAATCGTAATAAACAACCAAAAAATAGCAGAGAAGCCTCGGATTGAATAAAGGAAATGGCTACCTGAACAGTAAAGTAAGTCTCAAATAGCTACACAATAACTATAACAATCGTAATAAACGAACAATAAAACAGTACAGAACCACGAACCAAGGAGAAAGGACGGCCTTATATGGCGTTCGTTTATAAAACAGCGGAGAAGCTGTGTAAAGGCAGCTACACAAAAAAACAGCAGAGCGCCACACTCTGAATGTATTCCTGCCATCACCGTTATATCGTCTGAATTCCCATTTCAATTCAAATGCCTCCAATTTCCAGTAAGGCTCTGCTTTGCGATGACAATTAATAAGTCTCAGGGACAGACCCTACAAGAGGTTACCATTGATTTGAGGCAAGATTGCTTTTCTCCTGGACAACTATACATTGCATTCTCAAGAGTAGGCTCAAAGCTTGGTCATATTACAACCGAAGTGCTGAACTGACAATGTGGTATACAAAGAGATCCTTAACAAATAATTATTGGTATATTTTCCCTCAGTTTAAAAAGGTTTTCTTTTCTTCTTAATAAAAATTTAAAAGCTGTACTTCGTTGCTGCAAAGCGCGGGGATTTTGCTATATACAGTATATATATAAATGTAGATATGTATAGATATATATGTATGTATGTATGTATGTATGTGTATATATATGTAGATATGTATATATATGTGTCTGTGTATATATATATATTGTAATAACTGGAGACCAGAGGCGTGAAAAGGTTTGGGGCAGCCACCCGTTTAATGCGGTTTCCCGGCTGCAATAGAATTTGAGGCATTTCAAAACAGTTGTTTACACAACAGAGTCCAAGACAGAACTGCCTGCCTAAGCAAAGGCAGTGAGCTTTATAGCTCAGAGGGCGGAAATGATGTCGTCCTCTGGGCGGAACTGGAAGTGACATCACCCTTGGGGCGGAACCGGAAGTGACCTCATTCTTGGGGCCGGAACCGGAGGTGGTGTGTCCTTCCTGGAAATGGCGGCTCCTGGTGGGATTTCCCGGGTAAGACCTGCAGAGAACTCAGAAAGAGCGTCAGCGTACCCGCCCCCCCCTGGGCAGATGTATAAACAGTATTGTCTAAGCCCTTCAGCTGCTTCCCATGCACACGTGTGTGACAAGACTCCCCTCAGCCCAGACCCGTGGGTCGGGCGACCTGCACCGAGAGGTCGTGGGCCCGGGAGAGGGCATCGGCGTTGGCATGAAGGGACCCCTGTCGATGAACGCAGTATATTTGTACTGCTGCAGGTCAAGAAACCACCTCGTGACCCGCGGATTGACTCCCTGTGAAGGGCCATCCACTTTAAAGGCGCATGATCCGTCACCAGAGTGAACACGCGACCCAAGAGGTAGTACCGCAGCTGCGTCACCGCCCATTTGATCGCCAAAGCCTCCTTCTCCACCGCGCGCGTACCTTGTCTCCCGGTCCAACAGTTTCCGGCTCAGGTACATAACGGGGTGTTCAACACCGTGGACGCTTTGGCTCAACACGGCTCCCAAGCCTGTGTCCGAAGCGTCCGTCTGGAGGACAAAGGGAGAGAGAAGTTAGGGGAGATTAAGATAGGTGCTGAAGTCAGAGCCCTTTTAAGTCACTGAATGCAGCCCCGCTTTATCAGACCATACCACCGTATTAGGAGCTCTTTTCTTTGTCAAGTCGGTCAAGGCGCGCTCTCGGAGAAGCGAGGCACAAACCGGCGGTAGTACCCGCCAAACCGAGAAAGGATTGGACTTGCCGCTTGGTTTTGGACGGGCCAGGCCATTATGGCTTGCAACTTGGAACACTGTGGCCTCACAGTACCCGCCCACTAGGTAGCCCAAATATTTGGCTTCTCTCAACCCAAGTAACATTTCTTGGGGTTGATGCGAGCCCGCCTCTCCCAATGTCCGTAATACTGCTGTGACCTGCTGTATGTGCTCCTTCCAGGTGCTGGAATAGATGACAACGTCATCCAGATAGGCAGCACAGAGCGAGTTATGGGGCGGAGCACTTTGTCCACCAGGCGCTGAAAAGTCGCAGGCCCGTGTAACCCGAATGGAAGGACACGATACTGCCAGTGTCCGCTAGGAGTGCTAAGCGCGTTTTTCCTTCGGACTCCGTTAAAGGAACCTGCCAGTACCCCTTTGTCATGTCAAGTGTAGTCAAGAATTTGGCTGGTCCCAGTCTCGAGGAGGTCGTCCACGCGAGGCATGGGATAAGCATCAAATCGGAAACTTGGTTGAGCCGGCGGAAGTCATTGCAAAACCTCCAACTGCCGTCAGGCTTAGCAATCAAGGCGATGGGGCTGGACCAGGGACTACTACTTTCCTCGATCACTCCTAGTGCCAGCATTCGCTTGATTTCCAGTTCCACTTCTACTTTCTTTGCCTCCGGAGTCTGTAGGGTCGCTCACGGACGATCACCCCGGTCAGTCACTATGTGCGCGCAATCAGAGAGGTCCGACCTGGCTGTTCACTTACCACCTCTGGGACCGGCGGATAGCTGCTTGAGCTCCTGTCTCTGTCTGGGAGATAGCTGTTCGCGAAATTAAGGGCACTTACTTCGCGAAGAGAGCAGGGCTGTCCGGAGGAGGGATCGGGATCCCTCTCCTTCCACGGTTTCAGCAGGTTTACATGATATATTCGCTCAGCTGGTGGCGATTGGGCTGTTTCACCAAATAGTCGACCAATCCCTTCCTCTCCTTAATTTCGTAGGGGCCTAGCCAATGTGCGAGCAGTTTAGAGTGTGAAGTAGGAACCAATACCATGGCGCGATCCCCGGTTGGAACTCCCGAGAGTCGTACACGGTCATACAGGCGGGCCTGTGCTGATTGTGCCTCCTCGATATGACTTTTTAGTATAGGTCTTATTACATCAAATCTATCGCGCAATTGGGCGATATACTCCAAAATGTTAGTGGAGGGCTGTGCCTCCCCTTCCCAGCCCTCTTTTAAAATATCTAATAAGCCCCGGGGCTGTCTTCCGTATAGTAATTCAAAGGGAGAGAACCCGTAGAGGCTTGAGGACTTCCGTAGGCAAAGAGGACAAGGGGAGGAGTTGGTCCCAATTCCTCCCATCCTTGCTGACTACCTTACGTAGCATTTGCTTGAGAGTTTGATTGAATCTCTCCACTAGCCCATCGGTTTGAGGATGATACACGAGGTTTTAAATGCTTTATTTTCAGTAACTTGGCAGTCTCCTTGAGCGTTTCCGAGGTGAAAGGCGTTCCTTGGTCCGTCAGGACTTCTCTAGGAATGCCCACCGTGAAAAGACTCCTACTAGTTCCGTGCAATATTTTTAGTGGTAGCGGCGCAATGGAGCGGCTTCAGGGAATCGGGTTGCATAATCCACGAGGACGAGTATATATTTATATCCTCGGGCTGAGGGCTCCAGGGTCCTACTATATCCACCCCAATCCTGTCAAAGGAGCGTCAATAAGGGGAAGGGGAATCAGAGGAGCACGGTCCTTCCTAGGAATTTGCCGCAGTTGACACTCCGGGCAGGAAATGCAAAAGCGGCGAACCTCCTCATTAATCCCCGGCCAAAAAAAACGGAGCTTAATGCGCTCTAATGTTTTATCGGGCGAGATGGCCTCCAAGAAGGTGAGAGTGGGCTAACTTCGCAAACCTGCGCCGGTAGGTCAGCGGGACTAGCAACAACTTCGGACCTTCCCCTCATGTTCAGCAACCCGATACAATAATTCATTATCCATGACAAAGTGAGGTCCCTGTGGCATGGGCAAATGCGTCGCGTGGCGTTAACGAGAACCACTGCATTCTTTATGTGCTTCAGAGAGTCGTCATTCCACTGTTCTCTCTTGAAAGAAGCGGAGTCGCTCTAAACTGAAAGTGCAACTCAGAGAGCGGGTCCGGTCTGACCTCAAGGGGCGGAGAATCCTCCCTCGCTGCTGGGGCGCTAGTGGATGGCGTAGTAGCCAGCGACGGTCCGGGAGTATCTTCGTCACTCTCTTGGCCTACCGCCCCACTCCCTGTCGGCTGATTACGGTGTGGAAGCAGCTTGAGATGAGTCTTTATCATCTATAACGAGGCCAAAAGCTTTTGGGGAATGCTTTCTAAACTACCGCGGTTACTGTCAGACCAGTCCCGCCCGAGGATTACGGGAAACGGAGGATCCGGGTTTACCGCTACGGATAAGCCGCCGAAGGGTTCCTCCGAGACATACGTAACACCGGGCGGTATTATACGGCGGATATCTCCGTGTATACATTTTAGACTGGTCTTTTTAATCCATTGTTGCGGTAGAACAAAGCGGCGAGCAACGACAGACACGCTTACTGCGGAATCAAACAGCGCTGTTACCATATGTCCATTAATAATAAGCTCTCCCGTATGTTTATCCGCCAGGGGATTGCTAAGGGCACACAAACAACCCGCCATTGTCCCCTACGGTCCGCCTTGTTCCCGACAGGTCGCAAGCCAGACGGCCCGGCGACTTCGGAACAGGCTCTGGATTGCGTGGAAGGGACTGCTTTTGTAGGACATAACTCCCGGTAGTCCACAGAGCGGCTGGTCTGCCCTCCCGGGTTTCACAGCCGGCCTCTGGGTTGCAAGAGCTGTAGCAGCTCGTCCAGGAATGGAATTCTCCCCAGGCGGCTGGGCAAATTCCTGGGGTATTCGCTGTAGCAGCAAAAACAGGCCACTTGCTGCACTATTTGCAAGGGGTCAAATCAAATGGCGTAGCCACTCACCCACCTGTTGCCAGAGATCCATAGCCTGCTCTGACAGCCTTTGTTGGGTTAAACTCCCAGTCTATTATATTCTTTACCTGCCGGCCTGGGGACAGCCCATCGTTAACAGGGACCTTGGTCCCGATGGGCTCGGCTTTCCTACCAGAAGAGCATACTGAGCCACTCGTGTGTTTTCCCCAGAAGCCAGCCCACGCCTGTGGGTCCCCTCTACCTTCTCCACGAGATGGGTTGGTAGCCCGGGTTATGCTCGTGGAGCAGAGCCTGCACGCGTCCTTCCTGACCCTCCGGCACTCCCTGCCCGAAACTCGGCCCGGTACTCACCCACCTGGTTCCTTGAAGGTCCGTGTCCCGGTTCTTCGGGGACACCATCCTGCCGACTACGCCACTGTAATAACTGGAGACCAGAGGCGTGAAAAGGTTTGGGGCAGCCACCCGTTTAATCGGTTTCCGGCTGCAATAGAATTTGAGGCATTTCAAAACAGTTGTTTACACAACAGAGTCCAAGACAGAACTGCCTGCCTAAGCAAAGGCAGTGAGCTTTATAGTTCAGAGGGCGGAAATGATGTCGTCCTCTGGGCGGAACTGGAAGTGACATCACCCTTGGGGCGGAACCGGAAGTGACCTCATTCTTGGGGCGGAACCGGAGGTGGTGTGTCCTTCCTGGAAATGGCGGCTCCTGGTGGGATTTCCGGGTAAGACCTGCAGAGAACTCAGAAAGAGCGTCAGCGTACCCCGCCCCCCCCTGGGCAGATGTATAAACAGTATTGTCTAAGCCCTTCAGCTGCTTCCCATGCACACGTGTGTGACAATATATATATATATATATGTGTGTGTGTATGTATGTGTGTATATATATGTATGTGTATGTCTGTATATATATATGTATATTTATGTCTATGTATGTGTATATGTATATATGTGTATATGTAGATATGTATATATATCTTTTTATGTGTCTGTGTGTGTGTGTGTGTGTATATATATATATATATATATATATATGACAACAACACTCATAACAGTGACAAAACAATTACATTGACAATCATGTTACGTTATTTTAAAATGTTTCCTTTTCTTTTTCATAACTTCTTTAACACAATACTTCTCCGCTGTGAAGCGCAGGTATTTTGCTAGTATATATATATATATATATATATATATATATATATATATATATATATATATATATATATATATATATATATATATATATATATATATGTATATATGAAAAAACAAGCAAACACTGAAGTGTTGGGAGTGCATATGTATTCATCCCCTTTGCTAAGAAATCCCTAAATAAGATCTGGTCCAACCAATTGATTTCAGAAGCCACATCATTAATTGATTCTTTGATTGGTTCTGATAGACACCAGATTCTGCACCCCCAGTAAGCAAGCAACATGAAGACCAAGGTGCACCCCAAACAGATCAGAGACAGAGTTGTGGAAGTGTAGATCAGAGTTGGGTTATAATAACATATCCCCAGCTTTGAATATCCCATAGAGCACCATAACATCCATTATAACAAAATCAAAACATGGCACCACTGCAAACCTGACAAGAGAAGACTGTCCACCAAAACTCCCAGACTCAGCAATGAGGACATTAATCAGAGATGCAACAAAGACACCAAGGAGAGCACTGAAGGAGTTGCAGAGATCCACAGGGGAGATGGGAGCATCTCTCCATAGGACCACTTTAAGCCATTCACTCATTATGAAAGAGTATCCACAGAATAGCCATTGCTTAAAGAAAAAAAATAAGAAAACATGTTTGGAGTTTGCCCAACGGCATGTGGTGGACTTCCCAGACACTTGGAAGAGGGTTCTCTGGTCAGATGAGACCACAATGGAACTTTTTGGTCATCATGGGGAACACCATATATGGTGCAAACCCAACACTTCCCATCACTTCAAGAACACCATTCCCACAGATGGTAGCAGCATCATGCTGTGGGGGTCCAAAATATGGTCAGGACTGAAACAGAGAGATGGATGGCACTAAATTCAAACGTTGTTTCTAGTCTACCAGAGATCTGAGATGCGATAAAGGTTCACCTTCCAACAGGACAATAATTGACACTAAATATGCTATTAAAGCCACACTAGAGGAGTTTAAAGGAAAACATTGAAATGTCTTGGAATGGCTGAGTCAAAGCCCAGACGTCAACCCAATGGAGAATCTGTAGCAGGACTTGAAGATGGCTGGACACCAATGCAACTCATCTGACTTGAAGGAGTTGGAGCAGTTTGGCCTTGAGGAATGGGCAACAGAGGTCCCAGAGGTGAGGTGAGGTGTGCTAAGCTAATAAAGACATTCAACACGAGACTGGCAGCTGGAATTGCAGTAAAAGGTGGTCTACAAAGCTTTGACTTTGAAGTGAAATATTTTTGCACACTCATGATTTCTGTTTTTATTATTATTATTATTATTATTACTACTACTACACATTGTTACAAGAATGACAAAAAGACATCAAATAAGTTTTGGGGAAGCCACCCATATAATATGCCCTGGCTGCAAATATTTGTGAGATGTTCACGAGTCACAGTCCAATATAGAACTGATGCTGGTTAACAAAGATGGTGGCTTTATGTGCTGAGACCAGAAGTGATGTCAGCAGGTGAGCCAGAACCGGACATCATTAAAAGAACTGGAACCAGAAATGGCTTCATCAGAGGCACCAGGACCAGAAGTGACATCATTTGAGGCGTCGGAACCTTGCGGGATTTCCCGTGGATGGTCTGCAAGGGATTGAGAAAGAAAGTCAGTGCACCTCGCCACCCCCTGGTCTGGTGTGGAATTACTATTATTCAGGCCCTTTAGCTGTTTCCCAATCACACGTGTGTGACAACGGTTTTATTCAGCTTGACCTTTGTGTTTGTCTCGGCTAAAGTTTGCAATCAATTCTTTACCCACTTTTACCAAACCAATTTCCTTTAAACTTTGCATGCCTGCTGATATCCGGTGACAATTCAATATTTCGTCCGTTTTTACCCGAGATCTGTATGTTAATTACATCAAATTTAAATTTCTTATTTCCTTATATTATACTTTTAGTGAATACACTGTAATAGCTAGCCCGGCCACAGACAGACACGACACTACAATGTCCAAACACACACACATTTATTTACACTATGTACAACTATTTAATAGTCATTCAGTTCTTGGTTCCTCGGGCTGCCTCCACTCCTGCCTCGCCAGCTCAGTCCTCTTCCACCTGACTCCGGCTCCCCGAATGAGGTAATGCCCCGGATGTGCTCCAGGTGCCTGATGATGGACTTCCGGCAGCATTCTCCTGTGTGGCGGAAGTGCTGCCCTTGCACCCGGAAGCACTCCGGGCATACACCATTTGTGGTTCGTCAGCACTTCCTGGTGTCCCGGAAGAACTGTCCCCCATGGATCAAGGACCCTCCAGGTGCCCAGGGAAGAGAAGTGCTGCTTTCCCGGTCCCTCCTTCCTCTAGGTGTCCCAGCGGGGCAGAATTCCTGGCCGTCTATCACAACACATATATAGAGGTGCTTTTAGCCATCACACATTTATATGAATTAGCAGTTTTGATCATGTGGTTAGTATATTGGACTTTCGATCAAACAGCCGACGGTTCAAAACCACTGTAGACAAACTAATTTAAAAAAATATCATTTTGATTAATTGATTTTGAAGTTTTAATGAGAGTTCAATATGACAGTTAAGCAGCATTGGTCAATTGGTTAGCGTGTTAGAAATTCAATCAAATGGTTGAAGTTTCGAGACCAATGTACACAAATTAATTCTATTTTTAAAACTTTACCAATTTTTCATCATTTCTATACAAATTTGATGAAATACTCTTTTCAGTGATTTAGTGATATTGGCTCAGTGGATAAAGTGTTGGGCTTTTCTAAGAAAGATTGAAGGTTCGATTCTCCAATAGTCAGGCGCACATTTCCAGTACTTCACACATTTTAACGTTTCGCTGCAGTTAGGATTTTCTGAAATGAGAAATGAATGTGACATTTCACTTGAAGATCATAGGATTGATTCACTAATGTCATTTCTGTCACATCACTTCCCACCCAAGTCAAGGTTTTTGTAACATGCAGAAGGGCTGTGTGGCATTAGGGTGGCTAAAAGAATATACAAAAAAGATTTTTAAGTGTCTAAAAAGTTTCTTGTACTAAGGTTTTGTTGGTCATGTGTGACTAAAAATGAAATCGTGGGGCATCCATAGAAGAATTAATTTAATTCAGTTAAAATGCACAAATTTCTTAAATGGTTCCAAAATAAAAAATGCAAGGCTGGAGACAGCTTAACGTCATACCCAGGACAGAGCATTTGCAGGTTAAAACCCCTTTCGGACCTGGATTTTCTGTTTTTATAGGAAAAATTATTTTGTGTGATATTCTACCTTT